>NC_042969.1:17086145-17717320 GCF_901001165.1 Salmo trutta | reverse complement strand
ACCCCCCCACACCAAGATGACCCCACACCACGATAACACCCCAACACCATAACACCCCACCAAGATGACCCACACCACAATAAACCCACACCACCATAACACCCCACCAAGATGACCCCACCACGATAAACACCCCAACACCATAACACCCCACCACCATAACACCCCACCAAGATGACCCCACACCACGATAACCCAACACCACCATAACACCCCACCAAGATGACCCCACACCACGATAACACCCCACCACCATAACACCCCACCACCATAACACCCCACCCCACGATAACACCCCACCAAGATCACCCCACACCACCATAACCCCACACCACGATAACACCCCACTAAGATCACACCACGATAACACCCATCAACCATAACACCCCACCACCATAACACCCCACCAAGATGACCCCACACCACGATAACACCCCACCACCATAACACCCCACCAAGATCACCCCACACCACCATAACACCCCACCCCACGATAACACCCCACCAAGATCACCCCACACCACCATAACCCACACCACCATAACACCCCACCCCACGATAACACCCCACCAAGATCATCCCACACCACCATAACCCCACACCATGATAACACCCCACCAAGATCACACCACCATAACCCCACACCACGATAACACCCCACCACCATAACACCCCACCAAGATCACCCCACACCACCATAACCCCACACCACGATAACACCCCACCACCATAACACCCCACCCCACGATAACACCCCACCAAGATCACCCCACACCACGATAACACCCCACCAACACCCCACCCCCACGATAACATCCCACCAAGATCACCCCACACCACCATAACCCCACCCCCACGATAACATCCCACCAAGATCACCCCACACCACCATAACCCCACACCACGATAACGCCCCACCAAGATCACCCCACACCACGATAACACCCCACCAAGATCACCCCACACCACGATAACACCCCACCAACACCCCACACCACGATAACACCCCACCAAGATCACCCCACACCACGATAACACCCCACCAAGATCACCCCACACCACCATAACCCCACCCCCACGATAACATCCCACCAAGATCACCCCACAGCACCATAACCCCACACCACGATAACGCCCTACCAAGATCACCCCACACCACCATAACCCCACACCACGATAACGCCCCACCACCATAACACCACACCAAGATGACCCCACACCACGATAAACCCACACCACCATAACACCCCACCAAGATCACCCCACACCACCATAACACCCCACCAAGATCACCCCACACCACCATAACCCCACACCACGATAACACCCCACCAAGATTACCCCACACCACGATAAACCCACACCACCATAACACCCCACCAAGATCACCCCACACCACCATAACACCCCACCAAGATCACCCCACACCACCATAACCCCACACCACAATAACACCCCACCACCATAACACCCCACCAAGATCACCCCACACCACCATAACCCCACACCACGATAACACCCCACCACCATAACACCCCACGATAACACCCCACCAAGATCACCCCACACCACGATAACACCCCACCAACACCCCACCCCCACGATAACATCCCACCAAGATCACCCCACACCACCATAACCCCACCCCCACGATAACATCCCACCAAGATCACCCCACACCACCATAACCCCACACCACGATAACGCCCCACCAAGATCACCCCACACCACGATAACACCCCACCAAGATCACCCCACACCACGATAACACCCCACCAACACCCCCACACCACGATAACACCCCACCAAGATCACCCCACACCACGATAACACCCCACCAAGATCACCCCACACCACCATAACCCCACCCCCACGATAACATCCCACCAAGATCACCCCACACCACCATAACCCCACACCACGATAACGCCCCACCAAGATCACCCCACACCACCATAACCCCACACCACGATAACGCCCCACCAAGATCACCCCACACCACGATAACACCCCACCAAGATCACCCCACACCACGATAACACCCCACCAACACCCCACACCACGATAACACCCCACCAAGATCACCCCACACCACGATAACACCCCACCAAGATCACCCCACACCACCATAACCCCACCCCCACGATAACATCCCACCAAGATCACCCCACAGCACCATAACCCCACACCACGATAACGCCCTACCAAGATCACCCCACACCACCATAACCCCACACCACGATAACGCCCCACCACCATAACACCACACCAAGATGACCCCACACCACGATAAACCCACACCACCATAACACCCCACCAAGATCACCCCACACCACCATAACACCCCACCAAGATCACCCCACACCACCATAACCCCACACCACGATAACACCCCACCAAGATTACCCCACACCACGATAAACCCACACCACCATAACACCCCACCAAGATCACCCCACACCACCATAACACCCCACCAAGATCACCCCACACCACCATAACCCCACACCACGATAACACCCCACCACCATAACACCCCACCAAGATCACCCCACACCACCATAACCCCACACCACGATAACACCCCACCACCATAACACCCCACGATAACACCCCACCAAGATCACCCCACACCACGATAACACCCCACCAACACCCCACCCCCACGATAACATCCCACCAAGATCACCCCACACCACCATAACCCCACCCCCACGATAACATCCCACCAAGATCACCCCACACCACCATAACCCCACACCACGATAACGCCCCACCAAGATCACCCCACACCACGATAACACCCCACCAAGATCACCCCACACCACGATAACACCCCACCAACACCCCACACCACGATAACACCCCACCAAGATCACCCCACACCACGATAACACCCCACCAAGATCACCCCACACCACCATAACCCCACCCCCACGATAACATCCCACCAAGATCACCCCACACCACCATAACCCCACACCACGATAACGCCCTACCAAGATCACCCCACACCACCATAACCCCACACCACGATAACGCCCCACCACCATAACACCACACCAAGATGACCCCACACCACGATAAACCCACACCACCATAACACCCCACCAAGATCACCCCACACCACCATAACACCCCACCAAGATCACCCCACACCACCATAACCCCACACCACGATAACACCCCACCAAGATTACCCCACACCACGATAAACCCACACCACCATAACACCCCACCAAGATCACCCCACACCACCATAACACCCCACCAAGATCACCCCACACCACCATAACCCCACACCACGATAACGCCCCACCACCATAACACCACACCAAGATGACCCCACACCACGATAAACCCACACCACCATAACACCCCACCAAGATCACCCCACACCACCATAACACCCCACCAAGATCACCCCACACCACCATAACCCCACACCACGATAACACCCCACCAAGATTACCCCACACCACGATAAACCCACACCACCATAACACCCCACCAAGATCACCCCACACCACCATAACACCCCACCAAGATCACCCCACACCACCATAACCCCACACCACGATAACACCCCACCCCACGATAACACCCCACCAAGATCACCCCACACCACGATAACACCCCACCACCATAACACCCCACCCCACCATAACACCCCACCCCACGATAACACCCCACCATAACACCCCACCCCACGATAACACCCCACCAAGATCACCCCACCCCACGATAACACCCCACCAAGATCACCCCACACCACCATAACACCCCACCCCACGATAACACCCCACCAAGATCACCCCACACCACCATAACCCCACACCACCATAACACCCCACAAGATCATCCCACACCACCATAACCCCACACCACGATAACACCCCACCACCATAAAACCCCACCAAGATAACCCCACACCACGATAAACCCACACCACCATAACACCCCACCAAGATAACCCCACACCACGATAAACCCACACCACCATAACACCCCACCAAGATCACCCCACCATAACACCCCACCAAGATCACCCCACACCCCCAAAACACCCCACCTCCATAACACCCCACCCCACGATAACACCCCACCTCCATAACACCCCACCAAGATCACCCCACACCACCATAACCCCACACCACGATAACACCCCACCACCATAACACCCCACCCCACGATAACACCCCACCAAGATCACCCCACACCACGATAACACCCCACCACCATAACACCCCACCCCACGATAACACCCCACCAAGATCACCCCACACCACGATAACACCCCACCACCATAACACCCCACCCCATGATAACACCCCACCAAGATCACCCCACACCACGATAACACCCCACCAACACCCCACCCCACGATAACATCCCACCAAGATCACCCCACACCACCATAACCCCACACCACAATAACGCCCCACCACCATAACACCCCACCAAGATAATCCCACACCACGATAAACCCACACCACCATAACACCCCACACCACCATAACACCCCACCAAGATCACCCCACACCACCATAACACCCCACCAAGATCACCCCACACCACCATAACACCCCACCAAGATCACCCCACACCACCATAACCCCACACCACGATAACACCACCACCATAACACCCCACCAAGATCACCCTACACCACGATAAACCCACACCACCATAACACCCCACCAAGATCACCCCACACCACGATAACACCCCACCACCATAACACCCCACCCCACGATAACACCCCACCAAGATCACCCCACACCACCAAGATCACCTCACACCACCATAACACCCCACACCACCATAACACCCCACCACCATAACACCCCACCACCATAACCCCACACCACAATAACACCCCACCAAGATCACCCCACACCACCATAACCCCACACCACGATAACACCCCACCACCATAACACCCCACCAAGATGACCCCACACCACGATAAACCCACACCACCATAACACCCCACCACCATATCCCCACGCCACGATAACCCCACACCACGATAAACCCACACCACCATAACACCCCACCACGATAACACCCCACCACCATAACACCCCACCCCATGATAACACCCCACCAAGATCACCCCACACCACCATAACACCCCACCAAGATCACCCCACACCACCATAACACCCCACCAAGATCACCCCACACCACCATAACACCCCACCAAGATCACCCCACACCACCATCACCCCACACCACGATAACACCACCACCATAACACCCCACCAAGATCACCCTACACCACGATAAACCCACACCACCATAACACCCCACCAAGATCACCCCACACCACGATAACACCCCACCACCATAACACCCCACCCCACGATAACACCCCACCAAGATCACCCCACACCACCAAGATCACCTCACACCACCATAACACCCCACACCACCATAACACCCCACACCACCATAACACCCCACCACCATAACACCCCACCACCATAACACCCCACCACCATAACCCCACACCACAATAACACCCCACCAAGATCACCCCACACCACCATAACCCCACACCACGATAACACCCCACCACCATAACACCCCACCAAGATGACCCCACACCACGATAAACCCACACCACCATAACACCCCACCACCATATCCCCACGCCACGATAACCCCACACCACGATAAACCCACACCACCATAACACCCCACCACGATAACACCCCACCACCATAACACCCCACCTCCATAACACCCCACCCCATAACACAACACCCCACCCCCATAACACCCCACCGCACGATAACACCCCACCCCACGATAACAACCCACCCCACGATAACAACCCACCACACGATAACACCCCACCAAGATCACCCCACACCACCATAACCCCACACCACGATAACACCCCACCACCATAACACCCCACCACGATAACACCCAACCACCATAACACCCCACCAAGATAACCCCACACCACGATAACCCCACACCACCATAACACCCCACCACGATAACACCCCACCAAGATAACCCCACACCACCATAACACCCCACACCACCACCTGACCA
The DNA here is from genome assembly GCF_901001165.1 of Salmo trutta. Classification (NCBI taxonomy): domain Eukaryota; kingdom Metazoa; phylum Chordata; class Actinopteri; order Salmoniformes; family Salmonidae; genus Salmo; species Salmo trutta. Next base: position 17,711,248 of record NC_042969.1, on the reverse strand, counting down.
TCCTCCAAATCAATGTTTCACTTCTCAAATGTTGAAACACATTTATATTTGAGCCTTCATCCTAATGTCTCAGTTCTGTACAGAGAGATGCCAGTGTTTATTTCTGCTGGCAGCAGGGGGGAAGGTCTCTCTTTCTCTAGTCTCTGCACCAGGCTGAGCTGAGGGAAGAGACCACCAGAATATCAATAAGACCCAAGAGTCACACTCAACGCCGTAACTCACATACAATGCACCAAATCCTACACACTCATTATACCATGTGTTAAGGCTGTGGGGATTAATAGTAGGGAATGTAGCACAAGCATGCCATGTTTCAGTTGGTGTTCTAGTGGTAGTACTATTGATGATGATGCTGCTGGTGTTGTTACTGATGTTGTATTTGATAAAGCCTGTGGTATCAATGTGTTAAGCCCTAGTTGTCTCTGGAGTCAGGAGCCGCTGACCAATTTCTCCCTTGATCTATCTGTCTGTCTGTCTGTCTGTCTGTCTGTCTGTCTGTCTGTCTGTCTGTCTGTCTGTCTGTCTGTCTGTCTGTCTGTCTGTCTGTCTGTCTGTCTGTCTGTCTGTCTGTCTGTCTGTCTGTCTGTCTGTCTGTCTGTCTGTGATCCTCCCTCCTGCCCTCTATGTATCTATATTGATGTAGGTGAGGGAGTTGCCAGTCGATTCATCGTGTGTGTGTGTGTGTGTGTGTGTGTCTACAGGGTCTTGTGTGTGAGAGTATGTGGGGCATAACAATTATTGTGGGCTTGGTTGGTGGTAGACGGGGATATTGGGTTAAACTGTAGTCAGACTAACTCACAGAGACAATTATATCAGTTCAAGTCAGATGGAAGTCCCAGACAAAATGGCACCTGATTCACTATAGTGTTCCCTGTAAATGTCAGTCGGGAGGTAAACCTCCTTACATAAGCTACCCATTCACACATTGAAGACAGGTTGTTCCTAGTTCGTGTGAATTCTTCCCTTGTTCTTTGTGTATAGAGACTGTCCTCTGCTTCTTAGACTGGGCCCTCACACACACACACACACACACACTCTTAGGCCCTCTGTGGCAGCCTGGCTAGTCCCTGTTCATGCTCCATATTAACATTCTGGCAGTAGAGCCTCTTAAAGGGCTTAGTCCTCTCAGAGCTGCTGAGGGAGTGATGAAAGAGAGGAGGGGGAGCAAGGGGTGGGAGAAGAGACAGTATAGCAGGAAAGAGAGAGAAGGGGGAGCAGAGGGGGAGAAAGAAAAGCAGGAGGGAATAGGGGAGTATGAGGGGTAGCACTATTGTCATTGTTAAATAGCTAAAGGAAAATGGAGGACTGGCTTTGAGTCATGAAAGGAGGTGGAGTTGTGTTTTTCCTTTGGTGTATTAGACTCCCAAATGAAGTGCTGAGTGCACACACACATTCACACAACAAACCCTAAAATACACCTGCCCTGTGAAGGATATATTAACAGGGATGCCATCACCACTTTGGCTCTGTAACCATGGTTACCATGGCCTCTAGCTACTGAGCATCAGCAGAACCCTTTTCCCCACCTTCTTTCTCCTGCTGACTTCCTGCTCTCTACCTCTCTCTCTCTCTCTCTCTCTCTACCGCTCTCTCTCTCTCCCTCTCTCCCTCTCTACCTCTCTCCTTTCGACCCTCTCTCTTCCTGACTCCCTCTCACTGCCCCTCCCAGGTCCCAGTCTGTCTGTGTATAAAGTGGAGCAGTCATTGTGTATAATGGAGGAGACAAAGAGCAGTGGACAGGACAGTTCTCTGGCCCAGTGAAATGCCAGGCAATCAGCCATGACCTTTCGGAGGCAAGAACGCAAGAAACAGTAACGATGTCAGGGGACAGACCACAAGGTCACATTTGGGCCAGAGGGAAGACGAACAGGGCTCTAAGAGAGAGGGCTCTAAGAGAGAGGGCTCTAAGAGAGAGGGCTCTAAGAGAGAAGGCTCTAAGAGAGAGGGCTCTAAGAGAGAGGGCTCCTATAGTTTGATGCTCTGTACTAGTTCCAGGAGAGCAGTTGGTTAGACTACAATACATGAGAAATGTATTTGAGCTATCAGGCCCACATATAGAGGGATGAAACATTAATGTACAGGGTCCCTATATAATTCCTTATATAACATGCAAAACGTGATTGATAGGACCTCTACGGGAAGGAGATGCTGAGGGCAGGACACAGAGGCATGTTGGCATTTATTGGGATGACTCATGTACTGGAGGCAGCTCTGCAGAGTGGTCACAAGCTGTCACAGCCACAAAGTCATATAAGCTGATTTTAAACCTAAACTTAACCACACTGCTAACCCTAAGGCCTAAACCTAACCTTAAAATAAGACCAAAAAGCAAATATTTGTTTTCATGCTATTTTTACAATATAGCCAATTTTGACTTTGCAGCTGACCCATCTAGCAGAAATCGCTCAGTGCTGCCTCCAGGGCAAGATTCATGACAATAAATGTCAACCTGCGACACTGAGAGGAAGGATAGGACAGGGAGGGTGAGCGATGGCAGCACGGCTGGTAAAACGGAGTCAAGACAGCGAGTTGGGATGAGACCGTGTCAATGGATCAGGGGATATAATGCTGTATTAAATCCCATTCTGCAGCGGTCTTACAGTAAGCAGCTTAAAGACCTCTGCAGGCCTGGTCTTTATGAAGGGACAGAGACAAGACAAAGACAAACCGCAGTGGAGACCATGGGACGGAGAGGGCAGGGTGGGACCTATCGGACCTATCGTCTGTTCTCTGTTCTTACTCTAGAAAAAAGAAACGCACACCTATAAAGGCGAGGTGCTGGCTAGCGGAGCAGAACACTAGAAAATAAAGGAAAGCCGCACACTCTAAGAGCTCAGATGCAAAAATTTTAATAACCAACGTTTCGACAGCTAAGCTGTCTTCATCAGGGTATCATCACAAACACTGAGAGATGAGTCATTTATATAGTGTCAAGAGACACACAGGTGTTTGTAATCATGGCCAAGTATGGCCTAATATCATTGGTTAACTGAAATATTAAAAAAATGGTATACAAGGAACATACAAAAAGACAAACAAATGGATAACATATGATCATAGCATTTGTAGTCTAAAAAGTATCTAACAAACAATTACAATGGCAAAATCACAATAATCACAAGAATGGCTTCAGATCAAAGTCTATGTTGAGACCAAAGGGAGCAAGTGTCTTTAAATTAAAGATCCAGGCAGCCTCTCGTTTTAACAATAAATTATCAATGTCACCCCCTCTCCTCGGGAGGGTGACATGTTCGATGCCAATATAACGCAGAGACGAAATCGAATGGCCTGCCTCCAAAAAGTGGGCCGCAACTCTGCAGGCCTGGTCTTTATGAAGGGACAGAGACAAGACAAAGACAAACCGCAGTGGAGACCATGGGACGGAGAGGGCAGGGTGGTCTGTTCTCTGTTCTTACTCTACCTATCTCAATCCATCCTTCCCACATGAAAAAATACTATGGTTTTCTCTGTACTGTTTTTGGAGCATTTACTGTAGTATTGCAGACATGACTGTAGTATTTACAGTTTTCTATATAAATACTGAAGTAAAAAAAAACTTAATACTACAGTAAATTTAACTATAGTGTTTTTGTTTTATTAACTCTGACATATCAGTGGGGCCTTTCTCCTTGAGGAAGACTACTGGACAAATACTCAAGGCACATTTTATATAATCTGTAGGTAGGTAGGACTGGGGTCTGAATGGAGAGTTCAGAGCTTCTGCTCTTTTCTATGACCTGTAGAGAACACAATATATGGTCGATACTTGGCATGTACAGTTGAAGTGGGAAGTTTACATACACCTTAGCCAAATACATTTAACCTTTCTGGGAAGAGGGTTCCGCTAGCAGAACACCCGGCCTACAGCCAGTGAAATTGCAGGGCGCCAAATTCAAACAACAGAAATCTCATAATTAAAATTCCTCAAACATACAAGTATTATACACCATTTTAAAGATAAACTTCTCGTTAATCCAACCACAGTGTCCGATTTCAAAAAGGCTTTATGGCGAAAGCACACCATGCGATTATGTTAGGACAGCGCCTAGCCACAAAAAACCATAGACATTTTCCAGCCAAGGAGAGGTGTCACAAAAGTCAGAAATAGCATTAAAATGAATCACTAACCTTTGATGATCTTCATCTGGTGGCACTCCCAGGACTCCATGTTTGTTTTGTTAGATAAAGTTCATCTTTATGTCCATAAACCTCCTTTTTTTTGCGCGTTTGGTTCAGTAATCCATATGCCCAAAGCGCGGGTGCAACTTCCAGACGAAAAGTTAAAAAAGTTCAATTAAAGTTTGTAGAAACATGTCAAATTATGTTTCTAATCAATCCTTAGGGTGTTTTTATCATAACTATTCAATAATGTTTCAACTGGACAATACTGTTTTCATTAGAAAGGAAAGGGAACGAACGTCGCACTCACGGCCACTCGCAATAAACAACTCATGGCTTTCAGCTGAGCCACTTGCTCTGAGTGGTCTTATTCTCTCCCCTTTCACAATAGAAACCTGAAACAACTTCTAAAGACTGTTGACATCTACTGGAAGCCTTAGGAAGTGCAATCTGACCCCACAGACACTGGATATTTGATAGGCATTCACTTGAAAACTACAAACCTCAGAATTCCCACTTCCTGGTTGGATTTTTCTTAGGTTTTCGCCTACCATATGAGTTCTGTTATACTCACAGACATTATTTTAACAGTTTTAGAAACTTGAGTGTTTTCTATCCAAATCTACTAATTATATGCATATTCTGGCTTCTGGGCCTGAGTAACAGGCAGTTTACTGTGGGCACGCTTTTCATCCAAACTTCCCAATGCTGCCCCCTATCCCAAAGAGGTTTTAAACTCAGTTTTTCACAATTCCTGACATTAAATCCTAGTAAAAATTCCCTGTCTTAGGATCACCACTTTATTTGAAGAATGTGAAATGTCAGAATAATTGTAGAGAGAGTGATTTTATTTCTGCTTTTATTTATTTCATTGCATTCCCATTGAGTCAGAAGTTTACATACACTCAATTAGTATTTAGTAGCATTGCCTTTAAATTGTTTAACTTGGGTCAAACGTTTCGGGTAGCCTTCCACAAGCTTCCCACAATAAGTTGGGTGAATTTTGGCCCATTCCTCCTGACAGAGTTGGTGTAACTGAGTCAGGTTTGTAGGCCTCCTTGCTTGTGCACACTTTTTCAGTTCTGCCCACAAATTTTCTATAGGATTGAGGTCAGGGCTTTGTGATGGCCACTCCAATACCTTGACTTTGTTGTCCTTTAGCCATTTTGCTACAACTTTGGAAGTAAAGTTGTCCATTTGGAAGACCCATTTGCGACCCAGCTTTAACTTCCTGACTGATGTTTTGAGATGTTGCTTCAAGATTTCCACCTTATTTTCCTCCCTCATGATGCCATCTATTTTGGGAAGTGCACCAGTCCCTCCTGCAGCAAAGCACCCCCTCCAACATAATGCTGCCACCCCTGTGCTTCACGGTTGGGATGGTGTTCTTCGGCTTGCAAGCATCCCCCCTTTTCCTCCAAACATAACGATGGTCATTATGGCCAAACAGTTCTATTTTTGTTTCATCAGACCAGAGGACATTTCTCAAAAAAGTACGATCTTTGTCCGCATGTGCAGTTGCAAACCTTAGTCTGGCTTTTTTTTATGGCGGTTTTGGAGCAGTGGCTTCTTCCTTGCTAAGCGGCCTTTCAGGTTATGTCGATATAGGACTCATTTTACTGTGGATATAGATACTTTTGTACCTGTTTCCTCCAGCATCTTCACAAGGTCCTTTGCTGTTGTTCTGGGATTGATTTGCACTTTTCGCACCAAAGTACGTTCATCTCTAGAAGACAGAACGTGTCTCCTTCCTGAGCGGTATGATGGCTGCGTGGTCCCATGGTGTTTATACTTGCGTACTATTGTTTGTACAGATGAACGTGGTACCTTCAGGCGTTTGGAAATTGCTCCCAAGGATGAACTAGACTTGTGGAGGTCTACAATTCTTTTTCTGAGGTCTTGGCTGATTTATTTTGATTTTCCCATGATGTCAAGCAAAGAGGCACTGAGTTTGAAGGTAGGCCTTGAAATACATCCACAGGTACACCTCCAATCGACTCAAATTATGTCAATTAGCCTATCAGAAGCTTCTAAAGCCATGACATCATTTTCTGCAATTTTCCAAGCTGATTAAAGGCACAGTCAACTTAGTGTATGTAAACTTCTGACCCACTGGAATTGTGATACAGTGAATAATCTGTCTGTAAACAATTGTTGGACTTGTGTCATGCACAAAGTAGATGTCCTAACTGACTTGCCAAAACTATAGTTTGTTCACAAGAAATTTGTGGAGTGGCTGAAAAACGAGTTTTAATGACTCCAACCTAAGTGTATGTAAACTTCCGACTTCAACTGTGGGTTTCTCACTTACGGGATATGGGGGAGTGGAATGGACACGGTATATGCAAATGAAATAATTTAGTATTTACTATAGTGTTTTTCTGGACTGTAATGTTTTTGCAGACGTTACTGTAGTATTTAGCTACACATATGATTTAGGGAAACAACAGTATTTAGTATAGTACAGGGGTGTCAAACTCATTTTGCCCCAGGGGCCCCATTCGGTTTTCAACGAGGGCCACACATAATTTTTTATATTTCCCTTGTCAAAATGTGCTAAAAATGGTCCTCTATCCATCATTTTGGGAATTGTCAATGATCCCTGACTGTTTAGTGATTATTTGCGAGCTGGACATTCAAGAAACTGTACGAATATCACTAGACAGTCAGGGATCATCAGAAATCTCTCTCTCTGTTCAGTGAAGTACAGTGTGTGCTAACAGACAGGTCCTGGCACCGTATGAGTAACTGCATGATTTCTCCGGTCTCATCTGCCCATACATGATACCGCGAATGTAGCTAGTTGCCGCAAGTCTTGGGGAAACGACGGGATGGTGGGGTTGCCATGGAAACAGAGGCTGTGGCGCTCGCTTGGCGAAACGACGACATCTGTCGCTTGGCGGCACACAGTAGACATGAATATTTGAGCTTGATGAACATATGACACTTCCCAGCAGAACCCTGATTCAGAACCTGTTATTTCACATGGAAAATAGAGGAGATGGAAGCAGAACCCTGATTCAGAACCTGTTATTTCACATGGGAAAATAGAGGAGATAGAAGCAGAACCCTGATTCAGAACCTGTTATTTCACATGGGAAAATAGAGGAGATGGAAGCAGAACCCTGATTCATAACCTGTTATTTCACATGGGAAAATAGAGGAGATGGAAGCAGAACCCTGATTCAGAACCTGTTATTTCACATGGGAAAATAGAGGAGATGGAAGCAGAACCCTGATTCAGAACCTGTTATTTCACATGGGAAAATAGAGGAGATGGAAGCAGAACCCTGATTCAGAACCTGTTATTTCACATGGGAAAATAGAGGAGATGGAAGCAGAACCCTGATTCAGAACCTGTTATTTCACATGGGAAAATAGAGGAGATGGAAGCAGAACCCTGATTCAGAACCTGTTATTTCACATGGGAAAATAGAGGAGATGGAAGCAGAACCCTGATTCATAACCTGTTATTTCACATGGGAAAATAGAGGAGATAGAAGCAGAACCCTGATTCAGAACCTGTTATTTCACATGGGAAAATAGAGGAGATGGAAGCAGAACCCTGATTCAGAACCTGTTATTTCACATGGAAAATAGAGGAGATGGAAGCAGAACCCTGATTCAGAACCTGTTATTTCACATGGGAAAATAGAGGAGATGGAAGCAGAACCCTGATTCAGAACCTGTTATTTCACATGGAAAAATAGAGGAGATGGAAGCAGAACCCTGATTCAGAACCTGTTATTTCACATGGGAAAATAGAGGAGATGGAAGCAGAACCCTGATTCAGAACCTGTTATTTCACATGGAAAATAGAGGAGATGGAAGCAGAACCCTGATTCAGAACCTGTTATTTCACATGGAAAATAGAGGAGATGGAAGCAGAACCCTGATTCAGAACCTGTTATTTCACATGGAAAAATAGAGGAGATGGAAGCAGAACCCTGATTCAGAACCTGTTATTTCACATGGAAAAATAGAGGAGATGGAAGGTTGGAAAGAATCATTTACATACCTCACATTTAATCTGGGATAGAGAAAAGGAGAAAGAAAAATGTAGAAAATGGTTGTTAGAAATGAGAATGGTTAAGAGGATGAGAGAGAGAGAGAATCAGAGCTGAAGAGAAGGATGAGAGGAGAGACAGAGAGACTGGGAGATGGATGGGGCACAGGGGAGAAAGGAGAGCAGGAACTGAAGAGAAGGATGAGAGGAGAGACTGGGAGATGGATGGGGCACAGGGGAGAAAGGAGAGCAGGAACTGAAGAGAAGGATGAGAGGAGAGACTGGGAGATGGATGGGGCACAGGGGAGAAAGGAAAACAGGGGTTGGAGAGAGAGGGAGAGAGTGATGTTGTGCTGTGAGACCAGTAAACTTGGGCAGTGGAGCTTCCTAGGCTGTGATACGCTTTTTTGCGTGTCTTTTCTTTGCTTCGAAGATCCTGCAGCATCTTCTTATGAATCCTCTCAGCAGGCTGTCTGTTTCCTCTGCAGCCATAACTCTCTAACTCCCTTAGCTCCACAATGAAATAGGGTGCAGGCCAGGCAGCAGGCTGTTAGCCAGCCTGCCAGCTTAGTGGAGTCTGCCACTAGCACAGTCAGTGTAGTCAGCTCAGCTATCCCCATTGAGACCGTGTCTGTGCCTCGATCTAGGTTGGGCAAAACTAAACGTGGCGGTGTTCGCTTTAGCAATCTCACTGGAATAAAGACCTCCTCCATTCCTGCCATTATTGAGAGAGATTGTGATACCTCACATCTCAAAATAGGGTTACTTAATGTTAGATCCCTCACTTCCAAGGCAGTTATAGTCAATGAACTAATCACTGATCATAATCTGTGATTGGCCTGACTGAAACATGGCTTAAGCCTGATGAATTTACCGTGTTAAATGAGGCCTCACCTCCTGCTTACGCTAGTGGCCATATCCCCCGCAAAGGCGGAGGTGTTGCTAACATTTACGATAGCAAATTTAAATTTACCCCCCCCCCCCAAAACAAAATGCGTCTTTTGAGCTTCTAGTCATAAAATCTATGCAGCCTACTCAATCACTTTTTATAGCTACTGTTTACAGGCCTCCTGGGCCATATACAGCATTCCTCACTGATTTCCTTGAATTCCTATCGGACCTTGTAGTCATAGCAGATAATATTCAAATTTTTGGTGACTTTAATATTCACATGGAAAAGTCCACAGACCCACTCCAAAAGGCTTTCGGAACCATCATCGACTCAGTGGGTTTTGTCCAACATGTCTCCGGACCTACTCACTGCCACAGTCATACTCTGGACCTAGTTTTGTCCCATGGAATAAATGTTGTGGATCTTAATGTTTTTCCTCATAATCCTGGACTATCGGACCACCTGGTATATAGAAAATACCCGAGCTCTGAAGCAAGCTTCCAGAAAATTGGAACGGAAATGGCGCTACACAAAACTGGAAGTCTTCTGACTAGCTTGGAAAGACAGTACCGTGCAGCATCGAAGAGCCCTCACTGCTGCTCGATCATCCTATTTTTCCAACCTAAATGAGGAAAACAAGAACAATCCGAAATGTATTTTTGATACTGTCGCAAACCTAACTAAAAAGCAGCATTCCCCAAGAGAGGATGGCTTTCACTTCAGCAGTAATAAATTCATGAACTTCTTTGAGGAAAAGATCATGATCATTAGAAAGCAAATTATGGACTCCTCTTTAAACCTGTGTATTCCTCCAAAGCTCAGTTGTCCTGAGTCTGCACAACTCTGCCAGGACCTAGGATCAAGGGAGACGCTCAAGTGTTTTAGTACTATATCTCTTGACACAATGATGAAAATAATCATGACCTCTAAACCTTCAAGCTGCATACTGGACCCAATTCCAACTAAACTACTGAAAGAGCTGCTTCCTGTGCTTGGCCCTCCTATGTTGAACATAATAAATGACTCTCTATCCAAAAGCCTCTCTTGAAAAAGCCAAACCTTGACCCAGAAAATATTTTTAAAAACTATTGGCCTATATCAAATCTCCCATTCCTCTCAAAAATTGTTGAAAAAGCTGTTGCGCAGCAACTCACTGCCTACCTGAAGACAAACAATGTATATGAAATGCTTCGGTCTGGTTTTAGACCCCATCATAGCACTGAGACTGCACTTGTGAAGGTGGTAAATGACCTGTTAATGGCATCAGACCGAGGCTCTGCATCTGTCCTCGTACTCCTAGATCTTAGTGCTGCTTTTGATACCATCGATCACCACATTCTTTTGAAGAGATTGGAAACCCAAATTGGTCTACACGGACAAGTTCTGGCCTGGTTTAGATCTTATCTGTCGGACCGATATCAGTTTGTCTCCGTGAATGGTTTGTCCTCTGACAAATCAACTGTACATTTCGGTGTTCCTCAAGGTTCCGTTTCAGGACCACTGTTGTTTTCATTATATATTTTACCTCTTGGGGATGTCATTCGAAAACATAATGATACATTTCGCTGCTATGCGGATGACACACAGCTGTACATTTCAATGAAACATGGTGAAGCCCCAAAATTGCCCTCGCTGGAAGCCTGCGTTTCAGACATAAGGAAATGGATGGCTGCAAACTTTCTACTTTTAAACTATGACAAAACAGAGATGCTAGTTCTAGGTCCCAAGAAACAAAGAGATCTTCTGTTGAATCTGACAACTAATCTTGATGGTTGTACAGTCGTCTCAAATAAAACTGTGAAGCACCTCAGCGTTACTCTGGACCCGGTTCTCTCTTTTGACAAACATATCAAGAATATTTAAAGGATAGCTTTTTTCAATCTGCGTAACATTGCAAAGATCAGAAATGTTCTGTCAAATTGATGCAGAAAAATGTATCCATGCTTTTGTTACTTCTAGGTTAGACTACTGCAATGCTCTACTTTCCGGCTACCCGGATAAAGCACTAAATCAACTTCAGTTAGTGCTAAATATGGCTGCTAGAATCCTGACTAGAACCATAAAATGTGATCATATTACTCCAGTGCTAGCCTCCTTACACTGGCTTCCTGTTAAGGCAAGGGCTGATTTCAAGGTTTTACTGCTAACCTACAAAGCATTACATGGGCTTGCTCCTACCTATCTTTCCGATTTGGTCCTGCCATACATACCTACACGTACGCTACGGTCACAAGACGCAGGCTTCCTAATTGTCCCTAGAATTTCTAAGCAAACACCTGGAGGCAGGGCTTTCTCCTATAGAGCTCAATTTTAATGGAATGGTCTGCCTACCTATGTGAGAGACGCAGACTTGGTCTCAACCTTTAAGTCTTTATTGAAGACTCATCTCTTCAGTAGGTCCTGTGATTGAGTGTAGTCTGGTCCAGGAGTGTGAAGGTGAACGGAAAGGCACTGGAGCAACGAACCGCCCTTGCTGTCTCTGCCTAGCCGGTTCCCCTCTCTCCACTGGGATTCTCTGCCTCTAACGCTATTACAGGGGCCGAGTCACTGGTTAACTGTTCTGCCTGCGGCTATGGAACCCTGACCTGTTCACCGGATGTGCTACCTGTCCCAGACCTGCTGTTTTCAACTCTCTAGAGACAGCAGGAGCAGTAGAGATACTCTCAATGATCGGCTATGAAAAGCCAACTGACATTTACTCCTGAGGTGCTGACCTGTTGCACCCTCGACAACCACTGTGATTATTATTATTATTTGACCATGCTGGTCATTTATGAACATTTGAACATCTTGGCCATGTTCTGTTATAATCTCCACACGGCACAGCCAGAAGAGGACTGGCCACCCCTCATAGCCTGGTTCCTCTCTAGGTTTCTTCCTAGGTTTTGGCCTTTCTAGGGAGTTTTTCCTAGCCACCGTGCTTCTACACCTGCATTGCTTGCTGTTCGGCGTTTTAGGCTGGGTTTCTGTACAGCACTTTGAGATATCAGTTGATGTAAGAAGGGCTATATAAATCAATTTGATTTGATAAACAGCCCTAACACACACAGGTCCCAGGAAGCCATTCCTACCATCCACAAATGATGTTGTTCGGATTGTCTCTTCATCGTGATGGTTTTCACACCTGCCCCAGAGGTTCCAACCAACAGTATGTTCCTTTATGGGCCTTGGTACTGAAAATACTGCCACTTGACAGACTGCTGAAAGCTCTGAGTGTAGCCCTGTTTGAGTTAAGCTGTTTGAGGAGACTGGAATTCCCTCCAACGCCGGGTGGAATATGAGGTCAGCTATGAATGGATGGGGTTTATTCGGAAGGGGGTGCTGAACCTAACCAATTAACCATCATTCACTTTCGGGGATGTCAGGGCTTTAAGGACTGGCTGATGCTGGACTAGGAGACACAGCAGGTTAAAGATCAGATATGATCAGCTGTAGCCTCCATTGTCAGCTTATATTTATGAGCAATTTACAAGTCTTGTTTGATGTTAAAAGGCTTTAGGCTTTTACAAGCCTGTTTCATTGCTTCTATTAAAGTTATTTGTATAGTTATTATCATCATCATACTATACTCACAGTGGGACCTTTGTAAATGTTATTATTCAGGCCTTGGGCAATGTAGCCTAATCCTGCTATAAGTTTCACATTCTCCAAAAAAAAGGTGCTATCTAGAACCAAAAAGGGTTCTTCAGCTGTCCCCCTTTGAAGTACCCCTTTTGGTTCTACATAGAACCGTGTAGTTTTATCTGGAACCGAAAAGGGTTCTACCTGGAACCAAAAAAAAGTGTTATCCTATGGGGACAGCAGCAGAAGCCTTTATGAACCATGTTATTCTAAGAATGCAGTATCTCATTCCATGGTTGTAGCTTAGGTTTGGACTGTGACACAAATGTTTAAGATATTCTTTTTTTCTTTCAGTGAAATCATTCCAATCTCTGATCCAGGGAGGGATGTTTTAGTTTGGAGGGGGGGGGGGGGTTTATAGTGAACACTTATTATCCCAAAATATCCATGCAACAGCTGCATCATTTCCTCAGCAACACCCGTCGCCATGGCGCTGCGATGTCGACATGCCTCCATCTCAACGTTTTCTGGCATTCACTGGCTGACAAGAGGGTGAGAAACACACACACACACACACACACACACACGTATTTTTCCATTACACAAACACATTAGTACGCATAACAAAATTCTACAGTTTTATCCACTTGTCACCTCTCGTTATAGCTTTATGAACACATGCAAACGCACAGGAACACCAGATTACATTCACACACCCACATGCAGACAGATACTACAGCCACATTACAGCATCATAACAGTCTCATCCCGTAACAGTCCCATTTAAAAAAAAATGTAACCGTTATTTAACTAGGGAAGTCAGTTAAGAACTAATTCTTATTTACAATGACGGCCTACCAAAAGGCCTCCTGTGGGGATGGAGGATTAAAGATGTAAAAATATAGGACAAAAACACAGATCACGACGAGAGAGACACCACAACACTACATAAAGAGAGACCTAAGACAACATAGCATGGCAGAAGCTTCCATCTGGTGCTGTGGTTTTAGGGAAACCTTCCACCCCACCTCGTTCCCCCTCTAGTCTAGCCCCCTTAACCCTCCCCTCCCAATCCCTCAACTCCTTTCAACCACCCCTGTCCCCAATCACCCCCTACTCCCATAACAGTCCCACTACAGCCACATAACAGTCCCACTACAGCCACATAACAGTCCCACTACAGCCACATAACAGTCCCACTACAGCCACATAACAGTCCCACTACAGCCACATAACAGTCCCATTACAGCCACATAACAGTCCCACTACAGCCACATGACTGTCCCATTACAGCCACATAACAGTCCCACTACAGCCACATAACAGTCCCATTACAGCCACATAACAGTCCCACTACAGCCACATAGCAGTCCCACTACAGCCACATAAGTCCCATTACAGCCACATAACAGTCCCATTACAGCCACATAACAGTCCCATTACAGCCACATAACAGTCCCACTACAGCCACATAACAGTCCCACTACAGCCACATAACAGTCCCACTACAGCCACATAACAGTCCCACTACAGCCACATAACAGTCCCATTACAGACACATAACAGTCCCATTACAGCCACATAACAGTCCCACTACAGCCACATAACAGTCCCACTACAGCCACATAACAGCCACATAACAGTCCCACTACAGCCACATAACAGTCCCACTACAGCCACATAACAGTCCCACTACAGCCACATAACAGCCACATAACAGTCCCACTACAGCCACATAACAGTCCCATTACAGACACATAAAAGTCCCATTACAGCCACATAACAGTCCCACTACAGCCACATAACAGTCCCATTACAGCCACATAACAGTCCCATTACAGCCACATAACAGTCCCATTACAGCCACATAACAGTCCCACTACAGCCACATAACAGTCCCACTACAGCCACATAACAGTCCCATTACAGACACATAACAGTCCCACTACAGCCACATAACAGTCCCATTACAGCCACATAACAGTCCCACTACAGCCACATAACAGTCCCACTACAGCCACATAACAGTCCCACTACAGCCACATAACAGTCCCACTACAGCCACATAACAGTCCCACTACAGCCACATAACAGTCCCACTACAGACACATAACAGTCCCATTACAGACACATAACAGTCCCATTACAGCCACATAACAGTCCCATTACAGCCACATAACAGTCCCATTACAGCCACATAACAGTCCCACTACAGCCACATAACAGTCCCATTACAGACACATAACAGTCCCATTACAGCCACATAACAGTCCCACTACAGCCACATAACAGTCCCATTACAGCCACATAACAGTCCCACTACAGCCACATAACAGTCCCACTACAGACACATAACAGTCCCACTACAGCCACATAACAGTCCCACTACAGCCACATAACAGTCCCATTACAGCCACATAACAGTCCCACTACAGCCACATAACAGTCCCACTACAGCCACATAACAGTCCCATTACAGACACATAACAGTCCCACTACAGCCACATAACAGTCCCACTACAGCCACATAACAGTCCCACTACAGCCACATAACAGTCCCACTACAGCCACATAACAGTCCCACTACAGCCACATAACAGTCCCATTACAGACACATAACAGTCCCACTACAGCCACATAACAGTCCCATTACAGACACATAACAGTCCCATTACAGCCACATAACAGTCCCACTACAGCCACATAACAGTCCCACTACAGCCACATAACAGTCCCACTACAGCCACATAACAGTCCCATTACAGCCACATAACAGTCCCATTACAGCCACATAACAGTCCCACTACAGCCACATAACAGTCCCACTACAGCCACATAACAGTCCCACTACAGCCACATAACAGTCCCACTACAGCCACATAACAGTCCCCCTACAGCCACATAACAGTCCCATTACAGCCACATAACATCACTGAGACGTTGGCCTGTTCCTCTAATCCTACATGGAAGATTGCTCCCTTTGTTGGCTTTCTTTCTTTAATTCACTCCTCTCTTTTTCAGTATCTCTCCCACTCCTTTTCCCTCTCACTCCCACTTCCGTGCCTTCTTCCTCCACTGTCAGAGAGGGGGAAAAGCACTGTTTCCAGGACAACTGCAGACGTGGAGGAAATGGATTTGTGAAATGTAGAGTGCTAATGGTGTGTTTTGCAGCTAGAACAGATATGGGAACAGGGGTAGGGGGATTGGAATGGGGTGATTGGGGACAGGGGGGGTTGAAATGAGTTGAGAGAGGGATTGGGAGGGGAGGGTTAAGGGGGCTAGACTTGAGGGGGAATGGGTGGGGGGAAGGTTTCCCTAAAACCACAGCACCAGATGGAAGCTTTTGATCCCACAAGAGTCTCTGTTTCATCATGACTAATGAATGATATTCTACTCCATTTGATTCAGTTCAGTAGTTTTAATTCTGATTCACTGTATGAAGCTTTCTTAACCTACAGAGTGCTTGAATGCTTGAGTTCTTTCCCTTCTGAATCATCTACCTTAGTGGGCTGTTACCTCATAGAGCTCTGCACTTGACCTGAGTAAATGTATTTCATACGTTTGACCTTTGACTTCTGCTCTTGGAGGGGTTAAATTGGGGTAGCCAGTAGGAGTGAAAATACCCCCCCTCATCAACCTCTTATTTTAAATCTTAGTTCTGATTACAGTGTAGCCCTGTCTGTCTGTCCGTCTGTCCCCTTTTCTGTCTGATTTCCTCCCAGCTGAGAAAACAGGCGCGGGGACTCTTGGCAGAAGAGACGAGGAGAGGCCTTTTCAGATGGAGAGAAAAGAGAGTTTGCCACAATGAAAGAGAGCATTGTGCTAGCCTTACATTGGGCTACACATCTCTAGGCTACATCTCTAGCTCTGTTAGCAACCACAGCATTACTGTGTCTCTTTAAAGCAGAGGAGATAGCCCCTGGCAATGCAATGACTGTGTCCCAGTGTGTTTATTCAATGGGTTCTTCCATTTCCTAAGGACACTTCTTGCCATTTTCTCTTACATCACCATTCTAGTCACTTTGCATCAGTGAATTTAAAGGAAAGGCTGTTGCCAGTTGTAT
Source organism: Salmo trutta (assembly GCF_901001165.1). NCBI lineage: Eukaryota > Metazoa > Chordata > Actinopteri > Salmoniformes > Salmonidae > Salmo > Salmo trutta. The sequence continues at coordinate 17,694,606 of NC_042969.1, read as the reverse complement.
GCATAAACTTGTTCAAACCTGTGTGTGTGCGCAGTATTTCATATGAGCAAATACTCATGAGTGCAAAACCATTTTGTCTGTTAGTTTAGAGGTGTGTGTGTGTGTGTGTGTGTGTGTGTGTGCGTGCGTGTGAGAGAGATCAACTGTGTATGGTATTGTTTAATGGTTCAACGTTTACACCTGTTGTATCCTGTGCACGTGGTGAATAAACAGTACAGTGGAATTCATTGAGAGCTCTTTCCCACAATATACTAATAGCAATATATACAGGATGAATAGATAGATACTAATGGTAATATATACATGTAAACAGGAGTAATAGTGACCAGTAGCAGGATAAATAGATAGATACTAGTGGTAATATATACATGTAAACAGGAGTAATGGTGACCAGTAACAGGATAAATAGATACTAATGGTAATATCTACATGTAAACAGGAGGAATAGTGACCAGTAACAGGATAAATAGGTATTAATGGTAATATATACATGTAAACAGGAGTAATAGTGACCAGTAGCAGGATAAATAAATAGATACTAATGGTAATATATACATGTAAACAGGAGTAATAGTGACCAGTAACAGGATAAATAGATACTAATGGTAATATATACATGTAAACAGGAGTAATAGTGACCAGTAACAGGATAAATAGATAGATACTAATGGTAATATATACATGTAAACAGGAGGAATAGTGACCAGTAGCAGGATAAATAAATAGATAATAATGGTAATATATACATGTAAACAGGAGTAATAGTGACCAGTAACAGGATAAATAGATAGATACTAATGGTAATATATACATGTAAACAGGAGTAATAGTGACCAGTAACAGGATAAATAGATAGCTACTAATGGTAATATATACATGTAAACAGGAGTAATAGTGACCAGTAATAGGATAAATAGATACTAATGGTAATATATACATGTAAACAGGAGTAATAGTGACCAGAAACAGGATAAATAGATAGATACTAATGGTAATATATACATGTAAACAGGAGTAATAGTGACCAGTAATAGGATAAATATATAGATACTAATGGTAATATATACATGTAAACAGGAGGAATAGTGACCAGTAACAGGATAAATAGATACTAATGGTAATATATACATGTAAACAGGAGTAATAGTGACCAGTAATAGGATAAATAGATACTAATGGTAATATATACATGTTAACAGGAGTAATAGTGACCAGTAACAGGATAAATAGATAGATACTAATGGTAATATATACATGTAAACAGGAGTAATAGTGACCAGTAACATGATAAATAGATACTAACGGTAATATATACATGTAAACAGGAGTAATAGTGACCAGTAACAGGATAAATAGGTATTAATGGTAATATATACATGTAAACAGGAGTAATAGTGACCAATAGCAGGATAAATAAATAGATACTAATGGTAATATATACATGTAAACAGGAGTAATAGTGACCAGTAACAGGATAAATAGATACTAATGGTAATATATACATGTAAACAGGAGTAATAGTGACCAGTAACAGGATAAATAGATAGATACTAATGGTAATATATACATGTAAACAGGAGGAATAGTGACCAGTAGCAGGATAAATAAATAGATAATAATGGTAATATATACATGTAAACAGGAGTAATAGTGACCAGTAACAGGATAAATAGATAGATACTAATGGTAATATATACATGTAAACAGGAGTAATAGTGACCAGTAACAGGATAAATAGATAGCTACTAATGGTAATATATACATGTAAACAGGAGTAATAGTGACCAGTAATAGGATAAATAGATACTAATGGTAATATATACATGTAAACAGGAGTAATAGTGACCAGAAACAGGATAAATAGATAGATACTAATGGTAATATATACATGTAAACAGGAGTAATAGTGACCAGTAATAGGATAAATATATAGATACTAATGGTAATATATACATGTAAACAGGAGGAATAGTGACCAGTAACAGGATAAATAGATACTAATGGTAATATATACATGTAAACAGGAGTAATAGTGACCAGTAATAGGATAAATAGATACTAATGGTAATATATACATGTTAACAGGAGTAATAGTGACCAGTAACAGGATAAATAGATAGATACTAATGGTAATATATACATGTAAACAGGAGTAATAGTGACCAGTAACATGATAAATAGATACTAACGGTAATATATACATGTAAACAGGAGTAATAGTGACCAGTAACAGGATAAATAGATACTAATGGTAATATATACATGTAAACAGGAGTAATAGTGACCAGTAGCAGGATAAATAGATATTAATGGTAATATATACATGTAAACAGGAGTAATAGTGACCAGTAACAGGATAAATAGATACTAACGGTAATATATACATGTAAACAGGAGTAATAGTGACCAGTAACAGGATAAATAGATACTAATGGTAATATATACATGTAAACAGGAGTAATAGTGACCAGTAGCAGGATAAATAGATATTAATGGTAATATATACACGTAAACAGGAGTAATAGTGACCAGTAACAGGATAAATAGATAATAATGGTAATATATACATGTAAACAGGAGTAATAGTGACCAGTAACAGGATAAATATATAGATACTAATGGTAATATATACATGTAAACAGGAGTAATAGTGACCAGTAACAGGATAAATAGATACTAATGGTAATATATACATGTAAACAGGAGTAATAGTGACCAGTAGCAGGATAAATAGATATTAATGGTAATATATACATGTAAACAGGAGTAATAGTGACCAGTAACAGGATAAATAGATAATAATGGTAATATATACATGTAAACAGGAGTAATAGTGACCAGTATCAGGATAAATATATAGATACTAATGGTAATATATACATGTAAACAGGAGGAATAGTGACCAGTAACAGGATAAATAGATACTAATGGTAATATATACATGTAAACAGGAGTAATAGTGACCAGTAGCAGGATAAATAGATAGATACTAATGGTAATATATACATGTAAACAGGAGTAATAGTGACCAGTAACAGGATAAATATATAGATACTAATGGTAATATATACATGTAAACAGGAGTAATAGTGACCAGTAGCAGGATAAATAGATAGATACTAATGGTAATATATACATGTAAACAGGAGTAATAGTGACCAGTAACATGATAAATAGATACTAATGGTAATATATACATGTAAACAGGAGTAATAGTGACCAGTAACAGGATAAATAGATACTAATGGTAATATATACATGTAAACAGGAGTAATAGTGACCAGTAGCAGGATAAATAGATACTAATGGTAATATACACATGTAAACAGGAGTAATAGTGACCAGTAACAGGATAAATAGATACTAATGGTAATATATACATGTAAACAGGAGTAATAGTGACCAGTAGCAGGATAAATAGATACTAATGGTAATATATACATGTAAACAGGAGTAATAGTGACCAGTAACAGGATAAATAGATACTAATGGTAATATATACATGTTAACAGGAGTAATAGTGACCAGTAACAGGATAAATAGATAGATACTAATGGTAATATATACATGTAAACAGGAGTAATAGTGACCAGTAACATGATAAATAGATACTAACGGTAATATATACATGTAAACAGGAGTAATAGTGACCAGTAACAGGATAAATAGATACTAATGGTAATATATACATGTAAACAGGAGTAATAGTGTCCAGTAGCAGGATAAATAGATATTAATGGTAATATATACATGTAAACAGGAGTAATAGTGACCAGTAACAGGATAAATAGATACTAATGGTGATATATACATGTAAACAGGAGTAATAGTGACCAGTAACAGGATAAATTGATACTATTGGTAATATATACATGTAAACAGGAGTAATAGTGACCAGTAGCAGGATAAATAGATAGATACTAATGGTAAAATATACATGTAAACAGGAGTAATAGTGACCAGTAACAGGATAAATAGATACTAATGGTAATATATACATGTAAACAGGATTAATAGTGACCAGTAGAAGGATAAATAGATAATAATGGTAATATATACATGTAAATAGGAGTAATAGTGACCAGTAGCAGGATAAATAGATACTAATGGTAATATATTGATGTAAACAGCAGTAATAGTGACCAGTAGCAGGATAAATAGATAATAATGGTAATATATACATGTAAACAGGAGTAATGGTGACCAGTAACAGGATAAATAGATAGATTCTAATGGTAATATATACATGTAAACAGGAGTAATAGTGACCAGTAACAGGATAAATATATAGATACTAATGGTAATATATATACATGTAAACAGGAGTAATAGTGACCAGTAACAGGATAAATAGATACTAATGGTAATATATACATGTAAACAGGAGTAATAGTGACCAGTAGCAGGATAAATAGATACTAATGGTAATATATACATGTAAACAGGAGTAATAGTGACCAGTAACAGGATAAATAGATACTAATGGTAATATATACATGTTAACAGGAGTAATAGTGACCAGTAACAGGATAAATAGATAGATACTAATGGTAATATATACATGTAAACAGGAGTAATAGTGACCAGTAACATGATAAATAGATACTAACGGTAATATATACATGTAAACAGGAGTAATAGTGACCAGTAACAGGATAAATAGATACTAATGGTAATATATACATGTAAACAGGAGTAATAGTGACCAGTAACAGGATAAATAGATACTAATGGTAATATATACATGTAAACAGGAGTAATAGTGACCATTAACAGGATAAATAGATACTAATGGTAATATATACATGTAAACAGGAGTAATAGTGACCAGTAGCAGGATAAATAGATAGATGGTAATATATACATGTAAACAGGAGTAATAGTGACCAGTAACAGGATAAATAGATACTAATGGTAATATATACATGTAAACAGGAGTAATAGTGACTAGTAACAGGATAAATAGATACTAATGGTAATATATATACATGTAAACAGGAGTAATAGTGACCATTAACAGGATAAATATATAGATACTAATGGTAATATATACATGTAAACAGGAGTAATAGTGACCAGTAGCAGGATAAATAGATACTAATGGTAATATATACATGTAAACAGGAGTAATAGTGACCAGTAACAGGATAAATAGATACTAATGATAATATATACATGTAAACAGGAGTAATAGTGACCAGTAGCAGGATACATAGATTCTAATGGTAATATATACATGTAAACAGGAGTAATAGTGACCAGTAACAGGATAAATATATAGATACTAATGGTAATATATATACATGTAAACAGGAGTAATAGTGACCAGTAACAGGATAAATAGATACTAATGGTAATATATACATGTAAACAGGAGTAATAGTGACTAGTAACAGGATAAATAGATACTAATGGTAATATATATACATGTAAACAGGAGTAATAGTGACCATTAACAGGATAAATATATAGATACTAATGGTAATATATACATGTAAACAGGAGTAATAGTGACCAGTAGCAGGATAAATAGATAGATACTAATGGTAAAATATACATGTAAACAGGAGTAATAGTGACCAGTAACAGGATAAATAGATACTAATGGTAATATATACATGTAAACAGGAGTAATAGTGACTAGTAACAGGATAAATAGATACTAATGGTAATATATACATGTAAACAGGAGTAATAGATAGATGGTAATATGTACATGTAAACAGGAGTAATAGTGACCAGTAACAGGATAAATAGATACTAATGGTAATATATACATGTAAACAGGAGTAATAGTGACGAGTAACAGGATAAATAGATACTAATGGTAATATATATACATGTAAACAGGAGTAATAGTGACCATTAACAGGATAAATATATAGATACTAATGGTAATATATACATGTAAACAGGAGTAATAGTGACCAGTAGCAGGATAAATAGATACTAATGGTAATATATACATGTAAACAGGAGTAATAGTGACCAGTAACAGGATAAATAGATACTAATGATAATATATACATGTAAACAGGAGTAATAGTGACCAGTAACAGGATAAATAGATACTAATGGTAATATATACATGTAAACAGGAGTAATAGTGACCAGTAGCAGGATACATAGATTCTAATGGTAATATATACATGTAAACAGGAGTAATAGTGACCAGTAACAGGATAAATATATAGATACTAATGGTAATATATATACATGTAAACAGGAGTAATAGTGACCAGTAACAGGATAAATAGATAGATACTAATGGTAATATATACATGTAAACAGGAGTAATAGTGACCAGTAACAGGATAAATATATACTAATGGTAATATATACATGTAAACAGGAGTAATAGTGACCAGTAGCAGGATAAATAGATAGATACTAATGGTAATATATACATGTAAACAGGAGTAATAGTGACCAGTAGCAGGATAAATAGATACTAATGGTAATATATACATGTAAACAGGAGTAATAGTGACCAGTAGCAGGATAAATAGATACTAATGGTAATATGTACATGTAAACAGGAGTAATAGTGACCAGTAGCAGGATAAATAGATACTAATGGTAATATATACATGTAAACAGGAGTAATAGTGACCAGTAGCAGGATAAATAGATACTAATGGTAATATATACATGTAAACAGGAGTAATAGTGACCAGTAGCAGGATAAATAGATACTAATGGTAATATATACATGTAAACAGGAGTAATAGTGACCAGTAACATGATAAATAGATACTAATGGTAATATATACATGTAAACAGGAGTAATAGTGACCAGTAACAGGATAAATAGATACTAATGATAATATATACATGTAAACAGGAGTAATAGTGACCAGTAACAGGATAAATAGATACTAATGGTAATATATACATGTAAACAGGAGTAATAGTGACCAGTAGCAGGATAAATAGATACTAATGGTAATATATACATGTAAACAGGAGTAATAGTGACCAGTAACAGGATAAATAGATACTAATGGTAATATATACATGTAAACAGGAGTAATAGTGACCAGTAACAGGATAAATAGATACTAATGGTAATATATACATGTAAACAGGAGTAATAGTGACCAGTAGCAGGATAAATAGATACTAATGGTAATATATACATGTAAACAGGAGTAATAGTGACCAGTAACAGGATAAATAGATACTAATGGTAATATATACATGTAAACAGGAGTAATAGTGACCAGTAACAGGATAAATAGATACTAATGGTAATATATACATGTAAACAGGAGTAATAGTGACCAGTAGCAGGATAAATAGATACTAATGGTAATATATTGATGTAAACAGGAGTAATAGTGACCAGTAGCAGGATAAATAGATAATAATGGTAATATATACATGTAAACAGGAGTAATAGTGACCAGTAGCAGGATAAATAGATAGATACTAATGGTAATATATACATGTAAACAGGAGTAATAGTGACCAGTAACAGGATAAATAGATACTAATGGTAATATATACATGTAAACAGGAGTAATAGTGACCAGTAACAGGATAAATAGATACTAATGGTAATATATACATGTAAACAGGAGTAATAGTGACCAGTAACAGGATAAATAGATAGATACTAGTGGTAATATATACATGTAAACAGGAGTAATAGTGACCAGTAACAGGATAAATAGATACTAATGGTAATATATACATGAAAACAGGAGTAATAGTGACCAGTAACAGGATAAATAGATACTAATGGTAATATATACATGTAAACAGGAGTAATAGTGACCAGTAACAGGATAAATAGATACTAATGGTAATATATACATGTAAACAGGAGTAATAGTGACCAGTAACAGGATAAATAGATACTAATGGTAATATATACATGTAAACAGGAGGAATAGTGCCCAGTAACAGGATAAATAGATAAAAATGTAAAAATGTCTATAATAAATATTTAATTTCAACATTTCTGTCAACGAAGATTTACATCATAGCCTGCGACACACGTTTCTTTCAGCTCGGCGTAGTGCCAGACAGGTGGCTGTTGCAAACAAACCGGCGGGTGTGTCATGGGCCATGGATCCCAAAGGGAAAAAGAGAAAGATAGCTGAGGAGAACAGAGGATTCCACAGTTCTTGGACCGAATCATTTGCTTTCATTGCCAATGCGGAAGGATTGCCTGCATGTTTGCTTTGTAATGAGAAGTTGTCAAATAACAAAAAGAGTAACGTGGAAAGACATTTCCATTCTTCCTGACAGTTATAGGAACATGAAGAAATATGCATTTGGAGTATTATCCATTTTGGATCAACATACCTGTGCGAGCAGATATTCTCAAACATGAACTACATAAAATCCAAATACCGCACCCGCCTCACAGATGAGAGCTTGCAGTCCTGCGTGAAGATTAAGTTACATTTTACAGGCCCGATGTTGAGAAGCTGTCCAGTGATGTCCGAAAACAGAAGTCACATTAAATGGGTAAGAACATAATCCTGTCATAGGCACATATTTAGTAACAAAGTGGCTGTTTTTATAAAGTGATTTCTGATTTTTGCAAGGGCCGTGGCTCTTGTGGCGCGATGGGTAACGATGCTTCGGTGGGTGTCAGTTGTTGATGTGTGCAAGGGTCCCTGGTTCGAGCCCGGGTTGGGGCGAAGAGAGGGACGGAACCTACACTGTTACACTAATATAGACACTTACAGCATGTGTTGCCTTCATTATAAGGCTTATATAAGGCTTTTAATTTTTTGCGGCTCCAGACAGATTTGTTTTTTGTTTTTTTGGTCCAATATGGCTCTTTCAACATTTTGGGTTGCCGACCCATGCCCTAGACCCACTCCAATTCGCATACCGCCCCAACAGATCCACAGATGATGCAATCTCAATCGCACTCCACACTGCCCTTTCCCACCTGGACAAAAGGAACACCTATGTGAGAATGCTGTTCCTTGACTACAGCTCAGCATTCAACATCATAGTGCCCACGAAGCTCATCACCAAGCTAAGAACCCTGGGAATAAACACCTCCCTCTGCAACTGGATCCTGGACTTTCTGACGGGCCGCCCTCGGTGGTAAGGGTAGGCAACAACACGTCTGCCACACTGATCCTCAACACTGGGGCCCCTCAGCGGTGTGTACTTAGTCCCCTCCTGTACTCCCTGCTCACCCATGACTGCATGGCCAGGCACAACACCAACACCATCATTACGTTTGCTGACGACACAACAGTTGTAGGCCTGATCACTGACAACGATGAGACAGCCTATAGGGAGGAGGTCAGAGAACTGGCATTGTGGTGCCAGGACAACAACCTCTCCATCAATGTTAGCAAGACAAAGGAGCTGATCGTGGACTACAGGAAAAGGCGGGCCAAACAGGCCCACATTAACATCGACGTGTCCACATCACCAATGAACTATCATGTTCCAAACACACTAAGACAGTTGTGAAGAGGGCACGACAAAACCTTTCCCCCTCAGAAGACTGAAAAGATTTGGCATGGGTCCCCAGATCTTCAAAAAGTTCAACAGCTGCACCATCGAGAACATCCTGACCGGTTGCGTCACTGCCTGGTATGGCAACTGCTCGCCATCTGACCGTAAGGCGCTACAGAGGATAGTGCGTATGGTCCAGTATATCAGTAGGGCCAAGCGTCCTGCCATCCAGGACCTATATCAGAGGAAATCCCATAAAATTGTCAGAGACTCCAGTCACCCAAGTCATTGACTGTTTTCTCTGCTACCGCACGGCAAGTGGTACCTGAGCGCTAAGTCCAGGACCAAAAGGCTCCTTAACAGCTTCTACCCCCAAGCCATAAGACTGCTGAACAATTAATCAAATGACCACCGGACTATTTACATTGCCCCCCCCCCCCCCCCCCCCGATTTGTTTTGTACACTGCTGCTACTCGCTGTTTATTATCTATGCATAGTAACTTCACCCCTACCTACATGTACAAATTACCTCAACTAACCTGTACCCCCGCACACTGACGCACACAAATCGGAAGTTTACATACACCTTAGCCAAATACATTTAAACTCAGTTTTTCACAATTCCTGACATTTAATACTAGTACAAATTTCTTGTCTTAGATCAGTTATGATCACCACTTTATTTTAAGAATGTGAAATGTCAGAATAATAGTAGAGAGAATGATTTATTTCAGATTTTATTTATTTAATCACATTCCCAGTGGGTCAGAAGTTTACATGCACTCAATTAGTATTTGGTAGCATTGCCTTTAAATTGTTTAACTTGGGTCAAACGTTTCGGGTAGCCTTCCACAAGCTTCCCACAATAAGTTGGGTGAATTTTGGCACATTCCTCCTGACAGAGCTGGTGTAACTGAGTCAGGTTTGTAGGCCTCCTTGCTCGCACAGGCTTTTTCAGTTCTGCCCACAAATTTTGTAGATTGAGGTCACGGCTTTGTGATGACCACTCCAATACCTTGACTGTGTTGTCATTTTGGCACAACTTTGGAAGTATGCTTGGGGTCATTGTCCATTTGGAAGACCCATTTGCGACCAAGCTTTAACTTCCTGACTGATGTCTTGAGATGTTGCTTAAATATATCAACATCATTTTCCTCCCTCATGATGCCATCTATTTTGTGAAGAGCACCGGTCCCTCCTGCAGCAAAGCACCCCCACAACATGATGCTGCCATCCCTGTGCTTCACGGTTCGGATGGTGTTCTTCAGCTTGCAAGCCTCCCCCTTTTTCCTCCAAACATAACGATGGTCATTATGGCCAAACAGTTCTATTTTTGTTTCTTCAGACCAGAGTACATTTCTCCAAAAAGTACGATCTTTGTCCCCATGTGCATTTGCATACCGTAGTCTGGCTTTTTAATGGTGGTTTTGGAGCAGTGGCTTCTTCATTGCTGAGCGGCCTTTCAGGTTATGTCGATATAGGACTCATTTTACCGTGGATATATATGCTTTTGTAACTGTTTCCTCCAGCATCTTCACAAGGTCCTTTGCTGTTGTTCTGGGATTGATTTGCACTTTTCACACCAAAATACGTTCATCTCTAGGAGACAGAACGTGTCTCCTTCCTGAGCGGTATGATGGCTTATACATAAGCATTTCACTGTAAGGTCTGCACTTGTTGTATTCGGCGCATGTAACAAATAAAGTTTGATTTGATTCCTGCTTGTTTATAGCCTTGTACTTTTCATCAAGTGTCAGTTTGTTGTTGTTGTTGTCCTGAGGTGGAACATATACAGCAGTCATGACAACAGATGAAGACTCTCTCGGGAGGTTGAAGGGTCGGCACTTGACCATCAGATTTTCCAAGACGGGAATACCTGATGAGCACCATCTGTTGTTGATATAGAGACATATTCCTCCCCCTCTGGAGTTCCCTGAATCCGATGTCCTGAATTGAGAATCCATTGAGTTTGATAGCCATGGGGGGTATCTTGTCCGAAAACCATGTTTAAAAAATACTGAGAATGTTGCAGTTACGAGAGTTCCGTTGGTAGCAAATCAGCGATCAGAGGTTATTCATCTTATTATCAAGTGACAAATAGAATGGGGGGAAGTGGTGGCCAGTTTTCCCTTCACCTTAATCTCAACAGGACTTCAATCTCTTGTCACTTTTTCACTTGCGTTTCCTCTTGGGTAGCCTGAAGATTAGATCAGAGGTAAATGAAGAGACCAGGGCAGATAAGTTGAAGCCGATCGGATGTTAAAAAGTTTTTGAAGAAATGATAGCGGATACACCCCAAAATAATCCCAAAATAGAAAAGTTGGGTCTCAAGACGGCAGCCATGAAGTATGGCGCCATCATAGAGAGAATGTTTCCTCTCTGTGTGAATGGTCTAACACTAAACTGCTCCCCTGGATCCCCGTCTGAGAGCCAACACCAGAAACAGATGTTCCATTTTCCCCCATGTTCATTTTTCATTAATCATTCCCAAGCCAGCGGAATCTCTCTCTCCCTCTCTCTCCCTCTCTCTCTCTCTCTCTCTCACACTTTCTCCATTTCTCTCTCTCTCTCTTTCTCTCCCTCTCTTTCTCTGCCTGTCCTGCTATGCTGGCTAGTGCCTCAGAGTGGAGATTACCTAGAACTCTGTGTTCTGTCACAAGTACCAGAACTCTGCTGCAGTCATCATTACACAGATATCATGATCTCATCTTTAATGTATCTTCAGGTCACCTGTTGCTGCTCTGGAAGAGACCTACAACTCTACCAGACATAGACATAACACAGACTTTTATCCTTGTCTTTTATCCTGTGTCTGTCCAGGGCTGTATTTTATAGTACAACATGTGTTGACCTATATTACTCTATAAAAGCACTGTGGTTCTTCATCCTCTGTCAGTGGGGCAGCTGCCGGATGCGGACACGGGGGTGGGGTGCTGGGTAGAGGTGGGGGTTCCTCCCCCCTGGACGGGCCAGAGCTGTAACGGCAGAGTAAAGAGCTTAAAATGGCACGGAAATTAACTTCCTGTCCCGCCATACACATATCTCATTACTTCCTGCTTTCCTCAAATGGATCAGATGCCTGTTTCCCAGAGCCTTCATTCCCTCCTCTGTCTTCCCTCCTCCCTGCTCTTCTACAGTGGCCTGATGGTTCAGATGAGGAAGGAGAAGTTGTTTCCTGCCTTTACTTTCTATATAAACAAAAGGGGTGTTTTTGATAACTTTGTCTCAACAATCCATCCTAGATTTTTTGTCTCTATGTGGAAATCTATGTATGGTGTGTGAGTCTGGTGTGTGTGAGTCTGGTGTGTGTGACTGTCTGGTGTGTGTGACTGTCTGGTGTGTGTCAGGTTGGTGTGTGAGTCTGGTGTGTGTGACTGTCTGGTGTGTGTGTGACTGTCTGGTGTGTGTGTGACTGTTTGGTGTGTGTGTGACTGTCTGGTGTGTGTGTGACTGTCTGGTGTGTGTGTGACTGTCTGGTGTGTGTGTGACTGTCTGGTGTGTGTGACTGTCTGGTGTGTGTGTGACTGTCTGGTGTGTGTGTGACTGTCTGGTGTGTGTGTGACTGTCTGGTGTGTGTGAGACTGTGTCTGGTGTGTGTGAGACTGTGTCTGGTGTGTGTGTGACTGTCTGGTGTGTGTGACTGTCTGGTGTGTGTGACTGTCTGGTGTGTGTGTGACTGTCTGGTGTGTGTGTGACTGTGTCTGGTGTCTGGTGTGTGTGAGACTGTGTCTGGTGTGTGTGAGACTGTGTCTGTTGTGTGAGTCTGGTGTGTGTGTCACTCAGTGTATGATGACATGTGTGATGTCCTTTGTCCAGAATGTCTGACTAACGTTATTACCACACAAAGACAGTCTATTGTCAAGGTTCCTATTAGCCTGGCCTGGGATCCCCTAATGCTCTTTCCAGTGCTGCACATGCCTGATCCGTGTGTTCATGTGAGACTGTGTATACCTCTTTGTGTACATCTGTGTGTGTGACTGGTGGAAATGTGCCTAATGAAGGGAGATGGGGAGATGGGATGAGTGTATGATAAAAGAACAATCCCCCCATTCTGTTGTGTGCCCCCCCAAGGCATCGCCTCAATTCCTGTTGCACAGTCACAGGAAGTAGGAAGTCTATGACATGTTGACCATGAGGACCGTTGCTGCCCCTGTCACTGGGAGAAACAGAGGGCCAGGTTGATAGAGGGGGATGGAGGTATTAAGGTAGGGGTAGGGTAGAGGGTTAGGGTTGAACTGGAACGTGGACATGAAGCCGAATTCCAAATTTAAGCCATGACTTCTACTTTCACAGAATTTGGCTTGGGCTACTAACAAGTGCTATGATATTGACTCATGTTTGTGTCTGTGTAAGTGTGGGATAAGCTCTAGCATAGTTCCTCTGCACGGTCCTGGACTGACTAGTAGCATGTGTTTTTGTTCTAGAGCACATTATCTCTGCCAGTTTACCCAGAATGGCTGGGGCTGAGCTAATGAAGTCGACCAGAGGGTTTAATGAAGACACTAAGAAACAGAACAGGGCCCTCTCAGAGCAACCGTTGCCTTGGCTAGAACCTAGGTTGAAAATATGCCATCTTTAATTTAGGCTAGAATAAGAGAGGACGAGATGGACATTTTGGGTTTAGAAGTGGATCCACTGATGCCGAAATAGATTCCTTTTTCTTCAGAATTGACTGTAGGACTGCAGTACACAGTATGAGATGAATGCAGGTCAGAATTGAATATGACAGTGTAGACGTCTTAGTAACGTCTTAGCACCTTTGGCATTCAGAAACAGGTTCATTTTATCACATTTTGTATTGTGTTCTAATTTTCATGCTGTCTTGGATGTCTTCTGGTTTGTTAATTTTGAACTGTGTTGTTAATGTATTTTTATCCTCAGGCGCAGGCTAACTAATGCGTCCTCAGAATAGCAGGGTGAGTTGTTTTGGTGAGGAAGGACTGATTCACCAGCTTGGGTCTACATCAGTCTACTCCTCCATCCCTGAGTCAGGACTCATTCTCTTTGTTTTGGTTAGTGATGTGCACCGTTAGGGATATTTATACATGTTCTGTTATTGTGTAAGCTCTTGTAAGACCCTGAAACCTACACCTGCCTGCCTGCCTGCCTGCCTGCCTGCCTGCCTGCCTGCCAGCCAGCCAGCCAGCCAGCCAGCCAGCCTGCCAGCCAGCCAGCCAGCCAACCAGGAAAAGTGGCCCCACTGCTATGATGAAGAAAAGGAAAAGGGGCCCTGAATAATCGATATAACTTTCTGGTGGCTTCCTCTTGACTGTCATCACTGGGCTCCTAGGGGCTCGATTCAATCTGGACTGGCGGAATATCCTCACTATAGCGCAATTTAAATTGAAAGGCAATGTCCCCATGTTTGCAGAGACCGCATTCACGGTAATTGCTGCACATGTCAGCTCAATCAGAAATGACCTTTAAATTTCAATCACATTATAACGTAGATATTCTGCGGTCCTGATTGAATCTAGCCTCTAGGATCCCAGCGACGCTAGTCAAGAGGAAGCAATGAAGAGGAATCGTATGAAAGATGGATTCTATATTATATCAATGTGATACTAAAGATATTTATCCATTACATAGAATTATGTAATATAGTATAAAATGTGTAGTGTATCCTAAAAGCTTAACAACATTCTCTCAATAATGTAGAATGTGCTGTATAGTTCCATCGATTGCAATACATACATATTTAAAACTTTGGAATATGATCAATTTAAAGCAAAAAAATGTGTCTTCAGATAGGCTATGTATTACATAATGCGTATCCACATTCACTTTGAGGACTGTCGGAGGAAGTTGTCACATTTGTGCTGAGGAAACATTGTCATCTTTCTTTCATCCCCCCTTCACCTCATCCCATTTCCCCTGTCTTCACATCGCAGCGGATACTTCAAACGGGCGTGGGAGTTGAGGCTGCTGGGAGCAGAGGATTGTGGGATAGCGTGATGCTGATGAAGCCTGGTGGATCTGGGTCACAGATAAAAGCTGAGAAACATTCAGCGAACTGATGCAGAACTACTGCCTCTTAAAAAGCCCTGGCCAACAGAACAGCCTGCAACACTGTGGCTGCCAACTTGACTAGTTGTTTAATGTGCTGTAATGCCTTAGTTGGGTATCTATAATCATGATACATTATGGTAGAATTTAAGTTGGATCCTAATTATGTTGTTAGTGACTGTCTTGAATATTGTATCATTCTGCACTATTGTATTATTTATTAACACAATTTATAAAGTTCCCTTTGCTAAAAATACATTTTTCCCATCTTACAAACCAAGCTGGATGGTAGAAAAGACTCTAGATGGACAACGAGGGTTTAATGATTTCAGAACCTTTTATTTGAAACGTCAGTGTTCAAGAGAAAATAAAACAGCAATATAAATATTAGCATAACAAATAAGAGATTAGGGGGGGGGGTCTAAGAGTTTCATAAGAAAGATATCAGGCCACAGCACGGGAGAGGATTAATTCAGCAGCAGACGGACATACACACATATATAATATTTATAATCATTTGTTCATATGGACAGAGAGAGAGGCATTCCTGCACAAATGCGCGATATGAATCACAGAAAAAAACGTAAAGAGTTTACAGAAGGATAGAAACATTTTTTCAATATACTTTTTTTGTTTCGTTTCTTTACAGGGTGGTAAAATGGAGAGAGTGAAAATGAACACAAAAATATGCGCAACACATATCACAAGTTAACTAGTCTATGTGTGTCACTGTTTACTCATCGTCTAAAGTTAGCAACTTTATTTATTTACACTGAAGAGTTAGTTGACCTTCGTGGTGTTTAGTTACTACATTGCAACACAAACTGTAGAAGAACATTTCAGAGATCTTTTTTTTTCTCGTGTGGTTTTCATATTTTTCTTGAAAAACAAATGCAACACATTCCAGTAGTAAGCCACGCCTTGTGGAGAGGACTTTTAATTTGAAAATGCTGGACGTGGTCCGTACTATACAAACAACTGGCTCACGCCATCGACAGGACCAGTGTTTATTTACAGTGGGGAAGAGCCTTCACAGGACCAGGTAGTGGAGGGCAGAGTCTGAGGTTAGCTTTACCAGAGTGGATTTAC
This sequence comes from Salmo trutta, assembly GCF_901001165.1. Classification (NCBI taxonomy): domain Eukaryota; kingdom Metazoa; phylum Chordata; class Actinopteri; order Salmoniformes; family Salmonidae; genus Salmo; species Salmo trutta. The sequence goes on along the minus strand of NC_042969.1, from coordinate 17,678,076 downwards.
ACTGAGGGGATAAATACAGCGAGGAATGGAACTAGCAAACTCTGTCCCACCTCCCTTCTTCTGAAGTGGTATCTCCTCTGTGACATGGAGAGATGTGCTTGGCTCTGTCAACCTCTAACCTGGGTCAGTGCATTAGAGGAAGTTTAGGGGTGGACCTTGCCTATGTACATTCAGTGAGTAGAGCCAAGGTCATTGCCCCCCTACCCGTCAATCTAATGGTACCAACCCAGACGTCGTACCCCATCCCTTTCCACTCCCCCTTGAACCCTGCCTCCATGCTGCCTCTTCATGCAGTGGTGTCTAACCAGTAGACGGACGGACTGGCGGCAAAGGAAATACTTCATACTTATCTTCTAAACAACTCTTATACTACTGAGTCGTCAAAAAACCTATCTTATCACGTCAAGAAATAGAATCCTCTGCACTTCAGGATACATAGCAATCTGGAGCCTAGTGACCTAAGAAGTGTAACTTCTAAGCAATTTGTTAAAGATCTCTACTTGTGCCCTCCTGTGAAGGGCTTTTTACCCTACAGCTCATCTTTATAGTATGAACAGTGATCTCCTATGGTTGAAGTGGGATAGCCAGTGAGGGGAGGGGGCATAATGGGACAGCAGGGGGTCTCTATGCCCATCTATGGTGTTTTAAAAAAGGGGCAGTGCCTACTATGTCACCAAGCCAGCCAATAGGGCTGATGATAGTACTATAACATGCCCCTCCCCCTCGGCCCTCTAATAGGGTTCACGCTAAGGTCATAAAAACAACAAAAGATTCTAATCTTACCATTTAACTAATGCTTACAAAATCATATAACTTTTCTCTACCACGTCAGATAAATGCTACAAGTGCATTTATCAACCAGTATTTTTGGGAGAGGAGTTAAGGTGGTCATCCTCTTTGCAACACTTAAGCAACGCATTGTTGAATGTTCTAGAAGGTCTGTGGTTTGAAGCTATAGGAACATGCAGAGGAGTAGAACACTACCAGTGGACAGGATACCCTTGTGTTCCAAAGAGCGGTGTTGTGTAGGAGCGGTGTGGTGTAGGATCCTATGAGGCTGATCCTATATAGCGGTGGAGGCTCGAGGGTCACGTTGGGATTTTCATTTTCAACTGAGTGCCGCACAGATTGGTTTAAGAACTGCTATATAGGAATCTGAGCATGGCAATCTAGTATAGTCAACACTGATCTACTTTCCAAATCAGGAAAATAAAGAATTACAAATCCAACATGAAACATCTTAGGGAACATGGTTAAAATATCAACCTGTGAATACGTCACTGGGTGAACCTTGTTACCACAGCAAGGTTTCTTACACTCAATCTGTTGTCTGAAGTGAATCCAAATTCATTGACCAAACCACCCTCCAACTCCAGTCTTCCTTACCAGGAAAAACCATTAATACTTTGCTGTTGAGTAGAACAGAAAAAAAGGCTTTCCAAAAACAACCGTTTCTAGCTAGCCTTCAGAAAGAAAACAAAAAAAAGTCTAACTAGCCTTCAGAAAGAAAACAAAAACAACCGTTTCTAGCTAGCCTTCAGAAAGAAAACAAAAAAAAGTCTAACTAGCCTTCAGAAAGAAAACAAAAATAACAGTTTCTATCTAGCCTTCAGAAAGAAAAAAAAATAACAGTTTCTAGCTAGCCTTCAGAAAGAAAACAAAAATAACAGTTTCTAGCTAGCATTCAGAAAGAAAACAAAAACAAGATGTCCATGCTGTTCACTCTTAAACCGTCAACCCTTTCCAGATTCAAGAGCCCAAAAACAAACATTCCCAATCCATCTCCATATTTTGTGTTATCATATGAGCATGACCAATACAATTCCAACCATGGTTAGAGTAAACACATTGTGTGGAAAAGTGGGGGTGAGGGAGGGTTGAATTCACAGGAGGTTGGTGGCACTTTAATTGGGGAGGACAGGCCTGGCCTGTGGTAATGGCTGGAGAGGAATGAGGCAACTTCATTACGAGCATTCCTCCCCTCAGCAGCCTCCTGTGGTTAAATTTTAGTTCTCATCGGGTCGTTCTCTTCTCATCGTCTACTCCATATCTATCCATTCATCGTTCCATCCATCCTACTTCTTCTCCTTCTTGGTGGACTTCTTCTTGGAGGCGGGGGTCTGGGCAGCCTTGGGGGGTTCAGGCTGAGCCGAGGCCTCGGCGGGCTGGGCCTGCAGGGCCTGTTGTTGGGCTGCCATCTGCTGCTGCATCAGCATCTGCTGCTGCTGCTGCTGGGGATTGGAGGTCAGGGTGGCCGTGCTGCCAGGGATGTAGACGTTCTGACGGTAGTCGGGCACGTGCTGCAGGGTGAACTGGGGGCTGTAACGGGTGCTTAGACCCATGGTGCCCGGCCCCAGGGTGGCGGTCGCCTCACTCACTTCTGGGGAGAATAGGGGCAGAGCGGGGAGGAGGAGAACAGAGAGGAGATGGAACATATTAATAACATGTTCTGATACGGCAGTGACGACTTGTATAATACACTGATTATTTACCTTTTGTTACGATTTCAATGATCATTTCTATATGTTGCTTGGTAAAAGTGTGTGTTTATGCAAAGCTAATTGGACTGAACTGAAATAAATCGAGAGAGACTGTAAAGAAATTGAGAAAGGCAGAGACCTTTTGTCAAGGTGGAGAAACTTGTGAATTTATGGTGTGCATGTGTGTGTGTTCATTTCTGAATGTGTGCATGAGTGTGTCTTCATTTCTGAATGTGTGCATGAGTGTGTCTTCATTTCTGAATGTGTGCATGAGTGTGTCTTCATTTCTGAATGTGTGCATGAGTGTGTCTTCATTTCTGAATGTGTGCATGAGTGTGTCTTCATTTCTGAATGTGTGCATGAGTGTGTCTTCATTTCTGAATGTGTGCATGAGTGTGTCTTCATTTCTGAATATGTGCATGAGTGTGTCTTCATTTCTGAATGTGTGCATGAGTGTGTCTTCATTTCTGAATGTGTGCATGAGTGTGTATTCATTTCTGAATGTGTGCATGAGTGTGTCTTCATTTCTGAATATGTGCATGAGTGTGTCTTCATTTCTGAATATGTGCATGAGTGTGTCTTCATTTCTGAATATGTGCATGTGTGTGTCTTCATTTCTGAATGTGTGCATGTGTGTGTTGTGTGTGTGTGTGACCTAGCTGCTAGCTCATAATTATCTCCCAGCCCAGAGCTACAGGGACGGACACACACATCCCGACCCCGTTCCCTGCTCTCTGCCTACACTACACACACACACACACACACACGTGCGCACACGCACGCACGCTCACACACAAACACACAAGCTTGTAGAATTAGACTACAGATAAAAGAAGCTGGGACAATAGCTGATTTGACAAGACTGTTTCTGCTACCTCCTAACTGACTGTGCTACCTCCTAACAGACTGTGCTACCTCCTAACTGACTGTGCTACCTCCTAACAGACTGTGCTACCTCCTAACAGACTGTGCTACCTCCTAACAGACTGTGCTACCTCCTAACAGACTGTGCTACCTCCTAACAGACTGTGCTACCTCCTAACTGACTGTGCTACCTCCTAACTGACTGTGCTACCTCCTAACTGACTGTGTTACCTCCTAACTGACTGTGCTACCTCCTAACTGACTGTGCTACCTCCTAACTGATTATTAAAGCACTACCTAAAGCACCATCTGCCTTTGATAACATTCTAAACCCTCTGTTTCTAGTTGTTAACATGACTGGTCTGGTAGCCTCTGTTTCTAGTTTTTAACATGACTGGTCTGGTGGCCTCTGTTTCTAGTTGTTAACATGACTGGTCTGGTAGCCTCTGTTTCTAGTTGTTAACATGACTGGTCTGGTAGCCTCTGTTTCTAGTTGTTAACATGACTGGTCTGGTAGCCTCTGTTTCTAGTTGTTAACATGACTGGTCTGGTAGCCTCTGTTTCTAGTTGTTAACATGACTGGTCTGGTGGCCTCTGTTTCTAGTTGTTAACATGACTGGTCTGGTAGACTCTGTTTCTAGTTGTTAACATGACTGGTCTGGTAGCCTCTGTTTCTAGTTGTTAACATGACTGGTCTGGTAGACTCTGTTTCTAGTTGTTAACATGACTGGTCTGGTAGCCTCTGTTTCTAGTTGTTAACATGACTGGTCTGGTAGCCTCTGTTTCTAGTTGTTAACATGACTGGTCTGGTGGCCTCTGTTTCTAGTTGTTAACATGACTGGTCTGGTGGCCTCTGTTTCTAGTTGTTAACATGACTGGTCTGGTAGACTCTGTTTCTAGTTGTTAACATGACTGGTCTGGTGGCCTCTGTTTCTAGTTGTTAACATGACTGGTCTGGTAGCCTCTGTTTCTAGTTGTTAACATGACTGGTCTGGTAGACTCTGTTTCTAGTTGTTAACATGACTGGTCTGGTAGCCTCTGTTTCTAGTTGTTAATATGACTGGTCTGGTAGCCTCTGTTTCTAGTTGTTAATATGACTGGTCTGGTAGCTGTGCCCTGGCTCTGTCTGAACCTGCACAGAGAGTGTTTCCTCTTTCTCACTGTGATGACAAACACACTGTCCAGCCAGAGACATTCTATCATTCTCCTAATGGAAACCGTAAGATCAGGTCTGAGGTGTGTGAGCAGTGTCTAGGAGGGAGAGGTGTATGTGTGGGCGTGGGAGGATTGATGTGTCAATGGTAGAAATAACAATGAAACAATGACAGAAGTCTATGTGCTAAGACTTCTTATTGAAGTCTGTCTGTTTGTCTGTCTCTCTGTACAATGGGTCATGGAAACATCTTTACATCTTTATCAATGAGTCTGGCTTCATGCCCTCTAGCATAACAGGAACAAACCCTGACCCCCCCCCCCCTCCCCCTCCCCCTTTACCCCACCTCATTGAGGGAGAGCGGGGGATAAAAACAAATGAAGATAGGGATGTGGTGATGGAAAGAGAGGGATAGAGAGTGGTAGAGGATTGGAATAAAGGATAGAGAGATGGGATAGAAAGATAGAGAGATGAATGGAGAAGTGTTGGACTCACCGTTGGCAGCGGCCATCAGGGCTTGGAGCTGCTCAGCCTCGGTGGGGGGGTTGGGCCAGGGTCCGGTTCCCATGGTCATTTCAGGGGGGCCTCCAGCCCTGCAGGGACAGAGAGAGAAAGAGGACACATATGTCAACAACTGGCGGCCATTTTGGAACTCTAGTCTTTTGAGAGTGTTTTGTTGTGTTGCTGGTCCCTGGTGTGACGTTTGGTGGTTTATGATGTCAAGTCACAGCGTCTGATCATGAGTAGACACAGCCTGCATGTACATCCGAAGATGTGTACGTACACACACACACACACTTCAGTACATTCTCACTCTCTCTAGCATGTCCACTAGCACAGCACCATGTAGTAAATCTGATGAAACCTTAATGACACCACATTAAAAAGGAACAGCTGGCTAGACACACACGCAGAGACACACGCAGAGACACACACACACACGTTGAACATTTCCATATGGGCAGCGTTGATCTTCAAAAGGGTTATTTTTTAGTCTGTAATTAGCATGTAGAGGAACAAAGGAAGGAGTAGACCTGCTCTCTAGAACGCTCACCTTCTTACACTAACTCCCAGACCCCCCACACACACACACACACACACACACACACACACACACACACACACACACACACACACACACACACACACACACACTCAAACATTTAGGTCAAATAGTTTTCTGCTCGTCCCGTCCTGTTTCACAAGACCTAACGGAGAAGGCCACTGAAACTCTTCAGTTCTGTGTCTGACTGCCTGGGCTTTACAGGGTCCCTGTTCTCTAACCTTCCCTACCCTGCCATATCTCACAGAGACCTATAGGCATTAGGCACTGGCATGTCCTTGAAGCAGTCTACTGATGGTTTTCACCCACACCAGTCTCTTCAGCAGCTGTTTGATGGCCTAAAGCAGTAGTTCATTAGCTCCAGGAGGTTGTGGGCAGTGTTGGGGGTTACGTAATCAGGTTACTTTTATGAGTAACAGTGTAAAGTAACAAGTTACTTTTTACAGTTACTTTGTCAAACAACGCTTACTTTCAGAATCATATCTCTACCGGGTGCATGTATCGCTGATCCGGTCTCCATTTGTTTCCTCATTTAGTTCTGGAGTGAGCGGTAGTGCTGAGCAATTCCGTGACATTTAGGTTATTTTTCATTTTTTAAACAACTAATTGACCGACGTCAATTCAATTATTTGAATTCCATTTCGTTCGTATAATTTTTTTCTGTAAACTAAATGCACAGTTTCTTTGGAGATAAATCAGATTAAGTCCGAACTGGGCAATGTAGTAGGAAGTTGTAGTTTCCAACAGGCCAATATCCTACATAGTTTAGCACAGAAAACGTGGTAATTAACTACATGACCATAATCCATTGCGCGCCCACTAGTCCGGTCTGTGTGGGGCAGACACAGAGGGAGAGAAGAGACAGAAGAACGCGCGATGGAGAGGGATAGAGAGCAGTTGCTTCGCAAAGTATCTCTACCTAAAAATACATGATCTAAGTGATTGATAGTTGGTATTCAGCAGTCATAAAAGTATGCCTCATTTACTTTGAAGAACTGCTGAAATAGTGATTTTGGTAAACTGAACCGACCTTAAAAAGCACTAATCGCTCAGCACTAGCGAACAAAGAAAGGATGTTTGGAGAAATGCAATGACAGCTGCTTTCCATAGAAATGTGTAGAGGGCACTCCTCTGATCTTTGCCATTGATCGCTTCTGTAATATTTGTTTTGTTTATTTGGATCCCCATTAGCTTTTGCAGAAGCAGCAGCTACTCTTCCTGGGGTCCACAAGAAAAACAAAACATGACAAGTAACAAAACACTGACAGACAAGGAAAGTCAAACATATAGGGCTTTCCCGTCTAGCGGCAAGTGTGCCCTCTATACATCTCTATGGGTCCGTGTACATGCAGTATAACCAGAATTGATGTCTCGAGAAAAAGATTTTGAATGAAAACATAGGAAATCTGTATAGATGTTTGGCTTACAGTATATATGGCTAATTAAGCAACACATATATAGCACAGCACTTGTAGACTAGCACAGGAAAGCAGAGTCCCAGATGAAAGGAGGAATAAGTGATTAAACTTGAGTTAGTAAGTAGCCTATCAGATTGAAGGAGGAACTAGTGATAAAACCTGAGTTAGTAAGTAGCCTATCAGATTGAAGGAGGAACTAGTGATTAAACCTGAGTTAGTAAGTAGCCTATCAGATTGAAGAAGGAACTAGCCATTAAACCTGAGTTAGTAAGTAGCCTATCAGATTGAAGGAGGAACTAGCCATTAAACCTGAGTTAGTAAGTAGTCTGTCATTGGTAGAGCGTGCGCGGCTCGCCTTGCTGCCTCCGACAGTCAAACAAACAGTGAGATGTTTTTTTTTAATCATGAAACTAACGTAAAGTAATATAGCTAGTAATATAGCTGGTAATATAGCTTTTTTATGATGTTTTAAATTTAACTAGGCAAGTCAGTTAAGAACAAATTCTTATTTTCAAAAACCAGGACGACGCTGGGCCAAACTCCATAGGGTGATGCACAAATGTAGCAAGTAAATGTAATATGTACTGTATTACTTTCCCAAGTAACTAATGACACCACTAGCTGTAGGTAAAGGCTGTGCCCCTGTTTGAAGCCCCAGGGAGGAAAGAGAATGGCACGCGAGGGGTTAAAAAGGTCTCAGGTCCAGCTTCCTGACTTATACGAGCAGCAGTAAAAATAAGATGAATGCATGTTATGGACTGCAGTTAAAAAAAATAACTGAATGCCAATTAAAACCCCATTGGACTAAATCACATGGAGCGGGGGGGGATTTTGTTTATTATCTACTTCACTTGCTTGGGGAATGTTAACATATGTTTCCCATGCCAATAAAACCGTTAAATATGAGACCAGTGGAGGCTGCTGAGGGGAGGATGGCCCATAATAATGACTGGAACTGAGCGAATGGAATGGCATCAAACCATGTGAGGATAGAGATTGAGCATGTTTTTGTAAAAACAAGTGGGGCGATCCAGCTTGCCAAAATGTTCTGCCAAATTTTTACCCACATTTAATTTTCTGCCAAAAAATTACTAATGTGCCAAAGCGTGAGACAGTCTTGCATGTTTGACCAGTGCCAGCATCTGAAATGAGAACCAGACAAGGTTAAAGCGGGGTCAGCGGAGGCCATTTTGATTAGTTTCCTTTGGTGGATTGGAGAGATGAGGATGCCTTGTTTGTCGCTAATTAGCCTCTCCTTGCTCTATCACTTCCTGCGGTCAGAATAATCACTTCCTGCGGTCAGGACTATCTCTTCCTGTGGCTAAGATGATTACTATTCATGCTCAGAGGGATCATTCTCACTGGTCAGTAAGAGCTGCTTCTGTAACCATGCATGAAATAACCCTCTTATCTATGAGGAGGCCTTCAAGCGGCTTCCTCAACTCTACTGTCCACTTCAACTATGGGTTACTCCTGTCCAATCCTTCTACAGAGTAGTAGGCGTTATTCCTGTCCTTCTTTACAAGGTCCTGTTCAACCCCCTTCTCAGCCAGCTGGGTTCAATCCATCAATTCAAAACCCTCTTTTCTGGCCACCAGGGAGAGCGCAACAAATCACAGGAATCTCTATTTGGGATAAAACATATTTTACACCAAACTAAAAACAGGACAACTATTCCTCAGAGATTTGAGACGACAGTCTTTGATTACACAACCACACCATGTGAAATAAAAACTCCACAAAATACACACAGTGAAGAAACTCAAAGCATCCCACTACACACGAGGGAACCAATCAGAGATCCCCATCGAAGTCTCACTATCGCAGAGGGACCAATAGCCCAGCTCAGCACAGGCTAGTGAGTCTGCGCTCTAGCAAAAGGATCAGGGATGCCTACACACAACACTGCAGAGCTCTACCTACCAAGCTGTGGCTACTCTCTGCCCTTAACAACTGGTGTCAGATCAGCTCCCCTTACCTCAGCTCCAACATTACCCCTATACCAATGACTCAACAAAATTGTTCCAGAACAGTTGTTAAGGGGATAAAGTGACCACACTGTATACTATACACATGTTGATACCTTATGCTTCGCTTCTGTGGCCATCTTATGTGATCACCATGGTAGTTGCAGGTACTGGAAACACAAGAGAAGTGTTATGACTTCTATTTCATTAGGATCTACAGGCTAGGGGAAGATCAGGCACTGTCAACTCAGCGGCGCTGCACTCTCCTGTGACATCCATCTAACTTTTCAAAGAGAAGCCACATTTTCCAAATGGACCACAACCACAGTGGCATCCAGCATGGACAGCTGTCGTGTCTTTGTTCCCTGCTAAAGCTGCCTTGTGTGTGTACGTGAGTGCGTTTGTGTGTTGTGTAAGTGTGTACGTGCGTGCGTTTGTGTGTTGTGTACGTGTGTACGTGCGTGCGTTTGTGTGTTGTGTAAGTGTGTACGTGAGTGCGTTTGTGTGTTGTGTACGTGTGTACGTGCGTGCGTTTGTGTGTTGTGTAAGTGTGTACGTGAGTGCGTTTGAGTGTTGCGTTTGTTTGTTGTGCGGTTGTGTGTGCGTGCGTGTGTACGTGTGTGTGTACGTGTTTGTGCAAGAGAAGCAGGCTAGGAGAGGAGAGAGAGTTTCCTCTCCCAGATGGTTGATTTCAGATGAGGACTCATGGAATGTGTTGTGTAATGTTCTGTTGTGGAAACTGTTGCAGCAATTTGGAACACAATGTGGGCCGAATAAGCAATGAAGGGGGACACAGTCACACACACACACACACACACACACACACACACACACACACACACACACACACACTGATTGGGGTCGGTAGATGCCGTTTCCCAGCTACCGCCATGAAACAGCCAATCATTGATGTCAAACAGTAAATCACAAGTGGTCAATCAAATGCAAGCACCCAGATGGAAACACAGCGATCAATGAGCCACAATGTGGAGGTTAGAAATCTGTACACTTATGTTCTCCCCTCCCTGTCACTCTGGTCCCCTCCCTCTGGTCCCCTCCTCTCATCACCAGTACTGAGTGATGGCACACAGGCTCTCTGAGCAGAGGGAAGGAGGGAGAGGAATGGCAGCCATTTTGTATGTGATGGAAAGAGCATCCTGGAGACAGGCAGGAGAGACACTCGGGAGAGAGAGAAGAATCTGACTGTTCACTCAGAGGAATCAGAGCTCAGATGCAATCTCTCCGTTATCTTCAGAGTCTTTGTGCCTCAGTATCTGATGTCATCACCGCTGAGAACTGTATGTTCCTACTGCTTCCTCTCCTCACTCCCTTCCCCCATCTCTCCATCTCTCTCGCTATCCATCGCTTTATCTAGCTGTCTCCCCATCTCCAGGCCTCACTCTCTTGCTCTGCTCACTCCTCTGTTGCTCTCCTTCCCTCTGAAAGCCTCTGAGCAACACCAAAGCCCAGTTACTTGTCATGAATACATAACGTGTGTGTGTGGGAGAATCTATGTACTCACCCACTGGGTCCAGGTCTCTGGCCTTGGGTGAAGCGCCAGTCGGCGTTAGGAGGCTTTTGCTGTGAAGAGAAAACAAAATAAAATCTCTGTTTCTACACACCAACAATGGGACCATGGGACTGTGTCCATCTGTCTGTCTTATGCATTGCTGTTTGGGTCGCAGGCCATTCGGGCGTGTGTGTGTGTGTGTGTGTGTGTGTGTGTGTACTCTTTTTGTCTGTAGTCAGGGGGCTGAATAAAGGGCATGTAGCTTCCAGCCTGCTTGGGAGGCCATTTTGTTCTGAAATCCATGGAGCAGAAAATGTCAGTGAAGTCACAGAGACACACACAGAGACACACACAGAGACACACACAGAGACACACACAGAGACACACACAGAGACACACACAGAGACACACACAGAGACACACACAGAGACACACACAGAGACACACACAGAGACACACACAGAGAGACTGGGACACCGCTCCCAATTACAGTCACAAAACAAAATCAACTCGGGAACTAAACGGGATTTCACGGGATATGGACGGGATTTGTGTCATCCTTGTTACCTTAATGATTACAAAGTCTCTACTAGTGTCACGAGTCCTACCGACGGTGGCGCCCCCTCCTGCTCGGGTGGCGCTCGGCGGTCGTCGTCACCGGCCTATTAGCTGCCGCCGATTCCCTTTTTGGTTTTCCCTTTTTTTATGTTTTCTCACCTGCCCTGAGTTAGTCATTAAGAGGGCTATTTAGTTCAGCTGGCCCGCTTCCTATGGTGCGGGATTGTCTTTCTGTGTGTCGACTGTGTTTTGTTCGACTGTGCTTGTCAAGTGTATTTTCCCTGTTGTTGGGAGACCTTTTATTTTGTACTTGTGGTTTTATTAAAATTACCACACAGTGTTCGCTGCTTCCTGCGCTTCTTTCCGCCACACCACAGACAAGCCGTTACAACTAGCTTCTACAAGATGAAAGTCTTAGTTTATCAGAGTCAGACAACACAAGGTCTCCATTGAAGAGATATTCCCTAGCATTTATTCACAATAGGTGACAACATCTAAAACGTGTTGTGGCTGATTCACAGTGATAAGGACTCTATATAGCCTGTATATAGACAAGTTAACTGGTTTTGGCTGATTCACAGTGATAAGGACTATTTTCCCTTTCTCTCTTCCTATATTTCCTCTAGCTATTTTCTCTCTCCCTATTTTCCATCTTTCTCCCTATTTTCCCTCTCTCTCTCTCTCTCTCTCTCTCCCCCCTATTTTCCCTCTCTCCCTCCCTATTTTCCCTCTCTCCCTCCCTATTTTCCCTCTCTTGCTCTCTCCCTATTTTCCCTCTCTCTCTCTCCCTACTTTCCCTCTCTCTCTCGCTCTCCCTATTTTCCCTCTCTCTCTCTCTCTCTCTCTCTCTCTCTAGCTATTTTCTCTCTCTCCCTATTTTCCCTCTCTCCCCATTTTCCCTCTCTGGCTCTCCCTATTTTCCCTCTCTCTGGCTCTCCCTATTTTCCCTCTCTCTCGCTCTCCCTATTTTCCCTCTCTCTCTCTCCCAATTTTCCCTCTCTGGCTCTCCCTATTTTCCCTCTCTCTCTCCCAATTTTCCCTCTCTCGCTCTCCCGATTTTCCCTCTCTCGCTCTCTCTAGCTATTTTCTCTCTCTCCCTATTTTCCCCTCTATTTCTCTCTATTTTCCCTCTCTCTATTTTCCATCTCTCTCTATTTTCCCTCTCTCTCTCCCTATTTCCTCTCTCTCTCCCTATTTTCCCTCTCTCTCTCCCTCTCTCTCCCCCTATTCTCCCTCTCTCTCTTCCTATTTTCCCTCTCTCTCTCTACCTATTCTCCCTCTCTCTCTACCTATTCTCCCTCTCTCTCTCCACCTATTTTCCCCTTCTCTCTCTACCTATTCTCCCTCTCTCTCTCCCCCTATTCTCCCTCTCTCTCTCCCCCTATTCTCCCTCTCTCTCTCTACCTATTCTCCCTCTCTCTCTCTACCTATTCTCCCTCTCTCTCTCTACCTATTCTCCCTCTCTCTCTCTACCTATTCTCCCTCTCTCTCTCTACCTATTTTCCCCCTCTCTCTCTACCTATTTTCCCTCTCTCTCTACCTATTCTCCCTCTCTCTCTCTACCTATTCTCCCTCTCTCTCTCTACCTATTCTCCCTCTCTCTCTACCTATTCTCCCTCTCTCTCTCTACCTATTCTCCCTCTCTCTCTCTACCTATTCTCCCTCTCTCTCTCTACCTATTCTCCCTCTCTCTCCACCTATTCTCCCTCTCTCTCTCTACCTATTCTCCCTCTCTCTCTCTACCTATTCTCCCTCTCTCTCTACCTATTCTCCCTCTCTCTCTCTACCTATTCTCCCTCTCTCTCTACCTATTCTCCCTCTCTCTCTCTACCTATTCTCCCTCTCTCTCTCTACCTATTCTCCCTCTCTCTCTACCTATTTTCCCTCTCTCTCTACCTATTTTCCCTCTCTCTCTACCTATTTTCCCTCTCTCTCTCTACCTATTCTCCCTCTCTCTCTCTACCTATTCTCCCTCTCTCTCTCTACCTATTCTCCCTCTCTCTCTACCTATTTTCCCTCTCTCTCTCTACCTATTCTCCCTCTCTCTCTCTACCTATTTTCCCTCTCTCTCTCTCTCGCGTTGGGCATCGAGGCGGTAAATAGACCCTTGGCTCTGTCTCCTAATCAACACAGGTTGGAGAAAACAGGAGAGAAGAGAGAGGCTCCCCAGAGAGATGCCAGCACTGCTGCCGCCCACCTCCCTTGAATTATCAACAACTGTTCTGACACACAGAGAGGGAGGAAAGAGAGAGGGGGAGGGAAAGAAGAAGGAGGGAGGTAGAGAGAGGGGTAGAGCAACACACTATCCAATTTCAATAACACCTTCCCCACCAACACGGAATTTACAAGCTGCACCAAAATGACCCACTGATTAAATAAGTCTACCCAAGGGTCTCATGTAACACAATAATACACATCGCTCGCATCTGTATGCAAATTCTATCCTGTCAAGGATCCTTTAAATGTATACCGATGAACAGCGGCAGCCATCTTTGTGTGCCACCGTGTGTGCCTATATGATTATATACTGATAAGAGACTGTGAATAAAACCAAACAGGAATACCCTGGTCTCTAAATCAGACAATCATGACCGGGATGGAAGACAGATGTGTAATCTAATCTTCTCCACTCATGTCATGGGTATTTGGTTTCAAACTGAGACACACACAGATAGATATTTCCCCATTTCTCTCTCTGCTGGTTTTGGCGGCAGTTGTCATGGCAGTACGGGAGAAAAGAGAAAACGTGTTTCCTCATCTGAAAATGAACGAGGGGCCCAACATTCCAGCAGTGTGACGCTCACTGCCGACAAAAACATTCCCAGAGGTCATTCCCAGGTCTCGCCACAGGCATGTGGGATAAAGGTAAACAGATTCTCGGCTGACGTTCCGTACAGGGACATTGTGTTACTGTACTGAGGTGAGTTCACACATTTAAAGGGTCAAGTGACGTTAGCAAGAGCACAAGCTTCTGTTAGAACAGAATTTCTTCAGTTTGTATGTAATGTAATAAATGTGTACTAACTTTCTGCCCTTAAAACCCATAATAGTTCAAATAGGGACCAGTGCTCCAGAAAGCTGATCCAGAGTCAGTTATTAAAGGCAGAACCAAGAAAGTGACCAGAGGATCAAATCCACTAGACTCCCTCAGTGAGAAGCTCTGCTGGCTCGGAGGGCAGATAGGGATTATAGTTTTCCTGTTCTGATCCATAGAGACTTACCAGAATTATAGCTCCTAGCACACAGTTACCACTGGACAGAGTTAGAACTCTAGGTAGAAAACCTACTGCCTTACAGCCTGTTCATGTCCGTAAGATACCGTGGATGAAAACAGTCAGTACAGAGGTTTAAAATCATTGAGGATTTATCTGATGTGGAGAAGGATAATCACAGTGAGTGATAGCTCTGGACTCAAGTGGGAAAATACACTAATCGCTGGACATGAACGTCTGTCTGTCTGTCTGTCTGCCTGCCTGCCTGCCTGCCTGCCTGCCTGCCTGCCACCCACCCACCCACCCACCCACTCACCCACTCACCCACTCACCCACTCACCCACTCACCCACTCACCCACTCACCAGGCCAGAATCTGAAGAATAGAAGAGATTCACAGCAGGCTTCCCTGCCAAAACACACACACACCCTTCATTGGCATGGTTATCACACAGGCTGGACTCACCTGGTGCTCTGTGCTGTGTGAGAAAGTTACCGTTTTCAAACACACACACACCCAAAGCTCTTGGCATTGACAGAACTGCTAGACTGCACCTGGTGCTCTGTCTGAATGTGGAAGTCCTTCCACCAGTAAATAGTATAATAATAATAATAATAATAGTAAAATAATAAACAGTGCCAGACAAAAGTTTAAACACACCCACTCATTCCAGGCTATTTTTTAATTTGGACTATTTTCTACGTTGTAGAATAATAGTGAAGACATCAGTACTATGACATTTTTAACTGGTACTGTACATAGGCCATTTAACAGATGTGGCATGTGTGCATCAAGTTTACATAAGGGGTGGTCCCGGGAATCGAACCCACTACCCTGGGGTTACAAGTGCCATGCTCTACCAACTGGGCTTCACAAACCCCCCCACTCCTGCATAATATTATCCTACTTTTCACAATACATGCTTTTTAGTTCCATTGTCCACTAAGCCATTCTGATGACGACACTTGAGGAAAAAGTGATTACTATGAATCCTAAAGCTCTAGCTGGACCCTAGTGACACAGTCAACAATGTAGGAGCCACCAGGAGGCTAAGACCAGGGCAGAAGACATGAAAGGAAGACTGTAGATGAGCTCTATTCAGAGGCACTGGACCACACTGAGTCAGGGACAGAGTCAGTGAACAATGCAGGCCTGTTGGTGGCACGTGCTGCTTCTTCATCAGTAAAACACACAGTATTTACCAACCACTCTATATCTAGTCAACCCACGTGACCACGCGGACACAACTACATACTGTAGTGTCAACATGAGCCTATACACACACCCTGAATGTGGTACTTTACTCCTTGTTTTCAACCCCACTCCAACAGGTCCAAACACAAAGAGCCTTTGATGAAGAGCTACACACTCCTATTGAAACGAGAGGAGATACGGGGACACTGAGGAGTCTCTCTCTCTGTCACAATGGGACATTGGGAACCTAGGGCCCTGCTAAAATGACACACCCCTGTAGGGCTTGGAACACCTGACTATACGCTGTTCACACACACACACACACACACACACACACACACACACACACACACACACACACACACACACACACACACACACACAGTGCCCTCTGTGGCCCTGGCCCATTAGAGGCCAGTCCATCTGTCACTGTGGCACACGTGCGTAAAGCCATCCCTTGCTCTATTTCTCTCCCTTCATTCTTCTCTCCTTCCCTCTATCGTCACAGTTCTACACGTGTCACTGGAGCATGGAGACAGATGTTACCCTGACAACCCCGGGGACAGGCAGAATCAGGGAGCAGAGAGAGACAGAGAAAGAGAGAGAGAGAGAGAGAGACAATAAAATCTGATGCCCAGGTAAACACCCTGCTATCTCTAAGGAGAGAAACGTAAGCTGTGTAATTCACCAGAGAAACAGCTGCTGTGTAACTCACCAGAGAAACGTAAGCTGTGTAACTCACCAGAGAAACGTAAGCTGTGTAACTCACCAGAGAAACGTAAGCTGTGTAACTCACCAAAGAAACCTAAGCTGTGTAACTCACCAGAGAAACATAAGCTGTGTAACCCACCAGAGAAATGTAGGCTGTGTAACCCACCAGAGAAACGTAAGCTGTGTAACCCACCAGAGAAACGTAGGCTGTGTAACTCACCAGAGAAACGTAAGCTGTGTAACTCACCAGAGAAACGTAAGCTGTGTAACTCACCAGAGAAACGTAAGCTGTGTAACTCACCAGAGAAACGTAAGCTGTGTAACTCACCAGAGAAACGTAAGCTGTGTAACTCACCAGAGAAACGTAAGCTGTGTAACTCACCAGAGAAATGTAGGCTGTGTAACTCACCAGAGAAACATAAGCTGTGTAACTCACCTTAGAAACAGCTGCTGTGTAACTCACCAGAGAAACGTAAGCTGTGTAACTCACCAGATGAAACGTAAGCTGTGTAACCCACCAGAGAAACAGCTGCTGTGTAACTCACCAGAGAAACCTAAGCTGTGTAACTCACCAGAGAAACATAAGCTGTGTAACTCACCAGAGAAACGTAGGCTGTGTAACTCACCAGAGAAACGTAAGCTGTGTAACTCACCAGAGAAACAGCTGCTGTGTAACTCACCAGAGAAATCTAAGCTGTGTAACTCACCAGAGAAACAGCTGCTGTGTAACTCACCAGAGAAACAGCTGCTGTGTAACCCACCAGAGAAACGTAGGCTGTGTAACTCACCAGAGAAACAGCTGCTGTAAAACTCAGCAGAGAAACCTAAGCTGTGTAACTCACCAAAGAAACCTAAGCTGTGTAACTCACCAGAGAAACATAAGCTGTGTAACCCACCAGAGAAATGTAGGCTGTGTAACCCACCAGAGAAACGTAAGCTGTGTAACCCACCAGAGAAACGTAGGCTGTGTAACCCACCAGAGAAACGTAAGCTGTGTAACTCACCAGAGAAACGTAAGCTGTGTAACTCACCAGAGAAACGTAAGCTGTGTAACTCACCAGAGAAATGTAGGCTGTGTAACTCACCAGAGAAACGTAAGCTGTGTAACTCACCAGAGAAAAATAAGCTGTGTAACCCACCAGAGAAATGTAGGCTGTGTAACCCACCAGAGAAACGTAAGCTGTGTAACCCACCAGAGAAACGTAGGCTGTGTAACCCACCAGAGAAACGTAAGCTGTGTAACTCACCAGAGAAACGTAAGCTGTGTAACTCACCAGAGAAATGTAGGCTGTGTAACTCACCAGAGAAACGTAAGCTGTGTAACTCACCAGAGAAACGTAAGCTGTGTAACTCACCAGAGAAATGTAGGCTGTGTAACTCACCAGAGAAACATAAGCTGTGTAACTCACCAGAGAAACAGCTGCTGTGTAACTCACCAGAGAAACGTAAGCTGTGTAACTCACCAGATGAAACGTAAGCTGTGTAACCCACCAGAGAAACAGCTGCTGTGTAACTCACCAGAGAAACAGCTGCTGTGTAACTCACCAGAGAAACCTAAGCTGTGTAACTCACCAGAGATACATAAGCTGTGTAACTCACCAGAGAAACGTAGGCTGTGTAACTCACCAGAGAAACGTAGGCTGTGTAACTCACCAGAGAAACAGCTGCTGTGTAACTCACCAGAGAAATCTAAGCTGTGTAACTCACCAGAGAAACAGCTGCTGTGTAACTCACCAGAGAAACAGCTGCTGTGTAACCCACCAGAGAAACGTAGGCTGTGTAACTCACCAGAGAAACAGCTGCTGTAAAACTCAGCAGAGAAACCTAAGCTGTGTAACTCACCAAAGAAACCTAAGCTGTGTAACTCACCAGAGAAACATAAGCTGTGTAACCCACCAGAGAAATGTAGGCTGTGTAACCCACCAGAGAAACGTAAGCTGTGTAACCCACCAGAGAAACGTAAGCTGTGTAACTCACCAGAGAAACGTAAGCTGTGTAACTCACCAGAGAAACGTAAGCTGTGTAACTCACCAGAGAAATGTAGGCTGTGTAACTCACCAGAGAAACGTAAGCTGTGTAACTCACCAGAGAAACGTAAGCTGTGTAACTCACCAGAGAAACAGCTGCTGTGTAACTCACCAGAGAAACATAAGCTGTGTAACTCACCAGAGAAACAGCTGCTGTGTAACTCACCAGAGAAACGTAAGCTGTGTAACTCACCAGATGAAACGTAAGCTGTGTAACCCACCAGAGAAACAGCTGCTGTGTAACTCACCAGAGAAACCTAAGCTGTGTAACTCACCAGAGAAACATAAGCTGTGTAACTCACCAGAGAAACGTAGGCTGTGTAACTCACCAGAGAAACGTAAGCTGTGTAACTCACCAGAGAAACAGCTGCTGTGTAACTCACCAGAGAAATCTAAGCTGTGTAACTCACCAGAGAAACAGCTGCTGTGTAACTCACCAGAGAAACAGCTGCTGTGTAACTCACCAGAGAAACGTAAGCTGTGTAACTCACCAGAGAAACGTAAGCTGTGTAACTCACCAGAGAAATGTAAGCTGTGTAACTCACCAGAGAAATGTAGGCTGTGTAACTCACCAGAGAAATGTAGGCTGTGTAACTCACCAGAGAAACGTAAGCTGTGTAACTCACCAGAGAAACGTAAGCTGTGTAACTCACCAGAGAAATGTAGGCTGTGTAACTCACCAGAGAAACATAAGCTGTGTAACTCACCAGAGAAACAGCTGCTGTGTAACTCACCAGATGAAACGTAAGCTGTGTAACCCACCAGAGAAACAGCTGCTGTGTAACTCACCAGAGAAACAGCTGCTGTGTAACTCACCAGAGAAACCTAAGCTGTGTAACTCACCAGAGAAACGTAAGCTGTGTAACTCACCAGAGAAACAGCTGCTGTGTAACTCACCAGAGAAACGTAAGCTGTGTAACTCACCAGAGAAACGTAAGCTGTGTAACTCACCAGAGAAACAGCTGCTGTGTAACTCACCAGAGAAATCTAAGCTGTGTAACTCACCAGAGAAACAGCTGCTGTGTAACTCACAAGAGAAACAGCTACTGTGTAACCCACCAGAGAAACGTAGGCTGTGTAACTCACCAGAGAAACAGCTGCTGTAAAACTCAGCAGAGAAACCTAATCTGTGTTACTCACCAAAGAAACCTAAGCTGTGTAACTCACCAGAGAAACATAAGCTGTGTAACCCACCAAAGAAATGTAGGCTGTGTAACCCACCAGAGAAACGTAAGCTGTGTAACCCACCAGAGAAACGTAGGCTGTGTAACCCACCAGAGAAACGTAAGCTGTGTAACTCACCAGAGAAACGTAAGCTGTGTAACTCACCAGAGAAACATAAGCTGTGTAACTCACCAGAGAAATGTAGGCTGTGTAACTCACCAGAGAAACGTAAGCTGTGTTACTCACCTGAGAAACGTAAGCTGTGTAACTCACCAGAGAAATGTAGGCTGTGTAACTCACCAGAGAAACATAAGCTGTGTAACTCACCAGAGAAACAGCTGCTGTGTAACTCACCAGAGAAACGTAAGCTATGTAACTCACCAGATGAAACGTAAGCTGTGTAACCCACCAGAGAAACAGCTGCTGTGTAACTCACCAGAGAAACAGCTGCTGTGTAACTCACCAGAGAAACCTAAGCTGTGTAACTCACCAGAGAAACATAAGCTGTGTAACTCACCAGAGAAACATAAGCTGTGTAACTCACCAGAGAAACGTAAGCTGTGTAACTCAACAGAGAAACAGCTGCTGTGTAACTCACCAGAGAAACGTAAGCTGTGTAACTCACCAGAGAAACAGCTGCTGTGTAACTCACCAGAGAAATCTAAGCTGTGTAACTCACCAGAGAAATCTAAGCTGTGTAACTCACCAGAGAAATCTTAGCTGTGTAACTCACCAGAGAAACAGCTGCTGTGTAACTCACCAGATGAAACGTAAGCTGTGTAACTCACCAGAGAAACATAAGCTGTGTAACTCAGAGAAACAGCTGCTGTGTAACTCACCAGAGAAACAGCTGCTGTGTAACTCACCAGAGAAATGTAGGCTGTGTAACTCACCAGAGAAACGTAAGCTGTGTAACTCACCAGAGAAACAGCTGCTGTGTAACTCACCAGAGAAACAGCTGCTGTGTAACTCACCAGAGAAACGTAAGCTGTGTAACTCACCAGAGAAACAGCTGCTTTGTAACTCACCAGAGAAACGTAAGCTGTATAACTCACCAGAGAAACGTAGGCTGTGTAACCCACCAGAGAAATATAGGCTGTGTAACTCAACAGAGAAACGTAGGCTGTGTAACTCACCAGAGAAACAGCTGCTGTGTAACTCAACAGAGAAACGTAGGCTGTGTAACTCAACAGAGAAATGTAAGCTGTGTAACCCACCAGAGAAACGTAGGCTGTGTAACTCACCAGAGAAACGTAAGCTGTGTAACTCACCAGAGAAACGTAAGCTGTGTAACTCACCAGAGAAACATAAGCTGTGTAACTCACCAGAGAAACGTAAGCTGTGTAACTCACCAGAGAAACAGCTGCTGTGTAACTCACCAGAGAAACAGCTGCTGTGTAACTCACCAGAGAAACATAAGCTGTGTAACTCACCAGAGAAACGTAAGCTGTGTAACCCACCAGAGAAACGTAAGCTGTGTAACCCACCAGAGAAACGTAAGCTGTGTAACCCACCAATGAAACGTAAGCTGTGTAACTCACCAGAGAAACATAAGCTGTGTAACTCATCAGAGAAACAGCTGCTGTGTAACTCACCAGAAACAGCTGCTGTGTAACTCACCAGAGAAATGTAGGCTGTGTAACTCACCAGAGAAACGTAAGCTGTGTAACTCACCAGAGAAACAGCTGCTGTGTAACTCACCAGAGAAACAGCTGCTGTGTAACTCACCAGAGAAACGTAAGCTGTGTAACTCACCAGAGAAACAGCTGCTTTGTAACTCACCAGAGAAACGTAAGCTGTATAACTCACCAGAGAAACGTAGGCTGTGTAACCCACCAGAGAAATATAGGCTGTGTAACTCAACAGAGAAACGTAGGCTGTGTAACTCACCAGAGAAACGTAGGCTGTGTAACCCACCAGAGAAATATAGGCTGTGTAACTCAACAGAGAAACGTAGGCTGTGTAACTCACCAGAGAAACAGCTGCTGTGTAACTCAACAGAGAAACGTAGGCTGTGTAACTCAACAGAGAAATGTAAGCTGTGTAACCCACCAGAGAAACGTAGGCTGTGTAACTCACCAGAGAAACGTAAGCTGTGTAACTCACCAGAGAAACGTAAGCTGTGTAACCCACCAGAGAAACGTAAGCTGTGTAACTCACCAGAGAAACATAAGCTGTGTAACTCACCAGAGAAACGTAAGCTGTGTAACTCACCAGAGAAACAGCTGCTGTGTAACTCAACAGAGAAACGTAGGCTGTGTAACTCAACAGAGAAATGTAAGCTGTGTAACCCACCAGAGAAACGTAGGCTGTGTAACTCACCAGAGAAACGTAAGCTGTGTAACTCATCAGAGAAACGTAAGCTGTGTAACCCACCAGAGAAACGTAAGCTGTGTAACTCACCAGAGAAACATAAGCTGTGTAACTCACCAGAGAAACGTAAGCTGTGTAACTCACCAGAGAAACAGCTGCTGTGTAACTCACCAGAGAAACATAAGCTGTGTAACTCACCAGAGAAACGTAAGCTGTGTAACCCACCAGAGAAACAGCTGCTGTGTAACTCACCAGAGAAACGTAAGCTGTGTAACTCACCAGAGAAACGTAAGCTGTGTAACTCACCAGAGAAACGTAAGCTGTGTAACTCACCAGAGAAACGTAAGCTGTGTAACTCACCAGAGAAACGTAAGCTGTGTAACTCACCAGAGAAACGTAAGCTGTGTAACCCACCAGAGAAACGTAAGCTGTGTAACTCACCAGAGAAACGTAAGCTGTGTAACTCACCAGAGAAACGTAAGCTGTGTAACTCACCAGAGAAACGTAAGCTGTGTAACTCACCAGAGAAACGTAAGCTGTGTAACTCACCAGAGAAACGTAAGCTGTGTAACCCACCAGAGAAACGTAAGCTGTGTAACTCACCAGAGAAACGTAAGCTGTGTAACCCACCAGAGAAACGTAAGCTGTGTAACCCACCAGAGAAACGTAAGCTGTGTAACCCACCAGAGAAACGTAAGCTGTGTAACTCACCAGAGAAACGTAAGCTGTGTAACTCACCAGAGAAACGTAAGCTGTGTAACTCACCAGAGAAACGTAAGCTGTGTAACCCACCAGAGAAACGTAAGCTGTGTAACTCACCAGAGAAACGTAAGCTGTGTAACTCACCAGAGAAACAGCTGCTGTGTAACTCACCAGAGAAATGTAAGCTGTGTAACCCACCAGAGAAACGTAAGCTGTGTAACTCACCAGAGAAACGTTAAAACTAAAACTAAACCACAACTCCACCCACTGACCTCTTTCTGTAGGGACTTTACTAAAACTATAATCACTGGTTAGGCTAAATTAAAAAAGGATAAAAGAAATGTAAATAGGGGAAAGAGGCCACAGTCTCTCCACATGAATCATCAAAACTAGAGCACAGGCAGCCATCTTGGAAACCCAGAGCTACATAATGAGTCAGTGAACAGAGAGGTGTCCTCTGTATACTGTATGTGGACAGATTTTCAACAGAATATAACTTTCCATCCACACCCCGAGAACATAGAGTGGAATGGTATTCTTAACAAGTGCTCTGGGAATGAGGTTTGGGAATGTTTGGCCAGAGCTGCTGCCACAGGCGTACAGACGTCCACACAGGGCGAGGCCATGGTTGTCTTGTGACTCAGAAGCATGGAACCAATCAAGGTTCAGAGGACAACAGGAAGTGAGAGGTCGAGCGCTGACTCTGGAATTCCTGTTTTTCAGCTTCTGCTTTACTCTTTGACTGATTCACCCCCTCTTCTCCCTTTCCTTCCCTCTGTTCTATCCTCCCCCCTGTCCCTCACACCCCTCCTCTTTTCCAGCCCCTCTCTCTTCCGCTCTCGGTCATCCTGTTCCCTTCCACTTCCTATCTCACTATTCCATTACTCTATTTCCATCTGTCGTTACTCTCCTCCTCTCCATCTGTCTACTCTAAACCTTCCCCTCTATCTCCCTCCAATCTCTGCCCTCCAATCTATCCATTCCCTCTCTCCCTCCAATCTCTACCCTCCAATCCATCCATTCCCTCTCTCCCTCCAATCTCTGCCCTCCAATCTATCCATTCCCTCTCTCCCTCCAATCTCTACCCTCCAATCCATCCATTCCCTCTCTCCCTCCAATCCCTGCCCTCCAATCCATCCATTCCCTCTCTCCCTCCAATCTCTACCCTCCAATCCATCCATTCCCTCTCTCCCTCCAATCTCTACCCTCCAATCCATCCATTCCCTCTCTCCCTCCAATCTCTACCCTCCAATCCATCCATTCCCTCTCTCCCTCCAATCTCTACCCTCCAATCCATCCATTCCCTCTCTCCCTCCAATCTCTACCCTCCAATCCATCCATTCCCTCTCTCCCTCATTCTCTCAGAGCACAGTGCTTCCCTGCTGATCTTGTTTAGTAATTGAAAGTCAGAAAGAGAGGGAGACCTAATTTCCTAGCCTTGGGTCAGATGAAATATTAAATCTCTCCTCTTCTCCTTCATTTCCTCCTCTAGCTGGATGACACAGTAAGGAGGGCCCCTTCACCACGTCCTAAAGAGAAGGATGAGGCTCAACAACACTAGGCTTTAGGAGAAATACTGCATTGTTACGTGACTTAGTCAATCTAGGTGAGCAGGCTCAAGACTGGATGTTAAAGATAGTATCATAACCATGAATTGAATTCTCCATACAATATGGTAAGCTAACTCAATAAAGACAACCATCTTTGGATAAAACCTTCACCGCCACTGGTTATAACCTAGTTCGTATAGACCTCAAATTTTCAGAAACACCTGTGATATGGCTAATAGAGTTATCTCACCAATACCCTGCCTTCTGCCCCCTGGTGCCCTCACCTCATTGGCTGAGTTCATTAGGTGCTTCCTGTTGAGTGTCATACTGAGTGTGTTGTTATGGCTCATCATGGGTGTCTTGACAAACATGAAGTCACTGCGGCTGGAGGTGGTGGAGTAGCAGGGTCTGTATGTTCGTGTTCCTGGGGGGTCCTGAGCCCCTCCCACCACCTCCATGTAACGGATGGGTCCATCTGTGTTGAGCTGCAGGTGGAGGTCCTTGTTGGGCCTCTGATGGTAGGCCCTGCTGGGCCGGTAATGGCTGTAGCAGCAGCCGGTCCCTCCATGGTCGCTGCGGTGGCGGAGGCATCGGACCATGAGGATGAGGAAGGTGAGGAAGGACACGGCCGAGACGCAGGCCAGTGAGATGATGAGGTACAGGGTGATGTCAGACATCCCAGTCCGCCGCATCACCGACGTCTTCCGGTTGTCCATGGGGGTGGCGCTGGCGCCCTTCTCCTCCACGGTTACCGTAATGGCCACAGTGGTGGAGAGAGTAGGTTCGCCGTTGTCCTGGATGACCACGATGACGTCATAGGCGGAGCCACCCTCCTCCTCAGCTAGCTTGCGAGTGGTGCGGAGCTCGCCGGTGTGGGGCGTGATGAGGAACAGAGCAGCGTGAGGCCCGGGGGCGATGGAGTAGAACAACCAGGCGTTATGACCACTATCAGGATCCACCCCCAGCAGTTTATTAATGAGATGCCCTGGCCCAGCCGACTGCGGCACACTGAGCTGCAGCACCGTGTCCTGGGGGAAGGGGGGGTACACGATGAGGGGCGCGTTGTCGTTAAGATCCACTACGAACACATGCACCGTGACGTTGGCGGTCCGGGGCGGCGCCCCGGCGTCTCGGGCCTGCACCTCGATGCGGAAGGCGTTGAGGGTTTCATGGTCCAGGGAGCGCATGCTATAGATGTGGCCAGTCTCTGGGTTGATGTAGACGTATGAGGAGATGGGTGAGCCCTGGACCATGCTGGGCAGGATGGAGAAGGAGACGCGGGCATTGTCCCCTATGTCCGGGTCAGAGGCCATCACCATGGCGATGGGGGTGCTGGGGGCGTTGTTCTCGGGGACGTCCACTGAGTAGGAGGGCTGGGAGAACGACGGAGCGTTGTCATTCACGTCTGACAGCTTGACCACGAAGGTCGTACGCGACGACAGGGGAGGGGAGCCAGCATCGGTCGCCATGATGACCACGGTGTAATCAGCCATGGTCTCTCGGTCCAGGTTGCCGGAGGTAATGAGGTTATAGTGCTCTCCAAAGGCGGAGTTGAGTTTGAAGGGCAGGCCAGACTGGACCTTTAATGTTACCTTGCCGTTCTTACCAGAGTCCAGGTCCCTTGCGCTGATGAGGGCGATAACTGTGCCCGGTGCTGCGTCCTCCTGGATAGGACTGGTCAGTGACGTCAACATCACCTCCGGAGAGTTATCATTCACGTCAGTGACTTCAACTTTGATGTTACAGGATGCTTCCATGGCGGGGGTTCCCCCATCCCTGGCCTGCACAGTGAGGTGATACTCATTCGCTGTCTCATAATCCACGTGACCATTCACACGGACCTCACCGGTTTTCGAATCCACGCTGAATAGCTTGAGCACCCGGTCCGGCGTGTATTTACTAAACAGGAAGGAGATCTCCCCGTTCTGAGCATAATCCGCGTCGGTCGCGTTCAGTTTCGTTACTAAAGTGCCCTTTTCAACATTCTCCAACACGCTAACCTTTTTCACCGACTTGTCAAAGACGGGCGCGTTGTCATTGACGTCCAGAATTTTAATGAGTAGAAGAGTGGAGCCAGACTTCTCTGGCTGTCCCCCGTCGAGGGCAGTAAGCAACAGGCGAAACGAGGCCTGCGTCTCCCTATCCAAAGCATTCTCTAAAACTAACTCCGGGAACTTACTCCCGTCACTTTTCGTTTCCACATTCAAAACAAAGCGGTCGTTAGGTGCGAGGTGATAAGTACGCAGAGAGTTGATACCCACATCTGGATCGTGCGCACTCTCCAGTCGGAACCGGGTGCCCGGCGCGGCCGCCTCTGATATCTCCAAGGAAATATTCTTAGTGGAAAACTGCGGCGCATTGTCATTCACATCCACAATATCCACAAGAACACGATGTATCGCTAAAGGGTCCTCGAGTACAATCTCAACATGTAGTGAACATGTTGCACTTAATTCGCACATGTGTTCCCTGTCAATTGTCTGTCTAATAATAAAATCCCCAGTCGCCTGGTTCACCTCGAAGTACTGCGCGTTAGATTCCGAGACCACCCGCAATTTTCTCTTAATTATCATTTGAACGGTGAGACCCAAATCCTTAGCGATATTCCCGACCACAGACCCCGGCCGGAGCTCCTCTGACACCGAGTAACTAAGCTGGGCGGTCGCGCCCATGAGGCACGCCAGGGAAAACCATAGCCTCAGCACGGGCCACCCTCCGCAGTGCTTCCTCTGTCTGGATTCCATTATGAGAGGGGTTCGGGGGATGGAAAAAGTTAAAAGTTCCTCTTTACCGTAACTAATCCATAGTTTCGTGAAAACGACGGTACCAGGCTGTTGGTAAACACTTCCGTTTCAGAAAAAGTGCGGCGGGAAGTATATAAGTAATCATGACGCCCTAATTGTTATATGTAAAATAAAGAGGAAAGTTAAATTGTATGAAGGCTAAAACTCTCCCCAGTCTGTCTCCTCTGCTCCGCTCCTCTTGGGCGGGGACACAGACACAAAGACCCGTTTCCTATTGGCCGAGAACCCGGGACTTGCTCCCCATACAGAAACAACTCTTTCACAAAGCCGAGAGAGTGAAAACTTTTTAGAGGCACTTCTTTTGCACTAACAACCAAGTTACCGACACGTTACAGGCTAAATCCATTATTGTTTTAAGCAAAACAACTCTGAATGCACAACAGAAAGGCAACGGGAAGCGTAAAATACAATTATTGAGGTTTTTTTTTTAAGAAAGTGACTTATGCCTTTTCCAAGGGCATGCTGCACAGACCGGGACAAACAAGGGTAGGTATGAACCACAAGAGTAAGTATGAACTTGTTGCTATGTTTTGTCAACGAAAGGAACTTATTCCACTGAATATAGGCAACGTTAAAAAGGAAGCGATAAACTGATGGTCAAATTGCAATGATAGATTTAGCCGCAAGGTGGCATGTTTCCAAAGCGTTTCCTTTTCAGAAGTGTTGATAACGCTTGAACCATACACCATTATGTAACCTAGACTCGTCTTGACTAGGAGGCAGCAATGTCATTTATAACAAATACATTGGCCTACTTACAACAGGCCTACTTCAACAGTTAATAAATGGCATATGCACTTATTTACATTTGAGTAATTTAGCAGATGCCTTTATCCAGAACGATTTACTGTTAGATAACAAAAGTCACTTATCGTTTGATCCGGTGCAAATTAGTAGGCCTACTGTACTGACAAAATACTTTAATGAGAAATTACAGTGCTACGATATAGGCCTAAAGAAATCCATATAATTCACTGGTATGCTAAATGAAGTAATCAACGAAAGAGGGTTTAATAACTATTAACACAATTTGTCTGATGTAAATTCATATTTTGACAAATCATAATAGTCTTCAACATTTTCGTTATGAAGAAAATGTTTTACATGAAACCACAAGTCTACATTTTTTATGTAGTTGATAAGTGTTTAAAATGTATTATTTTTCGGAACTACTCGACAACCATATATGACATGCAGGTTAAGATTATCATCCCTTTCTCATAGGCTACAACGTTGAGGTGAATGTGCATACCGGTAAGCATGATTTGGCGCTAATACTATATAATATTAGGCCGACATTATTATATCATAAATTGCACCCTGGACAATTAAACGTCACAATACAGGCTAATGTTCATCATACACTCTCAGGGTGTGATGTCATAACTGATGGTGGATCTTCACTTACGGATTATAACATCATAGGCTACGTGAAAAATGAACTCTGAATTCTCCTGATAGGACGTCATATAGCACTAGAGTCAGGAATATTATGCGTCACAATGCTGTTGTTCACTGCTCACCTGCTGGCTCTCAAAGGTCCAGGCGCTGTCAGGTAAAGACGCGTCTAGGACGTTGATCATCTCCTTAAAGTCAGTGGTGCTGCTGGGCTTAACGAAGGTGAAATCACTGAACTCTGACATGGGAGAGAGACAGGACCTGAAGGACTGACTCTGAGACAACATGTCCCCTCCCAGGACCTCCACGTACTTAATAGGTCCGTCAGTGTTGAGCTGGATCTGCAGGTTTCTATTGGGGTTATTGTAGCCGTCCAAGTCGTCCAGTCTCATGCAGCAACTACCGCTGCTCCTGCTGTTTCTAACGCACTTGACCGCTAAGATGAAAAAAGTCACCAGAGACAGCATGGACACCGAGGCCAGAGAGAGGATCAAATACAGGGTGATTCTCCCGCTATTCTTTCCGGGCTCTGGCGCTTTCTGCCGGAGGTCCAAGATGGGTTCTTGGAACCCGTCCTCTACCAGTATGGCCACTGTGACCGTAGAAGACTGTACCGGTTCCCCGTCGTCCTTTATCTCTATAAGCAGCCTCTGAGAGGAGTCATCCTGCTCGGACACAGCGCGTTTAGTCCTCACCTCCCCTGTGTAAAGATTGACATTGAACAGAGACGCGTCTGTGGCCTCCGCTAGATTATACGAGATCCAGGCGTTATGGCCCGAGTCTGCGTCCACGGCCGTTACCTTAGTAACCAGGTGGCCTGCTTTAGCGGAGCGGGGCATCTTCTGGTGAGAGAGCGAGCCCAGGGCAGCGGAGGGGTAAATAACAGCGGGGGCATTGTCGTTCTGGTCCAGGATAAAAACATGGACAGTGGCGTTGCTGCTCAGAGACGGAGAGCCGTGGTCCTTTGCCTGCACCAGAATCTGAAACACCTTCAGTGTCTCATAGTCAAACGAGTGCATGGTGTAGATGCTGCCGTTATCAGAGTTCATATACACATAGGAGGAGACAGACACGCCCTGCACTTTGGAGTCTAGGATGGAGTAGGAGATCTTGGCATTATCCCCGAAATCCAGGTCAGATGCGGATACTGAGGAGAGCGTGGATCCTGGTAGTCCGTTCTCTTTTAAATAGACATCATAGGAGGACTGAGTGAATTTAGGGGGGTTGTCGTTGACATCAATGATACTGACAGGTATAGTTTTCTTGGTAGTCAGGGGAGGGGAGCCCGAATCAGTGGCTGTTATCTCAATATTATACTCTGAGAAGCTCTCTCGGTCTAAAACACCACTGGTGACCACTGCGTAATTATTAGAAAAGGACGGTTTCAGTTTAAAAGGATAGTGTCGCGGGAGCTGTAACGTTACGTTACCGTTATTCCCGGAGTCTAGGTCCCGGGCACTGATCAAAGCCACTACTGTGCCACTGGGTGCGTCTTCGCGCACAGGGCTCGGTTTAGAGGTGAGGACGATTTCAGGAGGGTTGTCATTAACGTCTACGACTTCTACCTGCACACTACAATGTCCCTCCATTTTAGGGGTGCCTTTGTCTTTCGCGCTGATGTCAATTTCAAAATGTACAGCACTCTCGAAATCTAATTCCCCCTTTAAAAACAATTTCCCGGTCACAGGATCAATCTCAAATACAGACAGCACGGAATCTGGTGTGTGCACACCGAACGAATACTCTACCTCCCCATTTTGGCCCTCGTCGATGTCTGTCGCTTTAGGTTGTAGTATTAAAGTACCCTTCCCGCTACTTTCACTTACATAAACTTTATACACAGTTTTTTCAAAAACGGGAATATTGTCATTATTATCAAGCACTGTAATGATTATTTGTGCCGTTCCGGATCTTATGGGATTGCCCCCATCAAGCGCTGTCAATAATAGCTGATGGACAACTTTTTTCTCTCTGTCCAGAGGTTTAGTCAAAACCAGTTCTGGCACTTTTCTTCCACCAGTGATTTCTTTTAATTTTAAAGTAAAACATTCGTCCTTACTAAGAGTATATGATTTTAGAGAATTACTTCCAACATCTGGGTCTTGTGCGCTTTCTAATGGAAAACGTACACCTGCCGCAGTAGATTCTGCTATCTCTAATGTATGTTGTTTTGAAGGAAAACTAGGGGAGTTGTCATTCATATCTTGTATTTCTACCTCAACGCGATACAACTGTAACGGGTTCTCAATGACAACCTGCAGAGGTAAAACGCAGCTGGCGCTTTGTCCACATAAAGTCTCTCTGTCTATTCTCTCATTGACGACCAGCTCGCCCTTCCCTGCATCCACACTGAAGTACTGCTTACCAGCCTCAGAAGCGACACGCAGTTTACGGTCAAATATCTCAGATAGTCCCAACCCCAGATCTTTGGCTAGATTTCCTACCACAGAGCCCTGTTTCAGTTCCTCCGGGATGGTGTAGCGAGTCTGTCCGTCTATTGTACTCCACAAGAGAAAGAAATTATGCCACCAAAGAGCCAGCCATCCCCAGTCTCGGTATCCCATTCTCTTTGTCATCTCTGATCCGTTATAACACAATTCCCACTTAAATACTGTCCAGAACAAAGAGTTTCATATCAAAACACATCTCCAGAATGTATATTCCATTTAGCATTTTTTTTCCATAAATGTTTTATCACGATATGGACGTTGTGTTTAGAGTATATAGTCTTTCCGTGTATGTAAGCGCATCCCTCTCTCTCCTCCAGCTCAGAGTAGTGTAAGGGTTACTGTGCTGAGGCTGGGGGAGGGAGTAGATCTCTTTTGACAGTTCTGCACACTATTGGTGCACCGCGTACATCTCTAACACCCAATGAGAGGCCAACAGTACAGACCTCTTAAAGCCACAGCAGTCACACTACCCACGCGCTCTAACTGACAGCACACAGAGAGAGTACCATTATCCCGTGCAATGATATAGTGTTCATATTGATGTACAACATCCTATGGGCAGCCAAGAGGTAAGCCTATGACTCAGAATGTGTAAAGGTGTGAACCAGGATGGAAAATAAAATATTCTATTGCTCACAGACTTCATCCAAAACAGTCATTCTAAAAAGAGCCCAGTGGAAGGAAATACTTTTTTTTACTACTAAGTTTATATAAACTATCAAATGAGCTGCAATCAATCATAAAAATACCAGCAATTGTACAATTAAAAAATGTACAACAACTGTAAATATATTTCTCTGTTAGCCTGCCATGAGCCCACAAAATCCCACCGTTGATTCCGAGGGGGTGTCGCCGTCCACACTGGTGGTGCTGAAACCCGTCAGCCCCCATTGCGTGGTCAGATACCAGAGCATCTTCATTATGTTAATCAGGGTCACAATACAACTACCACCACGTTTAACACCCACAGAAACATTATCTCTCAGAGTCACTGATGATTATGACCAGGGGATTCCTGGGCTTTTTCTAATCATCCGTTGGAGAGAGCTGCCTACGTCAGCAGTTCAATATTAAGAGTAACCAGCTGATAATAGTTTTTACATAATTGTATTATGAAAAACTGAAACCATGATTTCGATTCATATTATTGTAAGGTTTTTCACTGCGCCTACTTCCTCTAATACATGACAAAATACTGAGCATAAACTATGCGCTAGCTACACAATATTCTTATTCAATCTAAACAACCACCCAAAACAACAGCTATGATTTCTGGAATGAAAGACACCAGTGGAGGTTATTTTGTTACGTATTCTTCTAATGGTGATTAATGACGTCACTAAACAGTCTACATTCGAACATCATGATTGTCACAATCAACTACCGTTCACTGCTCACCTGCTGGCTTTCAAAGGTCCAGGCGCTGTCAGGTAAAGACGCGTCTAGGATGTTGATCATCTCCTTAAAGTCAGTGGTGCTGCTGGGCTTAACGAAGGTGAAATCACTGAACTCTGACATGGGAGAGAGACAGGACCTGAAGGACTGACTCTGAGACAACATGTCCCCTCCCAGGACCTCCACGTACTTAATAGGTCCGTCAGTGTTGAGCTGGATCTGCAGGTTTCTATTGGGGTTATTGTAGCCGTCCAAGTCGTCCAGTCTCATGCAGCAACTACCGCTGCTCCTGCTGTTTCTAACGCACTTGACCGCTAAGATGAAAAAAGTCACCAGAGACAGCATGGACACCGAGGCCAGAGAGAGGATCAAATACAGGGTGATTCTCCCGCTATTCTTTCCGGGCTCTGGCGCTTTCTGCCGGAGGTCCAAGATGGGTTCTTGGAACCCGTCCTCTACCAGTATGGCCACTGTGACCGTAGAAGACTGTACCGGTTCCCCGTCGTCCTTTATCTCTATAAGCAGCCTCTGAGAGGAGTCATCCTGCTCGGACACAGCGCGTTTAGTCCTCACCTCCCCTGTGTAAAGATTGACATTGAACAGAGACGCGTCTGTGGCCTCCGCCAGATTATACGAGATCCAGGCGTTATGGCCCGAGTCTGCGTCCACGGCCGTTACCTTAGTAACCAGGTGGCCTGCTTTAGCGGAGCGGGGCATCTTCTGGTGAGAGAGCGAGCCCAGGGCAGCGGAGGGGTAAATAACAGCGGGGGCATTGTCGTTCTGGTCCAGGATAAAAACATGGACAGTGGCGTTGCTGCTCAGAGACGGAGAGCCGTGGTCCTTTGCCTGCACCAGAATCTGAAACACCTTCAGTGTCTCATAGTCAAACGAGTGCATGGTGTAGATGCTGCCGTTATCAGAGTTCATATACACATAGGAGGAGACAGACACGCCCTGCACTTTGGAGTCTAGGATGGAGTAGGAGATCTTGGCATTATCCCCGAAATCCAGGTCAGATGCGGATACTGAGGAGAGCGTGGATCCTGGTAGTCCGTTCTCTTTTAAATAGACATCATAGGAGGACTGAGTGAATTTAGGGGGGTTGTCGTTGACATCAACGATACTGACAGGTATAGTTTTCTTGGTAGTCAGGGGAGGGGAGCCCGAATCAGTGGCTGTTATCTCAATATTATACTCTGAGAAGCTCTCTCGGTCTAAAACACCACTGGTGACCACTGCGTAATTATTAGAAAAGGACGGTTTCAGTTTAAAAGGATAGTGTCGCGGGAGCTGTAACGTTACGTTACCGTTATTCCCGGAGTCTAGGTCCCGGGCACTGATCAAAGCCACTACTGTGCCACTTGGCGCGTCTTCGCGCAACGGACTCGGCTTGGAGGTAAAAATGATTTCAGGAGGGTTGTCGTTTACGTCAACTACCTCCACCTGAACACTACATTGTCCCTCCATTTCCGGAGTGCCGTTATCTTTTGCACTGATATCAATTTCATATGTAGCAGCATTTTCGAAATCTAATTCTCCTTTCAAAAATATCTCCCCTGTGTCTGAATCAATGTCAAATATAGAAAGCACAGCACTGGGGGTGCGCTCACCAAATGAATACTTCACCTTCCCATTTTGAACATCGTCTATGTCTATCGCTTTAAGTTTGACCATAAAAGTACCTTTTGGACTATTTTCGTTTATGGAAACTTTGTACAATGCCTTTTCAAACACTGGAAAATTGTCGTTTACATCAAGCACTGTAATAGTTATCTGTGACGTCCCGGATCTGACAGGACTCCCCCCATCTAATGCAGTTAATAGTAGCTGATGGACAGCTTGTTTCTCTCGATCTAGAGGTTTTTCTAATACTAACTCTGGGGCTTTTCTTCCATTACTAAGGTCTTTTACCTTTAAACTAAAGCACTCGTCTTTACTAATAGTGTAATACTTGAGTGCGTTACTTCCCACATCTGGGTCCTCTGCGCTCTCCAAAGAAAATCGTCTGCCTACAACAACAGATTCTGCTATTTTCAACGTGAGTTCCTTTGTTATAAAATTTGGTGAATTGTCATTTATGTCTCGTATTTCCACCTCAATTCGATACAACTGTAACGGGTTCTCAATGACAACCTGCAGAGGTAAAACGCAGCTGGCGCTTTGTCCACATAAAGTCTCTCTGTCTATTCTCTCATTGACGACCAGCTCGCCCTTCCCTGCATCCACACTGAAGTACTGCTTACCAGCCTCAGAAGCGACACGCAGTTTACGGTCAAATATCTCAGATAGTCCCAACCCCAGATCTTTGGCTAGATTTCCTACCACAGAGCCCTGTTTCAGTTCCTCCGGGATGGTGTAGCGAGTCTGTCCGTCTATTGTACTCCACAAGAGAAAGAAATTATGCCACCAAAGAGCCAGCCATCCCCAGTCTCGGTATCCCATTCTCTTTGTCATCCCTGATCCGTTATAACACAATTCCCACTTAAATACTGTCCAGAACAAAGAGTTTCATATCAAAATACCTCTCCAGAATGCATATTTCATTTAGCATTTTTTCGTTAATTTTGTATCACGATAAGGATGTGTTTAGAGGATGTTGTATCTCCGTGTGTATGACTGCTCCCCCTCTCTCCTCCAGCTCAGAGTAGTGTAAGGGTTACTGTGCTGAGGCTGGGGGAGGGAGTAGATCTCTTTGTACAGTTCTGCACGCTATTGGTGCACAGCGTACATCTCTAACACCCAATGAGAGGCCAAAATAACAGACTTTTTAAAGGCAGAGCAGGAGCTGTCCAAGCGCTCTGACACAGCACACAGAGAGAGAGTGAAGGACTGTATTTTCCATTGAACAATAATACACTGTCTATATTGATGTGAAAAATATTATGGAAAGTCCAGAGGTAGGTTATACTTAAGAATTCATAAATGTGTGAAGCAGCGTCGGAAATATAGTGTGACTTTGCGCACAGATACCAACACATTGGCATTCCAATAGAGCCCCTTGCTTGGAAGAAAATACATTTGACTAGATCTCTTATAGTTTACATAAAATAATAATTGAGTGGCAGAAAAAATACATCAAAATATCTCTAAATTCGGTGACCCAGTTATTCATTATTTATCAACCGACCTTTGTTCTGAATCTAAAATAACAAGCATTGATGTGTGCAATGTTGAAACAAAAGAGTGGTGCTGCTGGGCTTAACGAAGGTGAAATCACTGAACTCTGACATGGGAGAGAGACAGGACCTGAA
Source organism: Salmo trutta (assembly GCF_901001165.1). Classification (NCBI taxonomy): domain Eukaryota; kingdom Metazoa; phylum Chordata; class Actinopteri; order Salmoniformes; family Salmonidae; genus Salmo; species Salmo trutta. The sequence continues at coordinate 17,642,892 of NC_042969.1, read as the reverse complement.
GGACTGACTCTGAGACAACATGTCCCCTCCCAGGACCTCCACGTATTTAATAGGTCCGTCAGTGTTGAGCTGGATCTGCATGTGTTTCTGTGTCACACAGGAGGAGACAGACACGTCCTGCACTTTGGAGTCTAGGACGGAGTAGGAAATCTTGGCACTATCCCCCGGGTGTGGATCAGTAACGGAGATTGAAAATAATATTTTCCCCGGTGTGTAATTGTCTTTTACATATACTGGGTAGGAAGGCTGAGAGGATAGCGGTAGATGGTCATTCACATCCAACACATCAACAGTGATAGTTTTCTTGCTGGATAGAGGTTTTTTTCCTGCGCTGATCTCTATACTGGGAGTGACGCTCACTGTCAAGAGGTGCGTTAGTTACCAGTGCATAATGCTTGGATACGGACGGGTTCAATTTGAATGGAGACGTTGGGGACACGCTCAACCTCACCTTCCCATTGTCTCCTGAATCTGGGTCTTTAGCGCTTGTCAGAGCTGTCCCCTTCCTGAATCTGGGTCTTTAGCGCTTGTCAGAGCTGTCCCCTTCCTGAATCTGGGTCTTTAGCGCTTGTCAGAGCTGTCCCCTTCCTGAATCTGGGTCTTTAGCGCTTGTCAGAGCTGTCCCCTTCCTGAATCTGGGTCTTTAGCGCTTGTCAGAGCTGTCCCCTTCCTGATAGGCGAATCCTCCGGAACAGTAGTACTTAGAGACGTCACAATGCTCTCTGGGATGTTGTTATTTTAAGTTGAACACCACAATGCCCATCCATCTCTGGGTTGCCTTTGTCTTTAGCAATAACGTCAAATACATGTGAATACGTTTTTTCATTATCTAGTTCACCTTTTACGATAATTACCCCAGATAAATGGTGCATTTCAAATAATGTTGCCACTGAGTCTGGCGTTTGATCGACAAAGACCTACTCGATATCCCCATTACGTTCTTCATCTGGATCTGTCGCTTTTACGCGTAAAATCACAGTGACATGAGCAACAATTTCGTTAACACTAGCATCGTAAAGCTGTCGCTCAAACAGTGGTGCGTTGTCGTTAATATCAAGCACCCTAATACTAGTCTCAGAGGTTCCTGAACGTACTGACCCCCCCCCCCCCCAGATCTCAATGTACAGTTCTGCACGCTATTGGTGCACAGCATCTAACATGAGTTAAACATCAGGATTTAGCTGTCATTTATAGCTACAGTGAAAATATCAGCACGTGGGAAACCGATGAAGCACCATAGCAATTCAACATGGGGAAAGAACAGTACTCCATTTCATGTGTAATACTAGTAGTACTGCTACTATACAATTTACATTACTCACTATTAGTAGCCGATAATGATCTTTTACCATTATCAGCTGGTGAAGGTTCTAAATGTTCTTATTAAATTGTTATAAATAAATTCCAGATGGAATACTAGTATGTGCACAGCTGTACTGTAAATAATTGCAGAGTTAAAAGAGGTATTATGGGTTGTAAAGTGGTGGTTCTAAAACTCTAGGTATCATACAGTGTATCTCCACGGTCTCAATGCTTCCTGGTGTCTGTGTGGGAGACAAAGGCTCTCGGTTGCCGTCCTGTGGTAACAGAAAGCAAGCGCAGCCTGAGCACGTCATCAGAGCAACACACGTGGCTCCGAATAAAAATACATTCCACAAGCCGTCTTAAAAATATCTGCATGAGGTCTGTAGAGCAAATGAAAAGAGAGGGGGAGCGGAGATCGCTCTCCCACACACTCCACTAGCCTATTTCCATTACATTAACTAATTAGCTGAAAGCTTAATAGACCGCCCTAATATTTTGGATTTGGACATATTCTATCGACACTTTTGTTTTGGTCGACCACCAATCGGGTCTCCGAGATTAAAGGGTTGCGCGATTTCGTCATCCCTCAAGGTCTGCCTAGCAACACTGGCATCTGACGGAATTATTTATATCCGCAATGAAAAAAAAGCAAAACCTCCAGTGAAAATGAACGCTATATTATTATACAAATCACAAGCCGTAGCTTACATCATATCACAATAGTGCAACGAATGTATCTAAATATGAAAAGAATATATCAGCTTTGCTATTAGATAATCCGAGTTTGACAGAACGACGGAGGTCGGTAGAGAGAGCGAGAGAGGGAGGGGGAACGCGCTTCCACTGAGCTCTGAAGCGCGTTTCAGCACCACACGGGTGGACAGCTCGCGCTGCTGCTGAAATGTGGGCGACCGCGTGGTGGCTGCTGCACAGACACAGTCTGAGTCCTTCCCAAACAAAGACTTTCGAAAACACAACCACAACATACCCTTGCTAACCTCCTCTTCTCTCTCGATTCAAACAGAAAAACGTTCTGCCTTAATAAACAATCCAAATATTTTCCAATAACATAATTTTGATCGAGCAAATCATTTTGTTTTATAAACCTATTATTTTAAATGCACTGCCAAATCGGGTGCCGAAAGCAGTAGGCTACCTACGCCACAACATACTTACGTCTAAAAACATTTAGTAACGTAGGATAAACATCGTGTTTGAACATCCATCATACTCTGATCGTTGTCAGATTTGTTCTGACGTGCCAACACGGAGTCACTACAGAGATTTAGTCATCTATATGTCCTTATAGACTCTCTCTACATTGCAACGCTTTCAAACGTATCTGCCAACATAGAATCTGGTATCCACACATCATCCACCCATATAATGAAAGGCTCCAGCCTTATATTCAGTCCCTTTCCTTTGTTTGGAACTGTGGATTGCATGGCAATGTATAGTTTATTATGTGCAAATGATATACAGTCCATCTTCCCAGCTACTGGTGGAATAACACTCAGTGCTGGGTGCCACTGTATGTGGATCATAAAGGTGCTTCGTTGTCTTACTCTGTCCGTTTCTATGAGGTCATTTCAGTCAGTCAGGTCATGGAGGTGTGATGGTGGAGTCCTTCTAACTTAAAGTATTTCTTACCTTATTTGGAGAGCCGGGTGAGTAACAGAAGACATGTCCGCAACAGCAGCAAAGGAGAGACATGGAAGAGAAGAACAGAGAGACAAAAGAGACGTGGGTTAGCACACAAAGTGTGTCTTGGGACAGACACATCCCTGATACTTACCGGTCACCTTACGACGGCAATGTAGCCTTGATTGACTCCAGAGTGGGTGAGAGTGATGATATGCACTGTGAGACCTGTGACTTTTGGCCAAATGATGATGTTCCCAGAGACGATCTGCTATGTCAACTGTTTGTGTGCGTCAAAGAAAGGTGGGCTAATATCAAAACAATACAAATAAGTAATTTGTCTGCTATATGTGAGGTGTGCTTCTTTGTTCACACACACAGAGAGACAGAGAGACAGAGAGACAGAGAGAGAGAGAGACAGAGAGAGAGACAGAGAGACAGAGAGAGAGACAGAGAGAGACAGAGAGAGAGACAGACAGAGAGACAGAGAGAGACAGAGAGAGCGAGAGAGAGACAGAGAGAGAGAGACAGAAAGAGACAGAGAGACCAGGTCACCACAAGAATCTGAAGTCAAATGTCTACTGCTGATGATCTGGTGCTTCTGTCATCAACCAAGGAGGACCTACAGCAGTACCTAGATCTTCTCCTCAGATTCTGTCAGACCTGGGCCCTGACAGTAAATCTCAGTAAGACCAAAATAATGGTGTTCCAAAAAAGGTCTAGTTGCCAGGACCACAAATACAAATTCCATCTAGATACTGTTGCCCTAGAGCACACAAAAAACTATACATACCTCGGCCTAAACATCAGCGCCACAGGTAACTTCCACAAAGCTGTGAATGAGCTGAGAGACAAGGCAAGAAGGGCCTTCTATGCCATCAAAAAGAACAGAATTCCACATACCAATTAGGATCTGCCAAAAAATACTTGAATCAGTTATAGAACCCATTGCCCTTTCATGGTTGTGAGGTCTGGGGTCCGCTCACCAACCAAGAATTCACAAAATGGGACAAACATCAAATTGAGACTGCATAAATATCCTTTGTGTACAACATAAAACACCAAATAATGCATGCAGAGCAGAATTAGGCCGATACCTGCTAATTATCAAAATCCAGATAAGGGCTGTAAAATTCTACAACCACCTAAAAGGAAGCGATTCCCAAACCTTCCATAACAAAGCCATCACCTACAGAGAGATGAACCTGGAGATAAGTCCCCTAAGCAAGCTGGTCCTGGGGCTTTGTTCACAAACACAAACAGACCCCACAGAGCCACAGGACAGCAACACAATTAGACAATTAGTTTAATGAAAAAACAAAAAGATAATTACTTGACACATTGGAAAGAATTAGCAAAAAACAAACTGAGCAAACTAGAATGGTATTTGTCCCTAAACAGAGAGTACACAGTGGCAGAATATCTGACCATTGTGACTGACCCAAAAACAAGGAAAACTTTGACTATGTCCAGACTCAGTGAGCATAGCCTTGCTATTGAGAAAGGTCGCCGTAGGCAGACCTGGCTCTCAAGAGAAGACAGGATATGTGCACACTGCCCACAAAATGAGGTGGAAACTGAGCTGCACTTCCTAACCTCCTGCCAAATGAATGACCATATTAGAGACACATATTTCCCTCAGATTACACAGACCCACAAAGAATTTGAAAACAAACCGATTTTGATAAACTCCCATATCTACTGGGTGAAATACCACAGTGGGCCATCACAGCAGCAAGATTTGTGACCTGTTGTCACAAGAAAAGGGCAACCAGTGAAGAACAAACACCATTGTTAAATACAACCCATATTTTCCCTTTTGTACTTTAACTATTTGCACATCGTTACAACACTGTACATAGACATCATATATTTGAAATGTCTTTATTCTTTTGGAACTTCTGTGAGTGTAATATTTATTGTTAATTTTTATTGTTTATTTCACTTCCGTTTTTTTTTATCTAGTTCACTTGCTTTGGCAATGTAAACAAATGTTTCCCATGCCCATAAATGTGATTGAATTGAGAGGGTGGTTACAGAGGAGAAGACTTAATGAAAGAGAAATACAACACCCTTATTGACCCAGCCTCTCTAAAACAGGAGTGTGAACAGGGGAGTTGATCATCATCTGCATGTCCCAGCCAGGAGGCTGATAGCGCCATTTAAAGAGGACTGAGGGTGTGTCCAATATGGCTCCCTATTCCCTATGTAGTGCACTACTTTGACCAGAGTTCTATGGGAACCTGGTCCAAAGTAGTGCACTATATTGGGAATAGGCTGCCATTTCAGATGCAGTGAGTCCCTGGGGGAGAGGGGGGGGGGGTTCTGTCCCAGAGCTGCTGCAGGATAACATCACATTGCTGCAGTACAGGACGTTGCTATGCTGCAGAGGAACACAGGAACAGCAGGTGCACTCGAGGAGATGCCCAGGTATTATGTACTCTTTATTAATTACTTGCTTTCACGCTGTGCGTCTGATAGAGGAACAGAGCTGGTGGTACTGTGTGTTAGACATTGATAACCACTATGATACACACACAAGAATGCACATGTACCAGTCACTAGAAAATCAATGTATAGCCTGTGATCAAAGGACACAACATCTACAGAGCCTTGAGGGTTTAGTTTAGACAGCGTTTTCACATTCCTAGTCAGAGCAACAGGGAGGTGAAACCGTGAAAGGTATTCAGGGCAGGGCAGCGTCCATCTTACGGAAACAGAGAGGTAGAGCCTTCAATGTACCCCCACTCCACCCTGTCATACACCCTCTCTCCCACCAATCCAGCTCTGAGCCCAAGGACACTGCACCTCTGTGTCCTAAACAGGGGTGCGTCTGCCCTCTTTAAAGCCCACAGCTGCCTGTATCCTATCAGACAGCAGACACTGCATCTGCTGATGCCCCCCTGTGTACCGCACCACAATGGTACAGTCCTGACAGTGAGTCAGCTTGTTGCTACGGTAACACATCCCACCTCTCTTCCTGAGAGTGGAAAAAAAAGAAGTATGTAGAAAACAGAATGGAGAAGAGAGAAAGGAAGGGTGATAGGGTGTCTAAAAGGTTCCTCATACACTGTACAGCCCTCTCTTCTAATCATTCATCACTTACCAAGGCACCAATACAATTAGTAGCGTATCTAAGTTAAGAATGTACAGGCTTGTGGACAGCAGCAATAACCTACTGACCAGTTACATAAAGAGACCAGAGGGAAAAAGAGCTCCTCTGATAAACACAACACAGGTGTGACTTTGGACGCCCAAATGCGTCCATGGTATTATGCACACAGTACACCATGTTTTGGAACGAGCAGAGGAGATCTCGCTCTCCCTCTTCCTCTCGCTCTCTCCTCCAGCTCTCTCACACTCACTGAATCAGAACGGTGCAGCTGGAGAGGGGGAGGGGAGAGAAGCAGAGAAACAACGAGATCAGGAAGAAAAAGGAGAGGACCAACAAATCCAGAATGCCTTACAGAGGAAACAGCTCACCAACAGACAAACATACATGTTGAACCATCCCCAAAATGATTATCGCTGTCACCACTACTTTTATCCACGGACATCATCACTGGTAATGATCATGACAATAAGGACATTGAGACTATTAACGATAACCATCATTGTGATGACATTAACAATCATATTGACTACATGCAGTAGCCACTTAGTGCATACTAACTCTTTCTTCCTGCTACTGTTGTGTCAGGGCTCAGCCTGACTCCCAGCAAAATGGCTGCAGTGAGTCTATCCAGCCTGACAGATCAGAACAGCATCACACACCACTACCCACATGCCCTGACCTCAGGACTATCACCCAGTGTGTGTGTGCATCGCGGAGTGTGTATCATGTGAATGTCTGTGACTCAGACGGCGTCTAACAGTATGTGACGTACAAGACAATTCTGGCTGAGCCTTACTGTTACACTGGCCTGTATAATCTCTGGTGTAATCCTTTCCAGAGGAGGAGCGAGTCCAGACTCCATGGGCATCACTACTGGAACAGTAACACAAATAACACACAAACAAGCAGTGTATAAAAACCAATAGAAACACACCACACACACAACTCCATCTGGGGAATACAAGAGCACCTAGACCTAAGAGTAATATAACAGGTGAATGTGGTCCTTAATATACACTGAGTGTACAAAACATTAAGGACACCTTCCCAATATTGAGTTGCACCCCCATTCGTCCTCAGAACAGACTCAATTCGTCGGGGCATGGACACTACAAGGTGTCAAAAGTGTTCCACATGGATGCTGGCCCATGTTGACTCCAATGCTTCCCACAGTTGTGTCATGTTGGCTGGATGTCCTTTGGGTGGTGGACCATTCTTGATACACACAGGAAACTATTGAGCGTGAAAAACCCAGCAGTGTTGCAGTTCTTGACACACTCAAACCAGCGTGCCTGGCTCCTACTACCATACCCTGTTCAAATACACTTAAAAATGTTGTCTTGCCCAATCACCCTCTGAATGGCACACATACACAATCCATGTCTCAATTGTCTCAAGGCTTAAAAATCTTCATTTAACCTGTCTCCTCCCCTTCATCTACACTGATTGAAGTGGATTAAACAGGGGACATCAATAAGGGATCATAACTTTCACCTGGTCAGTCTATGTCATGGAAAGAGCAGGTGTTCATTATGTATGTATGTATGTATGTATGTATGTATGTATGTATGTATGTATGTATGTATGTATGTATGTATGTATGTATGTATGTATGTATGTATGTATGTATGTATGTATGTGCCCAGTTCCCTGCACATTGCTCAAAGGGCCAGGTCAGGCCAGGCCAGGTTAATACTCATAATGCCAATGACTGCTTTGAGCACCTGAGACTCAGTGTTCAGAGGACATCTGCCTCATCATCAGAGCCAAAACTGCCTCGCTTGTCTTCAGGCCTCTTCAGGCCTCTTCAGGCCTCTTCAGGCCTGCACACTGAAAGCACGTACACAACATGGCCCCCTTTTCATTCTAATTTTTGTCCATTGAATGTAGAGAGGCAAAGGAACCTTTGGCTGTAGACTATTGAGACAGCCTGGGACTATAAGACTGTAGGACTGTGCCCCTTGGCCTGTAGGATGGAAGGACTGTAGGACTGTTGGGCTGTAGGCCACTGCAGGGAAACAGGACACTCTTACTACCAGGCCAGAGAAACCAGAACAGCAGATCACCACAGCTGAGAGCCTGAGGGTTTACTGTCATGACTGAAATAGACTGAGGGTATAGATGATACGTATTCAGGGGTACATGGCAGTAGAAGCAGAGTTGAACTGAGATGACACCATACTGTTGGAGTGATTCCACAAGGAAGGATGATTAAAGAAAAGGTACTGTTCCAGCTTCTCTTTACTTCCATCAGATCACACACAGTCACTACACAGACTTATGGATAGAGCTGACAAACTGTGAGTGCGGTCTCAACTCCCCTTAGCAGAATATTTGAGTGTGTGCAGGTGTGTGAGAGAGAGGATAAAGTCCCTCACAAATCCTCCAGACATCCCTGATATCTAATCAAGGATCTTAATGGGGGAGGAGGAGCAGAGGAATCAGAACTTCTAACCCCACTTTCCAGAAGGCTAGATAAGAAGCAAGCACACACACACACACACACACAGCTCAATGCATCCTGATCACCATACACAGCAACCATGCTCAGACACTGCTCAAAGTCCAACGTTACTCTTCAGACAGAGCAACACACTGTAGAGAAACAGCTGCTTACCAGATGACTTGGCCAGTGAGGAAGGAAGTACAGTATAAACAACAGCTGTGGGAAAGCAGTTTCTTCCCATTTCAATGTGGACAGTCACAAGGTCTAGAAACTACAGGACCTCGGCTCAGGGTGGGATCCAAAATGGCTGCCAAGGCAGGGGACTGCTAAATTCTGCTCCAGAGGACTACAGTTCAAGGGTCCATAGCAAAAGCCTTCCTCGCTGACAAGCCTGAGAACCAGGGTTTAGTGGTTAAAAAGTGGTTTAAACGGGTAAAACGGACCCAGATGTTGGGTGATAATGATGATAGACTGTTTCCAGAGGGAACCTCCTGTTTTTGTGTCATGTCAGATGTTTATGAGATGCTACTCTTCTACACAGAAACATTCAACACAAACAGCATGCCTGTGCAGTATGTACACAAACAGCATGCCTGTGCAGTATGTACACAAACAGCATGCCTGTACAGTATGTCCACAAACAGCATGCCTGTGCAGTATGTACACAAACAGCATGCCTGTGCAGTATGTACACAAACAGCATGCCTGTTGTCTATGCCAGGGCCACACCCTCCATCTGCAACTCTGACTGAAACTACACCACCTCTAGCATTACATACTATGTCCCCCCCATACAATAAAGCCAGCATCATGACCCCCTACTAAAGAATTGAACAACATTGACATACAATAGGATCACCACGTAGTGAAAAAGAGTGTGACCATCACCTATTTTATGAGGTAACCTATCAGTTGGCGGGACACACTCTTTTCACGCCACTTCGATACAAAGTGATTTTCGTGGCAGGTTAGGAGAGCATTTTCGCTAACCCTAACCCATTTCCTAATCTTCACCTAAGTCTCCTAACCTGCTATGTTAATTCTCCTAACCTGCTACGAAAAAGTCCCTTCGGTATCGAAGTGCCGTGAAAAGAGTGTTTCCAATCGGTTGGCCTGGTTACTTGCTGTGTGTGGCAGTGGCCTGGTGTGTGGGATTAGTATTATGGGCTGCATGTGAGAGCTATATGGAGGGCATTTCCTTCCTGTGTGTGCATCACCCAGTAAACATGGAGGCCTGCGGGCCACGGAGCTCTAATGACCCCTTTATGATGTCTGTGGTGAGGGAGGAGAAAGAGGGATCGAGGAGCTCTCCTCAGTGATACAAACAACATGTCACTATACTAGCATCATATAGAGGAATCTAGCACAGTTTACTCATCTGTCTCTGTCTCTCTCTCTCCTTTCAGAACAGTAGTTTACTCATCTGTCTCTCTCTCTCCTTTCAGCACAATAGTTTACTCATCTGTCTCTCTCTCCTTTCAACACAGTAGTTTACTCATCTGTCTCTCTCTCTCCTTTCAACACAGTAGTTTACTCATCTGTCTCTCTCTCCTTTCAACACAGTAGTTTACTCATCTGTCTCTCTCTCTCCTTTCAGAACAGTAGTTTACTCATCTGTCTCTTTCTCCTTTCAACACAGTAGTTTACTCATCTGTCTCTCTCTCTCCTTTCAACACAGTAGTTTACTCATCTGTCTCTCTCTCTCCTTTCAGAACAGTAGTTTACTCATCTGTCTCTCTCTCTCCTTTCAGAACAGTAGTTGACTCATCTGTCTCTCTCTCCTTTCAACACAGTAGTTTACTCATCTGTCTCTCTCTCTCCTTTCAACACAGTAGTTTACTCATCTGTCTCTCTCTCTCCTTTCAGAACAGTAGTTTACTCATCTGTCTCTCTCTCTCCTTTCAGAACAGTAGTTGACTCATCTGTCTCTCTCTCCTTTCAACACAGTAGTTTACTCATCTGTCTCTCTCTCTCCTTTCAACACAGTAGTTTTCTCATTTGTCTCTCTGTTCCTCTCTCTCCTTTCAACACAGTAGTTTACTCATTTGTCTCTCTGTCTCTCTCTCCTTTCAACACAGTAGTTTTCTCATCTGTCTCTCTGTCTCTCTCTCCTTTCAACACAGTAGTTTTCTCATCTGTCTCTCTGTCTCTCTCTCCTTTCAACACAGTAGTTTTCTCATTTGTCTCTCTGTCTCTCTCTCCTTTCAACACAGTGGTTTTCTCAACTTTCTCTCTCTGCATCTCTCTCGCTGTCTCTCTCGTTAAGCGCTAAAACAGATTCCTCTCATCTTTTTGGCTGGATGTCATATACTGTCATTTTCTTTCTGCCTGCATCAATCTTTCCCTGCATCTATCTTTCCCTATTTCTATCTTCCCCTAATTCTATCTTCCCCTATTTTTATCTTTCCCTGCATCTATCTTCCCCTATTTCTGTCTTCCCCTATTTCTGTCTTCCCCTATTTCTATCTTCCCCTATTTCTATCTTCCCCTATTTCTGTCTTCCCCTATTTCTATCTTTCCCTGTTTCTATCTGTCCCTATTTCTATCTGTTCCTATTTCTATCTGTCCCTATTTCTATCTTTCCCTGTTTCTATCTGTCCCTATTTCTATCTGTTCCTATTTCTATCTGTCCCTATTTCTATCTGTCCCTATTTCTATCTGTTCCTATTTCTATCTGTTCCTATTTCTATCTTTCCCTGTTTCTATCTGTCCCTGTTTCTATCTGTTCCTTTTTCTATCTGTCCCTATTTCTATCTGTCCCTATTTCTATCTGTCCCTATTTCTATCTGTTCCTATTTCTATCTGTCCCTATTTCTATCTGTCCCTATTTCTATCTGTCCCTATTTCTATCTGTCCCTATTTCTATCTTTCCCTGTATCGAGCCCTGCCTCATTTATATCCACACTCAATTATTTATAGTTGTTTATCCATCCCTTTCTACCTTAGAGGTTATGAGGAGCCTATTCCCCTACAAACACTGCATCTTATGGTGCAAAATGGCTGCCGTGCCTCACTAACGCAGTGCTGCTGCGCATGAACAGTGGATGAGGCCAGCTACAACACATATCTTCCCCTCCCCCACACCCTCCCTCTCTCTGGCTCCCTGCTACTGCCTCTCCCCATCCTCAATCCTTCTCTCCAACACATTTCCCACCTCTTTCAGTCCGATTCCTCTCTCATCTCTACCACTCCTCAATCTCCTCTCCTCTCTCTCTCCTCTCTCCATCTCTCGCTCTCTGTATGAACACGGTTCAAAGTCAGGAATATACAGTAACAGCAGTGTTTGAGAGAAAGGAATTTAGGTCGGTGTTAAAAATAGTGCAGTGTGTGTGTGTGAGAGAATAAACCCTCTGCAGGCCCTAGTCCAGTCCAGTCTCGTCTAGTCCAGCCCAGCCCAGTCCAGCCCAGTCCAGTCTCATCTAGTCCAGCCCAGTACAGCCCAGCCCAGCCTCGTTAGTCCAGCCCAGACCAGACCAGACCAGTCCAGCCCAGTCCAGCCCAGTCTCGTCTAGTCCAGCCCAACCCAGTCCAGTCTCGTTAGTCCAGCCCAGCCCAGACCAGTCCAGTCCAGCCCAGTCCAGCCCAGTCTCGTCTAGTCTAGCCCAGACCAGTCCAGCCTTGTCTAGTCCAGACCAGTCCAGTCTCATCTAGTCCAGCCCAGTCCAGTCTCGTCTAGTCCAGCCCAGACCAGTCCAGTCTCATCTATTCCAGCCCAGCCCGGTCCAGTCTAGTCCAGCCCAGTCCAGTCTCGTCTAGTCCAGCCCAGACCAGTCCAGTCTCATCTATTCCAGCCCAGCCCGGTCCAGCCCAGTCCAGCCTAGTCCAGTCTCGTCTAGTCCAGCCCAGTCCAGTCCAGCCCAGTCCATTATAACTATTCTTTGTGTTTCTCTATGGCCTTCAGCAGCACTGCTCTCTTTGTCCCCGAATGTATTCCATAAGATTATTTCATACAGGTTTGCTGCTGTTTCAAAGGGCAGTCTTTGGCAACAGTATAACCTATATTAATTACATAGGCATTATTCCAGAATGAGTATATAGGAATGTGATTGCCTGATAACAGGTACATAGCATGTACCACCGCTAAAGACAAGACAAAAAAGGTCAGTGTCAAATTGGTAAGTATGTACGGCCTAATTACTTGTTCTAGCTTGTTACAAGGTAATTATATAGGTTACAGTCGATTATTCATGCTCACCTGACTGTCTGAATCGTCATTGATCAGCGTGTCCCTCTGCGCGTGGGGGAGGGTCTGTGCTCCGTCCAGACTAATGATGCTCTGACTGTAAGGTCTGACGTATTTCATATCACTCTTTCTGGAGTCAGTCGTTCCACACACATCGTAGTTATACACCTGTCTCAGAGTCCCTGTGCTTCCTACGTCTGCGTAAAGGGGCGGGTAATAGGGAATAACTGGGAGATTCCCATTGGATTTGTAAAACATTTGCTCACGTCTCCATCTGTAGCATTTCACTGACAGTATGGCTATGATGGATACGATAAAGAGAAAGGAGACTACAGCTAAAGCCAAGACTAAGTAAAAAGTCAGGTTGTCGTTGTAGTCCTTGTCGTGCGTAAAGTCAGTGAACTCCGAGAGCACTTCAGGGAAGCTGTCCGCCACCGCCACGTTAACATTGACTGTAGCTGAACGAGAGGGCTGCCCGTTGTCCTCCACTACAACAGTGAGCCTTTGTTTCACAGTATCTTTATCAGTGACTTGGCGTATAGTTCTTATTTCTCCATTCTGTAAGCCCACTTCAAACAGCGCCCTGTCTGTCGCTTTCTGCAGTTTATAGGAGAGCCAGGCATTCTGTCCAGAGTCCACATCAACAGCCACCACTTTAGTGACAAGATATCCCACATCTGCTGAACGAGGCACCATTTCAGCCACCAGAGAGCTGCTAGTCTGGACTGGGTACAGAACCTGCGGCGCGTTGTCATTCTGGTCCTGAATCATTAATTTTACAGTCACATTGCTACTGAGTGGAGGGGAGCCACCATCCTGCGATTTTACGCGGAACTGGAAATCCTTGATCTGCTCGTAGTCAAAAGAGCGCACTGCATGGATGACTCCACTTTCAGCACTAACGGACACATACGAGGAGACGGGCACTCCGTTAACCGAGGAGTCGTCCAGTATGTAAGAAACACGGGCATTCTGGTTCCAGTCAGCGTCTCTGGCTTTCACTGTGAATATAGAGAGGCCCGGTGTGTTGTTTTCTATAATGTAGGCCTCATATGAGCTCCTCTCAAAGACAGGCGCGTTGTCATTCACATCTGATATCTGTAAGGTGAGAGTGACGCTGCTGGAGAGAGAGGGCACTCCCTCATCAGAGCACGTCACACTGATGTTATACTCAGGGGCTCTCTCTCGGTCCAAGTCACTGTCTGTTACTAAACTATAGAAGCCATTAGATGTAGATTTAATGGTAAAGGGAATATTTTCAGTTAAAACACAGTCCACCACTCCGTTATTATCAGAGTCTGGGTCGTGGACGCTCATTACAGCTATGACTGTCTGAGAAGGGGAATTTTCTGGTATTGATTTATAAGTTGACATCAAATCAATCAAAGGGCTGTTGTCGTTGACGTCCACAATGTCGACAACAAATTTACTGGAACCAGAAAGACCTCCTTTATCTTTTGCTTCTAAGTCAATCTGATAATGTTTATCGCTTTCATAGTCGACCTTGCCTATCAAACGCACTTCGCCATTACTCTCGTCTATTTCAAATAGGTCCAAAATACCAATTGTGCTGCTTGATATAGAATATGTGACTAAACCATTTGATCCATGATCTATATCAGTGGCACTAACTGTAGTTAATAAAGTGCCCTTCTGTGAGTTCTCTACAACACTCGCCGTATATACTGCCTGTGTAAAAACCGGAGCATTATCGTTAGCATCTAGCACAGTGACGTGAATCTGCACTGTTCCAGACATCTGAGGGTCTCCTCCATCGAGGGCAGTTAACACTAAAGATATCTGCTCCTGTTTCTCTCGATCTAAAGGCTTCTGTAAAACCATCTCTACCTTTTTGCTACCATCAGTTTGACCATGTAATTTTAGACTGAAATTATCAGTTGGATTAAGGGAGTAGCTTTGGAGTCCATTTGCTCCTATATCAGAATCAAAAGCTCTCTCCAGCACAAATGTAGCTCCAGTCATAGCTGATTCACTTATTTCGAATTTCATTGAATCTTTTTGGAAAACAGGCGCATTATCATTGATATCGATAATCTCAATTGTGACGCGATAAAATTCTATTGGATTGTCCAGAATAATTTGAAAATGCAGTGCGCAAGGCGTTGTCTGTCTGCAGAGCGCTTCACGGTCTATTATCTCTTTGATAAGAAGAACTCCCCTGTCTTTATCCAACTCGATGTATTCTGCGCTATTTCCAACGTGTATTCGAGCTTTACCTGATTTCAATCGTTTGATATCTAAACCCAAATCCTGCGCTATGTTACCAACTAAAGAGCCTTTCGCCATTTCCTCGGGAATGGAGTAACTGACCTGCCCGTGTACTGAACTGAGAGAGAGGACCGAGATAAACAACAGTACTTGCCGTGTCATTGTTCTGCTCGACATTTTCCCTTCAACATGAAACAACAAACACCCTAAAATCCGTTATGAGAATAGTATATTTCCTTCAGATATAAACCGAGAAAATAACAAAATGTTCTACCAATAATCCGTATCTCCAGAACAAAAGAATCTCAGTTCGGTGTCTCGGTGCTTAGTGTTCTCTGTAACCCAGACTGTGCGCTCTGCGTGCGGCTCTTTCTCTCTCTAATATACCGAGATGATGGGGGAGGTACTGCTGCAAATCTGCTCTAAAACTGCAACACACTGACCAACAGCGTCCCTCAGAGTTCAATATACTGAACAACAGATACTTAAAAAAGAAACACATTCCAACATACTTGTGAAGGTTTAAGTCTCCAAAGGAAAAACATTAGCTCTACCATGCTATACCCAACATAACTATCAACACATCTAGGACAACTGTACACATAGATGCCACAGGACGTTGACGAGTCATCTCAAACAAGACACACGTTGCCTTAATATAGCCTACATCACGACGGAACACACATTTCTCAAATCTGATGTATGGTAGTGTGCATTCCATACAAATACACAAATACTGATATAGACTTATGAATTTATTTATATATGCAAAAAGTCATCCTGATCTTGACAACGATGATTCACCCTTCATTCCGTTACAGGTCATCTGTGAAAAAGCCGCTGACCATGTCAGTGGTGCTGAATTGACCAAATCGGAAAAATGTGTCGAATTTCTGAACATGGAAAGTTTCCAAATTTAAAGACTCAATGTTACACAGTTAAATGCACGACCCATACAAATATATTTTTTAGGAGAAAATTAATGATTCAAATATAACAAACCTCTATTGGGGAGTCTGAATCATCCAGGATGTTCTGCTCACTCTGCATCCGCTGCATCGTCCCTGTAGAACTGGGGTCCATTATCAGTACGTTCTGACTACAGGGTCTGACGAACTTACAGTCACTCTTTCTGGAGTCAGTCGTCCTGCACACCTCGTAATTGTACACATGCTGCAGAGTTCCTGTCCCCAAAGTGTCTGCATAACGCGGTGGATAATACGGAATAACAGGGAGATTGGAATGATAGAGGACGCGAGACTGTCTCCATCTGTATATTTTCACTGATATAATAACCACTAAACATGTGATGAACAGAAATGAGACTACAGCTAAAGCCAAGACTAAGTAAAAAGTCAGGTTATCGTTGTAGTCCTTGTCGTGCGTAAAGTCAGTGAACTCCGAGAGCACTTCAGGGAAGCTGTCCGCCACCGCCACGTTAACATTGACTGTAGCTGAACGAGAGGGCTGCCCGTTGTCCTCCACTACAACAGTGAGTCTTTGTTTCACAGCATCTTTATCAGTGACTTGGCGTATAGTTCTTATTTCTCCATTCTGTAAGCCCACTTCAAACAGCGCCCTGTCTGTCGCTTTCTGCAGTTTATAGGAGAGCCAGGCATTCTGTCCAGAGTCCACATCAACAGCCACCACTTTAGTGACAAGATATCCCACATCTGCTGAACGAGGCACCATTTCAGCCACCAGAGAGCTGCTAGTCTGGACTGGGTACAGAACCTGCGGCGCGTTGTCATTCTGGTCCTGAATCATTAATTTTACAGTCACATTGCTACTGAGAGGAGGGGAGCCTCCATCCTGCGCTTTTACGCGGAACTGGAAATCCTTGATCTGCTCGTAGTCAAAAGAGCGCACTGCATGGATGACTCCACTATCAGCACTAACGGACACATACGAGGAGACGGGCACTCCGTTAACCGAGGAGTCGTCCAGTATGTAAGAAACACGGGCATTCTGGTTCCAGTCAGCGTCTCTGGCTTTCACTGTGAATATAGAGAGGCCCGGTGTGTTGTTTTCTATAATGTAGGCCTCATATGAGCTCCTCTCAAAGACAGGCGCGTTGTCATTCACATCTGATATCTGTAAGGTGAGAGTGACGCTGCTGGAGAGAGAGGGCACTCCCTCATCAGAGCACGTCACACTGATGTTATACTCAGAGGCTCTCTCTCGGTCCAAGTCACTGTCTGTTACTAGACTATAGAAGCCATTAGATGTAGATTTAATGGTGAAAGGGATGTTCTCATTTATGCCACAGTTAACTTTACCATTACTCTCAGAATCAGGGTCGTTTACGCTCATCATAGCTATTACTGTGTTAGGACGGGAATCCTCTGGTATTATACCGGATTTGGAAATCAAATTGATTAGAGGACTATTGTCATTTACGTCACTAACATCAATGATTATTTTACTTGAGTCCGAGAGACCACCATTATCTATGGCTTCTATATCAATCTGATAACTTCTGGCTTTTTCATAATCAACTTGGCCATCTAATATCAAATCACCATCTTCATTTATGTGGAATAACGTTGAAAGACGGTTCATGCTATTTGCAATCACGTAAGACACTTCTCCATTTGTGCCTTTATCTGCATCAGACGCACTAACTGTCGTGACAAACGTTCCTTTTTGTGAATTCTCACTTATTGCTGCCTTATACACTGGTTTGGTAAAAACGGGCGCATTGTCGTTTGCATCCAGCACTGTGACGTGTATCTGCATTGTCCCTGATAGCTGAGGCTCCCCTCCATCCAAAGCAGTTAACAACAGAGACATATGCTCCTGTTTCTCTCGGTCTAGAGGTTTCTGTAAAACCATCTCTACCTTTTTACTTCCGTCTGCCTGACTATGCAATTTCAGAACAAAATGATCAGCGTGTTTCAGTGAGTAGCTTTGGAGGCCATTTAAATCAATGTCTGGATCCACTGCTTTCTCTAACATAAATTTTGATCCAGTCACAGCAGACTCGCTGATTTCCAATCGTCGCTCAGTCTTTTGAAAAGTGGGAGCGTTGTCGTTTATATCTGTAATCTCTACAGTTACCGGGTATAATTCCATCGGGTTTTCTAAAGTAATTTGGAAATGCAGTGCACAAGGCGTCGTCTGTCCGCAGAGAGCTTCACGGTCTATTCTCTCTTTGATGAGGAGAACTCCCCTTTCTTTATTCAGCTCGATGTACTCTGCGCTGTCTCCGGTATAAATACGAGCTTTACCTGATTTCAGTCTTTTGATATCTAAACCTAAATCCTGCGCTATGTTACCGACTAAAGAGCCTTTCGCCATTTCCTCGGGAATGGAGTAACTGACCTGCCCGTGTACTGAACTGAGAGAGAGGACCGAGATAAACAACAGTACTTGCCGTGTCATTGTTCTGTCAGACATTTTCCCTTCAACATGAAACAACAAACACCATAAAATCCGTTATGAGAATAGTATATTTCCTTCAGATATAAACCGAGAAAATAACAAAATGTTCTACCAATAATCCGTATTTCCAGAACAAAAGAATCTCAGCTCGGTGTCTCGGTGCTTAGTGTTCTCTGTAACCCAGACTGTGCGCTCTGCGTGCGGCTCTTTCTCTCTCTAATATACCGAGATGATGGGGGAGGTACTGCTGCAAATCTGCTCTAAAACTGCAACACACTGACCAACAGCGGCCCTCTGAGTTCATACGTGTAAACTACACACAGAATACTGAAAACACTTGTGCTCTCCAACCATGCGTAAAACCTAAGCATATCCAAACCCCAGTATCTTGCAGTAAAACACACTATACGCAAGGTATGATGACAATGACCATTTTCCTTTATAAATGAGCTGTGAAGCACAACACATCAACTGATGGTTACAATTGGGCCATTACGCATGGTGCGAAATCCCAAATCAGTCACAAGTAAAGGCCACAGGAAACACCTTTCAGTGTTGGACAAAAGAAAACCTAGGCAACACTGGCAAAGTAATGATAGTTCATGTTAAAATAAGAATAAGGTAGTATCAGTATAAGGTCATGACACCAAAAACGGCGAGGTCATAATTATTCTGAGGTTATGAGACACGATTATTCATGCTCACCTGACTGTCTGAATCGTCATTGATCAGCGTGTCCCTCTGCGCGTGGGGGAGGGTCTGTGCTCCGTCCAGACTAATGATGCTCTGACTGTAAGGTCTGACGTATTTCATATCACTCTTTCTGGAGTCAGTCGTTCCACACATATCGTAGTTATACACCTGTCTCAGAGTCCCTGGGCTTCCTACGTCTGCGTAAAGGGGCGGGTAATAGGGAATAACTGGGAGATTCCCATTGGATTTGTAAAACATTTGCTCGCGTCTCCATCTGTAGCATTTCACTGACAGTATGGCTATGATGGATACGATAAAGAGAAATGAGACTACGGCCAAAGCCAAGACTAAGTAAAAAGTCAGGTTGTCATTGTAGACATATAGGCCTACGTATTAATGACCCATGTAAACCAACATGACAGTAAGATGTGGATGAATTGAAACTATGCTAATATAGGAAACTACAAGCTACCCATTGAAATACAGCCTCTTTCCGCTGTCCGTGACCATGGTGCTGCAATGGTCACATATCAGTGGAATGAAGAGCATGTCTGACCATTAAATCTTGCAGGTACATATTGGATTTCAAACAGTTTAAATCACACGACGCATATTTTTAGGGAAAATATAATGATTCAAATATAACAGACCTCTAGTGGGGAGTCTGGTTCATCCAGGATGTTCTGCTCACTCTGCATCCGCTGCATCGTCCCTGTAGAACTGGGGTCCATTATCAGTACGTTCTGACTACAGGGTCTGACGAACTTACAGTCACTCTTTTTGGAGTCAGTCGTCCTGCACACCTCGTAATTGTACACATGCTGCAGAGTTCCTGTCCCCAAAGTGTCTGCATAACGCGGTGGATAATACGGAATAACAGGGAGATTGGAATGATAGAGGACGCGAGACTGTCTCCATCTGTATATTTTCACTGATATAATAACCACTAAACATGTGATGAACAGAAATGAGACTACAGCCAAAGCCAAGACTAAGTAAAAAGTCAGGTTGTCATTGTAGTCCTTGTCGTGCGTAAAGTCAGTGAACTCCGAGAGCACTTCAGGGAAGCTGTCCGCCACCGCCACGTTAACATTGACTGTAGCTGAACGAGAGGGCTGCCCGTTGTCCTCCACTACAACAGTGAGCCTTTGTTTCACAGTATCTTTATCAGTGACTTGGCGTATAGTTCTTATTTCTCCATTCTGTAAGCCCACTTCAAACAGCGCCCTGTCTGTCGCTTTCTGCAGTTTATAGGAGAGCCAGGCATTCTGTCCAGAGTCCACATCAACAGCCACCACTTTAGTGACAAGATATCCCACATCTGCTGAACGAGGCACCATTTCAGCCACCAGAGAGCTGCTAGTCTGGACTGGGTACAGAACCTGAGGCGCGTTGTCGTTCTGGTCCTGGATCATTATTTTCACAGTCACATTGCTACTGAGAGGAGGGGAACCTCCATCCTGCGCTTTTACCCAGAACTGGAAATCCTTGATCTGCTCGTAGTCAAAAGAGCGCACTGCATGGATGACTCCACTTTCAGCACTAACGGACACATACGAGGAGACGGGCACTCCGTTAACCGAGGAGTCGTCCAGTATGTAAGAAACACGGGCATTCTGGTTCCAGTCAGCGTCTCTGGCTTTCACTGTGAATATAGAGAGGCCCGGTGTGTTGTTTTCTATAATGTAGGCCTCATATGAGCTCCTCTCAAAGACAGGCGCGTTGTCATTCACATCTGATATCTGTAAGGTGAGAGTGACGCTGCTGGAGAGAGAGGGCACTCCCTCATCAGAGCACGTCACACTGATGTTATACTCAGAGGCTCTCTCTCGGTCCAAGTCACTGTCTGTTACTAGACTATAGAAGCCATTAGATGTAGATTTAATTGTGAATGGAATGTTTTCATTTATCCCACAGTGTACCTGTCCGTTACTGTCAGAATCTGGGTCGTTAACGCTGATCATGGCTATAACTGTATTAGAGACAGAGTCTTCCGCTATTGAACTAGACTTTGACATTATAATAATAATGGGGCTGTTGTCATTGACGTCAATAACATCTATGATTATTTTGCTGGAATCAGAAAGCCCTCCTTCGTCCATTGCTTCGATAAACATTTGATAATATTTTGCCTTTTCATAATCTATATGACCGATTAGTCTAAATTCACCACTGTCGCTGTCTAACTCAAAGAGATCAGTGCTGCTGGACAAAGAGTAGCTAACCAGGCTATTAGACCCATAATCCGCATCAGAGGCGCTAACTGTGGCCAATAAGGCTCCTTTAGGTGAATTCTCAACAACCGTTGCTCTGTAAATCTCCTGCGTAAAAACAGGTGCATTATCGTTGATATCTAACACTGTAACATGTATCTGCACTGTTCCAGATAGCTGCGGTTCGCCTCCATCTACTGCTGTTAATACTAAAGAGAGCCGCTCCTGTTTCTCCCGATCTAAAGGCTTCTGCAACACCATCTCTACCTTTTTACTTCCATCGGGTTGGTTTTTTAGTTTTAACTGAAAATGATCAATGGGTTTAAGAGTGTAGCTCTGGAGACCGTTAAGATCAACGTCTGGATCTATTGCTATCTCCAGCATAAATGTAGCGCCAATCACTGCAGACTCACTGATTTCAAAACGTTTCTCGGTCTTCTTAAAACTAGGAGCGTTATCGTTAACATCTGTAATCTCAACATTTACCCGAAAGAATTCCATGGGATTTTCTAGAATAATCTGAAAATGTAAAGCGCAAGGCGTCGTCTGTCCGCAGAGAGCTTCACGGTCTATTCTGTCTTTGATGAGGAGAACTCCCCTTTCTTTATTCAGCTCGATGTACTCTGCGCTGTCTCCGGTAAAAATACGAGCTTTACCTGATTTCAGTCTTTTGATATCTAAACCCAAATCCTGCGCTATGTTACCGACTAAAGAGCCTTTCGCCATTTCCTCGGGAATGGAGTAACTGACCTGCCCGTGTACTGAACTGAGAGAGAGGACCGAGATAAACAACAGTACTTGCCGTGTCATTGTTCTGTCAGACATTTTCTCTGCCACATCAAACAACAAACACGTTACAATCCGTAAAGAACGCCGTGATATTCCATTAGTTTTCACTGTTCAGTGAATACATTTTTTTTAAAAGATGTCCCTAAACTCCACCACTCGGGAACAAAAGAATCTCAGTTCGGTGTCTCGGTGCTTAGTGTTCTCTGTAACCCAGACTGTGTTCTCTGCGTGCGGCTCTTTCTCTCTCTAATATACCGAGATGATGGGGGAGGTACTGCTGCAAATCTGCTCTAAAACTGCAACACACTGACCAACAGCGTCCCTCAGAGTTCAATCTACTGAACAACAGATATACTTAAAAAGGAAACATCTTCCAATATATTTGGGAAGGTGTGAGTCTCCATGGAATAAAGCATAGCACTATCAAACTTAACCCAACCCAGTAATGAAGGCTATATTAACACATTTCAGCCAATGTATGTAGGATACATGTAAACCATGATGCCAGTAGTATGTGGACAAGAAATATCAAACAAAATACACGTTACGCTAAACTATGCAACTATAACAAGCACTTAGGTATTACTGTGCATTATGTAGGATACAGAAAACGTGTATATACTTATGAATCCAATTTCTAGTACAGAAAACGTTTGCTCATCTTTACAAAGGTTAGGCAATATCCCTGTATAATTCACTATTTACTATGTTATAGGGGGTTTGCAATACAGCCGCTTTGGAGAACAGCGCTGTTCACGACCGTGGTGCTGAAATGGCCACATATCAGTGGAATTCAGAGCATTTCTGACCACGGAACCTTCGCACCTATAAAGACAAGATTTAGAAACAGCTAAAATCGCAAGAAAAAGTTACAAATGTACATGTCACAGTTCAACCTTAGTTTAAAGGGAAGGATAATGACTCAAATATAACAGACCTCTAGTGGAGAGTCTGGTTCATCCAGGATGTTCTGCTCGCGCTGCATCCGCTGCAACGTCCCTGTAGAACTGGGGTCCATTATCAGTACGTTCTGACTACTGGGTCGGACGAACTTACAGTCACTCTTTCTGGAGTCAGTCGTCCTGCACACCTCGTAATTGTACACGTGCTGTAGAGTTCCTGTCCCCAAAGTGTCTGCGTAACGCGGTGGATAATACGGAATAACAGGGAGATTGGAATGATAGAGGACGCGAGACTGTCTCCATCTGTATATTTTCACTGATATAATAACCACTAAACATGTGATGAACAGAAATGAGACTACAGCTAAAGCCAAGACTAAGTAAAAAGTCAGGTTGTCGTTGTAGTCCTTGTCGTGCGTAAAGTCAGTGAACTCCGAGAGCACTTCAGGGAAGCTGTCCGCCACCGCCACGTTAACATTGACTGTAGCTGAACGAGAGGGCTGCCCGTTGTCCTCCACTACAACAGTGAGCCTTTGTTTCACAGCATCTTTATCAGTGACTTGGCGTATAGTTCTTATTTCTCCATTCTGTAAGCCCACTTCAAACAGCGCCCTGTCTGTCGCTTTCTGCAGTTTATAGGAGAGCCAGGCATTCTGTCCAGAGTCCACATCAACAGCCACCACTTTAGTGACAAGATATCCCACATCTGCTGAACGAGGCACCATTTCAGCCACCAGAGAGCTGCTAGTCTGGACTGGGTACAGAACCTGAGGCGCGTTGTCGTTTTGGTCCTGGATCATTAATTTCACAGTCACATTGCTACTGAGAGGAGGGGAGCCTCCATCCTGCGCTTTTACGCGGAACTGGAAATCCTTGATCTGCTCGTAGTCAAAAGAGCGCACTGCATGGATGACTCCACTATCAGCACTAACGGACACATACGAGGAGACGGGCACTCCGTTAACCGAGGAGTCGTCCAGTATGTAAGAAACACGGGCATTCTGGTTCCAGTCAGCGTCTCTGGCTTTCACTGTGAATATAGAGATGCCCGGTGTGTTGTTTTCTATAATGTAGGCCTCATATGAGCTCCTCTCAAAGACAGGCGCGTTGTCATTCACATCTGATATCTGTAAGGTGAGAGTGACGCTGCTGGAGAGAGAGGGCACTCCCTCATCAGAGCACGTCACACTGATGTTATACACTGAGGCTCTCTCTCGGTCCAAGTCACTGTCTGTTACAATAGTAAAGAAATTATTCGATGTTAATTTCATCGCAAAAGGAATGTTTTCATTTATGGAGCACTGCACTCTGCCATTATCCCCAGAATCTGGGTCTTGTACATTAATTATGGTTACCACTGTTCCAGGTTCAGCATTTTCAGATATTGCATTTGTTTTCGACATAATGTTTATCGATGGTTTATTGTCGTTTGTATCAACTACTTCAACATTTATTTTACAAGAATCAGTTAGACCGCCGTCATCACTAGCTTGTACATGTATTTCATAATGTCGAGCTTTTTCATAGTCTATGTGTCCTGATAAAACCACAATACCACTGTCTTCGTTTATTTCAAATATTTCTGGAACATCATCTAGAGTATTGGTAATTGAATATGATACTCTACCATTAGAACCGTCATCGGCATCACTGGCGCTAACGGTACTCAAAACGGTGCCTTTTGCAGCATTCTCGGTAATGGTTGCCTTGTACATTTCTTGCGTAAAAACAGGCGCATTGTCGTTGGCGTCTAGCACGGTTATTTCTATCTGCATTGTCCCGGACAGTGGCGGGTCGCCGCCATCGATAGCTGTCAGAGTTAAAAAAAGATGCTCTTGTTTTTCTCTATCTAGAGGTTTCTGTAGCACCATCTCCACCTTTTTGCTTCCGTCTGGTTGATTTTGCAACTTCAGAAGAAAATTATCGGTTGGTTTCAACAAATAACTTTGTAGGCCATTTACACCAACATCAAGATCCATCGCCCTTTCCAACACAAATTTTGCTCCGACCATTGCCGATTCACTAATTCTAAATTTCATCTCATTCTTCTTAAAGCTTGGTGCATTATCATTTATATCATGGATTTCGACTGTAACACTGTAGAATTCAATCGGGTCTTCTAGAGTAATCTGTAGATGAACAGCGCAAGGCGTCGTCTGTCCGCAGAGAGCTTCACGGTCTATTCTGTCTTTGATGAGGAGAACTCCCCTTTCTTTATTCAGCTCGATGTACTCTGCGCTGTCTCCGGTATAAATACGAGCTTTGCCTGATTTCAGTCTTTTGATATCTAAACCCAAATCCTGCGCTATGTTACCAACTAAAGAGCCTTTCGCCATTTCCTCGGGAATGGAGTAACTGACCTGCCCGTGTACTGAACTGAGAGAGAGGACCGAGATAAACAACAGTACTTGCCGTGTCATTGTTCTGTCAGACATTTTCCTTTCAAGAAGAAACAATAAACGCCTTATAATCCGTAATGAAGTCAGTAATATTCCATTCGTTTACAGTTCAAAACATCAAAGGAAAATGATTCAACAATCCATAATTCTCGAAAAAAAGAAACGCATCTCGATGTTTCCGTTCTAAGTGTTCTCTGTAACCCAGACTGTGCGCTCTGCGTGCGGCTCTTTCTCTCTCTAATATACCGAGATGATGGGGGAGGAAGTGCTGTAAATCTGCTCTAAAACTGCAACACACTGACCAACAGCGTCCCTCTGAGTTCAATCTACTGAACAACAGATACACTTTAAAATAAATCTAACATATTTGGGAATGTTCGAATCTCCAACGGACGAAGCAGAGTACTATAACGTTATATCAACACACATAAGCTAATTCATAGAATGACAAATATAAACTAATATGTCAATGAGATGTGGACAACAAGTACTAACGAAAGACACGTTGACTGAAACTCCTTACAGGAAACTACTGGCTACACATTGTAAAACAGCCTCTGTGCAAAGGTCCGCTTTCCACGACCATGGTTCTGAAATGGACACATCACTGGAATGAAGAGGATTTCTAAGCATGGTAAATTCCCAGATATGCAGACTCGATATCGAATAGTTAAAAATCACATGATGGTCTTAAAAACATACAGAAGAAAAACATTGTTTTAGGGACAAAATAATAGTTAAAATATAACAGACCTCTATTGGAGAGTCTGGTTCATCCAGGATGTTCTGCTCACTCTGCATCCGCTGCATCGTCCCTGTAGAACTGGGGTCCATTATCAGTACGTTCTGACTACAGGGTCTGACGAACTTACAGTCACTCTTTCTGGAGTCAGTCGTCCTGCACACCTCGTAATTGTACACGTGCTGTAGAGTTCCTGTCCCCAAAGTGTCTGCGTAACGCGGTGGATAATACGGAATAACAGGGAGATTGGAATGATAGAGGACGCGAGACTGTCTCCATCTGTATATTTTCACTGATATAATAACCACTAAACATGTGATGAACAGAAATGAGACTACAGCTAAAGCCAAGACTAAGTAAAAAGTCAGGTTGTCGTTGTAGTCCTTGTCGTGCGTAAAGTCAGTGAACTCCGAGAGCACTTCAGGGAAGCTGTCCGCCACCGCCACGTTAACATTGACTGTAGCTGAACGAGAGGGCTGCCCGTTGTCCTCCACTACAACAGTGAGCCTTTGTTTCACAGCATCTTTATCAGTGACTTGGCGTATAGTTCTTATTTCTCCATTCTGTAAGCCCACTTCAAACAGCGCCCTGTCTGTCGCTTTCTGCAGTTTATAGGAGAGCCAGGCATTCTGTCCAGAGTCCACATCAACAGCCACCACTTTAGTGACAAGATATCCCACATCTGCTGAACGAGGCACCATTTCAGCCACCAGAGAGCTGCTAGTCTGGACTGGGTACAGAACCTGCGGCGCGTTGTCATTCTGGTCCTGAATCATTAATTTTACAGTCACATTGCTACTGAGTGGAGGGGAGCCTCCATCCTGCGATTTTACGCGGAACTGGAAATCCTTGATCTGCTCGTAGTCAAAAGAGCGCACTGCATGGATGACTCCACTTTCAGCACTAACGGACACATACGAGGAGACGGGCACTCCGTTAACCGAAGAGTCGTCCAGTATGTAAGAAACACGGGCATTCTGGTTCCAGTCAGCGTCTCTGGCTTTCACTGTGAATATAGAGAGGCCCGGTGTGTTGTTTTCTATAATGTAGGCCTCATATGAGCTCCTCTCAAAGACAGGCGCGTTGTCATTCACATCTGATATCTGTAAGGTGAGAGTGACGCTGCTGGAGAGAGAGGGCACTCCCTCATCAGAGCACGTCACACTGATGTTATACACTGAGGCTCTCTCTCGGTCCAAGTCACTGTCTGTTACTAGACTATAGAAGCCATTAGATGTAGATTTAATGGTAAAGGGAATATTTTCAGTTAAAACACAGTCCACCACTCCGTTATTATCAGAGTCTGGGTCGTGGACGCTCATTACAGCTATGACTGTCTGAGAAGGGGAATTTTCTGGTATTGATTTAGAAGTTGACATCAAATCAATTAATGGTTTATTGTCGTTAACGTCGATAATGTCGACTATCAGTTTAGTGGAATCTGTAAGACCCCCTTGATCTTTCGCTTTCACGTCTATTTGATAATGTTTTGCTGTTTCATAGTCGACCTCATTAATCAAATGCACTTCGCCATTACTCTCGTCTATTTCGAATAGGTCCAAAATACCAATTGTGCTGCTTGATATAGAATATGTTACTAAACCATTTGATCCATGATCTATATCAGTGGCACTAACTGTAGTTAATAAAGTGCCCTTCTGTGAGTTCTCTACAACACTCGCCGTATATACTGCCTGTGTAAAAACCGGAGCATTATCGTTAACATCTAGCACAGTGACGTGAATGTGCACTGTTCCAGACATCTGAGGGTCTCCTCCATCGAGGGCAGTTAACACTAAAGATATCTGCTCCTGTTTCTCTCGATCTAAAGGCTTCTGTAAAACCATCTCTACCTTTTTGATTCCATCGGCCTGACCTTGTAGTTTTAAAACAAAATTATCGGTTGGATTAAGCGAATAGGTTTGGAGTCCATTTAACCCGATATCAGAATCAAAAGCTCTCTCCAAGACGAATTTTGCCCCCGTGATAGCGGACTCGCTTATCTCAAATTTCATATCGTACATTTGAAAAACTGGGGCATTATCATTGATATCGGTTATCTCAACAGTAACCCGATAAAATTCTATTGGGTTCTCCATAATTATCTGAAAATGCAATGCGCAAGGCGTCGTCTGTCCGCAGAGAGCTTCACGGTCTATTCTCTCTTTGACAAGGAGAACTCCCCTTTCTTTATTCAGCTCGATGTATTCCGCACTGCTCCCAACGTGTATGCGAGCATTGCCAGATTTCAGTCTTTTGATATCTAAACCCAAATCCTGCGCTATGTTACCGACTAAAGAGCCTTTCGCCATTTCTTCGGGAATGGAGTAACTGACCTGCCCGTGTACTGAACTGAGAGAGAGGACCGAGATAAACAACAGTACTTGCCGTGTCATTGTTCTGTCAGACATTTTCCGCGGCACCATGGAACGACAAATACCATAAAATCCGTAAAAAAATTGAAATATTCCGTTAGATGTAAATCCAGAAAATAACACTTTTCTGCAAATAATCCGTATCTCCAGAACAAAAGAATCCCAGTTCGGTGTCTCGGTGCTTCGTGTTCTCTGTAACCCAAACTGTGTTCTCTGCGTGCGGCTCTTTCTCTCTCTAATATACCGAGATGATGGGGGAGGTACTGTTGCAAATCTGCTCTATAACTGCAACACACTGACCAACAGCGTCCCTCAGAGTTCAATCTACTGAACAACAGATATACTTAAAATATAAACACATTCCAATATATTTGGGAAGGTTTGCGTCTTCAAGAACAGACCTATCGTGCTTTACCCAACACAGTTCATAAAGGAAACACCACGTCTTTTTTCATTAGAAAAGATAACAAATATATTAGGTCTTGGCGATCGGCTCTGCTCCTTCAGGGTAGCTCACAGCCAGAGCAACGCGTCAAATGAACATGAGAAAACGACAGGCAGTGAGCATGGTATGCTATACCAATATCCCCACTGAACACAAACAGAGCCAAACAGGTGGAGGCTGGGGTGGTGGTGGGAGAACAGTAAACAGCAAGCACAGCGAATAACAGATCGTTACAGCGGCAGTGGCAAAAGACACCAGAGCACAGATTGCGCGCGTCATCCAGCATCGAGGATGCGTGCGCACAGGGGCGAAAATCTGATATCAACTTTGGAGGGGACAATTACATGACATTTTCTCAAGAGCAATTCCTGAGGGGGACACCAAAAGTAGTGCTGTAACACATAGCCTACATTGTAATATGGTAAATGTATATTGAGGAACCAAAGAAATAAGGTGTTTGCCGTACTCCTAACTACCGGTACCCAAAACTACACAACTAATCACAACAGCAATACCATTGCCTTTAACAAATCTTAGTTCAGTCACCAGTTTAAGTTGAGAGTGGGGGTATCCATGGCATTTTCCAATTATGTTCCTATTTTACAAGTCAAAAAAATTGAGAACCTTTCATAACGTTGCCAAACAAAGACTCAACAAACTTACCTGAGACTCCCTGTCTCTGCCAGTCTGTCCCTGCTCATCTGTCACCAGCTCTGCTGTCTGTGTGCCACATGTTGCCTGCTCTGCCTAATGGCATCCTTGTGAAACATTTCCATTAGAATTTCATTTCTTTCTTATGAACATTTTATCAACTAGTCTTTGAGATATTAGGCTACTAGGGTTCTTACTTTGGGTTTTGGTGTACTGAAAAATACTCTGATGACCGTCTTTTATTTTTCTGCCATTTTTCTACCTGGCTGGCTGGCTACACACACACACAGTGTGTAGGTTATTTACAGTAGGAGATGGGCTTCTATCATCTTCAATCATTCTATTTGGGCTTCGATCTAAAAGGTAGCTAGCAAATGTGAAACGGATTAAAATGACAAGAGTTGACAGCTGTATGAGTTCACCATTTACACAACATATGCTGCAACCTTTTGTAATTTTAATAGTTTGTTTCATATTGGCTGGCTTCCAACAATAGCTGAATTTACAAAGCTAGCGAGCACCAATTCAGTTTCAGTGGTGTTTGCTATAATCTTTGCTACCCAGGTTAAATAAAGGTGAAATAAAATAAATAAATAAAAGTTCACTTGCGACAATTTAGCTTTTGCAACGAGACCATTAAATATATTTAAGACAATGGTAGAAGAGAGTGTAGTTCTGTTCAGTTTGGATATCAGTTTATCGCTAACCTTATCACAGGGACTTTGAAGCACTAACTTACATCATCTGCATGCTGATTCCATCTTTGACGACGCCACATAAATGGAATAGGTACTAGCTAGCTTAATAGTTAATATTTGCGCGTTAGCTCTGCATATTCAGCTAGTGTGTGTGCGCGATTGACTGGATTAACCTCACGTCAGTTACGTGCATTGAGTGCCTTTCAGACAGTAGATACGACCTCTCTGTTACCTAGCAAGCTAAGGAACTGGCAGTGGATCAAACCATTGTGAGGCAAAGGGTGGGGGGGTTGCAATCTTTTGAAACTTAAAAACGCGCTATTAAGTGTCTATAATCAGCAAAATTGCTTTCATTGCGTATTATTCATATTATTTAAATTACATAGTTATGTTTCAGTGATATATTGGGGGGGACAAATCATATTTTTCCCAGGATGGGGGGGTTGTGTCCCCCCCGTCCCCCCCGGGATTTCCGCCCCTGCGTGCGCAGAACTGGTCAACTGAAATAGAGTACCATGTTAAAAGTAGAGTGTGAATCCACGTGGTGCAATCTCAGCTGATGCGATGAGCTGATGCCAGCACTCGGGTGTCCCTTCTCCACCGGCTTCGCTTTATTCATGCAGGCTGTATCAAAACATCCAGGCCAATGTGGGAAGGACTGATGTAAAACATGATACCAGATAGCACGTTGACTATAAATGTCATTCAAAATACATGTAGCAAAAAGCTATAGATTGTGACAGAAAGCAACTTTCGCTAATTTAAACCCAGCATTATGGTATTTATATATAGTCCTCCAGAAAGTATTCACACCCCCTGACTTTTTCCAAATGTTGTTATGTTACAGCCTGAATAAAAAATTGATTAAATTGATATTGTTTTACTGGCCTACACACACACAATACCCCATAATGTCAAAGTGAAATGATGTTTTTAGACATTTTTATAAATTAATAAAAAAATCAAAAGCTGAAATGTCTTGAGTCAATATGTATTCAAACCCTTTGTTATGGAAAGCCTAAATTAATTCAGGATGAAATTGAATACCTCTTAGAGCATGGTGATGTTATTAATTACACTTTGAATGGTGTATCAATACACCCAGTCACTACAATGATACAGGCGTTCTTCCTAACTCAGTTGCCGGAGAGGAGGGAAACTGCTCAGGGATTTCACAATGAGGCCAATGGCGACATTAAAACAGTTACAGAGTTTAACGGCTGTGATAGGAGAACACCGAGATGGATCATCAACATAGTAGTTACTCCACAATACTAACCTATTTGACAGAGTGAAAAGAAGGAAGCCTGTACAGAATACAAATATTCGAAAACATGCATCCTGTTTGCAACAAGTAAAATTGAAAAAAATGTGGCAAAGAAATGAACTTTATGTACTGAATACAAAGCGTTATGTTTGGGGCAAATCCTTTCACAACACATTACTGAGTACCACACTTCATATTTTCAAACATGGTGGTGGCTGCATCATGTTATGGGTATGCTTGTCATCAGCAAGGACTATACGTTTTTTAGGATAAAAAGAAAAGGAATAGAGCAAAGCACAGCCATAATCCTAGAGTAAAACCTGGTTCAGTTTGCTTTCCAAAATACACTGGGAGATAAATTCACCTTTCAGCAGGACAATAACCTTAAAATACAAGGCCAAATATACACTGAAGTTGCTTACCAAGACGACATTGAAAATTCCTGTGAGGCATAGTTACAATTTTGACTTAAATCAGCTTGAAAAGCTTTGGCAAGACTTGAAAATGGCTGTCTAGCAATGATCAACAACCAACTTCACATCACTTTAATAATTTTTAAAGATTAATGTACAAATATTATACAATCCAGGTGTGCAATGCTCTTAGAGACTTACCCAGAAACGTACAGCTGTAACCACTGCCAAAACTGATTCTAAAATGTATTGACTCAGGAGAACGAATGCCTATGTACATTAGCCATTTCTGTATTTCATTATCAATACATTTGCAAAAACGTATAAAAACATGTTTTCACTTTGTCATTAGGGGGTATTGTGTGTAAATGGTGAGAGAGAAATACAAATGTAATCCATTTAGGATTCAGGCTGTAACACAACAAAATGTGGAATAAGTCAAGGGGTATGAAAACTTTCTTAAGAGACTGTAAGATTATTTAATCAAATTACTATTAGAGAAAATGTTTGACTCATTTTTACTACTGTAAAGGCTATGTGCAGAACAATTCGAACTTTACTATGGTACATGGTTCATTCAAATACAGCCTCTTTGCTGCAACCAAAACAGAACCGCTGTCCATGACCGTGGTGCTGAAACAGCTACCTATCAATAGAAAAAAACACTACTTCTGACCATGGAAAGTTCCCTGGTAAACATTGTGGATTTCAAACAGTTCAAATGCATGATGCATTTACAAATACAGCTGGACATGAATATAGTTTTGGCAAAAAAATGATGATTCAAATAACAGACCTCTATTGGAGAGTCTGGTTCATCCAGGATGTTCTGCTCATTCTGCATCCGCTGCATCGTCCCTGTAGAACTGGGGTCCATTATCAGTACGTTCTGACTACAGGGTCTGACGAACTTACAGTCACTCTTTCTGGAGTCAGTCGTCCTGCACACCTCGTAATTGTACACGTGCTGTAGAGTTCCTGTCCCCAAAGTGTCTGCGTAACGCGGTGGATAATACGGAATAACAGGGAGATTGGAATGATAGAGGACGCGAGACTGTCTCCATCTGTATATTTTCACTGATATAATAACCACTAAACATGTGATGAACAGAAATGAGACTACAGCCAAAGCCAAGACTAAGTAAAAAGTCAGGTTGTCATTGTAGTCCTTGTCGTGCGTAAAGTCAGTGAACTCCGAGAGCACTTCAGGGAAGCTGTCCGCCACCGCCACGTTAATATTGACTGTAGCTGAACGAGAGGGCTGCCCGTTGTCCTCCACTACAACAGTGAGCCTTTGTTTCACAGCATCTTTATCAGTGACTTGGCGTATAGTTCTTATTTCTCCATTCTGTAAGCCCACTTCAAACAGCGCCCTGTCTGTCGCTTTCTGCAGTTTATAGGAGAGCCAGGCATTCTGTCCAGAGTCCACATCAACAGCCACCACTTTAGTGACAAGATATCCCAAATCTGCTGAACGAGGCACCATTTCAGCCACCAGAGAGCTGCTAGTCTGGACTGGGTACAGAACCTGAGGCGCGTTGTCGTTCTGGTCCTGGATCATTATTTTCACAGTCACATTGCTACTGAGAGGAGGAGAGCCTCCATCCTGCGCTTTTACCCGGAACTGGAAATCCTTGATCTGCTCGTAGTCAAAAGAGCGCACTGCATGGATGACTCCACTATCAGCACTAACGGACACATACGAGGAGACGGGCACTCCGTTAACCGAGGAGTCGTCCAGTATGTAAGAAACACGGGCATTCTGGTTCCAGTCAGCGTCTCTGGCTTTCACTGTGAATATAGAGAGGCCCGGTGTGTTGTTTTCTATAATGTAGGCCTCATATGAGCTCCTCTCAAAGACAGGCGCGTTGTCATTCACATCTGATATCTGTAAGGTGAGAGTGACGCTGCTGGAGAGAGAGGGCACTCCCTCATCAGAGCACGTCACACTGATGTTATACTCTGAGGCTCTCTCTCGGTCCAAGTCACTGTCTGTTACTACAGTAAAGAAATTATTCGTCGTTGATTTAATTGTAAATGGAATATTATCGTTTATCGAACACTGGACTTGACCATTTTCACCTGAGTCTGGGTCTTGTACATTAATCATAGTTACTACGGTACCGGGTTTAGAATCTTCTGTTATGACGTTAGTCTTGGACATAATATTGATAGCTGGTTTGTTATCATTTATATCAATGACGTCAAGAATTATTTTACATGAATCAGTCAGCCCACCGTCATCACTGGCCTGAACATGTATCTGATAGTGACGGGCCTTTTCATAGTCAACATTTTCTTTTACTTTCAAACGTCCGTCGAACTCATTTATTTCAAAAATGTCTCGCACATCAGCAATTGTGTTTGAAATTGAATATGTTATCTTAGAATGTGCGCCTTTATCAGCGTCAAATGCGCTTACTGCTGCTACAACGGATCCTTTAGGGGCATTCTCAGTAATGGTAGCCTTGTATATCGGCTGTGTAAAGACAGGGGCATTGTCGTTGGCGTCCAGCACAATGATATGGATCTGTGCAGTCCCAGACATCTGAGAATAGCCCCCATCCGTAGCTGTTAATACAAGGGAAATCTCCTCCTCTTTTTCTCGATCGAGAGGCTTCTGTAGAACCATTTCAACCATTTTCCCTCCATCTGGCTGATCTTTTAGTTTTAGGGCAAAATGGTCGGTTTGCGTAAGGGAATAGCTCTTTAGGCCGTTAACGCCAACATCAGAATCCATTGCCCTCTCTAATAAGAATTTAGCCCCTGTCACAGCAGACTCACTGATTTTGAATTTCATTTCATTTTTTTCGAAACTGGGCGCATTATCATTAATATCTGTTATTTCAACGGTAATACTATAAAATTCCATCGGGTTCTCTAGAATAATCTGAAAATGTAAAGCGCAAGGCGTCGTCTGTCCGCAGAGAGCTTCACGGTCTATTTTCTCTTTGATGAGGAGAACTCCCCTTTCTTTATTCAGCTCGATGTACTCTGCGCTGTCTCCGGTATAAATACGAGCTTTACCTGATTTCAGTCTTTTGATATCTAAACCCAAATCCTGCGCTATGTTACCAACTAAAGAACCTTTCGCCATTTCCTCGGGAATGGAGTAACTGACCTGCCCGTGTACTGAACTGAGAGAGAGGACCGAGATAAACAACAGTACTTGCCGTGTCATTGTTCTGTCAGACATTTTCCCTTCAACATGAAACAACAAACACCATAAAATCCGTTGTGAGAATAGTATATTTCCTTCAGATATAAACCGAGAAAATAACAAAATGTTCTACCAATAATCCGTATCTCCAGAACAAAAGAATCTCAGCTCGGTGTCTCGGTGCTTCGTGTTCTCTGTAACCCAGACTGTGTTCTCTGCGTGCGGCTCTTTCTCTCTCTAATATACCGAGATGATGGGGGAGGTACTGCTGCAAATCTGCTCTAAAACTGCAACACACTGACCAACAGCGTCCCTCAGAGTTCAATCTACTGAACAACAGATATACTTAAAAAGGAAACATCTTCCAATATATTTGGGAAGGTGTGAGTCTCCATGGAATAAAGCATAGCACCATCAAACTTAACCCAACCCAGTAATGAAGGCTATATTAACACATTTCAGCCAATGTATGTAGGATACATGTAAACCATGATGCCAGTAGTATGTGGACAAGAAATATAAAACAAAATACACGTTACGCTAAACTATGCAACTATAACCAGCACTAAGGTATTACTGTGCATTATGTAGGATACAGAAAACGTGTATATACTTATGAATCCAATTTTTAGTACAGAAAACGTTTGCTCATCTTTACAAAGGTTAGGCAATATCCCTGTATAATTCCCTATTTACTATGTTATAGGGGTTTTGCAATACAGCCGCTTTGGAGAACAGCGCTGTTCACGACCGTGGTGCTGAAATGGCCACATATCAGTGGAATTCAGAGCATTTCTGACCACGGAACCTTCGCACCTATAAAGACAAGATTTAGAAACAGCTAAAATCGCAAGAAAAAGTTACAAATGTACATGTCACAGTTCAACCTTAGATTAAAGGGAAGGATAATGACTCAAATATAACAGACCTCTAGTGGAGAGTCTGGTTCATCCAGGATGTTCTGCTCGCGCTGCATCCGCTGCAACGTCCCTGTAGAACTGGGGTCCATTATCAGTACGTTCTGACTACTGGGTCGGACGAACTTACAGTCACTCTTTCTGGAGTCAGTCGTCCTGCACACCTCGTAATTGTACACGTGCTGTAGAGTTCCTGTCCCCAAAGTGTCTGCGTAACGCGGTGGATAATACGGAATAACAGGGAGATTGGAATGATAGAGGACGCGAGACTGTCTCCATCTGTATATTTTCACTGATATAATAACCACTAAACATGTGATGAACAGAAATGAGACTACAGCTAAAGCCAAGACTAAGTAAAAAGTCAGGTTGTCATTGTAGTCCTTGTCGTGCGTAAAGTCAGTGAACTCCGAGAGCACTTCAGGGAAGCTGTCCGCCACCGCCACGTTAACATTGACTGTAGCTGAACGAGAGGGCTGCCCGTTGTCCTCCACTACAACAGTGAGCCTTTGTTTCACAGCATCTTTATCAGTGACTTGGCGTATAGTTCTTATTTCTCCATTCTGTAAGCCCACTTCAAACAGCGCCCTGTCTGTCGCTTTCTGCAGTTTATAGGAGAGCCAGGCATTCTGTCCAGAGTCCACATCAACAGCCACCACTTTAGTGACAAGATATCCCACATCTGCTGAACGAGGCACCATTTCAGCCACCAGAGAGCTGCTAGTCTGGACTGGGTACAGAACCTGAGGCGCGTTGTCGTTCTGGTCCTGGATCATTATATTCACAGTCACATTACTACTGAGAGGAGGAGAGCCTCCATCCTGCGCTTTTACACGGAACTGGAAATCCTTGATCTGCTCGTAGTCAAAAGAGCGCACTGCATGGATGACTCCACTATCAACACTAACGGACACATACGAGGAGACGGGCACTCCGTTAACCGAGGAGTCGTCCAGTATGTAAGAAACACGGGCATTCTGGTTCCAGTCAGCGTCTCTGGCTTTCACTGTGAATATAGAGAGGCCCGGTGTGCTGTTTTCTATAATGTAGGCCTCATATGAGCTCCTCTCAAAGACAGGCGCGTTGTCATTCACATCTGATATCTGTAAGGTGAGAGTGACGCTGCTGGAGAGAGAGGGCACTCCCTCATCAGAGCACGTCACACTGATGTTATACTCAGAGGCTCTCTCTCGGTCCAAGTCACTGTCTGTTACTAAACTATAGAAATTATTCGACGAGGATTTAATCGCAAATGGAATGTTTTCATTGATGGAACATTTGACTTTCCCATTTTCACCTGAGTCTGGGTCTTGAATATTGATCATAGTTACGACAGTACCAGCTTTGGCATCTTCGGAGATCACGTTGGATTTAGACATAATGTTAATATTAGGCTTATTATCATTGGTGTCAACTACTTCAACTATCACTTTGCATGAATCTGTAAGTCCTCCGTCATCACTTGCCCTTAAATTGATCTGAAAATTCCGTGTCTTTTCATAATCAATATTTCCAATCAATCTAATCTCGCCGTTGTCCTCGTTTACTTCAATAATTCCACGAACATAATCTAAGGTGTTTGTAATTGAATACGTTATTTTACCGTTTGAGCCATGATCTGCATCTGATGCGCTGACTGAAGTTATAATTGTACCTTTTGGGGCATTCTCAGTTACAGATGCTTTGTAATACTCCTGAGTAAAAATAGGCGCATTATCATTAGCGTCCAGTACGGTGATGAGTATTTGCATTGTCCCTGACATACGCGGCTCGCCACCATCCACAGCTGTCAACACTAAAGTAACATCCTCATGCTTCTCTCGATCTAGAGCTTTCTGTAAAACCATCTCAACCTTCTTATTCCCATCGGCTTGATTAACCAATTTCAGAGCGAAATTATCGGTTGGTTTCAACGTATAGCTTTGGAGGCCATTGATACCGACGTCAAGATCCATTGCTCTCTCTAACACGAATTTTGCTCCATTGACTGCAGACTCACTGATTTTGAATTTGATTTCGTTTTTTTCAAAGGTTGGAGGGTTATCATTAATGTCTGTAATTTCAACCGTAATACTATAAAATTCCATCGGGTTCTCTAGAATAATCTGAAAATGTAGTGCGCAAGGCGTTGTCTGTTCACAAAGCGCTTCACGGTCTATTTTCTCTTTGATGAAGAGAACTCCCCTTTCTTTATTCAGCTCGATGTACTCTGCGCTGTCTCCGGTATAAATACGAGCTTTACCTGATTTCAGTCTGTTGATATCTAAACCCAAATCCTGCGCTATGTCACCGACTAAAGAGCCTTTCGCCATTTCCTCGGGAATGGAGTAACTGACCTGCCCGTGTACTGAACTGAGAGAGAGGACCGAGATAAACAACAGTACTTGCCGTGTCATTGTTCTGTCAGACATTTTCCCTTCAACCTGAAACAAGGACATTATAATCCGTAAAGAGGTCTGTGATATTCTATTCCATTGATGTTCAAAAAATCCAAGTAAAATGACTCAACAATCCGTAGGTCTGTCTCTGGTAGAAAATAATATCAGCTCCGTGCTTAGTGTTCTCTGTAACCCGGACAATGGCCTCTGCATGCGGCTCTTTCTCTCTCTAATATACCGAGATGATGGGGGAGGTACTGTTGCAAATCTGCTCTAAAACTGCAACACACTGACCAACAGCGTCCCTCTGAGTTCAATCTACTGTACAACAGATACACTTTAAAAAAGCCAACATCTTCCGACATGTCTGGGAAGGTGTGAATCTCCATGGAATGAAGCACAGTGCTATAACGCTTTAGCCATCTCATGTAAGCTGTATCAACACATCAGGGGCAATGTATTGAGGAGAATTGTAAATCAAGATGCCAGAAATATGTGGACAACAAATGCCATACAAAATACACCTTGCATGAATCTGTAGGCTACATGTTGACAGAAAGCAAGTTTCAGCAGTCTAAAACCAGCAGTATGGTATAATGTGTATTGTGTACTGCAAGTAAAATAAACGTATCAATCAAATTCATGTTGCATAAACCGTTT
Source organism: Salmo trutta (assembly GCF_901001165.1). Taxonomy (NCBI): domain Eukaryota; kingdom Metazoa; phylum Chordata; class Actinopteri; order Salmoniformes; family Salmonidae; genus Salmo; species Salmo trutta. The sequence goes on along the minus strand of NC_042969.1, from coordinate 17,603,887 downwards.
TCCTCACTTTTACAAGCGTTAGGCAATATCCAGAACGATTTACTCTGTACTATTAAATAGGGTCCATTGAAATACAGCCTCTTTGCAAAGCACCGCTTTCCATTACCATGGTGCTGAAAAGCATATTAGTGGAATGAGGAGAATTTCTCATGATGAAATGTTCCCCGAAATACAAACTCGATTTAAAACAATTAGAATAGTTTTAGGGAAAAGATAATGATTCAAATATAACAGACCTCTAGTGGAGAGTCTGGTTCATCCAGGATGTTCTGCTCACTCTGCATCCGCTGCATCTTCCCTGTAGAACTGGGGTCCATTATCAGTACGTTCTGACTACAGGGTCTGACGAACTTACAGTCACTCTTTCTGGAGTCAGTCGTCCTGCACACCTCGTAATTGTACACGTGCTGTAGAGTTCCTGTCCCCAAAGTGTCTGCGTAACGCGGTGGATAATACGGAATAACAGGGAGATTGGAATGATAGAGGACGCGAGACTGTCTCCATCTGTATATTTTCACTGATATAATAACCACTAAACATGTGATGAACAGAAATGAGACTACAGCCAAAGCCAAGACTAAGTAAAAAGTCAGGTTATCGTTGTAGTCCTTGTCGTGCGTAAAGTCAGTGAACTCCGAGAGCACTTCAGGGAAGCTGTCCGCCACCGCCACGTTAACATTGACTGTAGCTGAACGAGAGGGCTGCCCGTTGTCCTCCACTACAACAGTGAGCCTTTGTTTCACAGCATCTTTATCAGTGACTTGGCGTATAGTTCTTATTTCTCCATTCTGTAAGCCCACTTCAAACAGCGCCCTGTCTGTCGCTTTCTGCAGTTTATAGGAGAGCCAGGCATTCTGTCCAGAGTCCACATCAACAGCCACCACTTTAGTGACAAGATATCCCACATCTGCTGAACGAGGCACCATTTCAGCCACCAGAGAGCTGCTAGTCTGGACTGGGTACAGAACCTGAGGCGCGTTGTCGTTCTGGTCCTGAATCATTAATTTTACAGTCACATTGCTACTGAGAGGAGGGGAACCTCTGTCCTGCGCTTTTACACGGAACTGGAAATCCTTGATCTGCTCGTAGTCAAAAGAGCGCACTGCATGGATGACTCCACTTTCAGCACTAACGGACACATACGAGGAGACGGGCACTCCGTTAACCGAAGAGTCCTCCAGTATGTAAGAAACACGGGCATTCTGGTTCCAGTCAGCGTCTCTGGCTTTCACTGTGAATATAGAGAGGCCCGGTGTGTTGTTTTCTATAATGTAGGCCTCATATGAGCTCTTCTCAAAGACAGGCGCGTTGTCATTCACATCTGATATCTGTAAGGTGAGAGTGACGCTGCTGGAGAGAGAGGGCACTCCCTCATCAGAGCACGTCACGCTGATGTTATACTCAGAGGCTCTCTCTCGGTCCAAGTCACTGTCTGTTACTAAACTATAGAAATTATTCGATGTTGATTTAATTGTAAATGGAATATTATCGTTTATCGAACACTGGACTTGACCATTTTCACCTGAGTCTGGGTCTTGTACATTAATCATAGTTACTACGGTACCGGGTTTAGAATCTTCTGTTATGACGTTAGTCTTGGACATAATATTGATATCTGGTTTGTTGTCATTTATATCAATGACGTCCAGAATTATTTTACATGAATCAGTCAGCCCACCGTCATCACTGGCTTGTATATGTATCTGATAATGGTGAGCTTTTTCATAGTCTATTTCCCCAGTTAATATAACTTCACCATCAACATAATTAATTTCAAACATTTCAGGAAAATCGTCCTGTGTATTTGTTACTGAGTATGTTATTTTGCCATTAGTATCCTGATCAGCATCGTGTGCACTGACCTTAGTAACAACTGTACCTTTCTGTGCATTCTCAGTAATTGTAGCTCTGTAAATCGGCTGCGTAAAAACTGGGGCATTGTCATTGGCGTCTAACACGGTGACTTGTATCTGTGCAGTACCAGACATCTGAGGCTCTCCTCCATCCATTGCTGTTAACACGATTGATATTTGCTCTTTTTTTTCTCGATCTAGAGACTTCTGTAAAATCATTTCGACATTTTTACCACCACCTGGCTGATTTTGCAGTTTTAGTGCAAAATGAACATTTGAACTGAGAGAATAGCTTTGGAGGCCATTAATGCCAACGTCTGGATCTATAGCTCGCTCCAAAATGAATTTAGCTCCCGTCAGAGCTGACTCGCTAATTCTAAACCTGATATCACTTTTCTTGAAAACCGGTGGGTTGTCATTGACATCAGTTACCTCAACAGTAATGGAATAAAATTCCATCGGGTTCTCGAGAATAATCTGAAAATGTAAAGCGCAAGGCGTCGTCTGTCCGCAGAGAGCTTCACGGTCTATTCTCTCTTTGATGAGGAGAACTCCCCTTTCTTTATTCAGCTCGATGTACTCTGCGCTGTCTCCGGTATAAATACGAGCTTTACCTGATTTCAGTCTTTTGATATCTAAACCTAAATCCTGCGCTATGTTACCGACTAAAGAGCCTTTCGCCATTTCCTCGGGAATGGAGTAACTGACCTGCCCGTGTACTGAACTGAGAGAGAGGACCGAGATAAACAACAGTACTTGCCGTGTCATTGTTCTGTCCGACATTTTTCCTTCAACATGAAACAACATGCGCTTTATAATCCGATAAGAGAACAGTATGATTCCTTCAGATGTATGTCCAACAATAAATACAAAAAATGCCAATAATCCGTATTTTGGGAACAAAATAATCTCAGCTCGGTGACTCCGTGCTTAGTGTTCTCTGTAACCCAGACTGTGCGCTCTGCGTGCGGCTCTTTCTCTCTCTAATATACCGAGATGATGGGGGAGTTACTGTTGCACATCTGCTCTAAAACTGCAACACACTGACCAACAGCGTCCCTCAGAGTTCAATATACTGAACAACAGATATTCTTAAAAAGAAACACCTTAGAATATATTTGGGAAGGTGTGAGTCTCCATGGAATAAAGCACAGCACTATCAAGCTTAACCCAACCCAGTAATGTAGGCAATTGAATAACATATGACCTTTCTATACATCTGCCCTGGCCGACTCAGTAAGTAGAGCTCTTTGGGGGGTTAAAGGAAAAACAAAAACACTAAAAGATATTGATTGTGCCACGTATTCCAAACTGTATCAGACAGGTATGTGTATGTCATGTTTTTGACTATTCAGCAGGAATGTGGGGTGCTAAGAGGTATCTCAAAAACGAACATAATCCATAACATATTTTGTAGGTTCCCACAATGTTTGCATCTATACTGGCAATAACTAGGGACATGGGCTGGGAACCCTGTGAGGTGAGATGGAAGGTGTGTATGGTGAGACTATAGAATAGACTGTTGGATATGGGCTGGGAACCCTGTGAGGTGAGATGGAAGGTGTGTATGGTGAGACTTTAGAATAGACTGTTGGATATGGGCTGGGAACCCTGTGAGGTGAGATGGAAGGTGTGTATGGTGAGACTATAGAATAGACTGTTGGATATGGGCTGGGAACCCTGTGAGGTGAGATGGAAGGTGTGTATGGTGAGACTTTAGAATAGACTGTTGGATATGGGCTGGGAACCCTGTGAGGTGAGATGGAAGGTGTGTATGGTGAGACTATAGAATAGACTCTTGGATATGGGCTGGGAACCCTGTGAGGTGAGATGGAAGGTGTGTATGGTGAGACTTTAGAATAAACTGTTGGATATGGGCTGGGAACCCTGTGAGGTGAGATGGAAGGTGTGTATGGTGAGACTGTAGAATAGACTGTTAGATATGGGCTGGGAGCCCTGTGAGGTGAGATGGAAGGCATGTATGGTGAGACTTTGGAATAGACCGTTGGATATATCAATTGCCAGAATAGTCAGCAAAGTTTTTCCAATGGGATCTCTCCATAGGGGGAGCCTGGGCAACTGAAATGTCTGACCTTTTCCAACAGTCTGACTGGGAACAGTTGTACGAAAACCGAATGAAGTGAGACATAGACGCTATTAAAAAACAACTGATGATGAAATATGAACAGAAATGAGTGGAGGAGATTCATCATAAACCCAAGTTGAAAACCTTTTGTTTGATTAAGGGTGAATTCGTGTGTGAGAGAGATATTATGAACAATAAGCAAGAGATCGCTATGTGCCCAGGTAAGATCAGGGATATTGCCCCTGCGTATTGAAACAGGTCGGTATAATGGTGAAATGGAAGAGAAAAGGCTATGCAACTATTGTGACCTCGAAGAAATAGACAATAAAATGAATTTGATCCTCTACGGACCTTTCTACCACAATATATGCTTGTCCTTATTGCAGAAATCCCACCAGATAAACCCTGAAATGATGTGGCTGAGAAATGAGGAGAAACTGACATGGTTTTTGTCCATTGTGTATTTCTGTTTGCGGATTTTTTTTTAGATAAAGCCTGGAATAAAAAGGAAAATGGCGACCTATAATTCCATTATACAAATAAGTAGCTCCTATATAGCAAATGGCACGTATGTATATCAATTGTGTGTAGACCTGTCTCACACTTGAATCTTCTCTTTGTGCCACACTTGGTTCAAATGCCTTTCGTTTCATTTTTCTGAATTTATTTATTTACATATTTATTTATTTATTTGGTCATTTTTCCTGCTCTAGGGATAAAACTACTGCTTGGATAACCTTATTTACTACTATGTAGTGATTTCTGTATCACTCTTTATGCGGTGAGAACTGCACAGAACACCGGAAGAATTATCACAGTACATTATTGTACTGTTTGTTTGTGTCAATGGGTTGCAAACTGGCGATTTGACACGAAAATAAAATGTAATTCATGAAATCATATAAGCCAATGTATTTACCATAAATGTAAACCATGATACAAGAACTAACTGGAGAAGAAAGGTCAAACAAAATACACCTTGCGTGAAGCTAATCACCGGGACAGAAAGCAACTTTCTGCAACTATAAGCAGCAGTATGGCATTACTGTGCATTATGTAGGCTACTGAAAATGTGTATATATACTTATGAATACAATTTATACTACAGAAAACGTTTGCCTCTTCTTTACAAAGATTAGGCAATATCCCAGTATAATTCATTCTTTACAATGTTAAAGGGTTTGTTGAAATACAGCCGCTTTGCAGAGCAGCGCTGACCACGAATGTGGTGCTGAAATGGCCACATATCAGTTGAATGAAGAGCATTTTTGATCATGGAAACTTCCCAGGTACACAGAGTCGATGTAGAAACAGTTCAAATAAAACATTAAAAACATAAACTAATTTACACAATGCTTAAACATTTTTGATTTAGGGGAAGGATAATGACTCAAATATAACAGACCTCTAGTGGAGAGTCTGGTTCATCCAGGATGTTCTGTTCACTCTGCATCCGCTGCATCGTCCCTGTAGAACTGGGGTCCATTATCAGTACGTTCTGACTACAGGGTCTGACGAACTTACAGTCACTCTTTCTGGAGTCAGTCGTCCTGCACACCTCGTAATTGTACACGTGCTGTAGAGTTCCTGTCCCCAAAGTGTCTGCGTAACGCGGTGGATAATACGGAATAACAGGGAGATTGGAATGATAGAGGACGCGAGACTGTCTCCATCTGTATATTTTCACTGATATAATAACCACTAAACATGTGATGAACAGAAATGAGACTACAGCCAAAGCCAAGACTAAGTAAAAAGTCAGGTTGTCATTGTAGTCCTTGTCGTGCGTAAAGTCAGTGAACTCCGAGAGCACTTCAGGGAAGCTGTCCGCCACCGCCACGTTAACATTGACTGTAGCTGAACGAGAGGGCTGCCCGTTGTCCTCCACTACAACAGTGAGCCTTTGTTTCACAGCATCTTTATCAGTGACTTGGCGTATAGTTCTTATTTCTCCATTCTGTAAGCCCACTTCAAACAGCGCCCTGTCTGTCGCTTTCTGCAGTTTATAGGAGAGCCAGGCATTCTGTCCAGAGTCCACATCAACAGCCACCACTTTAGTGACAAGATATCCCACATCTGCTGAACGAGGCACCATTTCAGCCACCAGAGAGCTGCTAGTCTGGACTGGGTACAGAACCTGAGGCGTGTTGTCGTTCTGGTCCTGAATCATTATTTTCACAGTCACATTGCTACTGAGAGGAGGGGAACCTCCATCCTGCGCTTTTACACGGAACTGGAAATCCTTGATCTGCTCGTAGTCAAAAGAGTGTACTGCATGGATGACTCCACTATCAACACTAGCGGACACATACGAGGAGACGGGCACTCCGTTAACCGAGGAGTCCTCCAGTATGTAAGAAACACGGGCATTCTGGTTCCAGTCAGCGTCTCTGGCTTTCACTGTGAATATAGAGAGGCCCGGTGTGTTGTTTTCTATAATGTAGGCCTCATATGAGCTCCTCTCAAAGACAGGCGCGTTGTCATTCACATCTGATATCTGTAAGGTGAGAGTGACGCTGCTGGAGAGAGAGGGCACTCCCTCATCAGAGCACGTCACACTGATGTTATACTCTGAGGCTCTCTCTCGGTCCAAGTCACTGTCTGTTACTAAACTAAAGAAATTATTCGCGGTAGGTTTCATCAAAAAGGGTATGTTTTCATTTATGGCGCATTGCACCATGCCGTTTTCACCTGAGTCTGGGTCTTGAATATTAATCATTGTTACAACTGTACCGGGTTTGGCATCTTCGGATATGACGTTTGATTTAGACATTAAATTAATAGCTGGTACGTTATCATTTATATCAGTTACCTCAATAATAAGTTTACAATTATCTGCCAGACCACCCTGATCTCTAGCTTCAATATCAATCTGATAATGTTTCGTTTTTTCATAATCCATAAACCCAACTAAATTCACTACACCGTTGTCTTTATTAACTTCAAACAGATGAGCTGCTCCAGATTTTGGAATGGAATACGTAATTCTCCCATTAGCACCTTCATCGGTGTCCGATGCGCTTACTGTGGTTAAAACGGTTCCTTTTGGAGCAATTTCGGATATACTAGCCTTATACTCTGGCTGAGCACATACAGGCGCATTGTCATTGATGTCTAGTACAGTGATGAGTATCTGCATTGTTCCTGATAGTTGAGGCTCCCCTCCATCTACTGCTGTTAATACCAGAGATATCTGCTCCTGTTTCTCTCGGTCTAGAGGCTTCTGTAAAACCATCTCTACATTTTTAACACCATCTGAACGAGTTAGTGTTTTCAATACGAAATTATCAGTGGGTTTCAGAGAGTAGCTCTGAAGGCCATTAACGCCAACATCGTGATCAGTTGCTCTATCCAATACGAATCTGGCTCCTGCTATAGCGGACTCACTAATTTCACATTTCATTTCACTCCTTTCAAAAATAGGAGGATTATCATTGGTATCAGTTATCTCAATGGTAACAGTGTAAAATTCCATCGGGATCTCTAGAATAATCTGAAAATGTAAAGCGCAAGGCGTCGTCTGTCCGCAGAGAGCTTCACGGTCTATTCTGTCTTTGATGAGGAGAACTCCCCTTTCTTTATTCAGCTCGATGTACTCTGCGCTGTCTCCGGTATAAATACGAGCTTTGCCTGATTTCAGTCTTTTGATATCTAAACCCAAATCCTGCGCTATGTTACCAACTAAAGAGCCTTTCGCCATTTCCTCGGGAATGGAGTAACTGACCTGTCCGTGTACTGAACTGAGAGAGAGGACCGAGATAAACAACAGTACTTGCCGTGTCATTGTTCTGTCAGACATTTTCCTTTCAAGAAGAAACAATAAACGCCTTATAATCCGTAATGAAGTCAGTAATATTCCATTCGTTTACAGTTCAAAACATCAAAGGAAAATGATTCAACAATCCATAATTCTCGAAAAAAAGAAACGCATCTCGATGTTTCCGTTCTAAGTGTTCTCTGTAACCCAGACTGTGCGCTCTGCGTGCGGCTCTTTCTCTCTCTAATATACCGAGATGATGGGGGAGGTACTGCTGCAAATCTGCTCTAAAACTGCAACACACTGACCAACAGCGTCCCTCTGAGTTCAATCTACTGAACAACAGATACACTTTAAAATAAATCTAACATATTTGGGAATGGTCGAATCTCCAACGGACGAAGCAGAGTACTATAACGTTATATCAACACACATAAGCTAATTCATAGAATGACAAATATAAACTAATATGTCAATGAGATGTGGACAACAAGTACTAACGAAAGACACGTTGACTGAAACTCCTTACAGGAAACTACTGGCTACACATTGTAAAACAGCCTCTTTGCAAAGGTCCGCTTTCCACGACCATGGTTCTGAAATGGACACATCACTGGAATGAAGAGGATTTCTAAGCATGGTAAATTCCCAGGTATGCAGACTCGATATCGAATAGTTAAAAATCACATGATGGTCTTAAAAACGTACAGAAGAAAAACATTGTTTTAGGGACAAAATAATAGTTAAAATATAACAGACCTCTATTGGAGAGTCTGGTTCATCCAGGATGTTCTGCTCACTCTGCATCCGCTGCATCGTCCCTGTAGAACTGGGGTCCATTATCAGTACGTTCTGACTACAGGGTCTGATGAACTTACAGTCACTCTTTCTGGAGTCAGTCGTCCTGCACACCTCGTAATTGTACACGTGCTGTAGAGTTCCTGTCCCCAAAGTGTCTGCGTAACGCGGTGGATAATACGGAATAACAGGGAGATTGGAATGATAGAGGATGCGAGACTGTCTCCATCTGTATATTTTCACTGATATAATAACCACTAAACATGTGATGAACAGAAATGAGACTACAGCTAAAGCCAAGACTAAGTAAAAAGTCAGGTTGTCGTTGTAGTCCTTGTCGTGCGTAAAGTCAGTGAACTCCGAGAGCACTTCAGGGAAGCTGTCCGCCACCGCCACGTTAACATTGACTGTAGCTGAACGAGAGGGCTGCCCGTTGTCCTCCACTACAACAGTGAGCCTTTGTTTCACAGCATCTTTATCAGTGACTTGGCGTATAGTTCTTATTTCTCCATTCTGTAAGCCCACTTCAAACAGCGCCCTGTCTGTCGCTTTCTGCAGTTTATAGGAGAGCCAGGCATTCTGTCCAGAGTCCACATCAACAGCCACCACTTTAGTGACAAGATATCCCACATCTGCTGAACGAGGCACCATTTCAGCCACCAGAGAGCTGCTAGTCTGGACTGGGTACAGAACCTGAGGCGAGTTGTCGTTCTGGTCCTGGATCATTAATTTCACAGTCACATTGCTACTGAGAGGAGGAGAACCTCCATCCTGCGCTTTTACACGGAACTGGAAATCCTTGATCTGCTCGTAGTCAAAAGAGCGCACTGAATGGATTACTCCACTATCAGCACTAACGGACACATACGAGGAGACGGGCACTCCGTTAACCGAGGAGTCGTCCAGTATGTAAGAAACACGGGCATTCTGGTTCCAGTCAGCGTCTCTGGCTTTCACTGTGAATATAGAGAGGCCCGGTGTGTTGTTTTCTATAATGTAGGCCTCATATGAGCTCCTCTCAAAGACAGGCGCGTTGTCATTCACATCTGATATCTGTAAGGTGAGAGTGACGCTGCTGGAGAGAGAGGGCACTCCCTCATCAGAGCACGTCACGCTGATGTTATACTCAGAGGCTCTCTCTCGGTCCAAGTCACTGTCTGTTACAACAGTAAAGAAATTATTCGATGTTGATTTAATTGAAAATGGTATGTTTTCGTCAATAGAGCACTGCACTCTGCCATTATCACCAGAATCTGGGTCTTGAATGTTCATCATTGTTACGACAGTCCCAGGTTGAGCGTCCTCAGATATGGCACTCGTCTTTGACATGATATTGATTGATGGTTTGTTGTCATTTGTATCTATAACCTCAATAATTAATTTACAGGCGTCAGAGTGACCTCCCTGGTCTGTAGCCTGAACGTCTATCTCATAATGTTTACGTTTTTCATAGTCAATATGTCCATTTAATTTTACCACACCGTAAACATGATCAATTTCAAATAGATGGGATGCTCCCGATTTTGGGATAGAATACGTAATTCTTCCGTTCGAACCTTGATCGGCATCAGTTGCACTGATTGTTGTTAAAACGGTGCCTTTTGATACGTTCTCTGATACACTAGCCTTATACTCTGCCTGAGAACAAACGGGCGCATTATCATTGGCGTCTAGTACAGTGATGAGTATCTGCATTGTTCCTGATAGCTGAGGCTCTCCTCCATCTACTGCTGTTAATATCAGAGATATCTGCTCCTGTTTCTCTCGGTCTAGAGGCTTCTGTAAAACCATCTCTACATTTTTAACACCATCTGAACGAGTTAGTGTTTTCAATACGAAATTATCAGTGGGTTTCAGAGAGTAGCTCTGAAGGCCATTAACGCCAACGTCGTCATCAACTGCTCTTTCCAATACAAATTTAGCCCCCGTTAGCGCTGATTCACTAATTTCATATTTAGTTTCACTCCTCTCAAAAATAGGTGAATTGTCATTGACATCAGTTATCTCAACTGTAGCTGTATAAAATTCCATCGGGTTCTCGAGAATAATCTGAAAATGTAAAGCGCAAGGCGTCGTCTGTCCGCAGAGAGCTTCACGCTCTATTCTGTCTTTGATGAGGAGAACTCCCCTTTCTTTATTCAGCTCGATGTACTCTGCGCTGTCTCCGGTATAAATACGAGCTTTACCTGATTTCAGTCTTTTGATATCTAAACCCAAATCCTGCGCTATGTTACCAACTAAAGAACCTTTCGCCATTTCCTCGGGAATGGAGTAACTGACCTGCCCGTGTACTGAACTGAGAGAGAGGACCGAGATAAACAACAGTACTTGCCGTGTCATTGTTCTGTCCGACATTTTTCCTTCAACCTGAAACAACAAGCACCATATAATCCGTTATGAAAATAGTCTAGTTATTTAAATTTTGAATCCAGAAAATAACACCATGTTCGGCCAATAATCCGTATCTCCAGAACAAAAGAATCTCAGTTCGGTGTCTCGGTGCTTCGTGTTCTCTGTAACCCAGACTGTGCGCTCTGCGTGCGGCTCTTTCTCTCTCTAATATACCGAGATGATGGGGGAGGTACTGTTGCAAATCTGCTCTAAAACTGCAACACACTGACCAACAGCGTCCCTCTGAGTTTAATGGATTGAACTACAGACAATATACTTGAATAAAAAGACAGAAAAACGCTCCAGTATTGTTGGAAATGTCAGGGTGGATAAACTGGAGAAAATAATTAATATAAAGTAACCGTATACTATATCAACATATAATCTAGCTCAATGTATGCACGCAAAATATAAACAATGATGTCAGGTAGTTGTGTCCAAGGAATGTCTGAACCAGGCCGAAACTTTACATTACACTACAGGCTAACAGCGACAGAAGGAAACTTACTGCAATGAATGGAATAAATGTGCATTAAATACACACAATCCATTGTCAAGCTTGATCATCATTAGGGTGTATCTCTTTACCATTCACGACGATAAACAGCTACACTGGAATTCACACCATATAGTGCAAGGCGCTGCTGTCCAATGGCCGTGATGCTTAAAGTACAGTAAGAATGGACTGAAGAGCTTTTCTGACAGGGAGGTAGGCTACACTTGAACAACGCATTTTTAAAATACAGGACCAGTAAAAAGCTTGGACACATACACTCATTCGAGGGTTTTTCTATATTTTTACTATTTTCTACATTGTAGATTAATAGTGAAGACATCAAAACCATAAAATAACTCATATTGAATCATGTAGTAAGCAGAAAAGTATTAAACAAATCAAAATATATTGTATATTTGAGATTCTTCAAAGTAGCCACTCTTTGCCTTGACAGCTTTGCGCACTCTTGGCATTCTCTCAACCAGCTTCGTGATGTAGCCTCCTGGAATGCATTTCAATTAACACGAGTGCCTCATTAAAAGTTAATTTGTGGAATTTATTTCCTTCTTAATGCGTTTGAACCAATCAGTTGTGTTGTGACAAGGTAGGGGGGTATACAGAAGATAATCCTATTTGGTAAAATACCATATTATGGCAAGAACAGCTCAAATAAGCAAAGAGAAATGACAGTCCATCATTACTTTAAGACATGTAGGTCAGTCAATACGGAAAATTTCAAGAACCCTGTAAGTTTCTTCAAGTGCAGTCGCAAAAACCATCAAGCGCTATGATGAAACTGGCTCTCATGAGGACCACCACAGGAAAGGAAGACCCAGAGTTACCTCTGCTGCAGAGGATGAGTTCATTAGAGTTACCAGCCTCAGAAAATGCATCCCAAATAAATGCTTCACAGAGTTCAAGTAACGGACACATCTCAACATCAACTGCTCAGAGGCAACTGCGTGAATCAGGCTGTCATGGTTGAATTGTTGCAAAGAAACCACAACATAAAGGTCATGAATAAAAATAAGAGACTTGAATGGGCCAAGAAACAGGAGAAATGGACATTAGACTGCTGGGGCTTTGTGAGACGTAGAGTAGGTGAACATATGATCTCCGCATGTGTGGTTCCCACCGTGAAGCATGGAGGAGGTGGTGTGATGGTGTGGGGGTGCTTTGCTGGTGACACTGTCAGTCATTAATTTAGAATTCAAGGCACACTTAAACAGCATGGCTACCACAGCATTCTGCAGCGATACGCCATCTCCTCTGGTTTGCGCTTAGCGGGACTATCATTTGTTTTTCAACAGGACAGTGACTCAACACACCTCCATGCTGTGTAAGGGCTATTTGACCAAGAAGGAGAGTGATAGAGTGCTGCATCAGATGACCTGGTCTCCACAATCACCCGATGTCAAACCAATTGAGATGGTTTGGGATGAGTTGGATCACAGAGTGAAGGAAAAGCAGCCAACATGTGCTCAGCATGTGCAAACTCCTTCAAGACTGTTGGAAAAGCATTCCATGTGAAGCTGGTTTAGAGAATGCCAAGAGTGTGCAAAGATGACATCAAGGCATACTTTGAAGAATGAAATATTTTTTAATTTGTTTAACTCTTTTTTGGTTACTACATGATTCCATCTGTGTTATTTCATAGTTTTGATGTCTTCAATATTATTCTACAATGTAGAAAATAGTAAAAAAAATAAAAACCCTTGAATGAGTAGCTGTGTTCAAACTTTGGACAGGTACTGTATAAATAGAAATAGATAACATTTTAGGAGTACAAAATTAAGAATAAAATATAACAGACCTCTAGTGGAGAGTCTGGTTCATCCAGGATGTTCTGCTCACTCTGCATCCGCTGCATCGTCCCTGTAGAACTGGGGTCCATTATCAGTACGTTCTGACTACAGGGTCTGACGAACTTACAGTCACTCTTTCTGGAGTCAGTCGTCCTGCACACCTCGTAATTGTACACGTGCTGTAGAGTTCCTGTCCCCAAAGTGTCTGCGTAACGCGGTGGATAATACGGAATAACAGGGAGATTGGAATGATAGAGGACGCGAGACTGTCTCCATCTGTATATTTTCACTGATATAATAACCACTAAACATGTGATGAACAGAAATGAGACTACAGCCAAAGCCAAGACTAAGTAAAAAGTCAGGTTGTCATTGTAGTCCTTGTCGTGCGTAAAGTCAGTGAACTCCGAGAGCACTTCAGGGAAGCTGTCCGCCACCGCCACGTTAACATTGACTGTAGCTGAACGAGAGGGCTGCCCGTTGTCCTCCACTACAACAGTGAGCCTTTGTTTCACAGCATCTTTATCAGTGACTTGGCGTATAGTTCTTATTTCTCCATTCTGTAAGCCCACTTCAAACAGCGCCCTGTCTGTCGCTTTCTGCAGTTTATAGGAGAGCCAGGCATTCTGTCCAGAGTCCACATCAACAGCCACCACTTTAGTGACAAGATATCCCACATCTGCTGAACGAGGCACCATTTCAGCCACCAGAGAGCTGCTAGTCTGGACTGGGTACAGAACCTGCGGCGCGTTGTCATTCTGGTCCTGAATCATTAATTTTACAGTCACATTGCTACTGAGTGGAGGGGAGCCTCCATCCTGCGATTTTACGCGGAACTGGAAATCCTTGATCTGCTCGTAGTCAAAAGAGCGCACTGCATGGATGACTCCACTTTCAGCACTAACGGACACATACGAGGAGACGGGCACTCCGTTAACCGAAGAGTCGTCCAGTATGTAAGAAACACGGGCATTCTGGTTCCAGTCAGCGTCTCTGGCTTTCACTGTGAATATAGAGAGGCCCGGTGTGTTGTTTTCTATAATGTAGGCCTCATATGAGCTCCTCTCAAAGACAGGCGCGTTGTCATTCACATCTGATATCTGTAAGGTGAGAGTGACGCTGCTGGAGAGAGAGGGCACTCCCTCATCAGAGCACGTCACACTGATGTTATACACTGAGGCTCTCTCTCGGTCCAAGTCACTGTCTGTTACTAGACTATAGAAGCCATTAGATGTAGATTTAATGGTAAAGGGAATATTTTCAGTTAAAACACAGTCCACCACTCCGTTATTATCAGAGTCTGGGTCGTGGACGCTCATTACAGCTATGACTGTCTGAGAAGGGGAATTTTCTGGTATTGATTTAGAAGTTGACATCAAATCAATTAATGGTTTATTGTCGTTAACGTCGATAATGTCGACTATCAGTTTAGTGGAATCTGTAAGACCCCCTTGATCTTTCGCTTTCACGTCTATTTGATAATGTTTTGCTGTTTCATAGTCGACCTCATTAATCAAATGCACTTCGCCATTACTCTCGTCTATTTCGAATAGGTCCAAAATACCAATTGTGCTGCTTGATATAGAATACGTGACTAAACCATTTGATCCATGATCTATATCAGTGGCACTAACTGTAGTTAATAAAGTGCCCTTCTGTGAGTTCTCTACAACACTCGCCGTATATACTGCCTGTGTAAAAACCGGAGCATTATCGTTAGCATCTAGCACAGTGACGTGAATCTGCACTGTTCCAGACATCTGAGGGTCTCCTCCATCGAGGGCAGTTAACACTAAAGATATCTGCTCCTGTTTCTCTCGATCTAAAGGCTTCTGTAAAACCATCTCTACCTTTTTGATTCCATCGGCCTGACCTTGTAGTTTTAAAACAAAATTATCGGTTGGATTAAGCGAATAGGTTTGGAGTCCATTTAACCCGATATCAGAATCAAAAGCTCTCTCCAAGACGAATTTTGCCCCCGTGATAGCGGACTCGCTTATCTCAAATTTCATATCGTGCATTTGAAAAACTGGAGCATTATCATTGATATCGGTTATCTCAACAGTAACCCGATAAAATTCTATTGGGTTCTCCATAATTATCTGAAAATGCAATGCGCAAGGCGTCGTCTGTCCGCAGAGAGCTTCACGGTCTATTCTCTCTTTGACAAGGAGGACTCCCCTTTCTTTATTCAGCTCGATGTATTCCGCACTGCTCCCAACGTGTATGCGAGCATTGCCAGATTTCAGTCTTTTGATATCTAAACCCAAATCCTGCGCTATGTTACCGACTAAAGAGCCTTTCGCCATTTCCTCGGGAATGGAGTAACTGACCTGCCCGTGTACTGAACTGAGAGAGAGGACCGAGATAAACAACAGTACTTGCCGTGTCATTGTTCTGTCAGACATTTTCCGCGGCACCATGGAACGACAAATACCATAAAATCCGTAAGAAATGTGAAATATTCCGTTAGATGTAAATCCAGAAAATAACACACTTTTCTGCAAATAATCCGTATCTCTGGAACAAAAGAATCTTAGCTCGGTGTCTCGGTGCTTAGTGTTCTCTGTAACCCAGACTGTGTTCTCTGCGTGCGGCTCTTTCTCTCTCTAATATACCGAGATGATGGGGGAGGTACTGCTGCAAATCTGCTCTAAAACTGCAACACACTGACCAACAGCGTCCCTCTGAGTTCAATCTACTGAACAACAGATATACTTAAAATATAAACACCTTCCAATATATTTGGGAAGGTTTGCGTCTTCAAGAACAGGCCTATCGTGCTTTACCCAACACAGTTCATAAAGGAAACACCACGTCTTTTTTCATTAGAAAAGATAACAAATATATTAGGTCTTGGCGATCGGCTCTGCTCCTTCAGGGTAGCTCACAGCCAGAGCAACGCGTCAAATGAACATGAGAAAACGACAGGCAGTGAGCATGGTATGCTATACCAATATCCCCACTGAACACAAACAGAGCCAAACATGTGGAGGCTGGGGTGGTGGTGGGAGAACAGTAAACAGCAAGCACAGCGAATAACAGATAGTTACACCGGCAGTGGCAAAAGACACCAGAGCACAGATTGCGCGCGTCATCCAGCATCGAGGGTGCGCAGAACTGGTCAACTGAAATAGAGTACCATGTTAAAAGTAGAGTGTGAATCCACGTGGTGCAATCTCAGCTGATGCGATGAGCTGATGCCAGCACTCGGGTGTCCCTTCTCCACCGGCTTCGCTTTATTCATGCAGGCTGTATCAAAACATCCAGGCCAATGTGGGAAGGACTGATGTAAAACATGATACCAGATAGCACGTTGACTATAAATGTCATTCAAAATACATGTAGCAAAAAGCTATAGATTGTGTCAGAAAGCAACTTTCGCTAATTTAAACCCAGCATTATGGTATTTATATATAGTCCTCCAGAAAGTATTCACACCCCCTGACTTTTTCCAAATGTTGTTATGTTACAGCCTGAATAAAAAATTGATTAAATTGATATTGTTTTACTGGCCTACACACACACAATACCCCATAATGTCAAAGTGAAATGATGTTTTTAGACATTTTTATAAATTAATAAAAAAATCAAAAGCTGAAATGTCTTGAGTCAATATGTATTCAAACACTTTGTTATGGAAAGCCTAAATTAATTCAGGATGAAATTGAATACCTCTTAGAGCATGGTGATGTTATTAATTACACTTTGAATGACACCCAGTCACTACAATGATACAGGCGTTCTTCCTAACTCAGTTGCCGGAGAGGAGGGAAACTGCTCAGGGATTTCACAATGAGGCCAATGGCGACATTAAAACAGTTACAGAGTTTAACGGCTGTGATAGGAGAACACCGAGATGGATCATCAACATAGTAGTTACTCCACAATACTAACCTATTTGACAGAGTGAAAAGAAGGAAGCCTGTACAGAATACAAATATTCGAAAACATGCATCCTGTTTGCAACAAGTAAAATTGAAAAAAATGTGGCAAAGAAATTAACTTTATGTACTGAATACAAAGCGTTATGTTTGGGGCAAATCCTTTCACAACACATTACTGAGTACCACACTTCATATTTTCAAACATGGTGGTGGCTGCATCATGTTATGGGTATGCTTGTCATCGGCAAGGACTATACGTTTTTTAGGATAAAAAGAAAAGGAATAGAGCAAAGCACAGCCATAATCCTAGAGTAAAACCTGGTTCAGTTTGCTTTCCAAAATACACTGGGAGATAAATTCACCTTTCAGCATGACAATAACCTTAAAATACAAGGCCAAATATACACTGAAGTTGCTTACCAAGACGACATTGAAAATTCCTGTGTGGCATAGTTACAATTTTGACTTAAATCAGCTTGAAAAGCTTTGGCAAGACTTGAAAATGGCTGTCTAGCAATGATCACCAACCAACTTCACATCACTTTAATAATTTTTAAAGATTAATGTACAAATATTATACAATCCAGGTGTGCAATGCTCTTAGAGACTTAGCCAGAAACGTACAGCTGTAACCACTGCCAAAACTGATTCTAAAATGTATTGACTCAGGAGAGCGAATGCCTATGTACATTAGCCATTTCTGTATTTCATTATCAATACATTTGCAAACACTTATAAAAACGTTTTCACTTTGTCATTAGGGGGTATTGTGTGTAAATGGTGAGAGAGAAATACAAATGTAATCCATTTAGGATTCAGGCTGTAACACAACAAAATGTGTAATAAGTCAAGGGGTATGAAAACTTTCTTAAGAGACTGTAAGATTATTTAATCAAATTACTATTAGAGAAAATGTTTGACTCATTTTTACTACTGTAAAGGCTATGTGCAGAACAATTCGAACTTTACTATGGTACATGGTTCATTCAAATACAGCCTCTTTGCTGCAACCAAAACAGAACCGCTGTCCATGACCGTGGTGCTGAAACAGCTACCTATCAATAGAAAAAAACACTACTTCTGACCATGGAAAGTTCCCTGGTAAACATTGTGGATTTCAAACAGTTCAAATGCATGATGCATTTACAAATACAGCTGGACATAAATATAGTTTTGGCAAATAAATGATGATTCAAATAACAGACCTCTATTGGAGAGTCTGGTTCATCCAGGATGTTCTGCTCACTCTGCATCCGCTGCATCGTCCCTGTAGAACTGGGGTCCATTATCAGTACGTTCTGACTACAGGGTCTGACGAACTTACAGTCACTCTTTCTGGAGTCAGTCGTCCTGCACACCTCGTAATTGTACACGTGCTGTAGAGTTCCTGTCCCCAAAGTGTCTGCGTAACGCGGTGGATAATACGGAATAACAGGGAGATTGGAATGATAGAGGACGCGAGACTGTCTCCATCTGTATATTTTCACTGATATAATAACCACTAAACATGTGATGAACAGAAATGAGACTACAGCTAAAGCCAAGACTAAGTAAAAAGTCAGGTTGTCGTTGTAGTCCTTGTCGTGCGTAAAGTCAGTGAACTCCGAGAGCACTTCAGGGAAGCTGTCCGCCACCGCCACGTTAACATTGACTGTAGCTGAACGAGAGGGCTGCCCGTTGTCCTCCACTACAACAGTGAGCCTTTGTTTCACAGCATCTTTATCAGTGACTTGGCGTATAGTTCTTATTTCTCCATTCTGTAAGCCCACTTCAAACAGCGCCCTGTCTGTCGCTTTCTGCAGTTTATAGGAGAGCCAGGCATTCTGTCCAGAGTCCACATCAACAGCCACCACTTTAGTGACAAGATATCCCACATCTGCTGAACGAGGCACCATTTCAGCCACCAGAGAGCTGCTAGTCTGGACTGGGTACAGAACCTGAGGCGCGTTGTCATTCTGATCTTGGATGAAGATGGTGACAGTCACATTACTACTGAGTGGAGGAGAGCCTCCGTCTTGCGCCTTAACCACGAGTGTAAGCTGTTTAATTTGTTCATAATCAAAGGAACGAACCGCATGTAAAACTCCAGTTTCTGAGTTTATGGATATATAAGTAGAGACTGGAGTTCCACTGATCTGCGTGTCCTCCAAGAGGTACGAGACTCTAGCGTTCTGATTCCAGTCAGAGTCCCGCGCGCTGACAGTAAATATGGACATTCCAGGAGAGTTATTCTCTGTGACGTAAGCAGAGTATGAGCTCTGACGAAACAATGGGGCGTTGTCGTTTACGTCAGAGATTCTAAGGTGTATTGTTCTAATGCTAGAGAGTGGAGGCGAACCAGAATCTGTCGCTGTTATGGTTATATTGTATTCGGCCATCTTTTCTCGATCAAAACCAGAGTCAGTGATCAAATTATAATAATTTGTCAATGAGGATTTGATCTGAAATGGGAGTGTTTTGTCTACTGAACAGCTAACCTGTCCGTTTCTCTCTGAATCAGCATCTTTAACGTTTATAACGGCTATCGTGGTGCCAGGAGGAGCATCTTCAGACACAGGGCTGGAGAAAGACATGACGTTTATAACAGGTGCATTGTCATTTATGTCAACTATTTCTATGACAACTTTACCAATATCTGTCAAACCACCTTGGTCTTTAGCCTCAACTCTAATTTCATATTTCTTGTCTTTTTCAAAATCTATCTGTCCAGCAACAGATATCTTGCCAGTTGTCCTGTCAATGTCAAATAAATCAGCCAAGTTGCCTTTCAAATTTGAAAAAGAATAGGTCAGTAATCCATTTGAAAAACTGTCTGCATCGCTGGCATTTACGGTGG
Organism: Salmo trutta; assembly: GCF_901001165.1. Classification (NCBI taxonomy): domain Eukaryota; kingdom Metazoa; phylum Chordata; class Actinopteri; order Salmoniformes; family Salmonidae; genus Salmo; species Salmo trutta. The sequence continues at coordinate 17,583,978 of NC_042969.1, read as the reverse complement.
TAATATAGGTGCCTTTCAGTGCGTTTTCCATCACAGTAGCCCTGTACACTGACTGGTTAAACACGGGCGCATTGTCATTAGCATCTAGGACAGAGATATCTATATTTACTGTGCCAGATCTCTGCGGATTTCCACCGTCTACAGCGATTAGCTTTAAAGAGAGACGAGGATGCTCCTCTCTGTCTAACGGTTTCTGGAGCACCATCTCAGCATATTTACTACCGTCTGCGTTAGAATGCTGTTTCAAAACAAAATGATCATTAGGAGTGAAGACATAATCTTGTAGACCATTAACTCCCACATCCGGATCCTCAGCACTCTCTAATACAAAACGAGATCCTAGAGCGACGGATTCGCTGATTTCAAATGTACTGTGATTGTTCTTGAAGAGAGGGGCATGGTCGTTAACATCCAATATTTCCACCGTAACACGATGTAATTCAATTGGATTTTCTAAAATGATTTCAAAGCTAAAGCTACACGGTGTGACGTCGCCACAAAGCTGTTCTCGGTCTATTCTCTCACTCACGACTAGAATCCCTTTGTCTGTCTGCAGCTCTGTGTACTGAATGCTTTCTCCGGATACGATACGGGCCCGACCCACTCGGAGCCTTTTCAAATCTAACCCCAGGTCTTGAGCTACGTTGCCGATAAAAGAGCCTGTCTTCATCTCCTCCAGAATGGAATACCGGATTTGGCCACTGACAATTTGACTGAAATACGGAAGAAATATAAGTACTTGCCATCGCAGTCCACAACACAAACGCCATTTTGCGCATTTAGGTTGAAGGAATCCTTCAGATGCCATAGCCAACGAATAATACATCCAGCACGAATATTCCTTATACTGGATCGAGAGAAACGGTGAGGAAATAACAGTCGATGTTTCGCTTTATTCCAGCTTATTTTCACTATCTCGTTCGAATATATTGATCAGAGCGAATGTCTCATTGTCGCGCCCCGCGTCGTATGAAGCGCAGAGTCTCTCCCTCTCCTCTGGCAGAGCGCAGTGATAGGGGAGGGGACTCTACTGACTGACAACACTGGACAGAAATTATTTCACTGATCAACAGCGGCCCTCAGAGTCTGAAACACGGACATCATAAAACACTTGAATATAGAAACCCGTTCAGAAATGATTTAACACAGTACAGGATAATTTCCTTTCCAAACTGATCCATATACAAACCACTGGCTAAACACTTCACTTTCTGCAATCTAAATAAATGAACGTTCATCACTACAACTCAAAACATGACAATGTCATAGGCTACTAAAGAATCCCACTATCCCATCAAACTCAGATTGGATCGTGCATAAATATAATTTCATGGAACAGCCGTCCAAACCATGGCTTAACATTACAAACCAATACCTATGCATGTTGACAGTAATATTTTTCGTTAAGGCTAAAATCTATAGCGACATTTGGTCAATAGACAGAGGTAAGAACCAGGGATAATACACAGTGTGAGAGGGCGAAGCAGCCCTCTGCTGCTATGAAGACACAAGTGTCGCTGTCCACACAGGGTGGTGCTGAAGCAACATTGCAACACTACAGAGTTACCAATAAATCACAAGCACTAACGCTCAGTTTGAAATAGGCTACATCTCTAAAAACACAGCACATATACAACACGAACCTAAAACATTATATAGGTTACTAAAACAATACGTAATCCTTTATTTACTGCTATAAAATAGAGAAGAGAGAGAAACCCAACTTCTGAGATACCGATACAAAATGAGTAAGGAACCAGGGTAAAACAGCTGAGAAAAACTTATGCAAACAAACTTCTGGTAAAGATGTACTCCAACAAAATCAGCTACATTATTTAAACTCCAAGAAACTCACCTCTAATGGGGAGTCTGGTTCATCCAGGATGTTCTGCTCACTCTGCATCCGCTGGATCGTCCCTGTAGAACTGGGGTCCATTATCAGTACGTTCTGACTACAGGGTCTGACGAACTTACAGTCACTCTTTCTGGAGTCAGTCGTCCTGCACACCTCGTAATTGTACACGTGCTGTAGAGTTCCTGTCCCCAAAGTGTCTGCGTAACGCGGTGGATAATACGGAATAACAGGGAGATTGGAATGATAGAGGACGCGAGACTGTCTCCATCTGTATATTTTCACTGATATAATAACCACTAAACATGTGATGAACAGAAATGAGACTACAGCCAAAGCCAAGACTAAGTAAAAAGTCAGGTTGTCATTGTAGTCCTTGTCGTGCGTAAAGTCAGTGAACTCAGAGAGCACTTCAGGGAAGCTGTCCGCCACCGCCACGTTAACATTGACTGTAGCTGAACGAGAGGGCTGCCCGTTGTCCTCCACTACAACAGTGAGCCTTTGTTTCACAGCATCTTTATCAGTGACTTGGCGTATAGTTCTTATTTCTCCATTCTGTAAGCCCACTTCAAACAGCGCCCTGTCTGTCGCTTTCTGCAGTTTATAGGAGAGCCAGGCATTCTGTCCAGAGTCCACATCAACAGCCACCACTTTAGTGACAAGATATCCCAAATCTGCTGAACGAGGCACCATTTCAGCCACCAGAGAGCTGCTAGTCTGGACTGGGTACAGAACCTGAGGCGCGTTGTCGTTCTGATCTTGGATGAAGATGGTGACAGTCACATTACTACTGAGTGGAGGAGAGCCTCCGTCTTGCGCCTTAACCACGAGTATAAGCTGTTTAATTTGTTCATAATCAAAGGAACGAACCGCATGTAAAACTCCAGTTTCTGAGTTTATGGATATATAAGTAGAGACTGGAGTTCCACTGATCTGCGTGTCCTCCAAGAGGTACGAGACTCTAGCGTTCTGATTCCAGTCAGAGTCCCGCGCGCTGACAGTAAATATGGACATTCCAGGAGAGTTATTCTCTGTGACGTAAGCAGAGTATGAGCCCTGACGAAACAATGGGGCGTTGTCATTTACGTCAGAGATTCTAAGGTGTAATGTCCTGGTGCTGGAGAGGGGAGGCGAACCAGAATCTGTCGTTGTTATGGTGATGTTGTATTCTGGTGTCGTTTCTCTGTCTAAAGCTCCGTCTGAGATCAAATTATAATAACTACTTAACGAAGACTGAATTTTAAATGGAAGGTTAGTATTTATAGAGCAAGTAATCTGTCCGTTTCTCTCTGAATCAGCGTCTTTAACATTTATAATAGCAATTGTGGTGCCAGGAGGAGCATTTTCAGACACAGGGCTGGAGAAGGACATGACGTTTATAACTGGTGCGTTGTCATTCACGTCTAGAACCTCAATAACAACTTTACTGGAGTCTGTTAAACCTCCCTGATCCTTTGCCTCTACCCTGATTTCATATTTATTATCTTTCTCATAATCTATCTGACCGGAAACAGAAATGGTCCCAGTCGCCATATCAATGTTAAATATGTCAACTCTATTCCCTTTCAATTTCGACAAATAGTACGATATTTGCCCATTTGATCCACTGTCTGCATCGCTGGCATTTACGGTGGTAATATATGTGCCTTTCAGTGCGTTTTCCATCACAGTAGCCCTGTACACTGACTGGTTAAACACGGGCGCATTGTCATTAGCATCTAGGACAGAGATCTCTATATTTACTGTGCCAGATCTCTGCGGATTTCCACCGTCTACAGCGATTAGCTTTAAAGAGAGACGAGGATGCTTTTCTCTGTCTAACGGTTTCTGGAGCACCATCTCAGCATATTTACTACCGTCTGGATTCGCATGTTGTTTCAGAATGAAGTCATCATTTGGGGTTAAAATATAATTCTGAAGGGCGTTGAGGCCTACATCGAGATCCACTGCACTCTCTAGCAGAAATCGCGCACCAACATTAGCCGATTCACTGATTTCAAATAGTATATTTTGTATTGGAAAAGAAGGAGCATGGTCATTTACGTCCAATACTTCTACAGTCACGCGATGAAGCTCCATTGGGGTTTCCAGTATAATTTCGAAGCTGAAGCTACACGGTGTGACGTCGCCACAAAGCTGTTCTCGGTCTATTCTCTCACTCACGACTAGAATCCCTTTGTCTGTCTGCAGCTCTGTGTACTGAATGCTTTCTCCCGTCACGATACGGGCCCGACCCACTCGGAGCCTTTTCAGATCTAACCCCAGGTCTTGAGCTACGTTACCGATAAGAGAGCCTGTCTTCATCTCCTCCAGAATTGAATACCGGATTTGGCCACTGACAATATGACTGAAATACAGGAGTAAAAGAAGTACTTGCCACCGCAGTCCACAACACAAATGCCATTTTATGCCTTTAGGCTGAAGAAATCCTTCCAATGCCATAGCCAACAACGAAGAAATCCAATACAAATATTCCGTATAATGGGTCCTCAGATACCGCAAACAAACATAAGAGTAATATTCAAAGTATTATTTCAATACAGGCTATTTTCGTGTCCCCTTCGTTTATCGTAACATGTATGGATCAGAGCGATGGTCTCTCTGTCGCGCCCCACCTCGTATGAAGCGCAGAGTCTCTCCCTCTCCTCTGGCAGAGCGCAGTGATAGGGGAGGGGACTCTACTGACTGACAACACTGGACAGAAATTATTTCACTGATCAACAGCGGCCCTCAGAGTCGAACATATTTACATCAAAAACCTTTCAGAAATGATTTAACACAGTACAGGATTATTTCCTTTCCAAACTGATCCATATACAAACCACTAGCTAAACACTTCACTTTCTGCAATCTAAATAAATGAACGTTCATAACTACAATTATATGACAATTTCATAGCCAACTAAAGAATACCACTATCCCATCAAACTCAGATTGGATCGTGCATAACAATTATTCCATGAAACAGTCTTCCAAACCATGGCTCAACATTACAAACCAATACCTATGCATGTTGACAGTAATATTTTTCGTTAAGGCTAAAATCTATAGCGACATTTGGTCAATAGACAGAGGTAAGAACCAGGGATAATACACAGTGTGAGAGGGCGAAGCAGCCCTCTGCTGCTATGAAGACACAAGTGTCGCTGTCCACACAGGGTGGTGCTGAAGCAACATTGCAACACTACAGAGTTACCAATAAATCACAAGCACTAACGCTCAGTTTGAAATAGGCAACATCTCTAAAAACACAGCACATATACAACACGAACCTAAAACATTATATAGGTTACTAAAACAATACGTAATCCTTTATTTACTGCTATAAAATAGAGAAGAGAGAGAAACCCAACTTCTGAGATACCGATACAAAATGAGTAAGGAACCAGGGTAAAACAATTGAGAAAAACTTATACAAACAAACTTATTGTAAAGATGTACTCCAACAAAATCACCTACATTATTTAAACTCCAAGAAACTCACCTCTAATGGGGAGTCTGATTCATCCAGGATGTTCTGCTCACTCTGCATCCGCTGCATCGTCCCTGTAGAACTGGGGTCCATTATCAGTACGTTCTGACTACAGGGTCTGACGAACTTACAGTCACTCTTTCTGGAGTCAGTCGTCCTGCACACCTCGTAATTGTACACGTGCTGTAGAGTTCCTGTCCCCAAAGTGTCTGCGTAACGCGGTGGATAATACGGAATAACAGGGAGATTGGAATGATAGAGGACGCGAGACTGTCTCCATCTGTATATTTTCACTGATATAATAACCACTAAACATGTGATGAACAGAAATGAGACTACAGCTAAAGCCAAGACTAAGTAAAAAGTCAGGTTGTCATTGTAGTCCTTGTCGTGCGTAAAGTCAGTGAACTCCGAGAGCACTTCAGGGAAGCTGTCCGCCACCGCCACGTTAACATTGACTGTAGCTGAACGAGAGGGCTGCCCGTTGTCCTCCACTACAACAGTGAGCCTTTGTTTCACAGCATCTTTATCAGTGACTTGGCGTATAGTTCTTATTTCTCCATTCTGTAAGCCCACTTCAAACAGCGCCCTGTCTGTCGCTTTCTGCAGTTTATAGGAGAGCCAGGCATTCTGTCCAGAGTCCACATCAACAGCCACCACTTTAGTGACAAGATATCCCACATCTGCTGAACGAGGCACCATTTCAGCCACCAGAGAGCTGCTAGTCTGGACTGGGTACAGAACCTGAGGCGTGTTGTCGTTCTGGTCAAGGATGCTGACTTTGACTGTGGCATTGCTGCTGAGAGGCGGGGAGCCTCCATCTTGAGCTTTAATATAAATCTCAAATGATTTAGTTTGCTCATAATCGAAGGAGCGCACCGCTTGGATGGCACCTGTCTCTGCATTAACAGAGATGTAGGACGATATCGGATTCCCATTAAATTGAGAATCTATGAGCACGTAGGACATGCGTGCGTTCTGACCCCAATCTGAGTCGTGAGCCTTCACAGAAAACACTGACACCGCCGGGACGTTGTTTTCCATCACAGTGGCAGAGTATAAGCTCTGCTCAAAAACGGGCGCATTGTCATTAACGTCTGAGATTCTCAGTGTGATGGTTTTACTGGCCGAGAGGGGCTGGGTACCCTCATCTACGGCGGTGAATGTAATGTTATATTCGGCAATACGCTCTCTGTCCAAAACACCATCTGTTACAAGGGTGTAATAGCTCTTTAGAGACGACTGGATGGCAAATGGGATCTTGGTATTTATCGAACATTCCACCTTTCCGTTTTTACCAGAATCTATGTCTTTGACATTTATTATAGCCACGGTTGTGCCACTGATCGAATCTTCAGATATTGGACTCGAGAATGACGTTAGTGTAATCAAGGGGACATTGTCATTCACATCAATAACGTCAATAATTACTTTTGTGGAGTCCATTTGTCCTCCTTGGTCTTTAGCCTGTAAACCGAGTTCATATTGCTTATTCTTTTCATAATCAATTTGGCCAGTAACTGTTATTTTTCCTGTATTTTCATCTAAAGAAAATAATTCTGCGACGTCAGGAGGTACACGAGCGAAATGGTAAGTGACATGACCGTATGGGCCCTCATCTGCGTCAGTGGCGCTTACAGTAGTCACTACAGTGCCTGTTGCGGCATTTTCGGTTACCGACGCTTTAAAAATCGGATGCATAAAAATGGGGCCATTATCATTGGCATCAAGCACAGTTATGTGTATTTGAAGTGCTCCAGATCTCTGCGGCTCCCCACCGTCCACAGCAGTCAAGGTGAGAACAAGGTTATCCCTCTTCTCTCGGTCTAAAGGCGCATACAGATACATCTCCACATATTTGCTGCCATCGGGACCAGTCTGGATTTTAATGCTGAAATGATCAGTAGGGTGCAAGGTGTAGCCTTGCAGTGTATTGATACCGACATCTGGGTCTGTCGCACTCTCCTGTAATATCCTCGTGCCCGGCAGAGTAGACTCTGAAATTTCTATTTTGATTTCTTTTTCAGTAAAGAAGGGCGCGTTGTCGTTAACATCTAGTATTTCCACCACAATGCTAAGCAGCTGCATAGGATTCATCATAATCATCTCGAAGCTCAAGCTGCAGGGCGATGTCTGTCCGCATAGCTGCTCCCTGTCTATCCTCTCTCCCACGACCAGCGTCCCTTTGTCTACATCCAACCTGATATACTCGCTGCTATCGCCGCTAACAATGCGAGCGCCACCCGATTTCATTCGTTTAGCGTTCATTCCTAAATCCTCCGCCACATTTCCAACAAACGAGCCCTTTCTCATCTCCTCTGGGATAGAATAACGAATCTGCCCGTGAATAATCTGGGCGAGGAAAACAAGAATAAAGGCCTGTACTTGCCGTTTAAGCGAGCGTCCATTTCTGGCAGAACCCGTGGCCTCAAACCAAACCATCGAATTCCACATGGTAAAATGTCAAATAAGACCACACAAGCTGTATCCAAATTCGATTAAACACAACTGGTCACTGTTGAAACTCTAAGCTAGAATCCATCAATGTAAAAGCTCGTGTCGACAAAAAAGGCTAGTGAAAAAAGAGCGCATTCGTGCTGAGCACTCACTCTCTGACATACTGAGGGGATATGGGAGGTACTGAGGAGGTACAGCAGTGTTCACGTCGGTTCAATTATGATTTTAAGACCAACAGCGGCCCGCAGAGTCCGATATGAAAATAGTTGGTAGTCCCTCAATATAATGATGTGAGAAACGCATGCAATCAAATGCTCTAAGTTATCAACGACAAATTTACTTTAAGAATTACAAACAACGAAACAGTTATTTGAAGGAGAAAGACCACAACGGGATAGATGATAAACGGCACACATCACTTTAAGAATTATCCTTCAAACCATGATTAATAACCTGGTTCAAAACACGAGGAGCACAATGCCAGCATAACACTTTTCACCCATAGAGCCAGAGGACGTCACGTGACACTTCAACATTCTCTGATGTTTTACTATGAAACTTTGGACATGTTGATGAAATTAATTTCAATGCAATTTGCTATAATTTACATTTATTAAACTCACCTCTATTGGGGAGTCTGATTCATCCAGGAAGTTCTGCTCACTCTGCATCCGCTGCATCGTCCCTGTAGAACTGGGGTCCATTATCAGTACGTTCTGACTACAGGGTCTGACGAACTTACAGTCACTCTTTCTGGAGTCAGTCGTCCTGCACACCTCGTAATTGTACACGTGCTGTAGAGTTCCTGTCCCCAAAGTGTCTGCGTAACGCGGTGGATAATACGGAATAACAGGGAGATTGGAATGATAGAGGACGCGAGACTGTCTCCATCTGTATATTTTCACTGATATAATAACCACTAAACATGTGATGAACAGAAATGAGACTACAGCTAAAGCCAAGACTAAGTAAAAAGTCAGGTTGTCATTGTAGTCCTTGTCGTGCGTAAAGTCAGTGAACTCCGAGAGCACTTCAGGGAAGCTGTCCGCCACCGCCACGTTAACATTGACTGTAGCTGAACGAGAGGGCTGCCCGTTGTCCTCCACTACAACAGTGAGTCTTTGTTTCACAGCATCTTTATCAGTGACTTGGCGTATAGTTCTTATTTCTCCATTCTGTAAGCCCACTTCAAACAGCGCCCTGTCTGTCGCTTTCTGCAGTTTATAGGAGAGCCAGGCATTCTGTCCAGAGTCCACATCAACAGCCACCACTTTAGTGACAAGATATCCCACATCTGCTGAACGAGGCACCATTTCAGCCACCAGAGAGCTGCTAGTCTGGACTGGGTACAGAACCTGAGGCGAGTTGTCGTTCTGGTCCTGGACTAATATTCTAACAGCGACCATTGAACTGAGAGGTGGAGACCCTCCATCACGGGCAGTGACGTTGAATTGAAACGACTTGATTTGTTCATAATCGAATGACCTAACAGCATGGATGGCGCCATTTTCTGAATTTACTGAGACGAAAGAGGAAGCAGTCACCCCGTTAACTTGTTTATCATCGAGAAAGTAGGAGACGCGGGCATTTTGACCCCAGTCAGCATCACCCGCTCTCACTGAGAATATAGAAAACCCTGGCGAGTTGTTTTCCTGAATAGACTTACTATATACAGGTTGATCAAACTTGGGTGGATTATCATTTACATCTGAAACTTTAACAGTTATGTTCTTATTGCTGGAGAGAGGCGGAGTCCCTTCATCTGAAACTGTAATGGTGACGTTATACTCAGACACGGTTTCTCTATCCAGTGTGCTTTCAGTGACTATGGTATAATAATCCGTTAACGAGGACTCTATTTTGAACGGAATATCTGCGTTAATAGAGCAAAGAACGACACCGTTAATTTCAGAGTCTGCGTCTTCTACATTAATTACAGCTACAGTGGTTCCAGGGGGAGAGTCCTCGGGAATCGAGTTTGAAAATGACATGAGTTGTATTGTTGGAACGTTGTCATTTTCATCAGTAATTTGAATGACAACCTTGCACGTATCAGAGAGGCTACCACTATCTTTTGCCAAAACATTTAATTGATAATATTTTGTCTTTTCAAAATCCAGTTTTCCTACCACTTTAATCTCTCCAGTATCCACGTTGAGCTCAAACAGCTCCTTCGCCTCTTTAGCAACATGAGCGATGGAGAAAGTGACCTCTCCATTCACCCCCTGGTCTGCATCATTTGCGCTAACGGTGGTTACAAACGTACCAACAGGGGAATTCTCATTTACATTAGCTTTGTAAACGGGCTGGCCACATACTGGTGCGTTGTCATTCACATCCATGACAGTAATATGGATGCGGACAGTGCCAGATCGCTGAGGCTCCCCGCCATCAGTCGCAGTCAGCACCAGCGAAAGCGTCTCCTGTTCCTCCCTATCTAAAGGGGTTTGCAGGATCATCTCGACGTATTTAACTCCATCTGGTTGGCTGTGCACCTCTAGTTTAAAATGGTCGGTCGGTTTTAGTGAATAATTCTGTATACCGTTAACACCAACGTCAGGGTCGTCGGCGCTCTCCAGAGAAAAACGCGCCCCGGACACGGCATTTTCGCTGATTTCCAAATTGATTTCATCCTTTGGAAAGGACGGTGTGTTATCGTTAATGTCACGAACCTCTACTGTAACTCGATACAACTGAATGGGGTTTTCTATGATAAGCTCAAAGCTGAAGCTACAAGGCGTAGTCTGTCCGCAGAGCTCCTCTCGGTCGATTCTCTCTTTAACAACGAGGAGCCCTTTGTCTCGGTTCAGATCTACGTACTGTCGTGCTCCTTTTGTTATAATGCGAGCTTTACCGGACACTAGTCTCGTCACCTCCAAACCCAAATCTCTACCAATGTTTCCAACGATCGACCCCTCTGACTGCTCCTCTGGTATGGAATATCGTGCCTGTCCAGTTACAGAATCTAGGGCGCACAGACAAAGAAAGAAAAACAGTACTTGCCACCCGCCTCTGCGGCCTGTCGACCTCCAATCACCCATTCCACCGAATAAAAACAGATCACCCTTATATACTGCTTTTGATTATATAATATCGACCATCAGTACATCCACGCAAAAATAGAAAAAAACAACAGTATTTCCCAGAGAAACGAATGAAAATAATCCGCGAGGACGTTAATTCCAAGAGCTCTCCGTCCGTTTGAGAAGGACTCTGTTTGCGTCGATCAGTAACAGAGAATATAGGATGGGCCACTGAGCCACCCAGAGAGATAAATTACGTGTAGAGACTATCATTGATCAACAGCGGCACTCAGAGTCCGAACACGGCAAACGCACTATAGAAACGATGCTACAGTATCCAAATGTATTACACAAAACGTCAAACAATAATCAATGACGCACAGCGCAAGCCAGGTAAGATGTGAATTCAAAACCGAGCATTGACAACTACAGCATTTACAATGTGCTTTAGGAAAAATAGAATTCACACATAGCTACCAAATAGGATAAAAAATGTCATGTATAAACTAATCGAATATATTTTAGAATGTGCCAGGCTACTATAAACATAAGCACTACCTAACCACAACGGTCTAAGTCTTCATCACCAGAGAAGTGGACAGCGACAGTGCGTATGTTGCACATGTAATCTTCCCAATTAATATGTGATCTTTCCTCTCAGTAACTAATCATCAATGCAATAGTGTTTTACCTACTACCTAAACGTTTGAGGACTGTATACTGTTTAGCCTAATCATTTTAACGCATGAAGTAGGCCTAAATCACACACAATTACACTCGTTCAAAAGACAACAGTTAAATGGAGGCTATGCATAAACTGTAGTGAGCAGAACAGTCCTATGCTCGCTATCAAGACAAAACAGACGCAGTCCACATAGAGGTCGAGCTGAAAAAGCCGTACAACGCTAAGTTCAATAAACTTAGCTTTTATACTCTGTTTGAAATAATTTACTGGAAATTCAGCAGACATACTACACAAATCAGAGCAGACCAAAAACCATTTCTGACTTCGTTACAAAAAAATATATACATAACCTTTGATTCACCAAAAAGAAGAGAGATGATGAGAAAAGGAGCCTTGAGTCTCCAGAACAAAACAGCTGAAAAATAACGATTTTTTTTTTACTGCAAGACAATGGCTTTGCTACAACAAACTCACCTCTAGTGGGGAGTCTGGTTCATCCAGGATGTTCTGCTCACTCTGCATCCGCTGCATCGTCCCTGTAGAACTGGGGTCCATTATCAGTACGTTCTGACTACAGGGTCTGACGAACTTACAGTCACTCTTTCTGGAGTCAGTCGTCCTGCACACCTCGTAATTGTACACGTGCTGTAGAGTTCCTGTCCCCAAAGTGTCTGCGTAACGCGGTGGATAATACGGAATAACAGGGAGATTGGAATGATAGAGGACGCGAGACTGTCTCCATCTGTATATTTTCACTGATATAATAACCACTAAACATGTGATGAACAGAAATGAGACTACAGCTAAAGCCAAGACTAAGTAAAAAGTCAGGTTGTCATTGTAGTCCTTGTCGTGCGTAAAGTCAGTGAACTCCGAGAGCACTTCAGGGAAGCTGTCCGCCACCGCCACGTTAACATTGACTGTAGCTGAACGAGAGGGCTGCCCGTTGTCCTCCACTACAACAGTGAGTCTTTGTTTCACAGCATCTTTATCAGTGACTTGGCGTATAGTTCTTATTTCTCCATTCTGTAAGCCCACTTCAAACAGCGCCCTGTCTGTCGCTTTCTGCAGTTTATAGGAGAGCCAGGCATTCTGTCCAGAGTCCACATCAACAGCCACCACTTTAGTGACAAGATATCCCACATCTGCTGAACGAGGCACCATTTCAGCCACCAGAGAGCTGCTAGTCTGGACTGGGTACAGAACCTGAGGCCAGTTGTCGTTCTGGTCCTGGACTAATATTCTAACAGCGACCACTGAACTGAGAGGTGGAGACCCTCCATCACGGGCAGTGACGTTGAATTGAAACGACTTGATTTGTTCATAATCGAATGACCTAACAGCATGGATGGCGCCATTTTCTGAATTTACTGAGACGAAAGAGGAAGCAGTCACCCCGTTAACTTGTTTATCATCGAGAAAGTAGGAGACGCGGGCATTTTGACCCCAGTCAGCATCACCCGCTCTCACTGAGAATATAGAAAACCCTGGCGAGTTGTTTTCCTGAATAGACTTACTATATACAGGTTGATCAAACTTGGGTGGATTATCATTTACATCTGAAACTTTAACAGTTATGTTCTTATTGCTGGAGAGAGGCGGAGTCCCTTCATCTGAAACTGTAATGGTGACGTTATACTCAGACACGGTTTCTCTATCCAGTGTGCTTTCAGTGACTATGGTATAATAATCCGTTAACGAGGACTCTATTTTGAACGGAATATCTGCGTTAATAGAGCAAAGAACGACACCGTTGCCGTCTGAGTCTGCGTCCTCTACATTAATTACAGCTACAGTGGTTCCAGGGGGAGAGTCCTCGGGAATCGAGTTAGAAAATGACATGAGTTGTATTGTGGGGACATTATCGTTCTCATCAATAATTTGAATGACAACTTTACAGGTATCAGTAAACCCTCCGTGGTCCCTCGCTTTCACGTTTAATTGATAGTTTTTTGTCTTTTCAAAATCCAGTTTTCCTACCACTTTAATCTCTCCAGTATCCACGTTGAGCTCAAACAGCTCCTTCGCCTCTTTAGCAACATGAGCGATGGAGAAAGTGACCTCTCCATTCACCCCCTGGTCTGCATCATTTGCACTAACGGTGGTTATCAAAGTCCCTTTTGGGGAGCTCTCCTTAACGTCTGTTTTATAAACGGGTTGACCACATACTGGCGCATTATCATTGGCATCCAGCACGGTAATATGGATGCGGACAGTTCCAGTTCTCTGAGGCTCGCCTCCGTCAGTAGCAATAAGCATCAGAGACAGAGTCTCCTGTTCCTCCCTGTCTAGCGGGGTTTGCAGAATCATCTCAATGTATTTACCACCGTCGGCTTGGCTGTGCACCTCTAGTTTAAAATGGTCGGTCGGTTTTAGTGAATAATTCTGTATACCGTTAACACCAACGTCAGGGTCGTCGGCGCTCTCCAGAGAAAAACGCGCCCCGGACACGGCATTTTCGCTGATTTCCAAATTAATTTCATCCTTTGGAAAGGACGGTGTGTTATCGTTAATGTCACGAACCTCTACTGTAACTCGGTATAACTGAATGGGGTTTTCTATGATAAGCTCAAAGCTGAAGCTACAAGGCGTAGTCTGTCCGCAGAGCTCCTCTCGGTCGATTCTCTCTTTAACAACGAGGAGCCCTTTGTCTCGGTTCAGATCTACGTACTGTCGTGCTCCTTTTGTTATAATGCGAGCTTTACCGGACACTAGTCTCGTCACCTCCAAACCCAAATCTCTACCAATGTTTCCAACGATCGACCCCTCTGACTGCTCCTCTGGTATGGAATATCGTGCCTGTCCAGTTACAGAATCTAGGGCGCACAGACAAAGAAAGAAAAACAGTACTTGCCACCCGCCTCTGCGGCCTGTCGACCTCCAATCACCCATTCCACCGAATAAAAACAGATCACCCTTATATATACTGCTTTTGATTATATAATATCGATCATCAGTACATCCACGCAAAAATAGAAAAAAACAACAGTATTTCCCAGAGAAACGAATGAAAATAATCCGTGAGGACGTTTATACGAAGAGCTCTGTGTGCGTCGATCAGTAAGAGAGAATGTAGGATGGGCTACTGCGCCACCCAGATATAGAATTAACGTGTAGAGGCCATCACCGATCAACAGCGGCACTCAGAGTCCAAACACCGCAAACGCTCTGCAGAAACTACACAATCCACATGTTTCACATGCACCAAAACGTGAATCTGCATTCAATAACGCACAGCCCATGCAAGGTACGATGTCATAGAAAAAAAACAAGCATTGAAAACTAAGGTATGTCTTGTGCTTCAGGAAGAAAAAACATGTATATAGATAGCTACACAGGAAGACCGAAATAAGGAAATGTATAACTATTCGAATCCATCTCTGAATGTGTCACACTACTGTAAATGCACTATAAGCAACACCGAAGAGCAACGTCTGAGGGTTCAGCACCAGGACCGTGGACAGAGACAGATCGCTTGAGTGTTGTGGAAAATACAGTGCGTATATTTCCACATGCCATTTCCCACATACATTTGTGCTCTTTCCATTCACTATCTAGTCATTAATGCAACAGTGTTTTACCAACTACCAAAAAGCTTGAAAAAGCTGTATGCTGTTTAGCTGAAACATTTTTTACACTTCACAGAAAAATAACACTTGTTCAGCAGCCAGTGATTGAAAATAGGAAATGCATACAAGGTATGAGTGAGCGGGGGCTCCTATGCTCGCTATAAAGACAAAATATGTGCTGTCCACACCGTGTATTTCTGAAACAGCCTGACAACGTCACGTTGTATCAATTAGCTGACCTACAACTACTGTTTTTGTTGCTAAAAACGGTACAATATTTCGTAGACCAAAAATAAAAAAGAGAGATGCTTAGAATAACGAGCACCGAAGTTGCAGAAAAAAATATTTGTCAATTAGTAAAAATTAAATTAAAATTGCAACAATTAATTTGCTTCAATAAACTCACCTCTAATGGGGAGTCTGGTTCATCCAGGATGTTCTGCTCACTCTGCATCCGCTGCATCGTCCCTGTAGAACTGGGGTCCATTATCAGTACGTTCTGACTACAGGGTCTGACGAACTTACAGTCACTCTTTCTGGAGTCAGTCGTCCTGCACACCTCGTAATTGTACACGTGCTGTAGAGTTCCTGTCCCCAAAGTGTCTGCGTAACGCGGTGGATAATACGGAATAACAGGGAGATTGGAATGATAGAGGACGCGAGACTGTCTCCATCTGTATATTTTCACTGATATAATAACCACTAAACATGTGATGAACAGAAATGAGACTACAGCTAAAGCCAAGACTAAGTAAAAAGTCAGGTTGTCATTGTAGTCCTTGTCGTGCGTAAAGTCAGTGAACTCCGAGAGCACTTCAGGGAAGCTGTCCGCCACCGCCACGTTAACATTGACTGTAGCTGAACGAGAGGGCTGCCCGTTGTCCTCCACTACAACAGTGAGCCTTTGTTTCACAGCATCTTTATCAGTGACTTGGCGTATAGTTCTTATTTCTCCATTCTGTAAGCCCACTTCAAACAGCGCCCTGTCTGTCGCTTTCTGCAGTTTATAGGAGAGCCAGGCATTCTGTCCAGAGTCCACATCAACAGCCACCACTTTAGTGACAAGATATCCCACATCTGCTGAACGAGGCACCATTTCAGCCACCAGAGAGCTGCTAGTCTGGACTGGGTACAGGACCTGCGGCGCGTTGTCGTTCTGGTCCTGGACTAATATTCTAACAGCGACCATTGAACTGAGAGGTGGAGACCCTCCATCACGGGCAGTGACGTTGAATTGAAACGACTTGATTTGTTCATAATCGAATGACCTAACAGCATGGATGGCGCCATTTTCTGAATTTACTGAGACGAAAGCAGAAGCAGTCACCCCGTTAACTTGTTTATCATCGAGAAAGTAGGAGACGCGGGCATTTTGACCCCAGTCAGCATCACCCGCTCTCACTGAGAATATAGAAAACCCTGGC
This sequence comes from Salmo trutta, assembly GCF_901001165.1. NCBI lineage: Eukaryota > Metazoa > Chordata > Actinopteri > Salmoniformes > Salmonidae > Salmo > Salmo trutta. The sequence continues at coordinate 17,567,496 of NC_042969.1, read as the reverse complement.
GAGTTGTTTTCCTGAATAGACTTACTATATACAGGTTGATCAAACTTGGGTGGATTATCATTTACATCTGAAACTTTAACAGTTATGTTCTTATTGCTGGAGAGAGGCGGAGTCCCTTCATCTGAAACTGTAATGGTGACGTTATACTCAGACACGGTTTCTCTATCCAGTGTGCTTTCAGTGACTATGGTATAATAATCCGTTAACGAGGACTCTATTTTGAACGGAATATCTGCGTTAATAGAGCAAAGGACGACACCGTTGCCGTCTGAGTCTGCATCCTCCACATTAATTACAGCTACAGTGGTTCCAGGGGGAGAGTCCTCGGGAATCGAATTAGAAAATGACATGAGTTGTATTGTGGGGACATTATCGTTCTCATCAATAATTTGAATGACAACTTTACAGGTATCAGTAAACCCTCCGTGGTCGCTCGCCTGAACATTTAACTGATAACTTCTTGATTTTTCAAAATCCAGTTTTCCTACCACTTTAATCTCTCCAGTATCCACGTTGAGCTCAAACAGCTCCTTCGCCTCTTTAGCAACATGAGCGATGGAGAAAGTGACCTCTCCATTCACCCCCTGGTCTGCATCATTTGCACTAACGGTGGTTATCAAAGTCCCTTTTGGGGAGCTCTCCTTAACGTCTGTTTTATAAACGGGTTGACCACATACTGGCGCATTATCATTGGCATCCAGCACGGTAATATGGATGCGGACAGTTCCAGTTCTCTGAGGCTCGCCTCCGTCAGTAGCAATAAGCATCAGAGACAGAGTCTCCTGTTCCTCTCTGTCTAGCGGGGTTTGCAGAATCATCTCAATGTATTTACCACCGTCGGCTTGGCTGTGCACCTCTAATTTAAAATGATCGGTCGGTTTTAGTGAATAATTCTGTATACCGTTAACACCAACGTCAGGGTCGACGGCGCTCTCCAGAGAAAAACGCGCCCCGGACAAGGCAGATTCACTGATTTTGAAATTGATTTCATCCTTTGGAAAGGACGGTGTGTTATCGTTAATGTCACGAACCTCTACTGTAACTCGGTATAACTGAATGGGGTTTTCTATGATAAGCTCAAAGCTGAAGCTACAAGGCGTAGTCTGTCCGCAGAGCTCCTCTCGGTCGATTCTCTCTTTAACAACGAGGAGCCCTTTGTCTCGGTTCAGATCTACGTACTGTCGTGCTCCTTTTGTTATAATGCGAGCTTTACCGGACACTAGTCTCTTCACCTCCAAACCCAAATCTCTACCAATGTTTCCAACGATCGACCCCCCTGACTGCTCCTCTGGTATGGAATATCGTGCCTGTCCAGTTACAGAATCTAGGGCGCACAGACAAAGAAAGAAAAACAGTACTTGCCACCCGCCTCTGCGGCCTGTCGACCTCCAATCACCCATTCCACCGAATAAAAACAGATCACCCTTATGTTTACTGCTTTTGATTATATAATATCGATCATCAGTACATCCACGCAAAAATAGAAAAAAACAACAGTATTTCCCAGAGAAACGAATGAAAATAATCCGTGAGGTCGTTTATACGAAGAGCTCTGTGTGCGTCGATCAGTAAGAGAGAATGTAGGATGGGCTACTGCGCCACCCAGATATAGAATTAACGTGTAGAGGCCATCACCGATCAACAGCGGCACTCAGAGTCCAAACACCGCAAACGCTCTGCAGAAACTACACAATCCACATGTTTCACATTCACCAAAACGTGAATCTGCATTCAATAACGCACAGCCCATGCAAGGTACGATGTCATAGAAAAAAAAAACAAGCATTGAAAACTAAGGTATGTCTTGTGCTTCAGGAAGAAAAAACATGTATATAGATAGCTACACAGGAAGACCGAAATAAGGAAATTTATAACTATTCGAATCCATCTCTGAATGTGTCACACTACTGTAAATGCACTATAAGCAACAGCGAAGAGCAACGTCTGAGGGTTCAGCACCAGGACCGTGGACAGAGACAGATCGCTTGAGTGTTGTGGAAAATACAGTGCGTATATTTCCACATGCCATTTCCCACATACATTTGTGCTCTTTCCATTCACTATCTAGTCATTAATGCAACAGTGTTTTACCAACTACCAAAAAGCTTGAAAAAGCTGTATGCTGTTTAGCTGAAACATTTTTTACACTTCACAGAAAAATAACACTTGTTCAGCAGCCAGTGATTGAAAATAGGAAATGCATACAAGGTATGAGTGAGCGGGGGCTCCTATGCTCGCTATAAAGACAAAATATGTGCTGTCCACACCGTGTATTTCTGAAACAGCCTGACAACGTCACGTTGTATCAATTAGCTGACCTACAACTACTGTTTTTGTTGCTAAAAACGGTACAATATTTCGTAGACCAAAAATAAAAAAGAGAGATGCTTAGAAAAACGAGCACCGAAGTTGCAGAAAAAAATATTTGTCAATTAGTAAAAATTAAATTAAAATTGCAACAATTAATTTGCTTCAATAAACTCACCTCTAATGGAGAGTCTAGTTCATCCAGGATGTTCTGCTCACTCTGCATCCGCTGCATCGTCCCTGTAGAACTGGGGTCCATTATCAGTACGTTCTGACTACAGGGTCTGACGAACTTACAGTCACTCTTTTTGGAGTCAGTCGTCCTGCACACCTCGTAATTGTACACGTGCTGTAGAGTTCCTGTCCCCAAAGTGTCTGCGTAACGCGGTGGATAATACGGAATAACAGGGAGATTGGAATGATAGAGGACGCGAGACTGTCTCCATCTGTATATTTTCACTGATATAATAACCACTAAACATGTGATGAACAGAAATGAGACTACAGCCAAAGCCAAGACTAAGTAAAAAGTCAGGTTGTCATTGTAGTCCTTGTCGTGCGTAAAGTCAGTGAACTCCGAGAGCACTTCAGGGAAGCTGTCCGCCACCGCCACGTTAACATTGACTGTAGCTGAACGAGAGGGCTGCCCGTTGTCCTCCACTACAACAGTGAGCCTTTGTTTCACAGCATCTTTATCAGTGACTTGGCGTATAGTTCTTATTTCTCCATTCTGTAAGCCCACTTCAAACAGCGCCCTGTCTGTCGCTTTCTGCAGTTTATAGGAGAGCCAGGCATTCTGTCCAGAGTCCACATCAACAGCCACCACTTTAGTGACAAGATATCCCACATCTGCTGAACGAGGCACCATTTCAGCCACCAGAGAGCTGCTAGTCTGGACTGGGTACAGAACCTGAGGCGCGTTGTCGTTCTGGTCTTTAACATATATCAGAACAGTTGTATTACTGCTAAGAGGTGGCGAGCCTCCGTCTTGAGCTTTGACGTGTATTTTGAACTCCTTAACGTGTTCATAATCCAGTGAGCGCACTGAGTGAATCACACCGTTCTCAGAGTTAATTGAGAAATAAGTGGAGACTGGGTTTCCGTTTAGCTCACTGTCAATTAGATAGTAAGAGATACGTGCGTTTTGACCCATATCTGGATCCGTCGCTTGAATAGCAACCACTGAAACGCCGGGAGAATTGTTTTCCATAACGTGCGTGCTATACACATTTTTACTAAAAGCTGGTGCGTTGTCATTAACATCAGTGATGTCTAAAACGACAGTGTTCATGCTTGATAACGGAGGTAAACCTTCATCGGTGGCAATGAGGGTAATGTTGTAGCTAGAAACTTTCTCCCGGTCTAAGCCCTTCTCAGTTACCAATGTGTAGTAGTTCCTAAGAGACGTCTGTATCTTAAAAGGGAGATTTTCGTTGATGTTTAAACGCACCTGTCCTTTTTTACCGGAGTCTACATCCTGGACACTTATCAATGCCACAACTGTACCAGGGATAGCATCCTCTGCGATTTTACCCGAAAACGATGTCATGGTTATGATCGGAGTGTTATCATTCACGTCTAGGATATCAATAATTAATTTACTCGCACTTGTCAGACCCCATGGGTCTTTAGCTTGAATGTGTATCTCGTAATTCTGAACAGTTTCGTAATCTATGGCACCAGTTACTTTAATCTCCCCGGTATAGGGATCTATATTGAACAAGGGCGGGGTACCCTCATCCATATGTGTGAAGGAATACGTCACATTTCCGTTATACCCTTGATCTGCATCGATGGCACTTACTTTTGCTACAGCTGTGCCTCCCAGCGCGTGTTCTATAACAGTGGCTTTGTACAAAGACTCAGTAAATACAGGTGCGTTGTCGTTTGCGTCTAGAACAGTAATATGTATCTTAACGGTCCCAGTTCTCTGTGGGTTCCCACCATCGACTGCAGTTAGTATCAGGGAGTGCTCGCTCTGTTTCTCACGGTCAAGTCCAGACTGCAACACCATCTCTGCGTATTTACTGCCGTCGGCTCGACTATGCTGTTTGATAACAAAATGATCAGTTGGTTTTAGAGAATAGCTGTGAAGGGAGTTGATACCTACGTCAGGGTCCGCGGCACTGTCTAGCAAGAACACGGTCCCTATAGGTGCAGATTCACTGATTTCTAAATTAAGTTCCTTCTTAGAAAACGCTGGGGCATGGTCGTTTATGTCTTGAATTTCGATAGTAATCGAAAATAATTCAAGCGGATTTTCTAAGACAATCTCTAGACTGAAACTACACGGAGATTTCTGACCGCACAGTTTCTCCCTGTCAATCCTTTCTTTCACAACCAAATGTCCTTTGTTCGGACTCAGCTCTACATATTGGTTATTGCCGTCTATAACTAACTGCGCCCGACCTGAAACCAGCCTCTTTATGTCCAAACCAAGGTCTTTCGCCACATCTCCGACAAACAAGCCCTTTCTCATCTCCTCTGGTATAGAATATCGAATCTGTCCATTCACCGCACTCAGTACGCAGACAAGCAAAATGGAGACTCGCACTTGCCATCTCAAACCCCAGCCTGCGCTCTTCAAAGCCTCTCCTGCGCCCATCCTCCCAAAAATATCCATAACGTTACCCAAAACTGGCAAATATGATGCAATCCAAAAGTCCTATACAACAAAAAAGCCAACGTTTGAGATATATTTGTCCCAATAAGATATTGTTGCTGTTACTCCGTTAAAATGGCTTCGATGGCTTTGTGCGCAATGATCCTCGCTTGGTCTTGTCACTGACGTATGTTACTTAGTAACAGCAGTTATATGCGCTTGAGCTGAGATAGGTCTCTTGGACAACAGCACCACTCAGAGTGAGTGTGCAAAACGACAGACGAGACGTACGAGATACCAGACTCGGTCTCAGGGATGGCTAACTCTGGAGATTCAGTGAGTGATTGTTTTGTTTTGTCCACCCGAAGTTTTTTGTAATGTTAAAGTCGTTTAATGATTTTATTTTTGGGTCAAAGAAGACTGTAAAATCACGAAAAAATTTTTTACTTAGGAAATCTGTTCCCAAGTAAACCCATGAATAAAACAAATAGACACAAGCTATGTGATCGTGTCTCAATGCAATCAAGGTATGAAATTATTGCTATTTTCAAATGCAATCTCTTTTTGGGCTTAGTTGTGGTCAATTTGCAGTGTACAAATTATTATATTCCGCCCCCGACTGTTAACTCTGACAAAAATGGAAGTGTATTGATGTCTATTCAGGGCTCATCTGTGAAACAGACCATGGTCTCAGTTTGACTCCCTGTTAAATTAAAGGCTAAATTATTTTTCTTTTTTTAAACGTCACAGGCCTATGAACCCTCTATTTAAATCCTTGGCCAATGAATGATTGCCCAACCAAATGTCGTTTCATACATCATGAAACAGAAGTGTCTGGTGTAGGGAGCCACATCTTAGGGTTTTAAACATCAGGTTTGTCTAAAAACTTAGATAGGTGCACACAGCACTGTCCAATGGGACTCAAATGGGAGCTGTCAGATAATATTCTGTTTCCTGTTTCATTTACAACATGGACTTGTTAGTAAAACAGCATGCTTATGAATTGTGTTGTCAAGTGGGTCAGAGATTCCATGTGAGTGTGCCAATGACATGGTAAATGCTGGTTTGATACTAAACAACCACCACTGGAGGGCAATAAGCAACCATAGTATAGACTACTGATGTCTGTTACACTCACAGTGTATGTATGAACAGAGAAAACCCAGCAAAACACAAACACACACTAACATAGTCACAAAGTCATTGTGCAGACAGTTTCTGAACACTGCATTACAAAATTACAGTGAGCACACACAACCCACTCTATCCACCTCCCTCCCTCCCTCCCTCCCTCCCTCCCTCCCTCCCTCCCTCCCTCCCTCCCTCCCTCCCTCCCTCCCTCCCTCCCTCCCTCCCTCCCTCCCTCCCTCCCTCGACAAACACAAATGTGTTATATGATTTGATTAGGATCTCTTTAAAATGTAAGTCTAATCTTCCAAGAGTCCTTAAACATTAAAATACAATTTATAATAGGAACACATTTTCACATATGACACACTGTTACAAACAGACATGACATATTGACCAGATAAATACTCTAACAGTCTAAAAAGATAGACTGATTCTTCATCTACCATAGTCCAGCACAACATTCCTATGTATTATATTTAAATGGTTTTAAAGTATTGTTTGAATGTATATATTGAAAGGTTTCTGGTTTGCTCAGATAAGTGATTCCATTTCTTTAATGCTCTAAATCGAAATGTTATTTTGCCTATCTCTTTTCTGTCTGGATAACACATAGATGGTGGACAATCTATTCCTTGTATTCACTGAATGTCTGTCTCTTACCAGCTGAATACTGTTGTGAACAGAGTTTGGCCGTTTTAAATGGTGTATATTATAAAATAAGCATGTTTTTTTCAATTACCTTGTTGATTGATGACCAACCAAGAGCATTGTGCATGACTACATCAGAAGAATCATATCTCCACCTTAAAAGAATCCTTGCTGCTTTGTTCTGTGCAATCTGCAGCCTCCTAATTTCACTTGCTGATGCATTTTCCCAGACCACAGAACAGTAGTTCACCTGACTCCCAATTAATGCTTGGGTTGTTTGCTTAAGAATCTTTCCAGGTAAATATTTATCTATCCTTCTGATCATGCATGCAGTTGTACTTTTTTTTACATAGATGAGTTATTTGAGACGGCCATGATAAGCAGGTGTCTAGCTGCACTCCTAGTGGTTTGGTTTCTGCCACTTCTTCAATTTGTACTCCTCCCATACTTAATTGTATCCCATGCTGTGTTGGCCTTTTCCTGGTCGAACAGACCAACAAAACTTTGATTTTCTTGGTGTTTAAAACAAGTTTGTTCCGGCAAATCCACTCCCTGATATTTTCCAAATCTACTTGTAGAGCTTGCTGTACCTGTTGAACTGATTGTCTTGCTGTATAAATTGTAGTATCATCTGCAAATATAGTAGCTTGAGTTTCAGATGAGGCATAAGGAAGGTCGTTGGTATATATTAAGTAAAGAAGTGGCCCAAGGAAGCTGCCCTGCGGTATTCCACAGTTTAAAGCATGAGGGGAAGAAAATGAACCATTGATATAGGTGCTGTTTCATGTCAGTTAGATATGACTGTACCCAATTTAATGCTACCTCCTTAAAACCATAATGCATTCATTTTGTCAAAATTATTTCATGATCCTCCTAATCAAATGCGGCACTAAAATCTAAAAATAGTACACCCATAAACCTGCCATTATCCAAAGCATTGAGCCACTGGTCAGTCATGTCAACCAATGCAGCGGTAGTGGAATGTTTTTTGCAATAAGCATGCTGATTGGCTGTAATCAGATCATTATTTCCATGTACTCCCATATTTGTCTACTCACAATACCCTCCAATATTTTACTGAGTGAAGGGAGTAGACTAATTGGTTGACTATTGGCAGGAGTAATGGGTTCTTTGCTGTCTTTCAGGATAGGACACAGTTTAGCATGCTTCCATATATTTGCAAACGTCCCCTTTTCCAGTGACTAATTAAATATGTATTTCAGTGGAGCTGCAGTCTGGGGAGCAGCATAGTGAAGTAAAATATTGTCCATATGATCATAACCTGTAGATTTACCATCGGGTAATGACTTCAAGAGGTTTAACACCTCCTCTACTGGCACCATTTGTAGACTAAAAGAGCAGTTATTTTTGCTCATAATATGATCATCAATCCATTGGACAATAGCTTGTTTGTAAGAATGGGTGTTTTCATTATCGCTCAGTAAATTAATTTTCTTAGTAAAAAAAATCAGCAAAATGATTGGCAATATCAGCTGGTTTTGTTATGTTCTCTCGTCAACCTCCACACTAGATGGGTATGATGAGATAGATGTACCAAGTAAGCCCTTCACTATATTCCATACCTTTTTACAATCATTTTTTACAATCAATAAAATCATTTTTTGTAAAATAATGTTTTTTCTTATGATTTAATTTAACTGCATAATTATGTAGTGTTCCATAATTCTGTTAATCAATTTCTAGTTTAGATTTGGCTGCTAAGACTTTTGCCATATTTCTTTGAGAAAAAGCCTCACCCAGTTGATCATCAATCCTTGGAGATGGACGAGCACCAACTGTACTCTTTCTTATAGGGGCATGATGGTCCATTACCTCAGTGAGCAAATCAATAAAACATTCTGTAGCGTGATTTAAATCATCCTCTAGATAAATCAGCTCCCAGGATACAGCAGCCAAATCATTTAGAAATAGCTCATAATTAAATGTTTAAAAATTTATCTTGACCACAATCCTAGGGGGTTTCTTTGGAAACTTGGTGTTCATGGTTATGGTCACAATATTATGGTCTGTCCAGCCCACTGGCATTGATCTGGCTTTTAAGCATTGCAAAGGTATATTACAGAAGATCAGATCAATGCACGTGTCTGAACGGTGACCCACCATAATTGATGATCTAGTAGTATCATTAACCATTTGTTTCAAACCACAGTTCTCGGCATATCTCATCAATTTAGTTATATTTGAATTATTATGATCCTTCCAATTTATATTAAAATCACCCAAGGTAAATACATCTGTTACTATCTGTGGTCTGGTCAAACCCAGTGCATAAGTCATCCAGATAGGACACCTTAGAGCTAGGAGGTCTATACACACAACCTACCAATATGGCTGCCTGGTGAGGCAGATGTACTTGAGCCCATAGTGCCTCTACTTGACATACATTAAGGTCATCCCTCCTCTTAAAAGGTATCTGATTCTGAATATACAGTGTTACACCCCACCATTCCTATTCCTGTCCCTTCTAAGTAGACTATATCCATGAATGTTCATTTGCCCATTATTTACAGATGCAGCTAAATGCGTTTCGGTCAAAGCCAAAATATGAATATTATTTATGTTGACCAAGTTAAAAACCTCATGTATTATGTTAGGAAGGCTACATACATTAACTTGGGCTATATGCAACTCTGTCCTTGTCAAGTGGAGATCAATAGAGCATGTATTGGTTATAGTTGAATTTGTCATGATACACTACATCACACAAACTCAGATTTGAACAGTGAATTAAAATAGCCAGAGGGTTACTCTACATGTAGAGTCCCGATACAGTTGCCAGTTGATGTAAAGTTTATCCATCCCCATGGACACTCGTTGATTCAGGCAACGCTTTTCCTTCATGATGGGATTCTCCTTTCATTGATCTCCGTGGGGAAGTGATCATTCATTCCAAAATCAGTGTTTTGGAGTTCTCTGCCCCTGCTCTTCGTCATTTCCTTTTGCCTAAAATGGTCAAAAAATGCAATAATAGCCTGTGTCCTATTCCCAGAGGCCTTACCCATTCTATGGACTCAGGAGAAAGTGACATTACACATGACATCAGTGGGCAGTTTAAGTTGACATACAGTGGGGGGAAAAAGTATTTGATCCCCTGCTGATTTTGTACGTTTGCCCACTGACAAAGAAATGATCAGTCTATAATTTTAATGGTAGGTTTATTTGAACAGTGAGAGACAGAATAACAACAAAAAAATCCAGAAAAACGCATGTCAAAGATGTTATAAATTGATTTGCATTTTAATGAGGGAAATAAGTATTTAACCCCTCTGCAAAACATGACTTAGTACTTGGTGGCAAAACCCTTGTTGGCAATCACAGAGGTCAGACGTTTCTTGTAGTTGGCCACCAGGTTTGCACACATCTCAGGAGGGATTTTGTCCCACTCCTCTTTGCAGATCTTCTCCAAGTCATTAAGGTTTTGAGGCTGACGTTTGGCAACTCAAACCTTCAGCTCCCTCCACAGATTTTCTATGGGATTAAGGTCTGGAGACTGCCTAGGCCACTCCAGGACCTTAATGTGCTTCTTCTTGAGCCACTCCTTTGTTGCCTTGGCCGTGTGTTTTGGGTCATTGTTGTGCTGGAATACCCATCCACGACCCATTTTCAATGCCCTGGCTGAGGGAAGGAGGTTCTCACCCAAGATTTGGCGGTACATGGCCCCGTCCATCGTCCCTTTGATACGGTGAAGTTGTCCTGTCCCCTTAGCAGAAAAACACCCCCAAAGCATAATGTTTCCACCTCCATGTTTGACGGTGGGGATGGTGTTCTTGGGGTCATAGGCAGCATTCCTCCTCCTCCAAACACGGCGAGTTGAGTTGATGCCAAAGAGCTCCATTTTGGTCTCATCTGACCACAACACTTTCACCCAGTTGTCCTCTGAATCATTCAGATGTTCATTGGCAAACTTCAGACGGGCATGTATATGTGCTTTCTTGAGCAGGGGGACCTTGCGGGCGCTGCAGGATTTCAGTCCTTCACGGCGTAATGTGTTACCAATTGTTTTCTTGGTGACTATGATCCCAGCTGCCTTGAGATCATTGACAAGATCCTCCCGTGTAGTTCTGGGCTGATTCCTCACCGTTCTCATGATCATTGCAACTCCACGAGGTGAAATCTTGCATGGAGCCCCAGGCAGAGGGATATTGACAGTTTTTTTGTGTTTCTTCCATTTGCGAATAATCGCACCAAATGTTGTCACCTTCTCACCAAGCTGCTTGGCGGTGGTCTTGTAGCCCATTCCAGCCTTGTGTAGGTCTACAATCTTGTCCCTGACATCCTTGGAGAGCTCTTTGGTCTTGGCCATGGTGGAGAGTTTGGAATCTGATTGATTGATTGCTTCTGTGGACAGGTGTCTTTTATACAGGTAACAAGCTGAGATTAGGAGCACTCCCTTTTAGAGTGTGCTCCTAATCTCAGCTCGTTACCTGTATAAAAGACACCTGGGAGCCAGAAATCTTTCTGATTGAGAGGGGGTCAAATACTAAAATGCAAATCAATTTATAACATTTTTGACATGCATTTTTCTGGATTTTTTTGTTGTTATTCTGTCTCTCACTGTTCAAATAAACCTACCATTAAAATTATAGAGTGATCATTTCTTTGTCAGTGGGCAAACGTTCAAAATCAGCAGGGGATCAAATACTTTTTTCCCTCACAGTAAAGTTGACATAAAAGCTCGAACACTGTCCTCACAGCTTCTGCTGTTGTCATTCTCTGGTATCCCTGAAAAGATTAGATTGTCGCGCATTGATCGACACTGTACATCAAGCAAGGTTTCTTTAAGTTGTTTGTTCTCCCTTTGTACCACCTCCACCTTGCTATGAATAGAGTCTACAGTACCTTTCATCCCTTTGTACCACCTCCACCTTGCTATGAATAGAGTCTACAGTACCTTTCATCTCTTTGTACCACCTCCACCTTGCTATGAATAGAGTCTACAGTACCTTTCATCTCCGTGTTCTCTTTCCTTAGATCATCAATCTGACGTTGGCTGAATTCTAGACTGGCACATAATGCATTGATGTCCTCTCGTAATATATCCAATATATCAAGTTTGACAAGCCTTTCATTGATGGATTTTAACAAGTCAACGTCCATATCAGTGAAACTCTCCCCACGCGCGCCCTCTTACTAGGGGATGGTTTGGTTCCATCGTTGATACCGCTTGGCCAACTTGGCTTTGGTTTGTTTTGTTGACTGGCTTTGTTGTCCTTAACAGTGCTTGAATCCTCCAAAACCAGCGACATGTTTCTTTGAGCTCGTAAGTATCTCTCATCAATGAATCGTTCAAGCTCTTCAATGGATTCTGAGTCATCCAACGTGTTTGCAGGCAGAGTAAAACAAAAATAACAAAACAACGGATGTATCTTTCCGGACCTGTATAGGCCATCGGTAGATACACGCAATAAAAAAACGATTATGTACTCACTCGCGGTTGGAGGAAGTGCTAGAGTTAAAGAGAATAAGAGGAACACAGTTGTTTGGTTGAGTTGTAAGCAGGAGTTGTTTGTGCTGCTCACATGCCAGATGACTGTAGACAGACAGGAGAGCTTGGTTTGGGTGTACTCAGGAGTAGGGTTGATTTGAGCGTTCTGACCTTACAACTGCAGTCAAGCACATGTACAACTATGACAAAATATTGCCACGTTTGAAATCCATAACACACAAAAATGTGCCAATGTAGTGTACACACCACACACCACACACACAGACACAGTCACAGAGACTGATATGTGTGATCCAGTAACCATTCTTGTATGAATCTGAAATACGATTAATGACCCAAGTCCAGTGACCTACATCTGAGATAGGAGAGAAACCCATTCAGCAGAGAGAGAGTCCAGTTCAAAACTCCACTAAGGACAGAAGTAATACTAATACTGCCCTTTAATCTCTCTACCTTGGTGATTTGTGTATGTACGGTTGATCAGCACAGCAGGTTAGTGTGTGTTTTTAGTAGGTCACACAGGTGGGCCATCTGGCTGTCAGCATTTAAAACAGCTGACTGCATCAGTCCTGCTGTGGCACAGAGCAAGGCATTTGCATGTTATGTAGCCACAAACCACATTATTCAGTTGGTGGCCCCACATCAGGAGGCAGTGGTATAAATATTAATGGCAGATTAAAGTAGGTCTAGAAGTGCATTGCACACACTGAAATGATAACACAGTTTTAAGACCACCACAGGAGCTGTTCATTGGAACTTTACTAGCTTTGTTTTTTAATACAAAGCTACTTTCAAATGATAGAGTTTGCATTGATGCATACTTTCTTTGGAGATTTACAAAGCAAGATACAAAAAAGTTGCTGTTTGGAAGGGGGAACAATGGAGAGAGAAAATACATTGGGAAAGAGAGAGAGAGAGAGAAGGAAAGAGGGAGCGGGTAAGAACCCGTTGTTGTCTTAGCTAGCTCTCCCAATCAACACCTGTGATTGCTTTCTGCCTCGCTTTATGTCTCTCTCAAATGTCAATATGCCTTGTATACTGTTGTTTAGGATAGTTACCATTGTTTTAGTTTACAGTGGAGCCCCTAGTCCCACTCAACATGCTTCAGATACCGGCTTTGTCCCACCTCCCACACATGCCGTGACCTCACCCAGTATAACCAGTTCGTCCACTGATGCAATCTCTCTTATCATCACTCAGTGCTTGGGCTTACCTCCACTGTACCCGCACCCCACCATACCCCCATCTGCACATTGTGCCCTGAATCTATTCTACCACGCCCAGAAATCTGCTCCTTTTATTCTCTGACCCCAATGCACTAGACGACCAGTTTTGATAGCATTTAGCCGTACCCTCATCCTACTCCTCCTCTGTTCCTCGGGTGATGTGGAGGTAAACCCAGGACCTGCGTGTCCCCAGGCACCCTCATTTGTTGACTTCTGTAATCGAAAAAGCCTTGGTTTCATGCATGCTAACATCAGAAGCCTCCTCCCTAAGTTTGTTTTACTCACTGCTTTAGCACACTCCGCCAACCCTGATGTACTAGCCGTGTCTGAATCCACCAACAATTCTGAGATTTCCATCCCCAACTACAACCTTTTCCGTCAAGATAGAACTGCCAAAGGGGGAGGAGTTGCAATCTACTGCAAAGATAGCTTGCAAAGTTCTGTCATACTTTCCAGGTCTATGCCCAAACAGTTCAAGCTTCTAATTTTAAAAATGAATCACTCCAGAAATAAGTCTCTCTCTGTTGCCGCCTGTTATAGACCCCCTCATCTCTCAGCTGTGCCCTGGACACCATATGTGAATTGATTGCCCCTCAACTATCTTCAAATTTCTTCTGTTAGGTGACCTAAACTGGGATATGCTTAACACCCTGGCAGTCCTACAATCTAAGCTAGATGCCCTCAATCTCACACAAATTATCAAGGAACCCACCAGGTACAACCCTAAATCCATAAACATGGGCACCCTCATAGATATTATCCTGACCAACTTGCCCTCCAAATACACCTCAGCTGTTTTCAATCAGGATCTCAGCGATCACTGCCTCATTGCCTGCATCCGCTATGGGTCCGCGGTCAAATGACCACCCCTCATCACTGTCAAACGCTCCCTAAAACACTTCTGCGAGCAGGCCTTTCTAATCGACCTGGCCCAGGTATCCTGGAAGGATATTGACCTCCTCCAGTCAGTCGTGGATGACTGGTCGTTCTTTAAAAGTAATTTCCTCACCATCTTAACCTGTTGGGGATAGGGGGCAGTATTTGCACGGCCGGATAAAAAACGTACCCGATTTAATCTGGTTACTGCTCCTGCCCAGTAACTAGAATATGCATATAATTGTTTGATTTGGATAGAAAACACCCTAAAGTTGCTAAAACTGTTTGAATGGTGTCTGTGAGTATAACAGAACTCATATGGCAGGCCAAAACCTGAGAAGATTCCATACAGGAAGTGCCCTGTCTGACAATTTGTTATCCTTCTGTTGCATCTCTATCGAAAATACAGCATCTCTGCTGTAACGTGACAATTTCTAAGGCTTCCATTGGCTCTCAGAAGACGGCAGAAAGTGGAATGACGTGTCTCCTGTCTCTGGGCGAAGAACAGCAGGGGAATTTGTGAGTAGTCAGGCTGGGAACAGTGACACTGGAGATGCACGTTCATGAGAATTCTAAAAAAAATTCTTTCAGCCTTTGAATGAATACAACGTCGCCCGGTTGGAATTTTATCGCTATTTTACGAGAAAAATAGCATAAAAATTGATTTTAAACAGCGTTTGAAATGCTTCTAAATACGGTAATGGAATATTTTGAATTTTTTTGTCACGAATATTTTTTTATATTTTTTTAACCATTCGCTGCCCGCACCCGCCCGCCCGACTAGCATCACTACGCTGGACGGTTCTGATGTAGAATATGTGGACAACTACAAATACCTAGGTGTCTGGCTAGACTGTAAACTTTCCTTCCAGACTCATATTAAACATCTCCAATCCAAAATCTAATTTAGAACCGGCTTTCTATTTCGCAACAAAGCCTCCTTCACTCACGCCGCCAAACTTACCCTAGTAAAACTGACTATCCTACCGATCCTCGACTTCGGCGATGTCATCTACAAAATAGCTTCCAATACTCTACTCAGCAAACTGGATGCAGTCTATCACAGTTACCAAAGCCCCTTATACCACCCACCACTGCGACCTGTATGCTCTAGTCAGCTGGCCCTCGCTACATATTCGTCGCCAGACCCACTGGCTCCAGGCCATCTATAAGTCTTCGCTAGGTAAAGCTCCGCCTTATCTCAGCTCACTGGTCACGATAACAACACCCACCCATAGCACGCGCTCCAGCAGGTTTATCTCACTGGTCTTCCCCAAAGCCAACACCTCCTTAGGCCGCCTCTCCTTCCAGTTCTCTGCTGCCAGTGACTGGAACGAATTGCAAAAATCGCTGAAGCTGGAGACTTATATTTCCATCACTAACTTTAAACATCAGCTATCTGAGCAGCTAACCGATCGCTGCAGCTGTACATAGTCCATCTGTAATAGCCCACCCAATCTACCTACCTCATCCCCATATTGTTTTTATTTACTTTTCTGCTCTTTTGCACACCAGTATCTCTACTTGCACATCATCATCTGCTCATTTATCACTCCAGTGTTAATTTGCTAAATTGTAATTACTTGCTACTATGGCCTATTTATTGCCTTGCCTTCTCACGCCATTTGCACACACTGTATATCGACTTTCTTTTTTTCTATTGTGTTATGGACTGTACGCTTGTTTATTCCATGTGTAACTCTGTGTTGTTGTTTGTGTCGCTCTGCTTTGCTTTATCTTGGCCAGGTCGCAGTTGTAAAGGAGAACTTGTTCTCAACTGGCCTACCT
Source organism: Salmo trutta (assembly GCF_901001165.1). NCBI lineage: Eukaryota > Metazoa > Chordata > Actinopteri > Salmoniformes > Salmonidae > Salmo > Salmo trutta. The sequence continues at coordinate 17,551,451 of NC_042969.1, read as the reverse complement.
GGTTAAATAAAGGTGAAATAAATCAAATAAAATAAAATAAGAAAGAGAGAGAGAGTTAGAGAAATAGAGAGTGGGTAAGAGAGAGAGAAAGCAGGAAAGAGAGAGAGACACACACAGAGGGGGAAAGAGAGAGAAGGAAACAGAGCGAGACAGACAGAGAGACAGAGAGACAGAGCAAGCGAGAGGGAGACAGAGACAGAGAGATAGATGGTCCTAAATTGTCCCAGTGACTCTGTTGATAGAGTATTGTCTACTTGTGAGTTTATGAGACACAGTAACTGACACCTACTGCCTTAGTTACTGTTGTTGTTCCTGATCCAGTGAAGATCGTTGTGTGTGTGCTTTGCAAACAACAATTAGAAAAGTAAAAGTTTCTTACCTGTTATCCATGTGGAGGAGGTCCATTCAGAGGGAGAGGGATGCCAAAGAGAAAGACAAAAAAAGAGATGGTAAAAAAAACAGATTGTTAGGAAGACATTTCAATGATTGTTTGATACGATACACACACGTTGGACCAGATGAATTGCACAGCAGTTTTATGTGGAATTATTCAGGTTCATTCTGTCTCCATAACAGGGCATCTGTAGTGGTGGATTAGTGAGGAGGCAACAGAGTACTGATAAGTACTGAGCATTCCAACAATGCAGTGGGGGCTTTTTTTCACAAGTACAATTTGTCAGTACAGTGTGAGCACATTAGTCTACTCCTGATCAATGCAAAATATTAGGACTATTCATACTAAACCAGAGCATGCAGGAAATCAAAAGTAAGTAAACAGAAGACATTTGAAATGTACCACACAACTCAACACAATGCAAACACTTAGGCCCAGCGGTGTTTCCTGATCACATGACCTGAACAGGAAAAGATTGGGCACTAGTTAAATCCATGTAACACAATGTGTATCACATAGGCTGGGCAATGGCTACAGGACAGCAGAGCAGACATAATGCTGTTAATGATTCCTATGTTGCTTCCTCCTTCCTCCCATATCTGAGATGTGGACTATTACTGAGCCTGCAGCCATAACATGAGCACACATGGGTTCACATGGAAATCTAACCAATAAGACAAGCTCTCCACTACGCTCTGTGCGGAGGACTCGCACGCACGCACGTATGCACGCACACACTAACCATTGCATAACAGTTTAACTGCTGTACTGAGAATAGCCAGATCACTGGCTCTATCCAAGGCCTTCATGTGAACACACAGTCCACGCACTGACCAGGACGCAGCCACACTGAACCTCTGACCTTTTCCTGTAACAGCGTTTTCCCTGACCTTACCTTTTCAACGACAGGTAATATGATAGGTAATGAGTTGTGACATAACCACGGTAGACGCGACATAACCACGGTAGGCGCGACATATCCACTGTAGATGCGACATAACCACTGTAGGTGTGACATAACCACGGTATGTGTGACATAACCACAGTAGGCGCGACATAACCATGGTAGGCGCTACATAACCACTGTAGACGTGACATAACCACTGTAGGCGTGACATAACCAAGGTATGTGTGACATAACCACGGTAGGCGCGACATAACCACTGTAGGCGTGACATAACCACGGTAGGCGTGACATAACCACGGTATGTGTGACATAACCATGGTAGGCGTGACATAACCACTGTAGGCGCGACATAACCACTGTAGGCGTGACATAACCACGGTAGGCGCGACATAACCACTGTAGGCGTGACATAACCACGGTATGTGCGACATAACCACAGAAGGAGTGACCTAACCAACGTAGCTGTTTCATTACCACCGTAAGTTCTAGGCGTGACACAACCCCTGTAGGTTGCAGGCGTGACACAACCCCTGTAGGTTCTAGGTGTGACACAACCCCTGTAGGTTGCAGGCGTGACACAAGCCCTGTAGGTTCTAGGCGTGACACAACCCCTGTAGGTTACAGGCGTGACACAACCCCTGTAGGTTCTAGGCGTGACACAACCCCTGTAGGTTGCAGGTGTGACACAACCCCTGTAGGTTACAGGCGTGACACAACCCCTGTAGGTTCTAGGCGTGACACAACCCCTGTAGGTTGCAGGCGTGACACAACCCCTGTAGGTTCTAGGCGTGACACAACCCCTGTAGGTTGCAGGCGTGACACAACCCCCGTAGGTTGCAGGCGTGACACAACCCCTGTAGGTTCTAGGCGTGACACAACCCCCGTAGGTTGCAGGCGTGACACAACCCCTGTAGGTTCTAGGCGTGACACAACCCCCGTAGGTTGCAGGCGTGACACAACCCCTGTAGGTTCTAGGTGTGACACAACCCCTGTAGGTTCTAGGCGTGACACAACCCCTGTAGGTTCTAGGCGTGACACAACCCCTGTAGGTTCTAGGCGTGACACAACCCCTGTAGGTTCTAGGCGTGACACAACCCCCGTAGGTTGCAGGCGTGACACAACCCCTGTAGGTTCTAGGTGTGACACAACCCCCGTAGGTTACAGGCGTGACACAACCCCTGTAGGTTCTAGGCGTGACACAACCCCTGTAGGTTACAGGCGTGACACAACCCCTGTAGGTTCTAGGCGTGACACAACCCCTGTAGGTTCTAGGCGTGACACAACCCCTGTAGGTTGCAGGCGTGACACAACCCCGGTAGGTTCTAGGCGTGACACAACCCCTGTAGGTTACAGGCGTGACACAACCCCTGTAGGTTCTAGGCGTGACACAACCCCTGTAGGTTGCAGGCGTGACACAACCCCTGTAGGTTCTAGGCGTGACACAACCCCCGTAGGTTGCAGGCGTGACACAACCCCCGTAGGTTGCAGGCGTGACACAACCCCTGTAGGTTACAGGCGTGACACAACCCCTGTAGGTTCTAGGCGTGACACAACCCCTGTAGGTTCTAGGCGTGACACAACCCCAGTAGGTTGCAGGCGTGACACAACCCCTGTAGGTTCTAGGCGTGACACAACCCCTGTAGGTTCTAGGCGTGACACAACCCCTGTAGGTTCTAGGCGTGACACAACCCCAGTAGGTTGCAGGCGTGACACAACCCCTGTAGGTTCTAGGCGTGACACAACCCCTGTAGGTTCTAGGCGTGACACAACCCCCGTAGGTTCTAGGCGTGACACAACCCCTGTAGGTTGCAGGCGTGACACAACCCCGGTAGGTTCTAGGCGTGACACAACCCCTGTAGGTTCTAGGCGTGACACAACCCCCGTAGGTTGCAGGCGTGACACAACCCCTGTAGGTTCTAGGCGTGACACAACCCCTGTAGGTTCTAGGCGTGACACAACCCCCGTAGGTTGCAGGCGTGACACAACCCCTGTAGGTTCTAGGCGTGACACAACCCCTGTAGGTTCTAGGCGTGACACAACCCCTGTAGGTTCTAGGCGTGACACAACCCCAGTAGGTTGCAGGCGTGACACAACCCCGGTAGGCGTGACACAACCCCCGTAGACATCGTGATGGTAGCAGTATGGTGAAACATCATTTAAGTGATGGTAACAGTATGGTGAAACATCATTTAAGTGATGGTAACAGTATGGTGAAACATCATTTAAGTGATGGTAACAGTATGGTGAAACATCACGTGACACAACCCCTATAGGTTGTAGGTGTGACATAACCCACGTGGGTGTGGCATAACCACTGTAGGTGTGACCTAACCCCTGTAGGTGTGACATAACCCACGTGGGTGTGACATAACCACAGTAGGTGTGACATAACCACGGTAGGTTGTAGGTGTGACATAACCACTGTAGGTGTGGCATAACCACTGTAGGTGTGACCTAACCCCTGTAGGTGTGACATAACCACTGTAGGTGTGACATAACCACTGTAGGTGTGATATAACCACTGTAGGTGTGATATAACCACTGTAGGTGTGATATAACCAATGTAGGTGTGATATAACCACTGTAGGTGTGATATAACCACTGTAGGTGTGACATAATCACTGTAGGTGTGGCATAACCACTGTAGGTGTGATATAACCACTGTAGGTGTGATATAACCACTGTAGGTGTGACATAACCACTGTAGGTGTGGCATAGCCACTGTAGGTGTAACCTAACCCCTGTAGGTGTGACATAATCACTGTAGGTGTGACCTAACCCCTGTAGGTGTGGCATAGCCACTGTAGGTGTGACCTAACCCCTGTAGGTGTGACATAATCACTGTAGGTGTGATATAACCACTGTAGGTGTGACCTAACCACTGTAGGTGTGACATAACCACTGTAGGTGTGATATAACCACTGTAGGTGTGATATAACCACTGTAGGTGTGATATAACCACTGTAGGTGTGACCTAACCACTGTAGGTGTGACCTAAGCACTGTAGGTGTGACCTAACCCCCGTAGGTGTGACCTAACCCCCGTAGGTGTGACCTAACCCCCGTAGGTGTGACCTAACCCCCGTAGGTGTGACCTAACCACCGTAGGTGTGACCTAACCCCTGTAGGTGTGACCTAACCCCTGTAGGTGTGACCTAATCACTGTAGGTGTGACCTAACCACTGTAGGTGTGACCTAACCCCTGTAGGTGTGACCTAACCCCTGTAGGTGTGACATAATCCCTGTAGGTGTGACATAACCACTGTAAGTGTGATATAACCACTGTAGGTGTGACCTAATCACTGTAGGTGTGACCTAATCACTGTAGCTGTGACATAACCACTGTAGGTGTGACCTAACCCCTGTAGGTGTGACCTAACCCCTGTAGGTGTGACCTAACCCCTGTAGGTGTGACCTAACCCCTGTAGGTGTGACCTAATCCCTGTAGGTGTGACCTAACCCCTGTAGGTGTGACCTAACCCCTGTAGGTGTGACATAATCACTGTAGGTGTGACATAACCACTGTAGGTGTGACCTAACCACTGTAGGTGTGACCTAACCCCTGTAGGTGTGACCTAATCACTGTAGGTGTGACCTAACCACTGTAGGTGTGACCTAACCCCTGTAGGTGTGACCTAACTGCTGTAGGTGTGACCTAACCCCTGTAGGTGTGACCTAATCACTGTAGATGTGACCTAATCACTGTAGGTGTGATATAACCACTGTAGGTGTGACATAACCACTGTAGGTGTGACATACCCATGTAGGTGTGACATAATCACTGTAGGTGTGATATAACCACTGTAGGTGTGACATAATCACTGTAGGTGTGATATAAACACTGTAGGTGTGAGATAACCACCGTAGGTGTGACATACCTACTGTAGGTGTGACATAATCACTGTAGGTGTGACATAACCACTGTAGGTGTGACATACCCACTGTAGGTGTGACATACCCACTGTAGGTGTGACATAATCACTGTAGGTGTGACATAATCACTGTAGGTGTGACATACCCACTGTAGGTGTGACATAACCACTGTCGGTGTGACATACCCACTGTAGGTGTGACATAATCACTGTAGGTGTGACATAACCACTGTAAGTGTGACATACCCACTGTAGGTGTGACCTGACCACTGTAGGTGTGGCCTGACCACTGTAGGTGTGGCCTAACCACTGTAGGTGTGACCTAACGACTGTAGGTGTGGCATAACCACTGTAGGTTTGGCATAATCACTGTAGGTGTGACATAATCACTGTAGGTGTGACATAATCACTGTAGGTGTGACATAACCACAGAGGGTGTGACATAATCACTGTAGGTGTGACATAACCACAGAGGGTGTGACCTAATCACTGTAGGTGTGACATAACCACTGTGGGTGTGGCATAACCACTGTAGGTGTGGCATAATCACTGTAGGTGTGACATAATCACTGTAGGTGTGACATAATCACTGTAGGTGTGACATAACCACAGAGGGTGTGACCTAACCAACGTAGCTTCTAGGCGTGACATAAACCCCGTAGGTTGCAGGCGCGACACAACCCCCGTAGGTTGCAGGCGTGACACAACCCCGGTAGGCTGTAGGCCTGACACAACCCCGGTAGTCTGTAGGCGTGACACAACCCCGGTAGGTTGCAGGTGTGACACAACCCCGGTAGGCTGTAGGCGTGACACAACCCCGGTAGTCTGTAGGCGTGACACAACCCCGGTAGGTTGCAGGTGTGACACAACCCCGGTAGGCTGTAGGCGTGACACAACCCCGGTAGGATGCAGGCGTGACACAACCCCGGTAGGCTGTAGGCGTGACACAACCCCGGTAGACTGTAGGTGTGACACAACCCCTGTGGGTGTGACATATCCCCCGTGGGTGTCACATAACCACAGTAGATAATAGGTGTGACATAACCGCTGTAGGTGTGACATAAACACTGTAGGTGTGACATAACCACTGTCGGTGTGACCTAATCACTGTAGGTGTGACCTAACCCCTGTAGGTGTGACATAACCACTGTAGGTGTGACATAACCACTGTAGGTGTGACATAACCACTGTAGGTGTGACATAATCACTGTACGTGTGGCATAACCACTGTAGGTGTGACATAACCACTGTAGGTGTGACATAACCACTGTAGGTTTGGCATAACCACTGTATGTTTGGCATAAACACTGTAGGTGTGACATAACCACTGTAGGTGTGACATAACCACTGTAGGTTTGGCATAACCACTGTATGTGTGGCATAAACACTGTAGGTGTGACATAACCACTGTAGGTGTGATATAACCACTGTATGTGTGGCATAACCACTGTAGGTGTGACATAACCGCTGTAGGTGTGGCATAACCACTGTATGTGTGGCATAAACACTGTAGGTGTGGCATAAACACTGTAGGTGTGACATAACCACTGTAGATGTGACATAACCACTGTAGGTGTGACATAACCACTGTAGGTGTGATATAACCACTGTAGGTGTGATATAACCCCTGTGGGTGTGACATATCCCCCGTGGGTGTGACATAACCACAGTAGATAATAGGTGTGACATAACCGCTGTAGGTGTGACATAACCGCTGTAGGTGTGACATAACCACTGTAGGTGTGACCTAACCACTGTAGGTGTGATATAACCACTGTATGTGTGACATAACCACTGTAGGTGTGACATAAACACTGTAGGTGTGATATAACCACTGTAGGTGTGACATAACCATTGTAAGTGTGGCATAACCACTGTATGTGTGGCATAAACACTGTAGGTGTGACATAACCACTGTAGGTGTGACATAACCACTGTAGGTGTGACATAATCACTGTAGGTGTGATATAACCACTGTAGGTGTGACATAATCACTGTAGGTGTGATATAACCACTGTAGGTGTGGCATAAACACTGTAGGTGTGGCATAACCACTGTATGTGTAGCATAAACACTGTAGGTGTGACATAACCACTGTAGGTGTGACATAACCACTGTAGGTGTGATATAACCACTGTAGGTGTGACATAATCACTGTAGGTGTGACATAACCACTGTAGGTGTGATATAACCACTGTAGGTGTGACATAATCACTGTAGGTGTGATATAACCACTGTAAGTGTGGCATAAACACTGTAGGTGTGACATAAACACTGTAGGTGTGACATAAACACTGTAGGTGTGACATAACCACTGTAGGTGTGACCTAACCACGGTAGGTTGTAGGTGTAACAAGATTAAATTAGCAAAAAATATATAGAAACCGGAGAGGTAAACGCTGCACACTGCTGCTCATGCTCCCAGATGATATTATTTATAATAATGTTTTGACCTTAGGATGCCTGATGAAGACCTGACGGTTGAAACGTTGTAAATAAATATCACCTGGGAGCATCAGCAGCAGTATGCAGCGTTTTCCTTTCTGTTTTCCATGAGTTTGTCTACAACTCCAGCACCTGTGGAAAGTACCTGAATGTACGTATGTTCTTCAGCTTATGTACAAAAAAAATATATAGGTAATCAAATTGTACAACTGAAGATCAACACAGAAGGCAAAGACTGACAGAGTGTGAGTTAAAAGAGCAATCTTAATTGTGCTAGCTAGCTAAATTCAAATTTGTCAGCTAGCTTACTGGCTAGCTCCAACTGTTTACTGGTGGTAACCATAGCAACACGGCCACTGAGGCAAAGCAAGCAGCACCCCCGTTTTTAAAATTTCCAGCAGAAATCAATTCAGAAACGGGAAGAATCCGTTTTAAACACAGAATGCTGAGGGAGAACCCGGAAACTTTTTTTGCCGACTGCTCACACAACAGGACTGTTACAAACCTATTATTTTACACAGACCACACTACTGCCTGGCATACAGCTGTAACCAGGCATTTCAGCTATACCACAAAGAAAAGGCATCTGCAAGGGAAGGCAAATATACATGAGGACAGCGAAAAGGACCAGGAAAACAGGTTTCTGACGGTAACCGAGCACCAGAACGGCAGTGTCATGCACCAGGACAGCACACCGACCTCTCCCCTCACCTCAGGCACTCCAACAGCATGCAGTAGCCCAAACACAGATTCACCAACAGGTCTATCCTAGCCCCCCTCCCCCTGCCCGTCTACGCTCACCAGAGCCATGACCACACCACCATCAGCCTGCTGAGAGACAGGCTGGCTCTGTTAGAGCTATGGGTTACTGAGCTGAAGGAGCAGCCCTCAGCTACACCACCATCAGCCTGCTGAGAGACAGGCTGGCTCTGTTAGAGCTATGGGTTACTGAGCTGAAGGAGCAGCCCTCAGCTACACTACCATCAGCCTGCTGAGAGACAGGCTGGCTCTGTTAGAGCTATGGGTTACTGAGCTGAAGGAGCAGCCCTCAGCTACACCACCTCCAACCCAGACACAGAGCTTCTACAGGACCAGATCAACCAGTGCAGGACCCAGCTAAAGAACTTGTCCAGGAGCTGAAAGCGAGAGAGTCTTACCACAGCAGAGGATGTAAAGGCCACCATGAGGAGTTGTCTGTCATCAAGAGGGTACTGCAGCATAGAGAACAGACGGAATGGACTCCTTGAAATAATCTGCAGCCCCTGCAGATGTGTCCAAAATATGGTGCCCAAGAACGTGGGATGCACTCCACATCCTGTCCCAACCTGACTTTGGCACACAAGGCCACATAATCATTCACACCGGCACCAACAACCTGCGAGTGGAGCAGGAGAGAGTAGGCAGCCTGGTCAACAGAGTAGCAGAGAGGGCCTCTGAGTGGTTCCTCAACTCCTACATCACCATCACCACTCTGCTGGCCCGCAAAGACTTTCATCCCCGTACCATTCAGAAAGTCAACGCTGACATCACCAGAGGGTGTGGCCCACTCACGAATATGCACGTTGCTCATCACCCCAGAGCATCTGCATGACCACTCCCACCTGAGGAAGCAGACAGTAGGGATGTTTGCAAAGACTCTAAAGGATGTGGCACTTGGTAAGACAAACACCGCACTGGACAGAGGACCACCCAGAGACCCCTACCAGACCCAGCAAACCCCACAGGCCCCACCCACCACCAGAGCACCACCACCTCCATCGGCGCAGCCAGACTGGACCAGGCCCAGCCTACTACCCCACACCAGACCACCACCTCCATCGGCACAGCCAGACTGGACCGGGACCAGCCTACTACCCCACACCAGACCACCACCTCCAACAGATCAGAGAGGCAGCCCCCCCCCCCGGCCCAGACCTGCCAAGACCTTCGGAGCTAGAAGCACAAGCATTTCGCTACACCAGCAATAACAGCTGCTAATCACGTGTATGTGACCAATAACATTTCATTAGTTAGTAGTTACTGTATGTCTGTCTGCTATTCTTTCTTTTTGCAACATGAAATCCCTATCAGTTAGCATATGGAACATTCAGGGTCTAAACTCATCAACCTATCAGTTAGCATGTGGAACATTCAGGGTCTAAACTCATCAACCTATCAGTTAGCATGTGGAACATTCAGGGCCTAAACTCATCAACCTATCAGTTACCATGTGGAACATTCAGGGCCTAAACTCATCAACCTATCAGTTACCATGTGGAACATTCAGGGCCTAAACTCATCAACCTATCAGTTAGCATGTGGAACATTCAGGGCCTAAACTCATCAACCTATCAGTTAGCATGTGAAACATTCAGGGCCTAAACTCATCAACCTATCAGTTACTATGTGGAACATTCAAGGCCTAAACTCATCAACCTATCAGTTAGCATATGGAACATTCAGGGTCTAAACTCATCAACCTATCAGTTAGCATGTGGAGCATTCAGGGTCTAAACTCATCAACCTATCAGTTAGCATGTGGAACATTCAGGGCCTAAACTCATCAACCTATCAGTTACCATGTGGAACATTCAGGGCCTAAACTCATCAACCTATCAGTTACCATGTGGAACATTCAGGGCCTAAACTCATCAACCTATCAGTTACCATGTGGAACATTCAGGGCCTAAACTCATCAACCTATCAGTTAGCATGTGGAACATTCAGGGTCTAAACTCATCAACCTATCAGTTAGCATGTGGAACATTCAGGGTCTAAACTCATCAACCTATCAGTTAGCATGTGGAACATTCAGGGCCTAAACTCATCAACCTATCAGTTAGCATATGGAACATTCAGGGTCTAAACTCATCAACCTATCAGTTAGCATATGGAACATTCAGGGTCTAAACTCATCAATCTATCAGTTAGCATGTGGAACATTCAGGCCCTAAACTCATCAACCTTTCAGTTAGCATATGGAACATTCAGGGTCTAAACTCGTCAACCTATCAGTTAGCATGTGGAACATTCAGGGCCTAAACTCATCAACCTATCAGTTAGCATGTGGAACATTCAGGGCCTAAACTCATCAACCTTTGGACTGAAGAGTTTGGCAATGGAGTTTTGTTTCTATCTTAAAGATGTTGACATCATCATTCTGCAGGAGACATGGTGTAAGGCTGACATTGTCACTCACTGTCCCACAGGCTACAGAGAGGTAATTGTGCCATCACAGCTCAACAGAGGCAGAGACTCTGGAGGATTGATCATTTGGTACAAATCTGAAATACAAAATCGAATTGATTCCCTCAAAATTGGGAAATATCACATTTGGTTAAAACTGAAAAAATTACTTGTACTGACAGAAAACTGGGTGCTCCTTTGCGCAATATGTCTCCCCCCCCCTCAGAATCCCCATATTACTCAGGAGGATATATTCCCCACCCTTGAGGACGAGACGTGCCATTTCCAGGCCCAGGGAAATGTGCTCATCCTTGGGGACACAAATGCGCGCACAGGAACACTACCTGATCTAACGACCACACGAGGGGACAGCTTTATTACAGGCCATTCTGTTTCTAACTGTCTTAATCTCCCCCATAGAAACAACAGTGACAGCACCATCAACAAAAACGGAAGGGATCTGTTGCAGCTCTGTCGAAGCCTGGGTCTGTACTTTGTCAATGGTAGGTTAGAGGGGGGACTCTTTGGGAAGATTCAGCTGCTGCTCACCTCTTGGCCACAGCACAGTAGACTATATGATTACAGACACTGACCCTTCTCTCGCAGCTCATTCACCGTCAAGCCACTAACACCTCTGTCTGATCACAGCCACATTACCTTGTTCCTCAAAAGAACAGACATGGAAACAACCACACATTCACAGCCCAGTAAGCTGTACAACATCAGAAATTCATACAGATGCGCCCAAAACAGCACAGAAGAATACCAGAAAGCAACCAGTAACCAAAAAATCCAAACACTTTTAGATAACTTTCTGGATACCACATCCACTCACCAGTAAAGAAGGCATCAATCTAGCAGTAAAAAACAACTATATATTCAGGCAAACAGGAAAAGAAGCACAACTGAAATTGAAAAGAAACATGCCAAAAAAGACTACAGATGACAACTTGTTTGATGCAGATTGTAAAATAAGGAAAAAAAATTAAAGCACAGAGACTCAAATAATGGTGAATTATTCCTTCATTACTGTGAGACTTCAAAACTCTATAAACGTACACTCAGAACCAAAAATAGCACAATACAACAGCAAGCAGCTGACACTAATTGAGGAGTCCATAAACACAAACAACTTCTGGCAAAATGTGAAAAGCCACAAAGAATCTAAACTAGAGGAATTAGCGATGCAAAATGTTGACATATGGACAACCCATTTTAAAACACTCCACAACAATGCGAAATTCATGCACTTTGTGACATCGGCTGATGTAAAAAGGGCTTTATAAATAAATTTGATTGAATTTGATTGATCAGAAGTTGAACGGATTAGAATATGGGGTGGCAGGGAGCCTAGTGGTTAGAGTGTTGGGCCAGTAACCAAAAGGTTGCTGGATCAAATCCTCAAGCTGACAAGGTAAAAATCTGTTGTTCTGCCCCTGAACAAGGCAGTTAACCCACTGTTCACCAGGTAGGCCATCATTGTAAATGTGAATTCGTTTTTTTTATTCAAAAAAGCTACAAAGGACAATGAAAATCCATTTGACTCCCCAAGTACTGACCAGGAGCTCTATAAGAAACTTCAGGCCCTCAAATTTGATCCTGAGTGTAGGTTATTTCCCTGACATCTGGAATCAAGGACTCATAACCCCAATCTTTAATTGACCCTAACAATTCCACAGGCATGTGTGTGAACAGTAACCTGGTGAAGGTTTTCTGTAGTATTAGAAATTAAAGAGTTCTAAACTTCCTTAATAAGCACAATTTCTTGAGTAAAAGCCAAATTAGATTTATACCAAAACATCGCACGACAGATCATATTTACACCCTACACACCCTGATAGATAAACATGTCCACCAAAATAATACCAAAATGTATGCTTGCATTATCGACTTCCAAAAATATGTTGATTCTATTTGGCATACAGGACTGTTCTACAAAGTTATTGAAAGTGGTGTAGGGGGTAAAACAAATGACATAATTAAATCAATGTGTACAGGAAATACGTGCAGCATCAAAATTGGCAAGAAAATAAAATAATTCTTTAACCAGGGGTGTGGCCTTCGCCAGGGTTGCAATCTGAGCCCTGCACTCCTCAATATTTACATCAATGAATTGGCTACTACTCTAGGAAAATCAGCCCCTGGTGTTAGTCTCCACAATTCAGAGGTTAAATGGCTGCTCTTCGCAGATAACCTATGCTTGCTGTCACCCACAGCACATGGACTACAGCAGAGCCTGGACCTGCTAGAGCAGTACTGCCAGACCTGGGCCCTGACAGTAAACCCCCAAAATACAAAATTAATGATTTTCAAGAGAAGATGCAGATCTCAGGGAATTAGACCAAAGTTCTCAAATGGGACAAAATACAATGCCTTCAGAAAGTATTCATACCCCTTGACTTTTTCCACATTTTGTTAAGTTATAGACTTATTCTAAAATGGATTAAATTGTTTTTTCCCCTCATCAATCTACACACGATACCCCATAATGACAAAGCAAAAACAGGTTAAGAAATTTTAGCAAATTCATAAAATAAAAAAGACTGAAATCTCACATTTACATAAGTATTCAGACCCTTTCCTCAGTAATTTGTTGAAGCTCCTTTGGTAGCGATTACAGCATCGAGTTTTCTTGGGTATGACGCTACAAGTTTGGCACACCTGTATTTGGGGAGCCCCAGTCTGAGGTCCTGAGCACTCTGGAGCAGGTTTTCATCAAGGATCTCTCTGTACTTTGCCCCGTTCAGCTTTGCCTCGATCCTGACTAGTCTCCCAGTCCCTGTCGCTGAAAAACATCTCCACAGCATGATGCTGCCCCACCATACTTCACCGTAGGGATGGTGCCAGGTTCCTCCAGACGTGACGTTTGGCATTCAAGCCAACGAGTTCAATCTTGGTTTCATCAGACTAGAGAATCTTGTTTCTCATGGTCTGAGAGTCTTTAGGTGCCTTTTGACAAACTCCAAGCGGGATGTCATGTGCCTTTTACTGAGGAATGTCTTCCATCTGGCCACTCTACAATAAAGGGCTGATAGGTGGAGTGCTGCAGAGATGGTTATCCTTTTGGAAGGTTCTCCCATCTCCACAGAGGAACTCTGGAGCTCTGTCAATGTGAGCATTAGATTCTTGGTCACCTCCCTGACCAAGGCCCTTCTCCCCCGATTGCTCAGTTGGGCCGGACTGCCAGCTCTAGGAAGAGTCTTGGTGGTTCCAAACTCCTTCCATTTAAGAATGATGTGGGCCACTATATTCTTGGTGATGATCAATTATGCAGAAATGTTTTGGTACCCTTCCCCAGATCTGTGCCTCGACACAATCCTGTCTCGGAGCTCTATGGACAATTCCTTCAACCTTGTTGCTTGGTTTTTGCTCTGACATGCACTGTCAACTGTGGGACCTTATATAGACAGGTGTGTGCCTTTCCAAATCATGTCCAATCAAATGAATTTACCACAGGGGGACTCCAGTCATCTCAAGGATGACCAATGGAAACAGGATGCACCTGAGCTCAATTTCGTGTCTCATAGCAAAGGGTCTGAATACTTATGTAAATAAGGTATCTGTTTTTTTCTTTTTAACACATTTGCAAAAATGTCTAAAAACCTGTTTCCGCTTTGTCATTATGGGGTATTGTGTGTAGATTGCTGAGGATTGTTTTTTTATTTAATCCATTTTCGAATAAGGCTGTAACTAACAAAGTGTGGAAAAAGACAAGGGGTCTGAATACTTTCCTGCCATTAAAAAAACTAATTAAAATACCAATACAAATGTGGCTAAAATGAATTGTATGTGTTATTGAACAAATTGAACTTGATGGCGGCGAGGTGTGGGGTCCACTTACAAAACAAGATTTGATCCAATGGGACAAACACCTCATTGAAACCCTGCATGCAGAGTTCTGTAAGATTCTCCTACAAGTCCAGAGGAAGACTACAAACAAGTAAGTGAGTGAGTGACAATTAGGCCAATATCCACTAATAATAATGGCTACAAAAAGAGCAAATAAGGTTTGGAAACATCTAAAATACAGAGACCCCTCTCATATCATTACCAAGACCTGCAATGCCAAGAGCTGGGCAAAGAAAAGAGTCCTCTCATCCAGCTCGTCCTGGGGCTGAGTTCACAAACCTGTTCTACTAAAACACTAAAGCCTCAGGACCAGAACATCCAATCAATCAGAATAATCCAAACTACAACGCAGTCAAAACAAAACTGCATTACTTATTGGGAAACAAGCACAAAGCAAAAGGCAGTGCTATCTGGCCCTAAATCGACAGTACACCGTGGCAAAGTATTTGGCTATGGTTAGTGATCAAAACCTTAGAAAAACCTTGACAAAGTACAGGCTCAGTGAGCACAGCCTTGCCATTGAGAAGGGTAGACACAGGAAAACCTGGCTCCCTGCAGAGGAAAGGCTGTGCAAGCACTGCACAACAGCAGAACCTGAGACGGAGCTGCATTTCCTGACAAAATGTCAAAAATATAAAACAATTAGAGAGTGTCATTTCCCCAAATTTGAAACCCTTATTCAAGGTTTCAAAGACCTCTCTGATGAGATTAGGCTACCAGTCCTGTTGGGGGAGGACGCAGAGAGCTGTGGGTTGGCAGAGCACTACATTACTGCCTGCCTTAAGATGAGTGACAGTGTCTGACAGACCAACCAACCTGCACATGTCCTCTATGCCATTGTTATTGTTATTGTTCAATGAATGGTTATTTTGACCCTTGATTATTGTTGTTACTATTGTCCCGTTGACCGTATTGATTATTATTATTTAATAATCATGCTTTGGCAATAAATATGCTTTGGCAATATTTACATTGTTACGTCAAACCAATAAAGCAAATTGAATTGAGAGAGAGAGAGACACCAGGTTAACTCCTCACAAATCCGAATCAATAACTTAAAAATAATTAAAATTGACTTGTGAGACACTGACGAGACACATTAGATGTGGACTATGTTGGACAAACAGCACGGATGTCTGAGGCTATTGACTAACTTTTCATCCTTTTAATGATCAATGAGTAATTGACCCGCGCCATGTGCTTTGCAATAGCTGATACTTAATGAGGTGCGTCATCAGAAGTTCATTCCCCAAGGCTCACCTTGAGACTAGCTGTGCCTGTCCGTCTGACTGTGTCTTTTTGATAGGCCATGCTATTTTCCTCAACGAGTCTGTGTCTATGGAATACCCAAAATGTAAGTCCCCCCAAAATGTAAGTCCCCCTAAAGTTATAGCTCGCCTGTGAGTGAATTCATCCATGAATTCAAAAAGCTTGTTCAAAACAGGCCAAAACTGCATTGACTGTTGCAGTGGCTGAGAGGAACTCAGGCCCGTTGTCCCTTGCCATGATCACATGGGTTTGTTTAGTCTAGTCCTGCTCTTCAAAACAGCCTCACAGTCCTGATTTCATCACTGTGCAGGCCAATAGTGAAGGGGTTGGGCTGCGCCGCTTAGGAGAGCCACACGTTATGGCCGGAGTCGGCGTCCACGGCAACCACTTTGGTATCCAGGTAACTTTTAGGTCCTCTGCGATGAAGCCAGATGATTGGACAGGATACAGAACAACGGGTATGTTGTCATTATGGTCACCGATGAACACCCTCACAGTGCAGGTGCTGGAGAGGAGGGGCACCATCGTCTTGAGCTGTGACTCCCACCTTATAGTGACTAACCTGCTCGTTAAGTGTGCCTTGAATTCTAAATAAATCACTGACAGTGTCACTAACAAAGCACCCCATAACCATCCCACGTCCTCCTCCATGCTTCATGGTGGGAACCACACAAGCGGAGATCATCCGTTCACCTACTCTGCGTCTCACAAAGACACGGCGGTTGGAACCAACAATCTCAAATTTGTATTCATCAGACCAAAGGACAGATTTCCACCTGTCTAATGTCCATTGCATGTGTTTCTTGGCCCAAGCAAGTCTCTTCTTATTATTGGTGTCCTTTAGTAGTGGTTTCTTTGCAGCAATTCAATGAAGGCCTGATTCACGCAGTTGCCTCTGAACAATTGATGTTGAGATGTGTCCGTTACTTGAACTCTGTGAAGCATTTATTTGGGCTGCAATTTCTGAGGCTGGTAACTCTAATGAATTTATCCTCTGCAACAGAGGTAACAATGGGTCTTCCTTTCCTGTGGCGGTCCTCATGAGAGCCAGTTTCATCATAGCACTTGATGGTTTTTGTGACTGCACTTGAAGAAACTTTCAAAGTTCTTGAATTTTTCCAGATTGACCTACCTTCATGTCTTAAAGTAATGATGGACTGTTGTTTGTCTTTGCTAATTTCAGTGGTTCTTGCCATAATCATGCAATAATTATCAAATAGGGCCATCTTCTGTATACCACCCCTACCTTGTAACAACACAACTGATTGGCTGAAACGCATTAAGAACAAAATCAATTCCATAAATTAACTTTTTACAAGACACACCTGTTCATTGAAATGCATTCCAGGTGACTACCTCATGAAGCTGGTTGAGAGAATCCCAAGCGTGTGCAAAGCTGTCATCAAGGCAAAGGGTGGCTACTTTAAAGAATCTAAAATATATTTTGATTTGTTTAACACTTTTTTGGTTACTACATGATTCATATGTGTTATTTCATAAGACATCCTCATGATACTTGGAGTCCCAGCTTTCGGTGTGAATGAACATATTCCGTGTTTATTTAATTTATGCTTCACAACGCTAACCGGAATGAAGGTAGCAGCAACCTTGAAATGAGGTCATCGGCTCGACCTGCTCTTATACATTCGTATTCCTACATATGGTAGTAAGTCACACAAAATAATTTAAGGCAGAGATAAATTGTAACGCTCGTCTGAAGAAGGATCAGACCAAGGTGCAGCATGGTAAGCGTACATCATTTTATTTAGATGAACACCGAAACTAAACAAAACCAAAATAAATACAAAACAAAAACGTAACGTTCTGTAGGGCATTCAGCTCAGTACCAAAAACAAGATCCCACAATCACAGGTGGGAAAAAGGGCTGCCTAAGTATGATCCCCAATCAGAGACAACGATAGACAGCTGCCTCTGATTGGGAATCATACCCGGCCAACAAAGAAATAGAAAATCTAGAATGCCCACCCAAATCACACCCTTACCTAACCAAATAGAGAAAAAAGGCTCTCTAAGGTCAGGGCGTGACATAAATAGCCAAGATGTTCAGCTTTCCGCAGACATCCTGCGTTTGCAGATAGGGGCTACCGTTCTCATACCAGACTGAATTGAATAAAACAAATCCAATTGGGTCCCCAAATATGGGGACTTTACATTTAAGAGGTTTTAAGAATAAAGGTTGTCAACAAGTGGTTGGAAAAGTCTATAATGTCACTTCAACAACAGACATGTTCACATAAATATTAGCAAGACAACTGTACACAGTAACTAGTGCAGTACAGCTAAACCATTTCTAAACATCTCTTAGCACGGGATGTAACGTATATAAATCATTACAAGGAACAAAGGAAGCCTCACATGTATAAGGGGTGTTCAGTGACATGGAAAGTGGCAGCCAACTGCAGCACGGAGGCACACACTATCAAAACAGGCTTCTCATCTCATCCTTCTGTCTAAATTGCTCCACCCTTCCAAAATCGTTCCCACCTGACATCTGCCATCTGTTCTACACTGTGATTACAAATGTAGGCCTAAGTACCTAGAATACACATTAAACGATTAACACTTTTGAATAGAGAGGCATACCTCTGGGGAACCCTGGGAGTCATCTAATGCTTCACCAAAGTCTGTTGGAGTTTTTCTCAGAGTCTGGTCTGCAGGCAGAGTGTTGTCATTGTAAGATGTGACGAACTTGAAGTCACTTGTGCGCGAACCCGTCGTCAGGTATGCGTCATAATTGTAAGTGCTGCGGAGAGTTCCTGCGCCGTCCACCTCTGCGTAGTTGGGAGGGAGATACGCGCTGGGGATGGCGACCGCTCCGTCAAACAACAGTCTGGGCTTTCTCCTGCGGCAAAACCTCACGGCCAGGATGACAATAATGAAGGTGAGGAAAAAGGTGGAGACAGACACCAGCGCGATGATCAGATAAGAGGTCAGTTTGGAATTGTTCTCATCATAAGAGACATCTTTCAGTTCTGGCACTTCAGCCAAGTTATCAGAAATCACTAAATACATGGTACAGGTGGCAGAGAGAGAGGGCTGTCCGTTATCTTTCACTGACACAATGAGGTTCTGTTTCATGTTGTCAGATTCAGAAATGTCCCGCTGTGTCCTGATCTCTCCACTGTGGAGACCAATAGTGAAAAGTCCCGGATCAGTGGATTTGACTATATGATAGGACAGCCAGGCGTTCTGGCCGGAGTCCGCGTCCACCGCTATCACCTTGGAAACCAGAGAGCCTCCGTGCGCAGCTTTGGGGACCAGCTCGGTCATGAAGGAGTTCCCCTCTGGGGCGGGGTATAGTATCTGAGGAGAGTTGTCATTCACATCCGTTATAAACACACTGACCGTGACGTTGCTGCTGAGCGGAGGAGAACCGTTGTCTCTGGCCACCACGTGGACTTTAAAACTCCTGTATTGCTCATAATCAAACGACTTCACAGCGTGGATCACCCCCGTGTCTCCGTTAACGGATAAAAACGAGGACACCGGGACACCGTTCACCTCGCCAGGTAAGATAGAATAAATCACTGTACCGTTCTGTCTCCAGTCTGGGTCTCGTGCAGTAACGGAACACACGGAGGCACCGGGTTTGTTATTTTCAGTCACGTGGGCTTTATAGGACTGTTCCTCAAACACAGGTGGGTTGTCGTTGACGTCAGCTACAGATAACTGAACACTTTTAGAGGAGGACAGAGGCGGAGAGCCCTCGTCGGTGGCAGTGATTGTAATGTTGTAATCAGACACTAGTTCCCGGTCCAGTTCGCCCGTGGTCACCAGAGAATAGTAGTTTTTGATGGATGGCACCAACTTAAAGGGAAGGTTTTGCTGAATGTAGCAGCGGACCTGTCGGTTATTCTCAGAGTCTCTATCCTGCACGTTAATGATGCCCACCTCTGTACCAGGTGACGCGTTCTCAGGTATGGGGCTAGTCAGAGATTTTAGATAAATCACAGGGGCGTTGTCATTTACGTCAGTTATTTCAATAATCACTTTTGAATCAGATGAAAGACCATAGCCATCTTTACCCTCTATGCGCATTTCATATTTTGGGTCGCCTTCGAAATCTATTGGACCTATGACCTTAATCTCTCCAGTACTGTGACCCAAAGAAAATATATTTCTTGCTTTGTCTGATATGCGACTGAATTCATACATCACCTCCCCATTCACTCCCTCATCTGCATCCGTAGCACTCACTGTAACCACTACAGTATCTAAAGGAGAGTTTTCAGGCAGACTGGCTTTATAGACGGCCTGGCTAAACACTGGGGCGTTATCGTTAGCATCCAGTACAGTGACGTGTATGACTACGGTACCGGATCTCTGCGGAGAGCCTCCGTCTACAGCTGTAATAAGTAAACTCATCTCTTGCTTTTCCTCACGATCTAGTTCTTTATCTAAAACCAACTCGACATTCTTTCCTCCATCTGTGTAATCGTGAATAGCCAGCACAAAATGTTCATTCCTTTCTAATGCATACATTTGCACTGCGTTCTGTCCTATATCTGCGTCATGTGCCTCGTTAATTCGATAGCGAGCCCCTTTGCCTGCCGATTCTGTAATTTCCAATTTGATTGTATCTTTCGGGAAAATGGGTGAATTATCATTGACATCCTCAACAAGGAGAGATATCTGATGCAACTCCAAAGGACCTTCTAGAACCACCTCGAATTTAATCATACACGAAACCCTCTCTCCACAAAGCTCCTCCCTGTCAATCCCGTCCGCAACAATCAAATCCCCGGTACTCAGATTAATGTCACAATAACGTTGATTTTTCCCTTCGGTATCAATTCGGGCCTTACGAGCGGACAGTCTGCTCGCCTCCAGCCCGAGATCCTTGGCTATATTTCCAATAACAGATCCTCGTTTCATCTCCTCCGGAAAAGAATAGCTCACGTCTCCATAGGCGGAGTGCAGCGGTAGAAGAAAGAAAGCAAAACCGCAAACGAGGCCTGTAACCGAGATTCCTTTGTGCCCCATCCTGGGATTAAAAATAGACAACCGTATAG
Organism: Salmo trutta; assembly: GCF_901001165.1. Lineage (NCBI taxonomy): Eukaryota > Metazoa > Chordata > Actinopteri > Salmoniformes > Salmonidae > Salmo > Salmo trutta. The sequence continues at coordinate 17,530,518 of NC_042969.1, read as the reverse complement.
ATATTCTAAAGAAAAACTCCAGAAAAAGATTCCGTTTGCTAAAAAGAACATACACCGAATGTACAAGCGATCTGACCACCTCCAACGTTTTGTGCAGTTAAATTACATCCGAACACGATGCCTTATGACAGCAGCGCTGGGTGGAGAACTGTAACTATCCAAACACAGCTGGTGAACAGCGACACTGTGAGTACTTAACAGAAATTACACGTTAACTAATATTATTCTAAATTTCTATTTCGCGAAAAGTTGACATATGAATATATTCTCCTATAAGAAGAGTGCATGATTGATTACTGTAACTATTGGGGGAAATCACCCGAAGCTTATGGCCATAATTACAAACTCAGAAAACGTCAGTAAAAAAAATAAAACATAAATAATGACATTAAAATACATCTCAGACTATTTTCACGAGTTAAGATATAGTTTAGGAGGAAGAAATCTGTTCCAAAGGGAACACATCTGCAAGAAAATGTACAGGTCTACGTTGTAAGTATTAGATTTATAGTACTGGTATTTTACTTAACACAAACTCATCAAGTGTAATACACAAAAACAGAGATTATGGCAACGAATTTAAGTGATGACAGTCAAACAGCAATGAAAAGTAAGGGAACGTGTCTAAAAAAAGGATTTCAGCACCATGGACAGCGACATACCAAAGCCGCCGAATTTCAGACACTCACACCGCTTCTCTCATCACTCTGTCTTAGTAGCTCTACACATACTGCATTGTTATTTTGTAACCCTTTTCCAACTAGAACTCCACTAGAACAGGCTAAACAATTAACCCATTGTTTACCTTAAACGTGCAGCGTGTAGGCCTATGTCAACAATCCAAATCAATCACAAACAGAAATATCACAACTAAAAAACCAAATACCAGCATCAACCTTTTTTCATCTCAATTGTGAGGGGACATGAATTATCATCAATACATTACAAATAGCATTAAATCTAAAGCAAAAACAAGTTGCCAAAGAAACAAGCTGGGGTATTGACGTAGGTTACCTCGTGCGAATACTGATTCACTCCAGGGGTCAAAAGCTTATTGTACAAGGCAACTTAGCTGTGGTTGTAGAAAAATAATAGGTTCTACTCTATGATAGCCTATACAAATCAAACCTATCGTTTAACAGTTCAAGCCTACCTCTGAGGACCCATCAGAATCGTCAAAAGCTTCAGCAAAGTCAATAGTTTTTCTCAGAGTCTGGTCTGCAGGCAGAGTGTTGTCATTGTAAGATGTGACGAACTTGAAGTCACTTGTTCGCGAACCCGTCGTCAGGTATGCGTCATAATTGTAAGTGCTGCGGAGAGTTCCTGCGCCGTCCACCTCTGCGTAGTTGGGAGGGAGATACGCGCTGGGGATGGCGACCGCTCCGTCAAACAACAGTCTGGGCTTTCTCCTGCGGCAAAACCTCACGGCCAGGATGACAATAATGAAGGTGAGGAAAAAGGTGGAGACAGACACCAGCGCGATGATCAGATAAGAGGTGAGTTTGGAATTGTTCTCATCATAAGAGACATCTTTCAGTTCTGGCACTTCAGCCAAGTTATCAGAAATCACTAAATACATGGTACAGGTGGCAGAGAGAGAGGGCTGTCCGTTATCTTTCACTGACACAATGAGGTTCTGTTTCATGCTGTCAGATTCAAAAATGTCCCGCTGTGTCCTGATCTCTCCACTGTGGAGACCAATAGTGAAAAGTCCCGGATCAGTGGATTTGACTATATGATAGGACAGCCAGGCGTTCTGGCCGGAGTCCGCGTCCACCGCTATCACCTTGGAAACCAGAGAGCCTCCGTGCGCAGCTTTGGGGACCAGCTCGGTCATGAAGGAGTTCCCCTCTGGGGCGGGGTATAGTATCTGAGGAGAGTTGTCATTCACATCCGTTATAAACACACTGACCGTGACGTTGCTGCTGAGCGGAGGAGAACCGTTGTCTCTGGCCACCACGTGGACTTTAAAACTCCTGAACTGCTCGTAATCAAACGACCTCACAGCGTGGATCACCCCCGTGTCTCCGTTAACGGATAAAAACGAGGACACCGGGACACCGTTCACCTCACCAGGTAAGATAGAATAAATCACTGTACCGTTTTGTCTCCAGTCTGGGTCTCGTGCAGTAACGGAACACACGGAGGCCCCGGGTTTGTTATTTTCAGTCACGTGGGCTTTATAGGACTGTTCCTCAAACACAGGTGGGTTGTCGTTGACGTCAGCTACAGATAAGTGAACACTTTTAGAGGAGGACAGAGGCGGAGAGCCCTCGTCGGTGGCAGTGATTGTAATGTTGTAATCAGACACTAGTTCCCGGTCCAGTTCGCCCGTGGTCACCAGAGAATAGTAGTTTTTGATGGATGGCACCAACTTAAAGGGAAGGTTTTGCTGAATGTAGCAGCGGACCTGTCGGTTATTCTCAGAGTCTCTATCCTGCACGTTAATGATGCCCACCTCTGTACCAGGTGACGCGTTCTCAGGTATGGGGCTAGTCAGAGATTTTAGATATATCACAGGGGCGTTGTCATTAATATCTGTGATTTCTATTATAACTTTGGCATATGAAGCTAAACCTAAACCATCTTTCGCTTTGATACGCAGTTCAAATGACGAAACCGCTTCAAAATCAATTGTGCCTATAACACCAATTTCTCCTGTTGGACGGTCAATAGAAAATATTTTCTTTACTTCTTCTGAAACATGACCAAAGTCATACGTCACCTCCCCATTCACTCCCTCATCTGCATCGGTAGCCTTCACTGTAATTACTGCAGTATTTAAAGGAGAGTTTTCAGGCAGACTGGCTTTATAGACGGCCTGGCTAAACACTGGGGCGTTATCGTTAGCATCCAGTACAGTGACGTGTATGACTACGGTACCTGATCTCTGCGGAGAGCCTCCGTCTACAGCTGTAAGCAACAGCTTCAAACCATGCCTTTGTTCACGATCAAGCGCTTTCTCTAGAACAAGCTGGACAGTATTACTATCTACAGCCAATACGAAATTCTCATTTCTTTCTAGTGTGTATTTGTAAACTGAGTTCTGTCCTATGTCCGCATCATGAGCTTCCTCTAATAGGAAACGAGTGCCTTTAGCTGCCGATTCTCCTATTTCCATATCTATCATCTCCTCGTTAAATAGTGGTCTGTTATCGTTAATATCTTGGATGTGGAAGTTGATACGATGAAGCTCCAAAGGATTCTCTAATACAAGTTCCTGTTTTAAAACGCATGAAGACTTTTCGCCACAAAGCCCCTCTCTGTCAATCCTCTCCGCAACAATCAGATCTCCGGTACTCAGATTAACGTCACAGTAATGATTGTCGTTCCCTTCGGTATCAATACGGGCCTTACGAGCGGACAGTCTGCTCGCCTCCAGCCCGAGATCCTTGGCTATATTTCCAATAACAGATCCTCGTTTCATCTCCTCCGGAAAAGAATAGCTCACGTCTCCATAGGCGGAGTACAGCGGTAGAAGAAAGAAAGCAACGCTGCAGACCAGGCCTGACACCGAGATTCCTTTGTGCCCCATCCTGGGATTAAAACGTCGAACAACTTGGTTAGATTTTGAAATGGAAAGAAACAGTATTCCACAAAAAAAGATTTAGCTTGATGAAACTAGTCAGAACACAATGTGCACGCAATTTGAAACGTCTCCAATCTTTTCTACAGCTCAGTGGCACCCGAGCACCCGAGCGTTGTGACAACACCAGTTGGTGGGGAACTGGGTTTATCCAAGCATAGCTGGTGAACAGCGACACTTTGAGCATATCTTTAGAAATTACACAAAGCAACGATTTTTCTAAATATTTCATAAAAAGTTAAGCATGCTTATAATTAAGCTGCTTTATAACTATTGGGAAAAACTTTTACCTCCAGTGTGTTGAAATAAGCATAACCAACTGGACGGATAGGAAAGATCATTATATTAAGTCACAACAGATAAATAATTGTATGAAAACCGTCTACATACTCTGGTGAAAGAGACATAACAAAATAGTTTAGGCCTACATATCTGGTTCGAATCCCGAGCTACTTGGTGAAAATCTGTCAATGTGCCCCTGAGCAAGCCCTAGTAGCTCTGGATAAGAGCGTGACAAGACAGTCGAACTGTAGGCGGGCTTCCATTGACCCAGGTTTATTCGACAAAAGCAATGTCTCAAAACAATTCATTGCGACACGTAATGGAAACTGCAGCCATAGGAGACATTTTCTAAAGATAAAACCTGGTCTCAGAGCATTTTAAATGATTCTTTACGTAAATCCAAGACACTCCATTTAGCATGATATGTTACGTTTTAAATTGTATGTATTAATATGTGAATGTCCATCACCGATTTCATATCATACACTATATGAACTGTGGACACCCCTTACAATTTGTGAATTTGGCTATTTCAGCCACACCCGTTGCTGAAAGGTGTATAAAATCGAGGACACCGCCATGCAATCTCCATAGACAAACATTGGCAGTAGAATGGTCTCACTGAAGAGCCCAGTGACTTTCAACGTGGCACCATCATAGGATGCCACCTTTCCAACAAGTCAGTGCATCAACTTTCTGCCCTGCTAGTGCATCTCCAGTCAACTGTAATTGCTGTTATTGTGAATTTGAAACGTCTAGGAGCAACAACAGCTCAGCCAGGAAGTGGTAGGCAGCACACGCTCACAGAACTGGACTGCCCAGTGCTAAATATCATCTGTCCTCGGTTGCAACACTCGCTACCGAGTTCCAAACTGCCTCTGGAAGCGACATCAGCACGAGAACTGTTAGTCGGAGCTTCATGAAATGGGTTTCCATGGCCAAGCAGCTGCACACAAGCCTAAGATCACCATGCGCAATGCCAAGCGTCAGCTGGAGTGGTGTGAAGCTCGCCGCCATTGGACTCTGGAGCAGTGGAAATGCGTTCTCTGGAATGATGAATCACACTTCACCATCTGGCAGCCCGACGGACTAATCTGGGTTTGGCGGATGCGAGGAGAACGCTACCTGCCCGAATGCAGAGTGCAAACTGTAAAGTTTGGTGGAGGAGGAGGAATAAAGGTCTTGGGCTGTTTTCCATGGTTAGTTCCAGTGAAGGGAAATCTTAATGCTACAGCATACAATGACATTCTAGACAATTCTGTGCTTCCAACTTTGTGGCAACAGTTTGGGGAAGGCCCTTCCTGTTTCAACATGACAATGCCCCCATGCATAAAGCAAGGTCCATACATAAATGGTTTGTTGAGATTCGTGTGGAAGAACTTGACTGGCCTGAATAGAGTGGAAAGCCTTCCCATAAGAGTGGAGGCTGTTAGAGCAGCAAAGTGGCGACCATCTCCATATTAATGCCCATGATTTTGGATTGAGATGTTCGACGACCAGGTGTCCACATATTTTTGGTAATGTAGTGTATGTTATGAATTACAATTCAGATTATATGTTACGAATTTGCAAAAAGGACAATATGTTATGAATTTGCAAGATGTACAATATGTTACAAAAAACAAAACTTACAATATGTTACGAATTTGTGAAACGTATGATATGTTACAAATTCTAGCTAGGTGGCTAACGTTAGCTAGCTCGCTAGCATTAGCTAGGCTAGGGGTTAAGGTTAAGGGTTCGGGTTAAGGTTAGGGTTAAGTTTAGAAGTTAGGTTTAAGGGTTAAGGTTAGGGTTAGGTCAAGGAAAGGGTTAGCTAACATGCTAAGTAGTTGCAAAGTAGCTTAAAAGCAGTAAGTAGTTGAAAAGTTGCTAATTAGCTATAATGCAAAAGTTGTGCGTGATGAGATTCAAACTCGCAACCTTTGGGTTGCTGGAAGTTTGCGTTATACGCTCACCCATCCACCACGACCAACCACCCCACTTTCGTTTTTGCCTTAAGTAACCACCTGTCTTATGTAACCATACTAAACATAACATATTATACATACTAAATGAAGAGTCTAGGATTTACGTACAGAATAATAGGACATTCTCTGAGACCAGGTTGAAAAATCGACTACATTTTTATCCATTTAACGGGTGGATTTTTCATTTTTTCTAACTTTTTTTATTTCGACAAATGATGATGGAAAGAAACAACAAAATGATTGACAAATACTTTTGAAGGTTCGTGGGGGCACGTGATGTCATCACGTAACTATAAGCTCCACTCCACATTTAATTCTAAATGCCTACTGCTTGCAAAATAAAAATGTCAAAAAGTATGTTTCTTTGCAGGACAAGATTCGTCCTGACTTTGAAGAAAGTCCGAATTGCTTCGCCTTGCGTTTCTGGTTGGCTGGTAATTTTCACCATTCAATTATTTCAGATCTACAAGATTGCAAGTTTCACCATAGCATGGACTTAGTCGATACTGTCACATGACAATTATTAGAATATGGCAAATATTTATCAATTATTGCATTCTATCTACGCTGGCTTTCGCAGGCTACCTGAGACATGAAACAGATAGGTGGAAGTGCATACAGACTCTCGATCATTTGTTAATGAGCAATTTCTCTAAATGGGTAATGGAAACACTTCAACCACTAGAGTTTTATTCCACACTGTAGGTTCTTTAGAAAAAGTGTTGTGGTTTTAGGTGTGACGTCATTACGTCTGGCTGTTTTTATCGACACAAGATAGTTCAATAGAAACGCACCCTAGCAAGCAGTTGCCGCGTATATTTCCTATGCAAACATTTTTAATGTTGACAAAAAAAAAATCACTGGGCAAGTTACTGGAAAGAGGTAATGATGAATGAGCGTTAGCCTACAGAGATTTTCTGAATCTCAGAACCATGGACAGCTACACTGTAATAAGCTCTCCACAGACAGTATTTACTCATTTTCTTTTAACCTCAAAACTGTGAAGCATGCAGGCTATGTGAAAACTCCACCTAATACAACAATCACAAACACACCCCATCAAAAAAGGACATTAGCATCTGAAGACTGAGACTATCAGATAAATAGCGAGGGGATGGAAATAATCATCTAACAAAATGACATATTTCCTGAAACCTGAAGCATGTGTAAGCTGCCTAAATAGCCCAGCTAGAGAATTGAGTAAGTCCTGGGGACTAGTGAATTCTCCAGGGGGAAAAGTGACTGTAAAAAGAGATTTAGATGAAATCTAAAAGAAGTATAGCCTCTATTCCATCATGTACGTCTTAAAGCAAATCTAGATTATAAATATTTGCACGCCTACCTCTGGGGACACATCAGAGTCATCAAGAGCCTCAGCAAAGTCTGTTGGAGTTTTTCTCAGAGTCTGGTCTGCAGGCAGTGTGTTGTCATTGTAAGATGTGACGAACTTGAAGTCACTTGTGCGCGAACCTGTCGTCAGGTATGCGTCATAATTGTAAGTGCTGCGGAGAGTTCCTGCGCCGTCCACCTCTGCGTAGTTGGGAGGGAGATACGCGCTGGGGATGGCGACCGCTCCGTCAAACAACAGTCTGGGCTTTCTCCTGCGGCAAAACCTCACGGCCAGGATGACAATAATGAAGGTGAGGAAAAAGGTGGAGACAGACACCAGCGCGATGATCAGATAAGAGGTGAGTTTGGAATTGTTCTCATCATAAGAGACATCTTTCAGTTCTGGCACTTCAGCCAAGTTATCAGAAATCACTAAATACATGGTACAGGTGGCAGAGAGAGAGGGCTGTCCGTTATCTTTCACTGACACAATGAGGTTCTGTTTCATGTTGTCAGATTCAGAAATGTCCCGCTGTGTCCTGATCTCTCCACTGTGGAGACCAATAGTGAAAAGTCCCGGATCAGTGGATTTGACTATATGATAGGACAGCCAGGCGTTCTGGCCGGAGTCCGCGTCCACCGCTATCACCTTGGAAACCAGAGAGCCTCCGTGCGCAGCTTTGGGGACCAGCTCGGTCATGAAGGAGTTCCCCTCTGGGGCGGGGTATAGTATCTGAGGAGAGTTGTCATTCACATCCGTTATAAACACACTGACCGTGACGTTGCTGCTGAGCGGAGGAGAACCGTTGTCTCTGGCCACCACGTGGACTTTAAAACTCCTGAACTGCTCGTAATCAAACGACTTCACAGCGTGGATCACCCCCGTGTCTCCGTTAACGGATAAAAACGAGGACACCGGGACACCGTTCACCTCACCAGGTAAGATAGAATAAATCACTGTACCGTTCTGTCTCCAGTCTGGGTCTCGTGCAGTAACGGAACACACGGAGGCACCGGGTTTGTTATTTTCAGTCACGTGGGCTTTATAGGACTGTTCCTCAAACACAGGTGGGTTGTCGTTGACGTCAGCTACAGATAACTGAACACTTTTAGAGGAGGACAGAGGCGGAGAGCCCTCGTCGGTGGCCGTGATTGTAATGTTGTAATCAGACACTAGTTCCCGGTCCAGTTCGCCCGTGGTCACCAGAGAATAGTAGTTTTTGATGGATGGCACCAACTTAAAGGGAAGGTTTTGCTGAATGTAGCAGCGGACCTGTCGGTTATTCTCAGAGTCTCTATCCTGCACGTTAATGATGCCCACCTCTGTACCAGGTGACGCGTTCTCAGGTATGGGGCTAGTCAGAGATTTTAGATAAATCACAGGGGCGTTGTCATTAACATCAGTGATTTCTATTATCAACGTAGCATATGACGCCAACCCTAAGCCATCCTTCACACTGATTTGCATTTCATATGAGGATTCTTCTTCATAATCTAGTGACCCAACAACTGTAATTTCTCCTGTTTTATAGTTTAGAGAAAACACATTACTTTTTTCATCTGAAACATGATCGAAGGCATATGTTACTTCGCCATTGGGTCCCTCATCTGCATCCGTAGCACTCACTGTAACCACTACAGTATCTAAAGGAGAGTTTTCAGGCAGACTGGCTTTATAGACGGCCTGGCTAAACACTGGGGCGTTATCGTTAGCATCCAGTACAGTGACGTGTATGACTACGGTACCTGATCTCTGCGGAGAGCCTCCATCAGATGCAACTAGCATTAGATTTATCTCTTTCTCCTTTTCACGGTCTAACTCCTTGTCTAACACTAATTCACCGTACTTGCGTCCCCCATTTTTTGTATTAACATTCAAAATGAAGTTATCATTATTTTCTAGAGTATAGCTTTGAACCGTATTCTGTCCTATATCAGCGTCATGGGCCTCGTCTAGAGAAAAACGAGCTCCTTTGGCTACAGATTCTCGAATTTCCATTTTGATAATCTCTTCCTTAAATTGTGGAGAATTGTCATTAATATCTTGAACATGAAGACTGATACGTTGCAGCTCCAAAGGATTTTCCAATACAAGTTCCTGGTTTAAAACACACGAAGCCTTCTTTCCACAAAGCCCCTCTCTGTCAATCCTCTCCGCAACAATCAGATCTCCGGTACTCAGATTAATGTCACAGTAACGTTTACGGTTCCCATCGGTATCTATACGGGCCTTACGAGCGGACAGTCTGCTCGCCTCCAGCCCGAGATCCTTGGCTATATTTCCAATAACAGATCCTCGTTTCATCTCCTCTGGAAAAGAATAGCTCACGTCTCCATAGGCGGAATGCAGCGGTAGAAGAAAGAAAACAACGCAGCAGACCAGGCCTGTCACCGAGATTCCTTTGTGCCCCATCCTGGGATTAAAAACGTCAAAACACAATGTAGCCTTGATAATACAATGTAAACAAATAGTATTCCACAAAAAGATTCAGTGTAATCAAAATGATATCCTCATAATGTGCACGCTATCTGACCGTCTCCAGTCCTTTCCGCAGCTTAATGACACCCGAACACCCGAGTCTTGTAACAACAGCAGTGGGTGGAGAACTGGATCTATCCAAACACAGCTGGTCAACAGCGACACTGTGAGTAATCTTTAAAAAGTACACATAATAACAGTAATTATTCTGAAAATATATTTCAGGAAAAGCCGTCATAAGAAAGTCAATAATTGGTCTGCATGATTGATTACTGAACAATTTCCTATAAAATCCCCCTTAGCTTATGAAAATAACCAAATAGAACCAGGAAACGATAAAAAGCCACACAGGAACAGAAAGGATATATAAACCGATCCCAAGCTTTTTTTCACGAGATATAGATTATGTGGAAGAAATACTTTGTAAATATCAGATTTATAGTGCTGTTTTTTTTTGTCAACACACATTAATCAGCGAAATACGCAAAAACAGATAGTATGGCAATGAGTAGAAATGATGATAGTCAAACAACGATGAATTTTAAACCCTTCAGATTTATAATAGGACTTCAGCACCATGGACAGCGGCACAGCAAGGCCGCTGCATTTCAAACGTTCTAACGCCAAACGCCACTTCTCTCGTCACTCTGTTAAAATACGCTAGCTCTCCACATACAGCAATTCTCTTTTGTAACCCCTGTCCAAATAGGCCTTCATGCCAACAGGCCACAATTCTAAGAGCAACCACATTTTAACTTAAAGACGTGCCAACATTTTTTCAATAGAACTCCTGCTTGCCTATATGCTTGATCAACTGGATACAGTTTGTCCCCGGTCAGGATTAACTACATAAAACACAAGAAGTAGTTATACATAAAAACAGAACCAATAATTAATCAAATGAAAACCATCGACAATCTTTGAAACAGCTAAAATCATATGGACAAAACAGACGGAGTGCAGCATTACAATAAAGAAAACAAAGCCGCAGAACAGACCTGTCACCGAGATTCCTTTGTGCCCCATTTTGGGTTCAAAAACGTCGATACACCTTGAATCCAAAATATTATAATGTAGATAAATACTATTCCACAAAAATAATATTTTTTCAACACTCCATTCAGTCAGAGCCATGCCCTGAAAAGTATGTAAATAAGTTGGGGTAGGAAGGTGATTATGCCAAAAATATACTGAATAAAAATATAAACGCAACATGCAACATTTCATTGATTGTACTGAGTTACAGTTCATGTAAGGAAATCAGTCAATTGAAATACATTCATTAGGGCCTATTCTATGGATTTCAGATGACTGGGCAGGGGTGCAGCCTTGGGTCGGCCTAGGAGGGCATAGGCCAACCCACTTAGCAGCCAGGTCCACCCACTGGGGAGCCAGCCCCAGCCAATCAGAATGAGTGTTTTTCCCTACAAAATGGCTTTACTACAGACAGATATATATATATATATAAATGCCAACGATCTACACAAAATGCTCTGTAATGTCAAAGTGGAAGAAAAATTATATATTTTTTAAAGGTTAAAATCACCAATGGCCCTAAGCACTGTCCTTCCTGTCCTGCAGCTCAGTTGAGAAGGAAGACTGCATATTTGATGTGTCTGGGTGATTTAATACATCATCCACAGTAAAAATTTTAACTTGACCATTCTTAAAGATATATTCAAAGTCTGATTTGTTATTGTTACCCATCCACCAATCACTGCCTGTCTTTAGGAGGATTTCGAAAAGCACCCTGGTCTTTGTAGTTGAATCTGTGCTTGAAATTCAATACTTGACTGAGGGACCTTACAGATATTGTATGTATGGGGAACATTGGAAGTGGTAGTCATTCAAAAATCATGTCAACACCTATTATTTCAGTCCATATAACTTATTATGTGATTTGTTAAGCCACATTTTGCTTCTGAAATTATTTAGGCTTGCCTAAACAAAGGGGATTATTACATTATCTTTTCACTTCGACATTATGGAGTTTTTTGTCTAGATCAATCTATTTATGACTTTTTGCAAATCCAATCAGTTTTCCACGTTGATTCAACGTCAGCACAATAATTTTTTTAGGGTTTAAATTATGTGGAAAAAACGTTGATCAACCAGTTTTTGCCCAGCGGGATAGCATAAAAAATGTAATCAAGCCTTTAAGTTATCATAAAACCATACCTCTGGGGACCCCTCAGAGTCATCAAGAGCCTCAGCAAAGTCTGTTGGAGTTTTTCTCAGAGTCTGGTCTGCAGGCAGAGTGTTGTCATTGTAAGATGTGACGAACTTGAAGTCACTTGTTCGCGAACCCGTCGTCAGGTATGCGTCATAATTGTAAGTGCTGCGGAGAGTTCCCGCGCCGTCCACCTCTGCGTAGTTGGGAGGGAGATACGCGCTGGGGATGGCGACCGCTCCGTCAAACAACAGTCTGGGCTTTCTCCTGCGGCAAAACCTCACGGCCAGGATGACAATGATGAAGGTGAGGAAAAAGGTGGAGACGGACACCAGCGCGATGATCAGATAAGAGGTGAGTTTGGAATTGTTCTCATCATAAGAGACATCTTTCAGTTCTGGCACTTCAGCCAAGTTATCAGAAATCACTAAATACATGGTACAGGTGGCAGAGAGAGAAGGCTGTCCGTTATCTTTCACTGACACAATGAGGTTCTGTTTCATGTTGTCAGATTCAGAAATGTCCCGCTGTGTCCTGATCTCTCCACTGTGGAGACCAATAGTGAAAAGTCCCGGATCAGTGGATTTGACTATATGATAGGACAGCCAGGCGTTCTGGCCGGAGTCCGCGTCCACCGCTATCATCTTGGAAACCAGAGAGCCTCCGTGCGCAGCTTTGGGGACCAGCTCGGTCATGAAGGAGTTCCCCTCTGGGGCGGGGTATAGTATCTGAGGAGAGTTGTCATTCACATCCGTTATAAACACACTGACCGTGACGTTGCTGCTGAGCGGAGGAGAACCGTTGTCTCTGGCCACCACGTGGACTTTAAAACTCCTGAACTGCTCGTAATCAAACGACCTCACAGCGTGGATCACCCCCGTGTCTCCGTTAACGGATAAAAACGAGGACACCGGGACACCGTTCACCTCACCAGGTAAGATAGAATAAATCACTGTACCGTTTTGTCTCCAGTCTGGGTCTCGTGCAGTAACGGAACACACGGAGGCACCGGGTTTGTTATTTTCAGTCACGTGGGCTTTATAGGACTGTTCCTCAAACACAGGTGGGTTGTCGTTGACGTCAGCTACAGATAACTGAACACTTTTAGAGGAGGACAGAGGCGGAGAGCCCTCGTCGGTGGCAGTGATTGTAATGTTGTAATCAGACACTAGTTCCCGGTCCAGTTCGCCCGTGGTCACCAGAGAATAGTAGTTTTTGATGGATGGCACCAACTTAAAGGGAAGGTTTTGCTGAATGTAGCAGCGGACCTGTCGGTTATTCTCAGAGTCTCTATCCTGCACGTTAATGATGCCCACCTCTGTACCAGGTGACGCGTTCTCAGGTATGGGGCTAGTCAGAGATTTTAGATAAATCACAGGGGTGTTGTCATTTATGTCTGTAATATCTATAATAACTTTACTGTCCGAGGAAAGACCAAAGCCATCTTTCCCTTCAATAAAAAGTTCAAATTGTGTCTCTTCTTCATAATCTATTTCTCCTGTCACTCTAATTTCTCCTGTATTCTGGTCCATAGTAAATACATTCCTTGCTGTTTCAGATACTCGACTAAATTCATACGTCACTTCCCCATTCACTCCCTCATCTGCATCCGTAGCACTCACTGTAACCACTACAGTATCTAAAGGAGAGTTTTCAGGCAGACTGGCTTTATAGACGGCCTGGCTAAACACTGGGGCGTTATCGTTAGCATCCAGTACAGTGACGTGTATGACTACGGTACCGGATCTCTGCGGAGAGCCTCCGTCTACAGCTGTCATCAACAGTTTCAACTCCTGCTGCTCCTCGCGGTCTAATTCTTTGTCCAGAACTAACTCACCGTATTTAATACCAGCATTATTCGTTTGCAAACCCAAAACAAAATGATTATTCCTTTGTAGTACGTAGCTTTGCACTGCGTTTTGCCCAATATCTGCGTCGTGAGCTGCGTTTACACGATAGCGCGCTCCTTTCAGAGCGGATTCTCTGATTTCTACCTTAATTAAATCCTTGGGAAATATGGGTGAATTATCGTTTATATCTTGGATTTGAAGTGATATATGATGCAACTCAAGTGGACTCTCTAGGACCAATTCGAATTTTAGTATGCATAAAATCTTTTCTCCACAAAGCCCCTCTCTGTCAATCCTCTCCGCAACAATCAGATCTCCGGTACTCAGATTAATGTCACAATAACGTTTGCGATTTCCTTCAGTATCAATTCGGGCTTTACGAGCGGACAGTCTGCTCGCCTCCAGCCCGAGATCCTTGGCTATATTTCCAATAACAGATCCTCGTTTCATCTCCTCCGGAAAAGAATAGCTCACGTCTCCATAGGCGGAATGCAGCGGTAGAAGAAAGAAAGCAAAGCAGAAGACCAGGCCTGACATTGAGAATCCTTTGTTCAGCATCCTTAGACTTTCAATAACATCCATATATATAGTTAAACAGATCGATGTAAGTATTCCACAAAAATATCCACAAAATATCAACATTCACTAGATTCTGAAAACAAAATACAAGTGTGTGCGCAGTCTGACCGTTCACCTCTATTATTTTATGTAGTGAAACGACACTAAAGCTTTGTTAATGACAACACCAACGGGTGGAGAGCTGTATCTATTCTACCTCCGCTGGTGAACAGCGACACTATGAGCACCATTCAGAAATTACACGCTGACATTGGGCTAAGAACATTTCAATAAAAGTCGCAGACAGACATTATTCATGATCAAACATTGGAGACATACATGATGTATGCCCCCAGGATATGGGGATAACCTAATAAGCACAGTCAGTAGCTCAACTTTAGTTTTAGAAGTTAGAAGGGACATAACCTGTCGGGGTGTCTGGGGGTCCTCCCCCATAATTGTTTTTGGCATCTAAAGCAGATTTTCTGCATTTCTACTCAATCTAATATGACCCACGGCCCTTCTAGCCATCTCTATTTAGAACAACAGAAAGTAAACAAAAATACCCACAGTCATCAAGCTGTAGGTAAGAGATAATTATTTCATATGTTTAAGTGATTGATAAAACTGAACTAGATGAAATGTAATTCAATAATCAATATTGTGATGCACCTTTAACCAATAGCCAAACAAATAAACAACTCTTTAAAAAATAAAGTACAGACTTATTAAGACATCTTCATATGACATTTCAGCCCGAGCCACCTCCACGCCCAATCCTCACCATTCTAGTCAATAACTAAATTCTCTCCCCAACACAATTTTCTTCCCACATTTTTTGGTTTCATTTCGAAGGGAAAGGTTTGGAAACAAGTTAAATATATATACAGCTCAAAAAAATAAAGGGAACACTTAAACAACACATCCTAGATCTGAATGAAAGAAATAATCTTATTAAATACTTTTTTATTTACATAGTTGGATGTGCTGACAACAAAATCACACAAAAATAATCAATGGAAATCCAATTTATCAACCCATGGAGGTCTGGATTTGGAGTCACACTCAAAATTAAAGTGGAAAACCACACTACAGGCTGATCCAACTTTGATGTAATGTCCTTAAAACAAGTCAAAATGAGGCTCAGTAGTGTGTGTGGCCTCCACGTGCCTGTATGACCTCCCTACAATGCCTGGGCATGCTCCTGATGAGGTGGCGGATGGTCTCCTGAGGGATCTCCTCCCAGACCTGGACTAAAGCATCCGCCAACTCCTGGACAGTCTGTGGTGCAAAGTGGGGTTGGTGGATGGAGCGAGACATGATGTCCCAGATGTGCTCAATTGGATTCAGGTCTGGGGAACGGGCGGGCCAGTCCATAGCATCAATGCCTTCCTCTTGCAGGAACTGCTGACACACTCCAGCCACATGAGGTCTAGCATTGTCTTGCATTAGGAGGAACCCAGGGCCAACCGCACCAGCATATGGTCTCACAAGGGGTCTGAGGATCTCATCTCGGTACCTAATGGCAGTCAGGCTACCTCTGGCGAGCACATGGAGTGCTGTGCGGCCCCCCAAAGAAATGCCACCCCACACCATGACTGATCCACCGCCAAACCGGTCATGCTGGAGGATGATGCAGGCAGCAGAACATTCTCTACGGCGTCTCCAGACTCTGTCACGTCTGTCACGTGCTCAGTGTGAACCTGCTTTCATCTGCGAAGAGCACAGGGCGCCAGTGGCGAATTTGCCAATCTTGGTGTTCTCTGGCAAATGCCAAACGTCCTGCACGGTGTTGGGCTGTAAGCACAACCCCCACCTGTGGACGTCGGGCCCTCATACCACCCTCATGGAGTCCGTTTCTGACCGTTTGAGCAGACACATGCACATTTGTGGCCTGCTGGAGGTCATTTTGCAGGGCTCTGGCAGTGCTTCTTCTGCTCCTCCTTGCACAAAGGCGGAGGTAGCGGTCCTGCTGCTGGGTTGTTGCCCTCCTACGGCCTCCTCCACGTCTCCTGATGTACTGGCCTGTCTCCTGGTAGCGCCTCCATGCTCTAGACACTATGCTGACAGACACAGCAAACCTTCTTGCCACAGCTCGCATTGATGTGCCATCCTGGATGAGCTGCACTACCTGAGCCACTTGTGTGGGTTGTAGACTCCGTCTCATGCTACCACTAGAGTGAAAGCACCGCCAGCATTCAAAAGTGACCAAAACATCAGCCAGGAAGCATAGGAACTGAGAAGTGGTCTGTAGTCCCCACCTGCAGAACCACTCCTTTATTGGGGGTGTCTTGCTAATTGCCTATAATTTCCACCTGTTGTCTATTCCATTTGCACAACAGCATGTGAAATGTATTGTCAATCAGTGTTGCTTCCTAAGTGGACAGTTTGATTTCACAGAAGTGTGATTGACTTGGAGTTACATTGTGTTATTTAAGTGTTCCCTTTATTTTTTTAAGCAGTGTATATATATATATATATATATATACATATATATATATATATATACATATATATATATATATATATATACATATATGTATATATATACATATATATATATACATATGTGTATATACATATACATACATATATATATATATATATATATATATATATACATATACATATATATATATATATATATATATATATATATATATATATATATATATATATATATATATACATAATCTGATATTTCTGCGATCTATTGTGACATTGTGGGAGGATAACCAACCTTCCAATTAATGGCAATGCATTTCTTAGCCTTTATAAATGCTAGGTTATACAGTTTCCATAACAAATGCAAATAGGTCCTCTTTTGTGCTTTACACCTCCAGCACAGGAATGACATTTCTGAGTGCACATTATTCAGTTTCACTCGCATATAGTATGTTCTATGGATGGTCTTCTTAGTGACAGGGGGCAGTATTCGGAAATTCAGATGAATAACGTGCCCAAATTAAACTGCCTGCTACTCGGGCCCAGAAGGTAGGATATGCATATTATTAGTAGATTTGGATAGAACACTCTGAAGTTTCTAAAACTGTTTGAATGTGTCACAGGTTCCAACGAGAGTGGCGCCCCCCCTCGGTCGGGCGGCGCTCGGCGGTCGTCGTCGAGCGCCTGAAAAGTATGTAAATAAGTTGGGGTAGGAAGGTGATTATGCCAAAAATATACTGAATAAAAATATAAACGCAACATGCAACATTTCATTGATTGTACTGAGTTACAGTTCATGTAAGGAAATCAGTCAATTGAAATACATTCATTAGGGCCTATTCTATGGATTTCAGATGACTGGGCAGGGGTGCAGCCTTGGGTCGGCCTAGGAGGGCATAGGCCAACCCACTTAGCAGCCAGGTCCACCCACTGGGGAGCCAGCCCCAGCCAATCAGAATGAGTGTTTTTCCCTACAAAATGGCTTTACTACAGACAGATATATATATATATATAAATGCCAACGATCTACACAAAATGCTCTGTAATGTCAAAGTGGAAGAAAAATTATATATTTTTTAAAGGTTAAAATCACCAATGGCCCTAAGCACTGTCCTTCCTGTCCTGCAGCTCAGTTGAGAAGGAAGACTGCATATTTGATGTGTCTGGGTGATTTAATACATCATCCACAGTAAAAATTTTAACTTGACCATTCTTAAAGATATATTCAAAGTCTGATTTGTTATTGTTACCCATCCACCAATCACTGCCTGTCTTTAGGAGGATTTCGAAAAGCACCCTGGTCTTTGTAGTTGAATCTGTGCTTGAAATTCAATACTTGACTGAGGGACCTTACAGATATTGTATGTATGGGGAACATTGGAAGTGGTAGTCATTCAAAAATCATGTCAACACCTATTATTTCAGTCCATATAACTTATTATGTGATTTGTTAAGCCACATTTTGCTTCTGAAATTATTTAGGCTTGCCTAAACAAAGGGGATTATTACATTATCTTTTCACTTCGACATTATGGAGTTTTTTGTCTAGATCAATCTATTTATGACTTTTTGCAAATCCAATCAGTTTTCCACGTTGATTCAACGTCAGCACAATAATTTTTTTAGGGTTTAAATTATGTGGAAAAAACGTTGATCAACCAGTTTTTGCCCAGCGGGATAGCATAAAAAATGTAATCAAGCCTTTAAGTTATCATAAAACCATACCTCTGGGGACCCCTCAGAGTCATCAAGAGCCTCAGCAAAGTCTGTTGGAGTTTTTCTCAGAGTCTGGTCTGCAGGCAGAGTGTTGTCATTGTAAGATGTGACGAACTTGAAGTCACTTGTTCGCGAACCCGTCGTCAGGTATGCGTCATAATTGTAAGTGCTGCGGAGAGTTCCCGCGCCGTCCACCTCTGCGTAGTTGGGAGGGAGATACGCGCTGGGGATGGCGACCGCTCCGTCAAACAACAGTCTGGGCTTTCTCCTGCGGCAAAACCTCACGGCCAGGATGACAATGATGAAGGTGAGGAAAAAGGTGGAGACGGACACCAGCGCGATGATCAGATAAGAGGTGAGTTTGGAATTGTTCTCATCATAAGAGACATCTTTCAGTTCTGGCACTTCAGCCAAGTTATCAGAAATCACTAAATACATGGTACAGGTGGCAGAGAGAGAAGGCTGTCCGTTATCTTTCACTGACACAATGAGGTTCTGTTTCATGTTGTCAGATTCAGAAATGTCCCGCTGTGTCCTGATCTCTCCACTGTGGAGACCAATAGTGAAAAGTCCCGGATCAGTGGATTTGACTATATGATAGGACAGCCAGGCGTTCTGGCCGGAGTCCGCGTCCACCGCTATCATCTTGGAAACCAGAGAGCCTCCGTGCGCAGCTTTGGGGACCAGCTCGGTCATGAAGGAGTTCCCCTCTGGGGCGGGGTATAGTATCTGAGGAGAGTTGTCATTCACATCCGTTATAAACACACTGACCGTGACGTTGCTGCTGAGCGGAGGAGAACCGTTGTCTCTGGCCACCACGTGGACTTTAAAACTCCTGAACTGCTCGTAATCAAACGACCTCACAGCGTGGATCACCCCCGTGTCTCCGTTAACGGATAAAAACGAGGACACCGGGACACCGTTCACCTCACCAGGTAAGATAGAATAAATCACTGTACCGTTTTGTCTCCAGTCTGGGTCTCGTGCAGTAACGGAACACACGGAGGCACCGGGTTTGTTATTTTCAGTCACGTGGGCTTTATAGGACTGTTCCTCAAACACAGGTGGGTTGTCGTTGACGTCAGCTACAGATAACTGAACACTTTTAGAGGAGGACAGAGGCGGAGAGCCCTCGTCGGTGGCAGTGATTGTAATGTTGTAATCAGACACTAGTTCCCGGTCCAGTTCGCCCGTGGTCACCAGAGAATAGTAGTTTTTGATGGATGGCACCAACTTAAAGGGAAGGTTTTGCTGAATGTAGCAGCGGACCTGTCGGTTATTCTCAGAGTCTCTATCCTGCACGTTAATGATGCCCACCTCTGTACCAGGTGACGCGTTCTCAGGTATGGGGCTAGTCAGAGATTTTAGATAAATCACAGGGGTGTTGTCATTTATGTCTGTAATATCTATAATAACTTTACTGTCCGAGGAAAGACCAAAGCCATCTTTCCCTTCAATAAAAAGTTCAAATTGTGTCTCTTCTTCATAATCTATTTCTCCTGTCACTCTAATTTCTCCTGTATTCTGGTCCATAGTAAATACATTCCTTGCTGTTTCAGATACTCGACTAAATTCATACGTCACTTCCCCATTCACTCCCTCATCTGCATCCGTAGCACTCACTGTAACCACTACAGTATCTAAAGGAGAGTTTTCAGGCAGACTGGCTTTATAGACGGCCTGGCTAAACACTGGGGCGTTATCGTTAGCATCCAGTACAGTGACGTGTATGACTACGGTACCGGATCTCTGCGGAGAGCCTCCGTCTACAGCTGTCATCAACAGTTTCAACTCCTGCTGCTCCTCGCGGTCTAATTCTTTGTCCAGAACTAACTCACCGTATTTAATACCAGCATTATTCGTTTGCAAACCCAAAACAAAATGATTATTCCTTTGTAGTACGTAGCTTTGCACTGCGTTTTGCCCAATATCTGCGTCGTGAGCTGCGTTTACACGATAGCGCGCTCCTTTCAGAGCGGATTCTCTGATTTCTACCTTAATTAAATCCTTGGGAAATATGGGTGAATTATCGTTTATATCTTGGATTTGAAGTGATATATGATGCAACTCAAGTGGACTCTCTAGGACCAATTCGAATTTTAGTATGCATAAAATCTTTTCTCCACAAAGCCCCTCTCTGTCAATCCTCTCCGCAACAATCAGATCTCCGGTACTCAGATTAATGTCACAATAACGTTTGCGATTTCCTTCAGTATCAATTCGGGCTTTACGAGCGGACAGTCTGCTCGCCTCCAGCCCGAGATCCTTGGCTATATTTCCAATAACAGATCCTCGTTTCATCTCCTCCGGAAAAGAATAGCTCACGTCTCCATAGGCGGAATGCAGCGGTAGAAGAAAGAAAGCAAAGCAGAAGACCAGGCCTGACATTGAGAATCCTTTGTTCAGCATCCTTAGACTTTCAATAACATCCATATATATAGTTAAACAGATCGATGTAAGTATTCCACAAAAATATCCACAAAATATCAACATTCACTAGATTCTGAAAACAAAATACAAGTGTGTGCGCAGTCTGACCGTTCACCTCTATTATTTTATGTAGTGAAACGACACTAAAGCTTTGTTAATGACAACACCAACGGGTGGAGAGCTGTATCTATTCTACCTCCGCTGGTGAACAGCGACACTATGAGCACCATTCAGAAATTACACGCTGACATTGGGCTAAGAACATTTCAATAAAAGTCGCAGACAGACATTATTCATGATCAAACATTGGAGACATACATGATGTATGCCCCCAGGATATGGGGATAACCTAATAAGCACAGTCAGTAGCTCAACTTTAGTTTTAGAAGTTAGAAGGGACATAACCTGTCGGGGTGTCTGGGGGTCCTCCCCCATAATTGTTTTTGGCATCTAAAGCAGATTTTCTGCATTTCTACTCAATCTAATATGACCCACGGCCCTTCTAGCCATCTCTATTTAGAACAACAGAAAGTAAACAAAAATACCCACAGTCATCAAGCTGTAGGTAAGAGATAATTATTTCATATGTTTAAGTGATTGATAAAACTGAACTAGATGAAATGTAATTCAATAATCAATATTGTGATGCACCTTTAACCAATAGCCAAACAAATAAACAACTCTTTAAAAAATAAAGTACAGACTTATTAAGACATCTTCATATGACATTTCAGCCCGAGCCACCTCCACGCCCAATCCTCACCATTCTAGTCAATAACTAAATTCTCTCCCCAACACAATTTTCTTCCCACATTTTTTGGTTTCATTTCGAAGGGAAAGGTTTGGAAACAAGTTAAATATATATACAGCTCAAAAAAATAAAGGGAACACTTAATCACTAGATCTGAATGAAAGAAATAATCTTATTAAATACTTTTTTATTTACATAGTTGGATGTGCTGACAACAAAATCACACAAAAATAATCAATGGAAATCCAATTTATCAACCCATGGAGGTCTGGATTTGGAGTCACACTCAAAATTAAAGTGGAAAACCACACTACAGGCTGATCCAACTTTGATGTAATGTCCTTAAAACAAGTCAAAATGAGGCTCAGTAGTGTGTGTGGCCTCCACGTGCCTGTATGACCTCCCTACAATGCCTGGGCATGCTCCTGATGAGGTGGCGGATGGTCTCCTGAGGG
Organism: Salmo trutta; assembly: GCF_901001165.1. NCBI lineage: Eukaryota > Metazoa > Chordata > Actinopteri > Salmoniformes > Salmonidae > Salmo > Salmo trutta. The sequence goes on along the minus strand of NC_042969.1, from coordinate 17,508,497 downwards.
ATCTCCTCCCAGACCTGGACTAAAGCATCCGCCAACTCCTGGACAGTCTGTGGTGCAAAGTGGGGTTGGTGGATGGAGCGAGACATGATGTCCCAGATGTGCTCAATTGGATTCAGGTCTGGGGAACGGGCGGGCCAGTCCATAGCATCAATGCCTTCCTCTTGCAGGAACTGCTGACACACTCCAGCCACATGAGGTCTAGCATTGTCTTGCATTAGGAGGAACCCAGGGCCAACCGCACCAGCATATGGTCTCACAAGGGGTCTGAGGATCTCATCTCGGTACCTAATGGCAGTCAGGCTACCTCTGGCGAGCACATGGAGTGCTGTGCGGCCCCCCAAAGAAATGCCACCCCACACCATGACTGATCCACCGCCAAACCGGTCATGCTGGAGGATGATGCAGGCAGCAGAACATTCTCTACGGCGTCTCCAGACTCTGTCACGTCTGTCACGTGCTCAGTGTGAACCTGCTTTCATCTGCGAAGAGCACAGGGCGCCAGTGGCGAATTTGCCAATCTTGGTGTTCTCTGGCAAATGCCAAACGTCCTGCACGGTGTTGGGCTGTAAGCACAACCCCCACCTGTGGACGTCGGGCCCTCATACCACCCTCATGGAGTCCGTTTCTGACCGTTTGAGCAGACACATGCACATTTGTGGCCTGCTGGAGGTCATTTTGCAGGGCTCTGGCAGTGCTTCTTCTGCTCCTCCTTGCACAAAGGCGGAGGTAGCGGTCCTGCTGCTGGGTTGTTGCCCTCCTACGGCCTCCTCCACATCTCCTGATGTACTGGCCTGTCTCCTGGTAGCGCCTCCATGCTCTAGACACTATGCTGACAGACACAGCAAACCTTCTTGCCACAGCTCGCATTGATGTGCCATCCTGGATGAGCTGCACTACCTGAGCCACTTGTGTGGGTTGTAGACTCCGTCTCATGCTACCACTAGAGTGAAAGCACCGCCAGCATTCAAAAGTGACCAAAACATCAGCCAGGAAGCATAGGAACTGAGAAGTGGTCTGTAGTCCCCACCTGCAGAACCACTCCTTTATTGGGGGTGTCTTGCTAATTGCCTATAATTTCCACCTGTTGTCTATTCCATTTGCACAACAGCATGTGAAATGTATTGTCAATCAGTGTTGCTTCCTAAGTGGACAGTTTGATTTCACAGAAGTGTGATTGACTTGGAGTTACATTGTGTTATTTAAGTGTTCCCTTTATTTTTTTAAGCAGTGTATATATATATATATATATACATAATCTGATATTTCTGCGATCTATTGTGACATTGTGGGAGGATAACCAACCTTCCAATTAATGGCAATGCATTTCTTAGCCTTTATAAATGCTAGGTTATACAGTTTCCATAACAAATGCAAATAGGTCCTCTTTTGTGCTTTACACCTCCAGCACAGGAATGACATTTCTGAGTGCACATTATTCAGTTTCACTCGCATATAGTATGTTCTATGGATGGTCTTCTTAGTGACAGGGGGCAGTATTCGGAAATTCAGATGAATAACGTGCCCAAATTAAACTGCCTGCTACTCGGGCCCAGAAGGTAGGATATGCATATTATTAGTAGATTTGGATAGAACACTCTGAAGTTTCTAAAACTGTTTGAATGTGTCACAGGTTCCAACGAGAGTGGCGCCCCCCCTCGGTCGGGCGGCGCTCGGCGGTCGTCGTCGCCGGCCTATTAGCTGCCACCGATCATTGTTTCTGTGTCGTTTAGTTTTGTCTGTCTGTTCCGCACCTGTTTTGTGTATGTCATTAGTGGGGACTTATTTAATGTGTGTTTTCAGTTGGGATTTTGTGCGGGATTGTTTATTGTCTACGTTGTGTTACCGACAGTTTTGTCGAGCGATTTCCCGGCTGCGCTCCTTGCGCCTTGTAATTATATTTTGTGTTTTATGGGCGCAGTTCAAAATACGTGAACTTTGTATAGCGCCCTGTGCTTTTCGGCGTTTGTGTGTGTCAGTTGTATTAAAAGACACTCACCTCCAGCACCTCTGTCTCCTGCATTTGATTCCGCCTATCCGCCAGTCCAAATCAGGCGTGACAGAATCCCGCACCAAAAAACTGATGGAGTCAGCAGGAGCAGAAGCGCCATCCATGGCTGAGCAGGTCTCCCAGCATGCCGGCCTCCTCCACCGCCTAGGCTCGGCCATGGATCAGGTGTTGACCCGGTTGGAGAGATGGGAGAGAAGTGCCTCCCCAGCAGGACCAGTTCCGGTCCCTCACCCTGCGCCCCTACCTACATCCACTGAAGCGGGTGCCAGCGGGATCCGGATTTCACCTCCCAGGGAGTTCGATGGGACGGCCGCTGGGTGCAAGGGGTTCCTCCTCCAACTGGAACTGTACCTGGCAACCGTCCGCCCACCTCCCTCCGACGAAGAGAGGGTGAGCGTCCTCGTCTCGTGTCTCACGGGTCGAGCCCTGGAATGGGCCAATGCGGTCTGGGATGGTCCAGACTCGGCCCGGGGTGACTACCCTGAGTTCACCCGCCGCTTCCGGGCGGTTTTCGATCATCCCCCGGAGGGCAGGGCGGCGGGTGAGCTACTATTCCATTTGAGACAGGAGACGAGGACCGCTCAGGATTTCGCGTTGGAATTCTGGACTCTCGCCGCTGGATCGGGGTGGAACGAGCGGGCCCTAATAGACCACTATAGGTGCAGCCTTCGCGAGGACGTCCGCCGGGAGCTGGCATGTAGGGACAACACCTCCACTCTGGACCAACTGGTGGATTTGTCCATTAGATTGGACAACCTGCTGGCTGCCCGGGGACGTTCCAGTCGGGGCCTGTTCGTTCCACCTACCAGTCCACCCGCTCCACAGCCCATGGAGATAGGGGGGGCTGCACCGAGGAGGACCGGAGGGGGGGGTCTCTCCTGCACCCGATGTGGACGCAGAGGACACACTGTGGACCGGTGCTGGAGAGGTCCCTCCGGGAGTTCGGAGGGCAGGCAGAGCACTGCTTCGGCCCCCCAGGTGAGTCCGCACCAACCACACCCAGAGCCCCCTGTCGACCACTTGTACACCTCCGTTTGTTTTCCTTATTTTTCCCCTCACTTCCAGTATAAGGCGCTAGTCGATTCAGGTGCAGCTGGGAGTTTTATGGACCATGGGTTAGCTGAGAGGTTAGGGATTCCCCGGGTTCAGCTGGACCACCCCTTCCCTGTGCACGCCCTAGATAGTCGACCGCTAGGGTCAGGCCAAGTAGGGGAGGTCACCGTGCCACTGGTTATGCAGACGTGGGGGGGTCATGTGGAGCGTATCAGCCTGTTCATCATTGACTCCCCAGCGTTCCCAGTGGTACTGGGAATCCCCTGGCTAGCCACACACAACCCCCAGATTTCGTGGAGACAGAGGGCTCTTACGGGGTGGTCGAGGGAGTGCTCAGGTAGGTGCATAGGAGTTTCCATCGGTGCGACTACGGTGGAGAGTCCAGACCAAGTCTCCACCGTGCACATTCCCTCAGAGTATGCCGATTTGGCTATCGCCTTCAGTAAGACGAAGGCGACTCTATTACCACCCCATCGACGAGGGGATTGTGCGATAAACCTCCAGGCCGACGCGATCCTTCCGAGGAGTCACGTGTATCCTCTGTCTCAGGAGGAGACAGTGGCTATGGATACATACGTCACTGAGTCCTTGAGACAGGGATACATTCGGCCCTCTAAATCCCCCGTCTCCTCGAGCTTCTTTTTCGTGAAGAAGAAGGAGGGAGGTCTGCGCCCGTGCATTGACTATAGAGGTCTAAATGCTATCACAGTGGGTTTCAGTTACCCGCTACCTCTCATTGCTACGGCAGTGGAGTCATTTCACGGGGCGCGCTTCTTCACGAAATTGGATCTCAGGAGTGCGTATAACTTGGTGCGTATCCGAGATGGAGACGAGTGGAAAACCGCATTTAGTACCACATCGGGCCATTATGAGTACCTCGTCATGCCGTATGGGTTAAAGAATGCTCCCGCTGTCTTCCAATCCTTTGTGGACGAGGTCCTTAGGGACATGCTCGGGCAGGGTGTGGTGGTGTACATCGATGACATCCTGATCTGCTCCGCCACACGCGCCGAGCATGTGTCCCTGGTGCGTAGAGTGCTTGGGCGGCTGCTGGAGCATAACCTATACGTCAAGGCTGAGAAATGTGAGTTCTTCAAAAGAGTCGTCTCATTTCTAGGATATCGCATTTCCACCTCGGGGGTGGAGGTGGAGTGTGACCGCGTGACGGCTGTGCGTAATTGGCCAACCCCAGCCACTGTGAAGGAGGTGCAGCGGTTCTTGGGGTTCGCTAATTATTATCGGAGGTTTATCCGGGGTTTTGGCCAGGTAGCAGCTCCCATTACCTCACTGATGAAGGGGGGGCCGGTGCGGCTACGATGGTCAGCAGAGGCGGACAGAGCCTTCCATCGTCTGAAGGTTCTGTTCACCAATGCACCTGTCCTGGCGCATCCGGACCCCTCTTTGCCATTCATAGTGGAGATGGACGCGTCCGAGGCTGGGGTAGGAGCTGTGCTTTCGCAGCGTTCGGGCGTTCCACCGAAGCTCCGCCCATGCGCGTTCTTTTCTAAGAAGCTGAGCCCCGCGGGGCGCAATTATGATGTGGGGGACCGGGAGCTGTTAGCCGTGGTCAGGGCTTTGACGGTGTAGAGACATTGGCTTGAGGGGGCACGTCACCCTTTTCTCATCTGGACCGACCACCGTAACCTGGAGTATATTCGGGCAGCGAGGAGGCTTAATCCCCGTCAGGCAAGGTGGGCCATGTTTTTTACGAGGTTTAACTTCACTCTCTCGTACAGTCCAGGTTCCCGGAACCGGAAGGCTGACGCACTGTCGCGTCTCTACGACACCGAGGAGCGGACCATCGATCCTACTCCCATACTTCCCGCCTCCTGTCTGGTGGCACCGGTGGTATGGGAGGTGGATGCGGACATCGAGCGGGCGGGTCGGTCAGAACCTACTCCACCGCAGTGTCCCGTGGGCCTGAAATACGTTCCGCTTGGTGTTCGCGATCGCCTGATCCGATGGTCCCATACTCTACCCTCCTCGGGTCATCCTGGGGTGGAACGGACAGTGCGGGGCCTGAAGGGGAGGTACTGGTGGCCCACCTTGGCTGAGGATGTCCGGCGTTATGTCTCGTCCTGTTCAGTATGCGCTCAGTGTAAGGCTCCTAGGCACCTACCTCGAGGGAAATTACAGCCCCTCCCTGTTCCACAGCGGCCCTGGACTCACCTCTCGGTGGATTTCCTTACGGATCTTCCGCCGTCTCAGGGGAACACGGCGATCCTGGTCGTTGTGGACAGGTTCTCTAAGTCCTGCCGTCTGCTCCCTTTGCCCGGTCTTCCTACGGCCCTGCAGACCGCAGAGGCCCTGTTCACTCACGTCTTCCGGCACTATGGGGTGCCCGAGGACATCGTATCTGATCGGGGTCCCCAGTTTACATCCAGGGTATGGAAATCGTTTATGGAGAGGCTGGGGGTCTCGGTCAGCCTGACCTCGGGGTTCCACCCCGAGAGTAATGGGCAGGTAGAGCGCATCAACCAGGATGTGGGCAGGTTCCTGCGGTCGTATTGCCAGGACCGGCCAGGGGAGTGGGCGCAGTTCGTGCCATGGGCCGAGATGGCCCAGAACTCTCAGCGCCACTCCTCCACTAATCTGTCACCCTTCCAGGTGGTGCTGGGGTATCAGCCGGTCCTGGTGCCATGGCAACAGAGCCAGACAGAGGCTCCTGCGGTGGAGGCATGGGTGAAGCGCTCTCAGGAGACCTGGAACACGGTCCAGGAATGTTTAAGGAGGGCAAGCGAACGGCACAAGGAGAGCGCTGACCGCCACCGCAGTGACGCCCCCGTGTTTAACCCGGGGGATAGAGTCTGGCTCTCGACCCGGAACCTGCCTCTCCGCCTGCCCTGCCGGAAGCTGGGTCCGCGGTTTGTGGGGCCGTTCAAAGTCCTGAGGAGGATAAACGAGGTGTGTTACAGGTTACAACTTCCTTCGTATTACCGTATTAACCCCTCGTTTCATGTGTCTCTCCTCAGGCCGGTGGTAGCTGGTCCGCTGCAGGACAGTGAGGTGCTGGAGGCCCCCCCGCCCCCCCTGGACATCGGGGGGAGCCCGGCGTACACAGTCCGAGCCATCCTGGACTCCCGACGTCGGGTAGGGGGCCTGCAGTACCTCGTGGACTGGGAGGGGTACGGTCCGGAGGAGAGGTGCTGGGTTCCGGCGGCGGACGTTCTGGACCCCTCTATGCTGCTGGACTTCCACCGTCGCCGACCGGATCGGCCGGCGCCTCGCCCTCCGGGCCGTCCCCGAGGCCGGCGTCGGCGCGCGTACTGTCACAGGTTCCAACGAGAGTGGCGCCCCCCCTCGGTCGGGCGGCGCTCGGCGGTCGTCGTCGCCGGCCTATTAGCTGCCACCGATCATTGTTTCTGTGTCGTTTAGTTTTGTCTGTCTGTTCCGCACCTGTTTTGTGTATGTCATTAGTGGGGACTTATTTAATGTGTGTTTTCAGTTGGGATTTTGTGCGGGATTGTTTATTGTCTACGTTGTGTTACCGACAGTTTTGTCGAGCGATTTCCCGGCTGCGCTCCTTGCGCCTTGTAATTATATTTTGTGTTTTATGGGCGCAGTTCAAAATACGTGAACTTTGTATAGCGCCCTGTGCTTTTCGGCGTTTGTGTGTGTCAGTTGTATTAAAAGACACTCACCTCCAGCACCTCTGTCTCCTGCATTTGATTCCGCCTATCCGCCAGTCCAAATCAGGCGTGACAGAATCCCGCACCAAAAAACTGATGGAGTCAGCAGGAGCAGAAGCGCCATCCATGGCTGAGCAGGTCTCCCAGCATGCCGGCCTCCTCCACCGCCTAGGCTCGGCCATGGATCAGGTGTTGACCCGGTTGGAGAGATGGGAGAGAAGTGCCTCCCCAGCAGGACCAGTTCCGGTCCCTCACCCTGCGCCCCTACCTACATCCACTGAAGCGGGTGCCAGCGGGATCCGGATTTCACCTCCCAGGGAGTTCGATGGGACGGCCGCTGGGTGCAAGGGGTTCCTCCTCCAACTGGAACTGTACCTGGCAACCGTCCGCCCACCTCCCTCCGACGAAGAGAGGGTGAGCGTCCTCGTCTCGTGTCTCACGGGTCGAGCCCTGGAATGGGCCAATGCGGTCTGGGATGGTCCAGACTCGTCCCGGGGTGACTACCCTGAGTTCACCCGCCGCTTCCGGGCGGTTTTCGATCATCCCCCGGAGGGCAGGGCGGCGGGTGAGCTACTATTCCATTTGAGACAGGAGACGAGGACCGCTCAGGATTTCGCGTTGGAATTCTGGACTCTCGCCGCTGGATCGGGGTGGAACGAGCGGGCCCTAATAGACCACTATAGGTGCAGCCTTCGCGAGGACGTCCGCCGGGAGCTGGCATGTAGGGACAACACCTCCACTCTGGACCAACTGGTGGATTTGTCCATTAGATTGGACAACCTGCTGGCTGCCCGGGGACGTTCCAGTCGGGGCCTGTTCGTTCCACCTACCAGTCCACCCGCTCCACAGCCCATGGAGATAGGGGGGGCTGCACCGAGGAGGACCGGAGGGGGGGGTCTCTCCTGCACCCGATGTGGACGCAGAGGACACACTGTGGACCGGTGCTGGAGAGGTCCCTCCGGGAGTTCGGAGGGCAGGCAGAGCACTGCTTCGGCCCCCCAGGTGAGTCCGCACCAACCACACCCAGAGCCCCCTGTCGACCACTTGTACACCTCCGTTTGTTTTCCTTATTTTTCCCCTCACTTCCAGTATAAGGCGCTAGTCGATTCAGGTGCAGCTGGGAGTTTTATGGACCATGGGTTAGCTGAGAGGTTAGGGATTCCCCGGGTTCAGCTGGACCACCCCTTCCCTGTGCACGCCCTAGATAGTCGACCGCTAGGGTCAGGCCAAGTAGGGGAGGTCACCGTGCCACTGGTTATGCAGACGTGGGGGGGTCATGTGGAGCGTATCAGCCTGTTCATCATTGACTCCCCAGCGTTCCCAGTGGTACTGGGAATCCCCTGGCTAGCCACACACAACCCCCAGATTTCGTGGAGACAGAGGGCTCTTACGGGGTGGTCGAGGGAGTGCTCAGGTAGGTGCATAGGAGTTTCCATCGGTGCGACTACGGTGGAGAGTCCAGACCAAGTCTCCACCGTGCACATTCCCTCAGAGTATGCCGATTTGGCTATCGCCTTCAGTAAGACGAAGGCGACTCTATTACCACCCCATCGACGAGGGGATTGTGCGATAAACCTCCAGGCCGACGCGATCCTTCCGAGGAGTCACGTGTATCCTCTGTCTCAGGAGGAGACAGTGGCTATGGATACATACGTCACTGAGTCCTTGAGACAGGGATACATTCGGCCCTCTAAATCCCCCGTCTCCTCGAGCTTCTTTTTCGTGAAGAAGAAGGAGGGAGGTCTGCGCCCGTGCATTGACTATAGAGGTCTAAATGCTATCACAGTGGGTTTCAGTTACCCGCTACCTCTCATTGCTACGGCAGTGGAGTCATTTCACGGGGCGCGCTTCTTCACGAAATTGGATCTCAGGAGTGCGTATAACTTGGTGCGTATCCGAGATGGAGACGAGTGGAAAACCGCATTTAGTACCACATCGGGCCATTATGAGTACCTCGTCATGCCGTATGGGTTAAAGAATGCTCCCGCTGTCTTCCAATCCTTTGTGGACGAGGTCCTTAGGGACATGCTCGGGCAGGGTGTGGTGGTGTACATCGATGACATCCTGATCTGCTCCGCCACACGCGCCGAGCATGTGTCCCTGGTGCGTAGAGTGCTTGGGCGGCTGCTGGAGCATAACCTATACGTCAAGGCTGAGAAATGTGAGTTCTTCAAAAGAGTCGTCTCATTTCTAGGATATCGCATTTCCACCTCGGGGGTGGAGGTGGAGTGTGACCGCGTGACGGCTGTGCGTAATTGGCCAACCCCAGCCACTGTGAAGGAGGTGCAGCGGTTCTTGGGGTTCGCTAATTATTATCGGAGGTTTATCCGGGGTTTTGGCCAGGTAGCAGCTCCCATTACCTCACTGATGAAGGGGGGGGCCGGTGCGGCTACGATGGTCAGCAGAGGCGGACAGAGCCTTCCATCGTCTGAAGGTTCTGTTCACCAATGCACCTGTCCTGGCGCATCCGGACCCCTCTTTGCCATTCATAGTGGAGATGGACGCGTCCGAGGCTGGGGTAGGAGCTGTGCTTTCGCAGCGTTCGGGCGTTCCACCGAAGCTCCGCCCATGCGCGTTCTTTTCTAAGAAGCTGAGCCCCGCGGGGCGCAATTATGATGTGGGGGACCGGGAGCTGTTAGCCGTGGTCAGGGCTTTGACGGTGTGGAGACATTGGCTTGAGGGGGCACGTCACCCTTTTCTCATCTGGACCGACCACCGTAACCTGGAGTATATTCGGGCAGCGAGGAGGCTTAATCCCCGTCAGGCAAGGTGGGCCATGTTTTTTACGAGGTTTAACTTCACTCTCTCGTACATTCCAGGTTCCCGGAACCGGAAGGCTGACGCACTGTCGCGTCTCTACGACACCGAGGAGCGGACCATCGATCCTACTCCCATACTTCCCGCCTCCTGTCTGGTGTCACCGGTGGTATGGGAGGTGGATGCGGACATCGAGCGGGCGGGTCGGTCAGAACCTACTCCACCGCAGTGTCCCGTGGGCCTGAAATACGTTCCGCTTGGTGTTCGCGATCGCCTGATCCGATGGTCCCATACTCTACCCTCCTCGGGTCATCCTGGGGTGGAACGGACAGTGCGGGGCCTGAAGGGGAGGTACTGGTGGCCCACCTTGGCTGAGGATGTCCGGCGTTATGTCTCGTCCTGTTCAGTATGCGCTCAGTGTAAGGCTCCTAGGCACCTACCTCGAGGGAAATTACAGCCCCTCCCTGTTCCACAGCGGCCCTGGACTCACCTCTCGGTGGATTTCCTTACGGATCTTCCGCCGTCTCAGGGGAACACGGCGATCCTGGTCGTTGTGGACAGGTTCTCTAAGTCCTGCCGTCTGCTCCCTTTGCCCGGTCTTCCTACGGCCCTGCAGACCGCAGAGGCCCTGTTCACTCACGTCTTCCGGCACTATGGGGTGCCCGAGGACATCGTATCTGATCGGGGTCCCCAGTTTACATCCAGGGTATGGAAATCGTTTATGGAGAGGCTGGGGGTCTCGGTCAGCCTGACCTCGGGGTTCCACCCCGAGAGTAATGGGCAGGTAGAGCGCATCAACCAGGATGTGGGCAGGTTCCTGCGGTCGTATTGCCAGGACCGGCCAGGGGAGTGGGCGCAGTTCGTGCCATGGGCCGAGATGGCCCAGAACTCTCAGCGCCACTCCTCCACTAATCTGTCACCCTTCCAGGTGGTGCTGGGGTATCAGCCGGTCCTGGTGCCATGGCAACAGAGCCAGACAGAGGCTCCTGCGGTGGAGGCATGGGTGAAGCGCTCTCAGGAGACCTGGAACACGGTCCAGGAATGTTTAAGGAGGGCAAGCGAACGGCACAAGGAGAGCGCTGACCGCCACCGCAGTGACGCCCCCGTGTTTAACCCGGGGGATAGAGTCTGGCTCTCGACCCGGAACCTGCCTCTCCGCCTGCCCTGCCGGAAGCTGGGTCCGCGGTTTGTGGGGCCGTTCAAAGTCCTGAGGAGGATAAACGAGGTGTGTTACAGGTTACAACTTCCTTCGTATTACCGTATTAACCCCTCGTTTCATGTGTCTCTCCTCAGGCCGGTGGTAGCTGGTCCGCTGCAGGACAGTGAGGTGCTGGAGGCCCCCCCGCCCCCCCTGGACATCGGGGGGAGCCCGGCGTACACAGTCCGAGCCATCCTGGACTCCCGACGTCGGGTAGGGGGCCTGCAGTACCTCGTGGACTGGGAGGGGTACGGTCCGGAGGAGAGGTGCTGGGTTCCGGCGGCGGACGTTCTGGACCCCTCTATGCTGCTGGACTTCCACCGTCGCCGACCGGATCGGCCGGCGCCTCGCCCTCCGGGCCGTCCCCGAGGCCGGCGTCGGCGCGCGTACTGTCACAGGTTCCAACGAGAGTGGCGCCCCCCCTCGGTCGGGCGGCGCTCGGCGGTCGTCGTCGCCGGCCTATTAGCTGCCACCGATCATTGTTTCTGTGTCGTTTAGTTTTGTCTGTCTGTTCCGCACCTGTTTTGTGTATGTCATTAGTGGGGACTTATTTAATGTGTGTTTTCAGTTGGGATTTTGTGCGGGATTGTTTATTGTCTACGTTGTGTTACCGACAGTTTTGTCGAGCGATTTCCCGGCTGCGCTCCTTGCGCCTTGTAATTATATTTTGTGTTTTATGGGCGCAGTTCAAAATACGTGAACTTTGTATAGCGCCCTGTGCTTTTCGGCGTTTGTGTGTGTCAGTTGTATTAAAAGACACTCACCTCCAGCACCTCTGTCTCCTGCATTTGATTCCGCCTATCCGCCAGTCCAAATCAGACGTGACAGAATGATGTCTGTGAGTATAACAGAACTCATATGGCAGGCAAAAACCTGAGAAAAAATCCAACCAGGAAGTGGTTTGTAGTTTTTCAACTTATTGCCTTTCCAAACTACAGTGTCTGTGGGGTCATTTGGCACTTCCTAAGCCTTCCACTAGATGTCAACAGTCTTTAGAACCTTGTTTCATGCTTATACTGTTACTGGGCAGAGAATAAGAGCTGTCTCAAGCCTGAGACCAACAAGTTGTTTACTGTGCTGGCACGCAGGCACGCCGTTCCTTCTTTTTCCTCTGTAATGAATACGCTATTGTCCAGTTGGAATATTATCAAAGATTTATGTTAAAAAGACCCTAAGGATTGATTGTAAACATCGTTTGACATATTTCTACAAACGGTAATGGAACTATTTGACTTTTCGTCTCGGGTTTTGCGCTCATGCATTATGCCTTTTGATTGGTGATCTGAACGCGCGAACAAAATGGAGGTATTTGGACATAAATATGGAGTTTATCAAACAAAATGAAAATTTCTTGTGGAAGTGGGAGGCCTGGGAGTGCATTCCGACGAAGATCAGCAAAGGTAAGTGAAGATTTATAATACTATTTCTGAGTTTAGTTGACTCCAGAACTTGGCGGGTAACTGTATAGCTTGCTTTGATGGCTGAGCTCTGTACTCAGAATATTGAACAATGTGCTTTCGCTGTAAAGCTATTTTGAAATCTGACACAGTGGTTGCATTAAGGAGAAGTGAATCTATAATTCTTTCAATAACTGTTGAAAATTTTATCAACATTTATGATGAGTATTTTTGTAAATTGATGTGCTCATTCACCGGATGTTTTGGAGGCAATACATTTTCTGAACATCATGCGCCAATGTAAAATGGGGTTTATGGATATAAATAATAACTTTATTGAACAAAACATACATGTATTGTGTAACATTGAGTCCTGGGAGTGTCATCTGATGAAGATAATCAAAGGTTACTGATTAATTTTAGCTGTATTTCTGGTTTTTGTGACGCCTCTCCTTGCTTGGAAAATGGCTGTGTGGTTTTTCTTGTTTATGCGCTGTCCTAACATAATCTAATGTTATGCTTTCGCCGTAAAGCCTTTTTGAAATTGGACAATGTGGTTGGATTAACGAGAAGTGTATCTTTAAAATGGGATATAATAGTTGTATGTTTGAGAAATTTGAATTATGAGATTTTTGTTGTTTTGAATTTGCCGCCCTGCTATTTCACTGGCTGTTGAATAGTGTGTCCCGCAGGTGGGACCCTATCGTCTCACATACCCCAGAGAGGTTAACGTGCAGTCATTTATGTCTGAGATTATATGACTGGGAATTTAAACATAACTATCCATTCATGATCATCAATAGCTTTTCCCAGGTCTTCCTCACATCTTTCAACCCTTGATACAGCTGAAATCAACTTTAGACGATTGTCAGACTGCCTTAAAATAGTTTAAATCTTTCTGGCTTGTCCAGTGTTTGCTGCACAGAGTGAATAAAGTGTTGTATCTACAAAACTTCACCTCAGCTTCGTCACAGACTGGTCTTCCCTGGCTGCCTGACCCTGCTGAGACCCCTGTCACCATCTGATCCTGCTCAGATGAGGCATGACAAAGAATTAACTTGGTGTACATTTATACATTATTTTATACAAGAATATAATCAATGGTTCAATAATTGAAATGACCATTATTCCCATATCCCAGACTGTAGCTTTAAGCTGCTGTCCTGTAGCTACTGTAGGTCTACCAATCAATTCAAGATGGAACTTTATATCATTCACTGATATTGTTAAATATACTGCAAAATTCACCTGACCTCCGTAGACTGGTCTTCCCTCTCTGTCTGACTCTGCTGGGACACCTGTCACCATCTGATCCTCCTAAGACATGATGAGCATAGTGTTGTGTCTTGACTGTGCACCACGACAGTGAAGCCTGTAGAGCTGTTTATTACTGTGTCAGTGTGAAAAGTAGGGAATTAGCTAGGGAAAGTTATAGATCAATATAACGTTACATTGCTATACTGACTCTAATAAAAAGTCACATTGAGCTGAAAAAACGTCAGAATGTCGATCTACAATCGTTTGCCCGCTGGATTCATTGTTTGATTCAGGTCTATTGTGATTGTGGCAAAAATAACAGCTAACATTAGTGAGCTAGTTAGCTCGCTAATGTTAGACAACGTTTGGCTAGCTCTCTCTTGCTAACGGTACTTCAACTGGTGAAAGATAGCCAAGTTCATTTACATCTGTTGAAACGGGACAAAACAAAATCTACAAAACATTTCCATACACACAACAGCTGCTAGATATGCAGTGGCATGTATTCATGGATGCCAAGTGAAGACAAAATAAATTGACCAATATTATTTAATTTTTTTACATTTAAAATAATGTATCTTTCGTCTCTCTGTGGTTTTGTAATTTTACTTGAATTTGGAAGAGGCTGAACGTATCTCACCGGAGAAAGCATCTGAGTGAGCAAAACAGCGCCCTTCTGTCTTTGTATGTGTAGGCCATCTAACTGATGCTGTCTGGTCATAAATAGTATGACATTGTTGCTGCACGTAGAATTGAATGCAAGGGAAGCCAGCGAGCATTTGGCCTCCCTTGATAAAAAAAGTTTAAAATAATAGCCAATCAGCCTTGAGCTAAACTGAGTGAGCTCAACTGTGAATGGTCCTGGCACATAAAAAAAAATCCAGTTTGGATTTAGTTTCAATCCTATTACATTCTATCAAGAGAAATATGTAATTGACAGAAACAACTTGAATTGTTGCATCTCATTGTGTTGTCCTCCGGTGGCCAGCTAGCTAGCTAAAATTGGCACTTTCATGAATTAGCAATGGATGGAGACAGGGATTTGAACTTGTGGTTTTACTTAGTTATCGTACTGGCCAATGATTACAACTGCTATTCTGATCTAACCATAAATTCATACATTGTGCACCTGGACTGAGAGGATGGAAGTTCAATATGTAATTAGATGTAGAAGGCTAATGTTAGGCTAATGTTAACTAGCTAACGTTGCCCATGAATGGAAGTTAGGCTAGCGAGCAAGCATTTTAGCCAGGTAGACTAGGACAAGAAAAAATAAAAGTGTGTACTGTATGACAGAGTCATAGACCGTTTTATCAACATGAAAGAGATGAGGAGGGCATTGGCTTTTTTCTACTAATAGGGTGAGTCAACATGTTTTTTCAACTTGCACCAAGGCACACACACACAGAAATCAGAACCCCCCCCCCACACACACAGAGAAATCAGAACCCCCCCCCCCCCCCACACACACACACAGAGAAATCAGAACCCCCCCCACACACACACAGAGAAATCAGAACCCCTCCCCCCACACACACACAGAGAAATCAGAACCCCCCCCCCCCACACACACACAGAGAAATCAGAACCTTGGACAGCCACATTATATTTAGTTTACGTTGATTGGACTAAATAGTTTTTGGTATCTTTTAGTTGTCACTGTATTAGACTAAGCAGAGGTGAGGCTGGAATAGTGGAGGCAGCTCCTGTTTTCTTCCTGACTTGCAGTAATTCTCCATGGTTCTAAATCAATAGTTATTTAGTGGTCTGAAAATGTCGGAAACGTTAACTTTCTTTACCATGCAGTCGGTCATGTAAGTGTTTATTAGATGCAATTTGCTTTGTGGACGTCAGACAGAGGTTGCTCTCTGGTTTTGTGATAAAACCAAGGTGTGGTTGAATTTACGATGCCACCGTGTCTTCTTATTGTCTCGGCCTTACGTCTATATATCATGGTCACAAGACATATGAACTAACAGATTATAGAGCAAACAACACACTTATCACAACACAAAGATTGTAATATGGCTTTCCTTCTGGCTTGGCTTCCCCAGTGATTTGACCTACGCACCGCTAGTGGCTTATGAGGTGGCTTTGGTACACTGTACGACTTTTCTGTAATTTCAACAGTAAAACCCTGTAGGATGCACAGTAAAATACCATAAATGTGTTTTACAGCATTCGTGGCGTAGATTGAACTGCATGATGGGTAAAATGATGAAAATGAACTGTAATTTGGAAGCCTCATAAAAATTACTCTAACATACTGTATTTCTTTACAGTGATAGCTAATACACTGTAGATTCAAATGATCAGTTTCAGGCGCCAACCTCATGCTGTCGGGAGAGACACATAAAGCTCAGACGATTTTAGTAAATATCTTCTTGAAGCGCCTATGAAGTGAAATAATATTTTTAGCAGCTGCTGGGTAGTTAAATTGAGTTGTTTATAAGTATATTTATTGTTAGCCAACATTGTATTACCACATGTTTCCTTAGCTAAACTAGCTGGCTAGCTAGCTCAAGTTTACAAAATACATTTTGATCTGCTCTAAATTGCTCTTAAATAACTAGCTGTGCGACCTAGAAAAACATCACCCAGAGAATAATGATTGTGATTATAGGCCGTGTGCCTGCCCCGGAGTGCCATACAGAATAGACTGAGTGCAGATTCATGACAGCTATGTTTCCACTGTTACTACAGAGAAAATGGTTTGTTTCTAGCAGTTCCAGAAATGACCCATATGTTTTCAGATGGACGGGCCACATTATACACATAAAACACGTTGTGTCTACCTACGGTGCAGTGCCACTGGTCAGCTGTAGCCTAACACAGTGTCGGTGGTGGAACCTAGTCACATGGCAAACTCTTTCCCCTCCCAGGATTATATAGCATTTCAAGTAGGATAGCACCTGTCCACAGAAGCAATCAATCAATCAGATTCCAAACTCTCCACCATGGCCAAGACCAAAGAGCTCTCCAAGGATGTCAGGGACAAGATTGTAGACCTACACAAGGCTGGAATGGGCTACAAGACCATTGCCAAGCAGCTTGGTGAGAAGGTGACAACATTTGGTGCGATTATTCGCAAATGGAAGAAACACAAAAGAACTGTCAATATCCCTCGGCCTGGGGCTCCATGCAAGATCTCACCTCGTGGGGTTGCAATGATCATGAGAACAGTGAGGAAGCAGCCCAGAACTACACGGGAGGATCTTGTCCAGGATCTCAAGGCAGCTGGGACCATAGTCACCAAGAAAACAATTGGTAACACACTACGCCGTGAAGGACTGAAATCCTGCAGCGCCCGCAAGGTCCCCCTGCTCAATAATACATATACATGCCCATCTGAAGTTTGCCAATGAACATCTGAATGATTCAGAGGACAACTGGGTGAAAGTGTTGTGGTCAGATGAGACCAAAATGGAGCTCTTTGGCATCAACTCAACTCACCGTGTTTGGAGGAGGAGGAATGCTGCCTATGACCCCAAGAACACCATCTCCACCGTCAAACATGGAGGTGGAAACATTATGCTTTGGGGGTGTTTTTCTGCTAAGGGGACAGGACAACTTCACCGCATCAAAGGGACGATGGACGGGGCCATGTACCGTCAAATCTTGGGTGAGAACCTCCTTCCCTCAGCCAGGGCATTGAAAATGGGTCGTGGATGGGTATTCCAGCATGACAATGACCCAAAACACACGGCCAAGGCAACAAAGGAGTGGCTCAAGAAGAAGCACATTAAGGTCCTGGAGTGGCCTAGCCAGTCTCCAGACCTTAATCCCATAGAAAATCTGTGGAGGGAGCTGAAGGTTCGAGTTGCCAAATGTCAGCCTCGAAACCTTAATGACTTGGAGAAGATCTGCAAAGAGGAGTGGGACAAAATCCCTCCTGAGATGTGTGCAAACCTGGTGGCCAACTACAAGAAACGTCTGACCTCTGTGATTGCCAACAAGGGTTTTGCCACCAAGTACTAAGTCATGTTTTGCAGAGGGGTCAAATACTTATTTCCCTCATTAAAATGCAAATCATTTTATAACATTTTTGACAAATGTTTTTCTGGATTTTGTTTTTGTTATTCTGTCTCTCACTGTTCAAATAAACCTACCATTAAAATTATAGACCGATATTTTTTTTGTAAGTGGGCAAATGTACTGTCACGCCCTGACCTGAGAGAGTCTTTTTTATGTCTCTATTTAGGTTTGGTCAGGGTGTGATTTGGGTGGGCATTCTATGTCCTTTTTTCTATGCTTTCTATTTCTTTGTTTTGGCCTGGTATGGCTCTCAATCAGGGACAGCTGTACATCGTTGTCGCTGATTGGGAGTCATACTTAGGCAGCCGGTTTTCCTTTGGGGTTTGTGGGTAGTTAATTTCTGTTTAGTGTTTTGCACCTGACAGAACTGTTTGGCTGTTGGTTTGTTGTTTTTTTTGTTTAAAGTGTTCTATCTTTAATAAATTCATGATGAGCACTAACCACGCTGCGCCTTGGTCTACTCTCTTCAACGACGGCCGTTACACGTACAAAATCAGCAGGGGGTCAAATACTTTTTCCCCACACTGTAGGTATATCTATCATTCTTATTTGTGTTTGTTCAATGCCTCAACTGATTTCATAAACTATGTTGGATATAAGCTGTAGGTTTGAAACAACCCAAGATGATGAATCCTGAAGATGGGACAAAGTGCATGACAAGGTGGCCCAGAGGAAGTCCGCTGTTTGTTCTCAACCCCTACCATGCCGCATTCTCCCAAGAGCTCACTGAGTTTGAATGAAGACCTCTAGTGAGGTAAGTACCCATACACAGGACACCAGCTTGATATGTCCCCTGTCCCCTGTCTTTTTACCCACAGAGTAACAGCCCTGGTGCTCTCTGTCTCTCATTCTATTCTTTCTTTTTCTATGCTTGTCCTAGGGGTGAGATGAGCTGACAAATCAGAACTGAGGAGGATTGTTACGAAGCCCCATGAGGAACACTGGATGCTGCGCTGACTTCTCTCTCCTGGATGCTCTACTGCCCTAACTGTCCTGTTGTGTCTTTTACCACCTCTGAACCCCCTTACCCCGAACAGAGTTGCCCCTGATCATAGATTGGGATGCATCATAACCTGGTATGGCAACTCTACCACCGCAGACCGAAAGGAGTTTCAGAGGGTGATACGTGCAGCCAAACGCACAATTGGGTGCACACTGCCTGCCCTACAGGCACCTACAACACCAGGTGTCGCAGGAAGGCCAAGAAGATCATCAGGGACCCCCCACCTGAGCCATGGCCTGTTCAACCCGTTTTCATTACTCAGCGAGGGCAGCACAGGAGCACTAAGGTGAAAACTGGAAGACTGGCAAATAATTTCTAACCCCAGACCATCAAGGCACAGATCTGGGGAAGGGTACCAAAAAATGTCTGCAGCATTGAAGGTCCCCAAGAATTCTTAAATGGAAGAAGTTTGGAACCACCAAGACTCTTCCTAGAGCTGGCCGCCCGGCCAAACTGAGCAATTGAGGGAGAAAGGCCTTGGTCAGGGAGGTGACCAAGAACCCAATGGTCACTCTGACAGAGCTCCAGAGTTCCTCTGTTGAGATGGGGGGCAAGGACTGGGAGACTAGTCAGAATCGAGGGAAAGATGAACGGAACAAAGCACAGAGAGATCCTTGATGAAAACCTGCTCCAGAGCGCTCAGGACATCAGACTGGGGCGATGGTTCACCTTCCAACAGGACAACGGCACTAAGCACACAGCCAAGACAATGCAGGAATGGCTTTGGGACAAGTCCCCAATGTCCTTGAGTGGCCCAGCCAGAGCCCAGATTGAACCCAACCGAACATCTCTGGAGAGACCTGAAAATAGCTGTGCAGCAATGTTTTTCCTTTTGTGTTATTGACTGTAGGTTTGTTTATTCCATGTGTAACTCTGTGTTGTTGTTTGTGTCGCACTGCTTTGCTTTATCTTGGCCAGGTCGCAGTTGTAAATGAGAGCTTGTTCTCAACTGGCCTACCAGGTTAAATAAAGGTGAGAAAAAAATAAATAAAAATGGGATGGCGTATCGCTGCAGAATGTTGTGGTAGCCATGCTGGTTAAGTGTGCCTTGAATTCTAAATAAATCACTGACAGTGTCCCCAGCAAAGCACCCCCACACGATCACACCTCTTCCTCCATGCTTCACGGTGGGAACCACACATGCGGAGATCATCCGTTCACCTACTCTGCGTCTCACAAAGAAACAGTGGTTGGAACCAAAAATCTAACATTTGGACTCATCAGATTTCCACCGGTCTAATGTCCATTGCTCATGTTTCTTGGCCCAAGCAAGTCTCTTCTTCTTATTGGTGTCCTTTAGTAGTGGTTTCTTTGCAGCAATTTGACCATGAAGGCCTGATTCCCGCAGTCTCCTCTGAACAGTTGATGCTGAGATGTGTCTGTTACTTGAACTCTGTGAAGCATTTATTTGGGCTGCAATCTGAGGTGCAGTTAACTCTAATTAACTTATCCTTTGCAGCAGAGGTAACTCTGGGTCTTCCTTTCCTGTGGGGGTCCTCATGAGAGCCAGTTTCATTTCGTGCTTGATGGTTTTTGTGACTGCACTTGAAAAAACTTTCAAAGTTCTTGAAATGCTCCTCATTTATTGACCTTCATGTCTTAAAGTAATGGTGGACTGTCATTTCTCTTTGCTTATTTGAGCTGTTCTTGCCATAATATGGACTTGGTCTTTTACCAAATAGGGCTATCTTCTGTGTACCACCCCTACCTTGTCACAACACAACTGATTGGCTCAAATGCATTTAAGAAGGAAAGACATTCCACAAATTCCACAGGCACACCTGTTCATTGAAATGCATTCCAGGTGACTACCTCATGAAGCTGGTTGAGAGAATGCCAAGAGTGTGCAAAGCTGTCATCAAGGCAAATGGTGCCTACTTAAAAGAATCTAAAATATATAATATATTTTGATTTGTTTAACACTTTTTTGGTTACTGCATGATTCCATATGTGTTATTTCGTAGTTTTGATGTCTTCACTATTATTCTACAATGTAGAAAATAGTAAAAATAAAGAAAAACCCTGGAATGATGTCACGTCCTGACCAGTGAAGGGGTTATTTGTTATTATAGTTTGGTCAGGACGTGGCAGGGGGTATTTCTTTAGAGTGTTTCGGGGTTTGTTGGGATATGTAATTATGTAATAGGGGTGTTTGTTTTATGTGTTCCAGGGTTTTTGGGTATTGTTCTATGATTTGTATTTCTACGTTTTTTTCTATGTTGTTTATTTCTTTGTTGGCCTGGTGTGGCTCTCAATCAGGAACAGCTGTACATCGTTGTTGCTGATTGGGAGTCATACTTTGGTAGCCCTTTTTTCACCTGTCTTTTGTGGGAAGTTGTTTTTGCACAGCTGTGTTAGTCTGCAATACTGTGCGTTCGTTCGTTTTCTTATTTTGTTTTGTAAGTGTTCAATAAACGTTAATATGAGCACTCAACCCGCTGCGCCTTGGTCCACTACATACGACGACTGTTACAAATGAGTTGGTGACTCCAAAATGTTTAATGGTACAATATATTTAACCCCAATATTTCTTGCTTGAACTGAAGAGGTCAAAACAATAATCTAAGAGTCTACATGACCAATTACATCAAACATGGAGCCTATCAACTTGCCTATACAGTGTCAAAAATGTCCCTGTAAATTTATAGATTCATACTGTCAGCAGAGTTGTCAGGCAAATACTGAATGTTAAGTGCTTCACAATACAATATGCAATACAGAAGTATACTGTAAATGAGCCAACTGTAATCATTTGATTTGATTTGATATGATTTTGATTTGATTTGATTTGGATCTCTTTTAGTCCCCATTTGGACTAATCTTCCAAGAGTCCTTAAATATTAAAATACAATTTATATACGAACACAATTTCACATATAACACACTGTTACAAACATACATAATATACTAACGTAATAAACCAATAAATAATCAATCTAAAAAATATGAATTCTTAATCTACTGTAATCCCACAACATTTCTGTGTATTATATTTAAATTGTTTTAAAATAATGTTTAAATTTACATATTGAAAGGTTTCTGGTTTGCTCAGTTAATTTATTCCATTTCTTTATTGCTCTAAATCGAAATGTTCTTTTGCCTATTTCTCTTTTGTGTCTGGATAACGCATAGATGGTGGACAATCTATTCCTAGTATTTCCGGAATGTCTGTCTCTTACCAACTGATTACCGTTGTGAATTGTACTTGGCCGTTTTAAATGATGTATATTATGAAATAAAATAAGCATGTTTTTTTCAATTATCTTGTCGATTGATGACCAACCAAGAACATTGCGTATGACTGCAACAGAAAAACCATATCTCCACCGTAAAACAATCCTTGCTGCTTTGTTCTGTACAATCTGCAGCCTCCTAACTTCACTTGATGATGCATTTCCCCAGACCACAGAACAGTAGTTCACTTGACTCTCAATTAAAGCTTGTGTTATTTGCTTAAGAATTTTTCCTGGTAAATATTTAGCTATCCTTCTGATTATGCATGCTGCTTTAATAATTTTTTTACATAGATTAGTTATTTGAGATGACCATGATAAGCAGTTGTCTAGCTGCACTCCTAATAGTTTGGTTTCTGCCACTTCTTCAATTTGTACTCCTCCCATACTTAATTGTATCCCATGCTGTTTTGGCCTTTTCCTAGTGGAACAGACCAACATAACTTTGGTTTTCTTGGTGTTTAAAACAAGTTTATTCTGGCAAACCCACTCCCTAATATTCTCCAAATCTCCTTGTAAAGCTTGCTGTACCTGTTGAACCGATTGTCCTGCTGCATAAATTGTAGTATCATCTGCAGATATAGTAGCTTGAGTTTCAGCTAGGGCATAGGAAAGGTCGTTGGTATATATTAAATAAAGAAGTGGCCCAAGGCAGCTGCCCTGCGGTATTCCACAGTTTAAAGCATGAGGGGAAGAAAATGAACCATTGATATAGGTGGACTGTTTCCTGTCAGTTAGATATGACTGTACCCAATTCAATGCTACCTCCTTAACCATAATGCATTGATTTTGTCAAAATTATCTCATGACCCACTAAATCAAATGCTGCACTGAAATCTAAAAATAGTACCCCCACAAACTTGCCATTATCCATAGCATTGAGCCACTGGTCAGTCATGTCAACCAATGCAGTGGTAGTGGAATGATTTTTGCGATAAGCATGCTGATTGGCTGTAATCAGATCATTATTTTCCATCTACTCCCATATTTGTCTACTCACAATACCCTCCAATATCTTACTGAGTGTAGGGAGTAGACTAATTGGTCGACTATTGGCAGGAGTAGCGGGTTCTTTGCAGTCTTTTGAAATAGGACAAAGTTTAGCATGCTTCCATACATTTGCAAACATCCCCTTTTCCAGTGACCAATTAAATATGTATCTCAGTGGAACTGCAATCTGGGGAGCAGCACAGCGAAGCAAAAAATTGTCCATAAGATCATAACCTGTAGATTTCCCATCAGGTAATGACTTCAAAAGGTTTAACACCTCCTCCACTGACACCGTTTGCAGACTAAAAGAGCAGATCTTGTTGCTCATAATATGATCATCAATCCATTGGACAATAGCTTGTTTGGAAGAATGTATGTTTACATTGTTGCTCAGTAAATTAATTTTCTTTGTGAAAAAATCTGCAAAATTATTGGCAATATCAACTGGTTTTGTTATTATTCTCCCGTCAACATCAAGGCGGTGACCCGATCCTGTAGGTTCATGCTCTACAACATTCACAGAGTACGACCCTGCCTCACACAGGAAGCGGCGCAGGTCCTAGTCCAGGCACTTGTCATCTCCCGTCTGGATTACTGCAACTCGCTGTTGGCTGGGCTCCCTGCCTGTGCCATTAAACCCCTACAACTCATCCAGAACGCCGCAGCCCGTCTGGTGTTCAACCTTCCCAAGTTCTCTCACGTCACCCTGCTCCTCCGCTCTCTCCACTGGCTTCCAGTTGAAGCTCGCATCCGCTACAAGTCCATGGTGCTTGCCTACGGAGCTGTGATGGGAACGGCACCTCCGTACCTTCAGGCTCTGATCAGGCCCTACACCCAAACAAGGGCACTGCGTTCATCCACCTCTGGCCTGCTTGCCTCCCTACCTCTGAGAAAGCACAGTTCCCGCTCAGCCCAGTCAAAACTGTATGCTGCTCTGGCACCCCAATGGTGGAACAAGCTCCCTCACGACGCCAGGACAGCGGAGTCAATCACCACCTTCCGGAGACACCTGAAACCCCACCTCTTTAAGGAATACCTGGGATAGGATAAAGTAATCCTTCTAACCCCCCCCCCCTAAAAGATTTAGATGCACTATTGTAAAGTGGTTGTTCCACTGGATATCATAAGGTGAATGCACCAATTTGTAAGTCGCTCTGGATAAGAGCGTCTGCTAAATGACTTAAATGTAAATGTAAATGTAACCTCCACACTAGATGGGCATGATGAGATAGATGTACCAAGTAAACCCTTAACTGTATTCCATACCTTTTTAGAATCATTTTTACAATCAATAAAAGCATTGTTGAAAAATAACTTTTTTTTCCTTCGATTCAATTTAACTGCATAATTACGTAATGTTCTATAATTCTGTTCATCAATTTCTGATTTTGATTTGGCTGCTAAGATTTTTAACATATTTCTTTGAGAAAAAGCCTCACCCAGTTCATCATCAATCCTTGGAGATGGACGAGCACCAACTGTACTCTTTCTTATAGGGGCATGATGGTCCATAACCTCAGTGAGCAAATCAATAAAACATTCTGTAGCGTGATTTAAATCATCCTCTAGATAAATCAGCTCCCAGGGTACAGCAGCCAAATCATTTAGAAATAGCTCATAATTAAATGTTTTAAAATTTCTCTTGACCACAATCCTAGGGGGTTTCTTTGGAACCTTGGTGTTCATGGTTATGGTCACAATATTATGGTCTGTCCAGCCCACTGGCATTGATCTGGCTTTTAAGCATTGCAAAGGTATATTACAGAAGATCAGATCAATGCACGTGTCTGAACGGTGACCCACCATAATTGATGATCATTAACCATTTGTTTCAAACCACAGTTCTCCGCATATCTCATCAATTTTGTTCTATTTAAATTATTGTGATCCTTCCAATTTACATTAAAATCACCCAAGGTAAATACATCTGTTACTATCTGTGGTCTGGTCAAACCCAGTGCATAAGTCATCCAGATAGGACACCTTAGAGCTAGGAGGTCTATACACACAACCTACCAATATGGCTGCCTGGTGAGGCAGATGTACTTGAGCCCATAGTGCCTCTACTTGACATACATTAAGGTCATCCCTCCTCTTAAAAGGTATATGATGCTGAATGTACAGTGTTACACCCCACCATTCCTATTCCTGTCCCTTCTAAGTAGACTATATACATGAATGTTCATTTTCCCATCATTTACAGATGCATCTAAATGCGTTTCGGTCAAGGCCAAAATATGAATATTATTTATGTTGACCAAGTTAAAAACCTCATGTATTTTGTTAGGAAGGCTACATACATTAACCTGAGCTATATGCAGCCCTTTCCTTATCAAGGGAAGATCAATAGAACATGTACTCGTTATAGTTGAAGTTGTCATGATACACTACAACATACAAACTCAAATTTTAACATGAAATTAAAATAGCCAGGGAGTTACTCTAGAGTCCCGATACAATTGCCCGTTGATATAAAGTTTATCCATCTCCATGGAGACTCGTTGATTCAGGCAACGTTTTTCCTTCATGATAGGATATAGTTTTTTCATTACAGCAACACAGCTAATATATAATTACAGGAATTTGCTATGTTGCCATTATAATGCTGTATGTTTACAGCATGTTACTGTAATCCGTTTTATGGTACAATACTCTTACTGTAATATTTTTATGGTAATTGTAATGAATTAATGGATGGATGGTTTAATTAATTAAATTAAATGAGGGGAGGCAGGGTTTGTATTTTACAGTAATTTAGTGTAATTCCATGGGATTGGTACAAGCAGGTTAGCTGATAGGTAATATGATTTCATATTACAGGGTATCAAATATATATAAATATTTGGTGTTTAAAATCACTTGCACTTAAGAAAGACTTCCAAATATTCAGTGACTACTTTTGTTTACAATAAAGGCCTACCTCTGGGGGGGGAACCTTGGAATCGTCAAGATCTTCAGCAAAGTCTGTTGGAGTTTTTCTCAGAGTCTGGTCTGCAGGCAGTGTGTTGTCATTGTAAGATGTGACGAACTTGAAGTCACTTGTGCGCGAACCCGTCGTCAGGTATGCGTCATAATTGTAAGTGCTGCGGAGAGTTCCTGCGCCGTCCACCTCTGCGTAGTTGGGAGGGAGATACGCGCTGGGGATGGCGACCGCTCCGTCAAACAACAGTCTGGGCTTTCTCCTGCGGCAAAACCTCACGGCCAGAATGACAATGATGAAGGTGAGGAAAATGGTGGAGACGGACACCAGCGCGATGATCAGATAAGAGGTGAGTTTGGAATTGTTCTCATCATAAGAGACATCTTTCAGTTCTGGCACTTCAGCCAAGTTATCAGAAATCACTAAATACATGGTACAGGTGGCAGAGAGAGAGGGCTGTCCGTTATCTTTCACTGACACAATGAGGTTCTGTTTCATGCTGTCAGATTCAGAAATGTCCCGCTGTGTCCTGATCTCTCCACTGTGGAGACCAATAGTGAAAAGTCCCGGATCAGTGGATTTGACTATATGATAGGACAGCCAGGCGTTCTGGCCGGAGTCCGCGTCCACCGCTATCACCTTGGAAACCAGAGAGCCTCCGTGCGCAGCTTTGGGGACCAGCTCGGTCATGAAGGAGTTCCCCTCTGGGGCGGGGTATAGTATCTGAGGAGAGTTGTCATTCACATCCGTTATAAACACACTGACCGTGACGTTGCTGCTGAGCGGAGGAGAACCGTTGTCTCTGGCCACCACGTGGACTTTAAAACTCCTGAACTGCTCATAATCAAACGACTTCACAGCGTGGATCACCCCCGTGTCTCCGTTAACGGATAAAAACGAGGACACGGGGACACCGTTCACCTCACCAGGTAAGATAGAATAAATCACTGTACCGTTCTGTCTCCAGTCTGGGTCTCGTGCAGTAACGGAACACACGGAGGTACCGGGTTTGTTATTTTCAGTCACGTTGGCTTTATAGGACTGTTCCTCAAACACAGGTGGGTTGTCGTTGACGTCAGCTACAGATAACTGAACACTTTTAGAGGAGGACAGAGGCGGAGAGCCCTCGTCGGTGGCAGTGATTGTAATGTTGTAATCAGACACTAGTTCCCGGTCCAGTTCGCCCGTGGTCACCAGAGAATAGTAGTTTTTGATGGATGTCACCAACTTAAAGGGAAGGTTTTGCTGAATGTAGCAGCGGACCTGTCGGTTATTCTCAGAGTCTCTATCCTGCACGTTAATGATGCCCACCTCTGTACCAGGTGACGCGTTCTCAGGTATGGGGCTAGTCAGAGATTTTAGATAAATCACAGGGGCGTTGTCATTAACATCTGTGATTTCTATTATCAATGTAGAGTAGGATGCTAAGCCTAAACCGTCCTTTGCACTGATCTGCATTTCATATGAAGACTCCTTTTCATAATCTACTGGACCAACAACTGTAATTTTTCCAGTCTCATGATCAAGAGAAAATAGATTGCTATTTTCATCTGAAACATCATCGAATTCATAAGTAACTTCACCATTCAATCCCTCATCTGCATCCGCAGCACTCACTGTAACCACTACAGTATCTAAAGGAGAGTTTTCAGGCAGACTGGCTTTATAGACGGCCTGGCTAAACACTGGGGCGTTATCGTTAGCATCCAGTACAGTGACGTGTATGACTACGGTACCGGATCTCTGCGGAGAGCCTCCATCTACAGCTGTCAGTAATAACTTGATTTCATGGTGCCCCTCGCGGTCTAGCTCTCTGTCTAACACTAACTCGCTGTATTTGCGTCCACCACTTTTTGTTTTGACATTCAAAATAAAATGTTCATTTCTTTGTAGTGTATAGCTCTGAACCGTATTCTGTCCTATATCAGCGTCATGGGCCTCATCTAGAGAAAAACGAACGCCTTTGACTGCTGATTCACTAATTTCCATTTTGATAATCTCCTTTTTAAACAGTGGAGAATTATCATTTATATCTTGAACATGAAGACTGATACGGTGAAGCTCCAACGGATCTTCAACCACAAGTTCCTGTTTTAAAACGCACGAAGTCTTCTTCCCACAAAGCCCTTCTCTGTCCATCCTTTCAGCTATAGTCAAATCTCCCGTATTCAGATTAATGTCACAATACCGTTCGTGGTTCCCATCGGTATCAATACGGGCCTTCCGAGCGGACAGTCTGCTCGCCTCCAGCCCGAGATCCTTGGCTATATTTCCAATCACAGATCCTCGTTTCATCTCCTCCGGAAAAGAATAGCTCACGTCTCCAATAGCGGAATGCAGCGGTAGAAGAAAGAAAGCAACGCAGCAGACCAGGCCTGTCACCGAGATTCCTTTGTGCCCCATCCTGGGATTAAAAACGTCAAAACACAATGTAGCCTTGATAATACAATGTGAACAAATAGTATTCCACAAATAGGTTCAGCTTGATGAAAATAATATCCTCAAAATGTTCCAGCAACCTGACCGCGTCCAATATTTTCTACAGAATGACACCCGAACACCCGAGTCTTGTAACAACAGCAGTGGGTGGAGAACTGGATCTATCCAAACACAGCTGGTCAACAGCGACACTATGCGTACTCAACATAAATTACATTATTTACTTACAGTTTTCTTAATGTTTTGTTAACAAATGGTTATAAATACGCTTAAGTAAGTTTATTTGATCAATTAACTAATAGAAAACGAAAGAGAAACACAGAAAACGATAGGATATTAAACCATACAAACATAAATGATTAAAATCACCCCCACTCTTTTTTCATCATTTAAGATCAGGTATACTATGACTATAAAATACAACACATCTGCAAGACAGGCAACAAAGTAATATATCCGTTGCTGGTTCCTCAGTCAGAGCAAACTCATAACTGCTATAATAAAAACAGGGCAGGGCAAGAAATAAGAATATGAAGGTCAAACAGCGATCAATAGTAAATCCTACTGGTTTAAAATGAGATTTGACACATTTCAGCACCATGGACAGTGACAGTGCGAGGAATCTCGTTGCTCTTCAGACGCTCTCACACCGCGTCTCCCATCACGCTGTTACTAATAAATACAAAGGCCCAATTGACTGGAATCATTTACTTATAGATATCAGGGTATTACAATCACACAGTGAAGTTAAGAAAGCCCCTTTTCCAATGTTAAGAACAAACTGTTTGTGTTTTTAACTAGTAGAAACGTCACCATGTGACAATATTTGTAATATATTTGTATATATGATATGTGTATATTATAGGCAGCCTACTTAGTGTTATTAGTTGCATCATTTATTTGTATTTGTTGTAGGCCCATTAGTAGGTGTATAACAACCTTTTTATGCTCATAATTTACGTTTTACAATTATTATTTTTATTTAATTGTTAGTATTATTAGACAATAGTGGCCATATAATAAGTATTGTTTTTGGGGTTTGTGTTTTTTATTTGGGCATTATTTAAACAGAGAAGGTATCTCAAGAGATTTCATCCTGCAAAATGTCTAATAATTAATTATCTCTCAAAACACAGTAGTTCTATTTTCGAGCCTCTTTCCAAACAGCTTTTCACTCCTCCAGCGCCAAACACACAATAGACATTAATTGTGGTGTGGAGGCTGTGCTTTGGCAACGTGGGTGGGGTAATATCCTACCTGTTTGGCCCTGTCCGGGGGTTTCATCGGATGGGGCCACAGTGTCTCCTGACCCCTCCTGTCTCAGCCTCCAGTATTTATGCTGCAGTAGTTTATGTGTCGGGGGGCTAGGGTCAGTCTGTCACATCTGGAGTATTTCTCTTGTCTTTTCCGGTGTCCTGTGTGAATTTAAATATGCTCTCTCTAATTCTCTCTCTCTTTCTTTCTTTCTTTCTTTCTCTCGGAGGACCTGAGCCATAGGACCATGCCTCAGGACTACCTGGCTTGATGACTCCTTGCTGTCCCCAGTTCACCTGGCCGTGCTGCTGCTCCAGTTCCAACTGTTCTGCCTGCAGCTATGGAACCCTGCCCTGTTCACCGGACGTGCTACCTGTCCCAGACCTGTTGTCCCAGACCTGCTGGAACCCTGACCTATTCACCGGACGTGCTACCTGTCCCAGACCTGCTGTTTTCAACTCTCTAGAGACAGCAGGAGCGATAGAGATACTCTCAAAGATCGGCTATGAAAAAGCCAACTGACACTTATTCTTGTGTTACTGACTTGTTGCACCCTCGACAACTACTATGATTATTATTATTTGACAATGCTGGTCATTTATGAACATTTCAACATCTAGGCCATGTGCTGTTATAATCTCCACCCGGCACAGCCAGAAGAGGACTGGCCACCCCTCATAGCCTGGTTCCTCTCTAGGTTTCTTCCTAGGTTTTGGCCTTTCTAGGGAGTTTTTCCTAGCCACCGTGCTTCTACACCTGCATTGTTTGGGGTTTTAGGCTGGGTTTCTGTACAGCACTTTGTGATATCAGCTGATGTAAGAAGGGCTATATAAATACATTTGATTTGATTTGATTTAATTGTCAGTAAAACCCTAATCAGAGAACCGAGAAGCGACCGACGTCTATTATTTGAAAAATCCACAGATTCTATCAATTACAACAATAGCACATAGACGTTACAACTCTAGCAAACCACATATAAACGCACCTCGGGATTTTGCAATGAAATTGCGACGGGACTGAAATAATATTCTAAAACATTTTAAATTGAATGAAAGTGAAGCATACATAATTTGCTTAATAGTCAAGCTGGGTTAATGACGAAAGTGGTTTCTCCAACAACAACAAAAATATTACACAAAGCATATTAGCTGCAATTTTAAAATAATATAGCCTCAACCTATCATATAAGCCTAAAAAAACAAATCGCATTATTATTTGCATTAAAAGCCTACCTCTGGGGACCCGTCGGAGTCGTCAAGTTCTTCAGCAAAGTCTGTTGGAGTTTTTCTCAGAGTCTGGTCTGCAGGCAGTGTGTTGTCATTGTAAGATGTGACGAATTTGAAGTCACTTGTGCGCGAACCCGTCGTCAGGTATGCGTCATAATTGTAAGTGCTGCGGAGAGTTCCTGCGCCGTCCACCTCTGCGTAGTTGGGAGGGAGATACGCGCTGGGGATGGCGACCGCTCCGTCAAACAACAGTCTGGGCTTTCTCCTGCGGCAAAACCTCACGGCCAGGATGACAATGATGAAGGTGAGGAAAAAGGTGGAGACAGACACCAGCGCGATGATCAGATAAGAGGTGAGTTTGGAATTGTTCTCATCATAAGAGACATCTTTCAGTTCTGGCACTTCAGCCAAGTTATCAGAAATCACTAAATACATGGTACAGGTGGCAGAGAGGGAGGGCTGTCCGTTATCTTTCACTGACACAATGAGGTTCTGTTTCATGCTGTCCGATTCAGAAATGTCCCGCTGTGTCCTGATCTCTCCACTGTGGAGACCAATAGTGAAAAGTCCCGGATCAGTGGATTTAACTATATGATAGGACAGCCAGGCGTTCTGGCCGGAGTCCGCGTCCACCGCTATCACCTTGGAAACCAGAGAGCCTCCGTGCGCAGCTTTGGGGACCAGCTCGGTCATGAAGGAGTTCCCCTCTGGGGCGGGGTATAGTATCTGAGGAGAGTTGTCATTCACATCCGTTATAAACACACTGACCGTGACGTTGCTGCTGAGCGGAGGAGAACCGTTGTCTCTGGCCACCACGTGGACTTTAAAACTCCTGAACTGCTCGTAATCAAACGACTTCACAGCGTGGATCACCCCCGTGTCTCCGTTAACGGATAAAAACGAGGACACCGGGACACCGTTCACCTCACCAGGTAAGAGAGAATAAATCACTGTACCGTTCTGTCTCCAGTCTGGGTCTCGTGCAGTAACGGAACACACGGAGGCACCGGGTTTGTTATTTTCAGTCACGTGGGCTTTATAGGACTTTTCCTCAAACACAGGTGGGTTGTCGTTGACGTCAGCTACAGATAACTGAACACTTTTAGAGGAGGACAGAGGCGGAGAGCCCTCGTCGGTGGCAGTGATTGTAATGTTGTAATCAGTCACTAGTTCCCGGTCCAGTTCGCCCGTGGTCACCAGAGAATAGTAGTTTTTGATGGATGGCACCAACTTAAAGGGAAGATTTTGCTGAATGTAGCAGCGGACCTGTCGGTTATTCTCAGAGTCTCTATCCTGCACGTTAATGATGCCCACCTCTGTACCAGGTGACGCGTTCTCAGGTATGGGGCTAGTCAGAGATTTTAGATATATCACAGGGGCGTTGTCATTAACATCTGTGATGTCTATTATGACTTTAGAATATGATGCTAATCCTAAACCATCCTTTGCTTTGATACGCAGTTCAAAGTCTGACATTTCTTCAAAATCAATTGTGCCGATAGCTCTAATTTCTCCAGTCTTCCGGTCGATAGAAAATAATTTGTCATCTTCCTCTGACACATGAGCGAAGTCATACGTCACTTCCCCATTAACTCCCTCATCTGCGTCTGTAGCACTCACTGTAACCACTACAGTATCTAAAGGAGAGTTTTCAGGCAGACTGGCTTTATAGACGGCCTGGCTAAACACTGGGGCGTTATCGTTAGCATCCAGTACAGTGACGTGTATGACTACGGTACCGGATCTCTGCGGAGAGCCTCCGTCTACAGCTGTAAGCAATAATTTGATTTCATTGCTTTGTTCACGATCAAGCTCTTTCTCTAGAACAAGCTCAACAGTATGACTATCAACGGTCAACAGGAAATTGTCATTTTTTTGTAAAGTGTACCTTTGCACTGCATTCTGTCCTATATCTGCATCGTGTGCCTGATCAAGTAAAAAACGAGCGCCTTTAACTGCTGATTCGCTCATTTCAATTTTAATCACTTCGTCCTTAAATTGCGGAGAATTGTCATTAATATCTTGAACATGAAGACTGATACGTTGCAGCTCCAAAGGATTCTCCAATACAAGTTCCTGGTTTAAAACACACGAAGCCTTCTTTCCACAAAGCCCCTCTCTGTCAATCCTCTCCGCAACAATCAGATCTCCGGTACTCAGATTAATGTCACAGTAACGTTTACGGTTCCCATCGGTATCAATACGGGCCTTACGAGCGGACAGTCTGCTCTCCTCCAGCCCGAGATCCTTGGCTATATTTCCAATAACAGATCCTCGTTTCATCTCCTCCGGAAAAGAATAGCTCACGTCTCCATAGGCGGAATGCAGCGGTAGAAGAAAGAAAACAAAGCCGCAGACCAGGCCTGTCACCGAGATTCCTTTGTGCCCCATCCTGGGATTAAAAACGTCAAAACACAATGTAGCCTTGATAATACAATGTGAACAAATAGTATTCCACAAATAGGTTCAGCTTGATGAAAATAATATCCTCAAAATGTTCCAGCAACCTGACCGCGTCCAATATTTTCTACAGAATGACACCCGAACACCCGAGTCTTGTAACAACAGCAGTGGGTGGAGAACTGGATCTATCCAAACACAGCTGGTCAACAGCGACACAGTCAGTACTCTTCAGAAATTACACAATTAAACACATTCTGTTATATCTGTATTTCAGGTCAAGTTGTAATGGAAAGCTATATTTGTAGGCTGCATGATTGAATAATGTGCAGCCTACTAATATAGACCTACATCTTTTAAACCCAAAATAAATGTCATTCTATGTTGCAAAATAACCTAATAGAAATACACAGAAAACAACATTAAAAAGCCTAAAACATAAACAATTGCTTTAAAATCATGCTCACAGCATTGAGTTAAGATTGGTCTAGCTGAAAGGAACACATTAGAAAAGGTTATGACACATCGGCGAGAAAATGTATGGGCGACCTACATAGCAAATTAAATGTTATGTTGCTATTTTAGTCGACACACTCGTCAGAATGAACAAACACAAAAACAGAGAGTAGCCTATAGGAAAGAAGGAAGGTGAGGACAGTCAAGTAGCGATGACTCGGAACTAAACGCTGCTGGCCTAATGTTGGATTGTCTGCATGTTCAGCACCATGGACAGCAACACTGAGGATCAAGCCGCAAATCAGATACTCTCACACCACTTTTCCACAGACAGTACTTTTTATTTTCTAACCTTTTTCCAAATAAGCCTATTCTAACAGAGCAAAACTCCTATATCAACCCATTTTCAGTGAACTCAAAACGCTGCTCCGTGTATGTGAAAAATCCAAGCAATCAATTCATCAAAAAATAACAGAATCACAAATCCCATCACAACTCAAAATATCTATCAGCAGCTGTACATCAGCGCCTCAGTATTTCTCACTTCAGATGAGGGGATCTAATTAAGACTAAAACATGCTTCATTACACTTAAACCTGGATCACTAACACATTACGTCAAACCGGGATCACTAACACATTACGTCAAACCGGGATCACTAACACATTACGTCAAACCTGGACCACTAACACATTACGTCAAACCTGGATCACTAACACATTACGTCAAACCTGGATCACTAACACATTACGTTAAACCTGGATCACTAACACATTACGTTAAACCTGGATCACTAACACATTACGTTAAACCTGGATCACTAACAATTACGTCAAACATGGATCACTAACACATTACGTCAAACCTGGATTACTAACACATTACCTCAAACCTGGACCTTTAACACATTATGTCAAACCTGGATCACTAACACATTACGCCAAACCTGGATTACTAACACATTATGTCAAACCTGGATCACTAACACATTGCATCAAACATGGATCACTAACACATTACGTCAAACCTAGATTACTAACACATTACGCCAAACCTGGATTACTAACACATTATGTCAAACCTGGATCACTAACACATTGCCTCAAACCTGGATCACTAACACATTACGTCAAACCTGGATAACTAATACATTGCATCAAACCTGGATCACTAACACATTACGTCAAACCTGGATAACTAATACATTGCATCAAACCTGGATCACTAACACATTATGTCAAACCTGGATAACTAATACATTGCATCAAACCTGGATCAATAATACATTACCTATAGACAAATTGTGATATTGAAGTACTGCTGTAAAAAAAAATAATCAAGAAAATATGTATTTTTCATAGCATCATTACTCTAATTTTAGCTCGAGTTGTTTCAAAACGTGTTTTACCTGAAAATGTGTAACACACAATAAGATAATATTGTTTTTATTTACGATGAAGACCTACCTCTGGGGACGCGTCGGAGTTGTCAAATTCTTCAGCAAAGTCTGTTGGAGTTTTTCTCAGAGTCTGGTCTGCAGGCAGTGTGTTGTCATTGTAAGATGTGAGGAACTTGAAGTCACTTGTGCGCGAACCCGTCGTCAGGTATGCGTCATAATTGTAAGTGCTGCGGAGAGTTCCTGCGCCGTCCACCTCTGCGTAGTTGGGAGGGAGATACGCGCTGGGGATGGCGACCGCTCCGTCAAACAACAGTCTGGGCTTTCTCCTGCGGCAAAACCTCACGGCCAGAATGACAATGATGAAGGTGAGGAAAATGGTGGAGACGGACACCAGCGCGATGATCAGATAAGAGGTGAGTTTGGAATTGTTCTCATCATAAGAGACATCTTTCAGTTCTGGCACTTCAGCCAAGTTATCAGAAATCACTAAATACATGGTACAGGTGGCAGAGAGAGAGGGCTGTCCGTTATCTTTCACTGACACAATGAGGTTCTGTTTCATGCTGTCAGATTCAGAAATGTCCCGCTGTGTCCTGATCTCTCCACTGTGGAGACCAATAGTGAAAAGTCCCGGATCAGTGGATTTGACTATATGATAGGACAGCCAGGCGTTCTGGCCGGAGTCCGCGTCCACCGCTATCACCTTGGAAACCAGAGAGCCTCCGTGCGCAGCTTTGGGGACCAGCTCGGTCATGAAGGAGTTCCCCTCTGGGGCGGGGTATAGTATCTGAGGAGAGTTGTCATTCACATCCGTTATAAACACACTGACCGTGACGTTGCTGCTGAGCGGAGGAGAACCGTTGTCTCTGGCCACCACGTGGACTTTAAAACTCCTGAACTGCTCATAATCAAACGACTTCACAGCGTGGATCACCCCCGTGTCTCCGTTAACGGATAAAAACGAGGACACGGGGACACCGTTCACCTCACCAGGTAAGATAGAATAAATCACTGTACCGTTCTGTCTCCAGTCTGGGTCTCGTGCAGTAACGGAACACACGGAGGTACCGGGTTTGTTATTTTCAGTCACGTTGGCTTTATAGGACTGTTCCTCAAACACAGGTGGGTTGTCGTTGACGTCAGCTACAGATAACTGAACACTTTTAGAGGAGGACAGAGGCGGAGAGCCCTCGTCGGTGGCAGTGATTGTAATGTTGTAATCAGACACTAGTTCCCGGTCCAGTTCGCCCGTGGTCACCAGAGAATAGTAGTTTTTGATGGATGTCACCAACTTAAAGGGAAGGTTTTGCTGAATGTAGCAGCGGACCTGTCGGTTATTCTCAGAGTCTCTATCCTGCACGTTAATGATGCCCACCTCTGTACCAGGTGACGCGTTCTCAGGTATGGGGCTAGTCAGAGATTTTAGATAAATCACAGGGGCGTTGTCATTAACATCTGTGATTTCTATTATCAATGTAGAGTAGGATGCTAAGCCTAAACCGTCCTTTGCACTGATCTGCATTTCATATGAAGACTCCTTTTCATAATCTACTGGACCAACAACTGTAATTTTTCCAGTCTCATGATCAAGAGAAAATAGATTGCTATTTTCATCTGAAACATCATCGAATTCATAAGTAACTTCACCATTCAATCCCTCATCTGCATCCGCAGCACTCACTGTAACCACTACAGTATCTAAAGGAGAGTTTTCAGGCAGACTGGCTTTATAGACGGCCTGGCTAAACACTGGGGCGTTATCGTTAGCATCCAGTACAGTGACGTGTATGACTACGGTACCGGATCTCTGCGGAGAGCCTCCATCTACAGCTGTCAGTAATAACTTGATTTCATGGTGCCCCTCGCGGTCTAGCTCTCTGTCTAACACTAACTCGCTGTATTTGCGTCCACCACTTTTTGTTTTGACATTCAAAATAAAATGTTCATTTCTTTGTAGTGTATAGCTCTGAACCGTATTCTGTCCTATATCAGCGTCATGGGCCTCATCTAGAGAAAAACGAACGCCTTTGACTGCTGATTCACTAATTTCCATTTTGATAATCTCCTTTTTAAACAGTGGAGAATTATCATTTATATCTTGAACATGAAGACTGATACGGTGAAGCTCCAACGGATCTTCAACCACAAGTTCCTGTTTTAAAACGCACGAAGTCTTCTTCCCACAAAGCCCTTCTCTGTCCATCCTTTCAGCTATAGTCAAATCTCCCGTATTCAGATTAATGTCACAATACCGTTCGTGGTTCCCATCGGTATCAATACGGGCCTTCCGAGCGGACAGTCTGCTCGCCTCCAGCCCGAGATCCTTGGCTATATTTCCAATCACAGATCCTCGTTTCATCTCCTCCGGAAAAGAATAGCTCACGTCTCCAATAGCGGAATGCAGCGGTAGAAGAAAGAAAGCAACGCAGCAGACCAGGCCTGTCACCGAGATTCCTTTGTGCCCCATCCTGGGATTAAAAACGTCAAAACACAATGTAGCCTTGATAATACAATGTGAACAAATAGTATTCCACAAATAGGTTCAGCTTGATGAAAATAATATCCTCAAAATGTTCCAGCAACCTGACCGCGTCCAATATTTTCTACAGAATGACACCCGAACACCCGAGTCTTGTAACAACAGCAGTGGGTGGAGAACTGGATCTATCCAAACACAGCTGGTCAACAGCGACACTATGCGTACTCAACATAAATTACATTATTTACTTACAGTTTTCTTAATGTTTTGTTAACAAATGGTTATAAATACGCTTAAGTAAGTTTATTTGATCAATTAACTAATAGAAAACGAAAGAGAAACACAGAAAACGATAGGATATTAAACCATACAAACATAAATGATTAAAATCACCCCCACTCTTTTTTCATCATTTAAGATCAGGTATAC
Organism: Salmo trutta; assembly: GCF_901001165.1. Taxonomy (NCBI): domain Eukaryota; kingdom Metazoa; phylum Chordata; class Actinopteri; order Salmoniformes; family Salmonidae; genus Salmo; species Salmo trutta. The sequence goes on along the minus strand of NC_042969.1, from coordinate 17,470,932 downwards.
TATGACTATAAAATACAACACATCTGCAAGACAGGCAACAAAGTAATATATCCGTTGCTGGTTCCTCAGTCAGAGCAAACTCATAACTGCTATAATAAAAACAGGGCAGGGCAAGAAATAAGAATATGAAGGTCAAACAGCGATCAATAGTAAATCCTACTGGTTTAAAATGAGATTTGACACATTTCAGCACCATGGACAGTGACAGTGCGAGGAATCTCGTTGCTCTTCAGACGCTCTCACACCGCGTCTCCCATCACGCTGTTACTAATAAATACAAAGGCCCAATTGACTGGAATCATTTACTTATAGATATCAGGGTATTACAATCACACAGTGAAGTTAAGAAAGCCCCTTTTCCAATGTTAAGAACAAACTGTTTGTGTTTTTAACTAGTAGAAACGTCACCATGTGACAATATTTGTAATATATTTGTATATATGATATGTGTATATTATAGGCAGCCTACTTAGTGTTATTAGTTGCATCATTTATTTGTATTTGTTGTAGGCCCATTAGTAGGTGTATAACAACCTTTTTATGCTCATAATTTACGTTTTACAATTATTATTTTTATTTAATTGTTAGTATTATTAGACAATAGTGGCCATATAATAAGTATTGTTTTTGGGGTTTGTGTTTTTTATTTGGGCATTATTTAAACAGAGAAGGTATCTCAAGAGATTTCATCCTGCAAAATGTCTAATAATTAATTATCTCTCAAAACACAGTAGTTCTATTTTCGAGCCTCTTTCCAAACAGCTTTTCACTCCTCCAGCGCCAAACACACAATAGACATTAATTGTGGTGTGGAGGCTGTGCTTTGGCAACGTGGGTGGGGTAATATCCTACCTGTTTGGCCCTGTCCGGGGGTTTCATCGGATGGGGCCACAGTGTCTCCTGACCCCTCCTGTCTCAGCCTCCAGTATTTATGCTGCAGTAGTTTATGTGTCGGGGGGCTAGGGTCAGTCTGTCACATCTGGAGTATTTCTCTTGTCTTTTCCGGTGTCCTGTGTGAATTTAAATATGCTCTCTCTAATTCTCTCTCTCTTTCTTTCTTTCTTTCTTTCTCTCGGAGGACCTGAGCCATAGGACCATGCCTCAGGACTACCTGGCTTGATGACTCCTTGCTGTCCCCAGTTCACCTGGCCGTGCTGCTGCTCCAGTTCCAACTGTTCTGCCTGCAGCTATGGAACCCTGCCCTGTTCACCGGACGTGCTACCTGTCCCAGACCTGTTGTCCCAGACCTGCTGGAACCCTGACCTATTCACCGGACGTGCTACCTGTCCCAGACCTGCTGTTTTCAACTCTCTAGAGACAGCAGGAGCGATAGAGATACTCTCAAAGATCGGCTATGAAAAAGCCAACTGACACTTATTCTTGTGTTACTGACTTGTTGCACCCTCGACAACTACTATGATTATTATTATTTGACAATGCTGGTCATTTATGAACATTTCAACATCTAGGCCATGTGCTGTTATAATCTCCACCCGGCACAGCCAGAAGAGGACTGGCCACCCCTCATAGCCTGGTTCCTCTCTAGGTTTCTTCCTAGGTTTTGGCCTTTCTAGGGAGTTTTTCCTAGCCACCGTGCTTCTACACCTGCATTGTTTGGGGTTTTAGGCTGGGTTTCTGTACAGCACTTTGTGATATCAGCTGATGTAAGAAGGGCTATATAAATACATTTGATTTGATTTGATTTAATTGTCAGTAAAACCCTAATCAGAGAACCGAGAAGCGACCGACGTCTATTATTTGAAAAATCCACAGATTCTATCAATTACAACAATAGCACATAGACGTTACAACTCTAGCAAACCACATATAAACGCACCTCGGGATTTTGCAATGAAATTGCGACGGGACTGAAATAATATTCTAAAACATTTTAAATTGAATGAAAGTGAAGCATACATAATTTGCTTAATAGTCAAGCTGGGTTAATGACGAAAGTGGTTTCTCCAACAACAACAAAAATATTACACAAAGCATATTAGCTGCAATTTTAAAATAATATAGCCTCAACCTATCATATAAGCCTAAAAAAACAAATCGCATTATTATTTGCATTAAAAGCCTACCTCTGGGGACCCGTCGGAGTCGTCAAGTTCTTCAGCAAAGTCTGTTGGAGTTTTTCTCAGAGTCTGGTCTGCAGGCAGTGTGTTGTCATTGTAAGATGTGACGAATTTGAAGTCACTTGTGCGCGAACCCGTCGTCAGGTATGCGTCATAATTGTAAGTGCTGCGGAGAGTTCCTGCGCCGTCCACCTCTGCGTAGTTGGGAGGGAGATACGCGCTGGGGATGGCGACCGCTCCGTCAAACAACAGTCTGGGCTTTCTCCTGCGGCAAAACCTCACGGCCAGGATGACAATGATGAAGGTGAGGAAAAAGGTGGAGACAGACACCAGCGCGATGATCAGATAAGAGGTGAGTTTGGAATTGTTCTCATCATAAGAGACATCTTTCAGTTCTGGCACTTCAGCCAAGTTATCAGAAATCACTAAATACATGGTACAGGTGGCAGAGAGGGAGGGCTGTCCGTTATCTTTCACTGACACAATGAGGTTCTGTTTCATGCTGTCCGATTCAGAAATGTCCCGCTGTGTCCTGATCTCTCCACTGTGGAGACCAATAGTGAAAAGTCCCGGATCAGTGGATTTAACTATATGATAGGACAGCCAGGCGTTCTGGCCGGAGTCCGCGTCCACCGCTATCACCTTGGAAACCAGAGAGCCTCCGTGCGCAGCTTTGGGGACCAGCTCGGTCATGAAGGAGTTCCCCTCTGGGGCGGGGTATAGTATCTGAGGAGAGTTGTCATTCACATCCGTTATAAACACACTGACCGTGACGTTGCTGCTGAGCGGAGGAGAACCGTTGTCTCTGGCCACCACGTGGACTTTAAAACTCCTGAACTGCTCGTAATCAAACGACTTCACAGCGTGGATCACCCCCGTGTCTCCGTTAACGGATAAAAACGAGGACACCGGGACACCGTTCACCTCACCAGGTAAGAGAGAATAAATCACTGTACCGTTCTGTCTCCAGTCTGGGTCTCGTGCAGTAACGGAACACACGGAGGCACCGGGTTTGTTATTTTCAGTCACGTGGGCTTTATAGGACTTTTCCTCAAACACAGGTGGGTTGTCGTTGACGTCAGCTACAGATAACTGAACACTTTTAGAGGAGGACAGAGGCGGAGAGCCCTCGTCGGTGGCAGTGATTGTAATGTTGTAATCAGTCACTAGTTCCCGGTCCAGTTCGCCCGTGGTCACCAGAGAATAGTAGTTTTTGATGGATGGCACCAACTTAAAGGGAAGATTTTGCTGAATGTAGCAGCGGACCTGTCGGTTATTCTCAGAGTCTCTATCCTGCACGTTAATGATGCCCACCTCTGTACCAGGTGACGCGTTCTCAGGTATGGGGCTAGTCAGAGATTTTAGATATATCACAGGGGCGTTGTCATTAACATCTGTGATGTCTATTATGACTTTAGAATATGATGCTAATCCTAAACCATCCTTTGCTTTGATACGCAGTTCAAAGTCTGACATTTCTTCAAAATCAATTGTGCCGATAGCTCTAATTTCTCCAGTCTTCCGGTCGATAGAAAATAATTTGTCATCTTCCTCTGACACATGAGCGAAGTCATACGTCACTTCCCCATTAACTCCCTCATCTGCGTCTGTAGCACTCACTGTAACCACTACAGTATCTAAAGGAGAGTTTTCAGGCAGACTGGCTTTATAGACGGCCTGGCTAAACACTGGGGCGTTATCGTTAGCATCCAGTACAGTGACGTGTATGACTACGGTACCGGATCTCTGCGGAGAGCCTCCGTCTACAGCTGTAAGCAATAATTTGATTTCATTGCTTTGTTCACGATCAAGCTCTTTCTCTAGAACAAGCTCAACAGTATGACTATCAACGGTCAACAGGAAATTGTCATTTTTTTGTAAAGTGTACCTTTGCACTGCATTCTGTCCTATATCTGCATCGTGTGCCTGATCAAGTAAAAAACGAGCGCCTTTAACTGCTGATTCGCTCATTTCAATTTTAATCACTTCGTCCTTAAATTGCGGAGAATTGTCATTAATATCTTGAACATGAAGACTGATACGTTGCAGCTCCAAAGGATTCTCCAATACAAGTTCCTGGTTTAAAACACACGAAGCCTTCTTTCCACAAAGCCCCTCTCTGTCAATCCTCTCCGCAACAATCAGATCTCCGGTACTCAGATTAATGTCACAGTAACGTTTACGGTTCCCATCGGTATCAATACGGGCCTTACGAGCGGACAGTCTGCTCTCCTCCAGCCCGAGATCCTTGGCTATATTTCCAATAACAGATCCTCGTTTCATCTCCTCCGGAAAAGAATAGCTCACGTCTCCATAGGCGGAATGCAGCGGTAGAAGAAAGAAAACAAAGCCGCAGACCAGGCCTGTCACCGAGATTCCTTTGTGCCCCATCCTGGGATTAAAAACGTCAAAACACAATGTAGCCTTGATAATACAATGTGAACAAATAGTATTCCACAAATAGGTTCAGCTTGATGAAAATAATATCCTCAAAATGTTCCAGCAACCTGACCGCGTCCAATATTTTCTACAGAATGACACCCGAACACCCGAGTCTTGTAACAACAGCAGTGGGTGGAGAACTGGATCTATCCAAACACAGCTGGTCAACAGCGACACAGTCAGTACTCTTCAGAAATTACACAATTAAACACATTCTGTTATATCTGTATTTCAGGTCAAGTTGTAATGGAAAGCTATATTTGTAGGCTGCATGATTGAATAATGTGCAGCCTACTAATATAGACCTACATCTTTTAAACCCAAAATAAATGTCATTCTATGTTGCAAAATAACCTAATAGAAATACACAGAAAACAACATTAAAAAGCCTAAAACATAAACAATTGCTTTAAAATCATGCTCACAGCATTGAGTTAAGATTGGTCTAGCTGAAAGGAACACATTAGAAAAGGTTATGACACATCGGCGAGAAAATGTATGGGCGACCTACATAGCAAATTAAATGTTATGTTGCTATTTTAGTCGACACACTCGTCAGAATGAACAAACACAAAAACAGAGAGTAGCCTATAGGAAAGAAGGAAGGTGAGGACAGTCAAGTAGCGATGACTCGGAACTAAACGCTGCTGGCCTAATGTTGGATTGTCTGCATGTTCAGCACCATGGACAGCAACACTGAGGATCAAGCCGCAAATCAGATACTCTCACACCACTTTTCCACAGACAGTACTTTTTATTTTCTAACCTTTTTCCAAATAAGCCTATTCTAACAGAGCAAAACTCCTATATCAACCCATTTTCAGTGAACTCAAAACGCTGCTCCGTGTATGTGAAAAATCCAAGCAATCAATTCATCAAAAAATAACAGAATCACAAATCCCATCACAACTCAAAATATCTATCAGCAGCTGTACATCAGCGCCTCAGTATTTCTCACTTCAGATGAGGGGATCTAATTAAGACTAAAACATGCTTCATTACACTTAAACCTGGATCACTAACACATTACGTCAAACCGGGATCACTAACACATTACGTCAAACCGGGATCACTAACACATTACGTCAAACCTGGACCACTAACACATTACGTCAAACCTGGATCACTAACACATTACGTCAAACCTGGATCACTAACACATTACGTTAAACCTGGATCACTAACACATTACGTTAAACCTGGATCACTAACACATTACGTTAAACCTGGATCACTAACAATTACGTCAAACATGGATCACTAACACATTACGTCAAACCTGGATTACTAACACATTACCTCAAACCTGGACCTTTAACACATTATGTCAAACCTGGATCACTAACACATTACGCCAAACCTGGATTACTAACACATTATGTCAAACCTGGATCACTAACACATTGCATCAAACATGGATCACTAACACATTACGTCAAACCTAGATTACTAACACATTACGCCAAACCTGGATTACTAACACATTATGTCAAACCTGGATCACTAACACATTGCCTCAAACCTGGATCACTAACACATTACGTCAAACCTGGATAACTAATACATTGCATCAAACCTGGATCACTAACACATTACGTCAAACCTGGATAACTAATACATTGCATCAAACCTGGATCACTAACACATTATGTCAAACCTGGATAACTAATACATTGCATCAAACCTGGATCAATAATACATTACCTATAGACAAATTGTGATATTGAAGTACTGCTGTAAAAAAAAATAATCAAGAAAATATGTATTTTTCATAGCATCATTACTCTAATTTTAGCTCGAGTTGTTTCAAAACGTGTTTTACCTGAAAATGTGTAACACACAATAAGATAATATTGTTTTTATTTACGATGAAGACCTACCTCTGGGGACGCGTCGGAGTTGTCAAATTCTTCAGCAAAGTCTGTTGGAGTTTTTCTCAGAGTCTGGTCTGCAGGCAGTGTGTTGTCATTGTAAGATGTGACGAACTTGAAGTCACTTGTGCGCGAACCCGTCGTCAGGTATGCGTCATAATTGTAAGTGCTGCGGAGAGTTCCTGCGCCGTCCACCTCTGCGTAGTTGGGAGGGAGATACGCGCTGGGGATGGCGACCGCTCCGTCAAACAACAGTCTGGGCTTTCTCCTGCGGCAAAACCTCACGGCCAGGATGACAATAATGAAGGTGAGGAAAAAGGTGGAGACGGACACCAGCGCGATGATCAGATAAGAGGTGAGTTTGGAATTGTTCTCATCATAAGAGACATCTTTCAGTTCTGGCACTTCAGCCAAGTTATCAGAAATCACTAAATACATGGTACAGGTGGCAGAGAGAGAGGGCTGTCCGTTATCTTTCACTAACACAATGAGGTTCTGTTTAATGTTGTCAGATTCAGAAATGTCCCGCTGTGTCCTGATCTCTCCACTGTGGAGACCAATAGTGAAAAGTCCCGGATCAGTGGATTTGACTATATGATAGGACAGCCAGGCGTTCTGGCCGGAGTCCGCGTCCACCGCAATCACCTTGGAAACCAGAGAGCCTCCGTGCGCAGCTTTGGGGACCAGCTCGGTCATGAAGGAGTTCCCCTCTGGGGCGGGGTATAGTATCTGAGGAGAGTTGTCATTCACATCCGTTATAAACACACTGACCGTGACGTTGCTGCTGAGCGGAGGAGAACCGTTGTCTCTGGCCACCACGTGGACTTTAAAACTCCTGAACTGCTCGTAATCAAACGACTTCACAGCGTGGATCACCCCCGTGTCTCCGTTAACGGATAAAAACGAGGACACGGGGACACCGTTCACCTCACCAGGTAAGATAGAATAAATCACTGTACCGTTCTGTCTCCAGTCTGGGTCTCGTGCAGTAACGGAACACACGGAGGCACCGGGTTTGTTATTTTCAGTCACGTGGGCTTTATAGGACTGTTCCTCAAACACAGGTGGGTTGTCGTTGACGTCAGCTACAGATAACTGAACACTTTTAGAGGAGGACAGAGGCGGAGAGCCCTCGTCGGTGGCAGTGATTGTAATGTTGTAATCAGACACTAGTTCCCGGTCCAGTTCGCCCGTGGTCACCAGAGAATAGTAGTTTTTGATGGATGGCACCAACTTAAAGGGAAGGTTTTGCTGAATGTAGCAGCGGACCTGTCGGTTATTCTCAGAGTCTCTATCCTGCACGTTAATGATGCCCACCTCTGTACCAGGTGACGCGTTCTCAGGTATGGGGCTAGTCAGAGATTTTAGATAAATCACAGGGGCGTTGTCATTAACATCTGTGATTTCTATTATCAATGTTGAGTAGGATGCTAAGCCTAAACCGTCCTTTGCACTGATCTGCATTTCATATGAAGACTCTTTTTCATAATCTACTGGACCAACAACTGTAATTTTTCCAGTCTCATGATCAAGAGAAAATAGATTGCTATTTTCATCTGAAACATCATCGAATTCATAAGTAACTTCACCATTAACTCCCTCATCTGCATCCGTAGCACTCACTGTAACCACTACAGTATCTAAAGGAGAGTTTTCAGGCAGACTGGCTTTATAGACGGCCTGGCTAAACACTGGGGCGTTATCGTTAGCATCCAGTACAGTGACGTGTATGACTACGGTACCGGATCTCTGCGGAGAGCCTCCATCTACAGCTGTCAGTAATAACTTGATTTCATGGTGCCCCTCGCGGTCTAGCTCTCTGTCTAACACTAACTCGCTGTATTTGCGTCCACCACTTTTTGTTTTGACATTCAAAATAAAATGTTAATTTCTTTGTAGTGTATAGCTCTGAACCGTATTCTGTAATATATCAGCGTCATGGGCCTCATCTAGAGAAAAACTAACGCCTTTGTCTGCTGATTCACTAATTTCCATTTTGATAATCTCCTTTTTAAACAGTGGAGAATTATCATTTATATCTTGAACATGAAGACTGATACGGTGAAGCTCCAACGGATCTTCTACCACAAGTTCCTGTTTTAAAACGCACGAAGTCTTCTTCCCACAAAGCCCTTCTCTGTCCATCCTTTCAGCTATAGTCAAATCTCCCGTATTCAGATTAATGTCACAATACCGTTCGTGGTTCCCATCGGTATCAATACGGGCCTTACGAGCGGACAGTCTGCTCGCCTCCAGCCCGAGATCCTTGGCTATATTTCCAATAACAGATCCTCGTTTCATCTCCTCCGGAAAAGAATAGCTCACGTCTCCATAGGCGGAATGCAGCGGTAGAAGAAAGAAAGCAACGCAGCAGACCAGGCCTGTCACCGAGATTCCTTTGTGCCCCATCCTGGGATTAAAAACGTCAAAACACAATATAGCCTTGATAATACAATGTGAACAAATAGTATTCCACAAATAGGTTCAGCTTGATGAAAATAATATCCTCAAAATGTTCCAGCAACCTGACCGCGTCCAATATTTTCTACAGAATGACACCCGAACACCCGAGTCTTGTAACAACAGCAGTGGGTGGAGAACTGGATCTATCCAAACACAGCTGGTCAACAGCGACACTATGCGTACTCAACATAAATTACATTATTTACTTACAGTTTTCTTAATGTTTTGTTAACAAATGGTTATAAATACGCTTAAGTAAGTTTATTTGATCAATTAACTATTGAAAAACGAAAGAGAAACACAGAAAACGATAGGATATTAAACCATACAAACATAAATGATTAAAATCACCCCCACTCTTTTTTCATCATTTAAGATCAGGTATACTATGAATATAAAATACAACACATCTGCAAGAGAGGCAACAAAGCAATATATCCGTTGTTGGTTCCTCAGTCAGAGGAAACTCATAACTGCTATAATAAAAACAGGGCAGGGCAAGAAATAAGAATATGAAGGTCAAACAGCGATCAATAGTAAATCCTACTGGTTTAAAATGAGATTTGACACATTTCAGCACCATGGACAGTGACAGTGCGAGGAATCTCGTTGCTCTTCAGACGCTCTCACACCGCGTCTCCCATCACGCTGTTACTAATAAATACAAAGGCCCAATTGACTGGAATCATTTACTTATAGATATCAGGGTATTACAATCACACAGTGAAGTTAAGAAAGCCCCTTTTCCAATGTTAAGAACAAACTGTTTGTGTTTTTAACTAGTAGAAACGTCACCATGTGACAATATTTGTAATATATTTGTATATATGATATGTGTATATTATAGGCAGCCTACTTAGTGTTATTAGTTGCATCATTTATTTGTATTTGTTGTAGGCCCATTAGTAGGTGTATAACAACCTTTTTATGCTCATAATTTACGTTTTACAATTATTATTTGTATTTAATTGTTAGTATTATTAGACAATAGTGGCCATATAATAAGTATTGTTTTTGGGGGTTGTGTTTTTTATTTGGCCATTCTTTAAACCGAGAAGGTATCTCAAGAGATTTCATCCTGCAAAATGTCTAATAATTAATTATCTCTCAAAACACAGTAGTTCTATTTTCGAGCCTCTTTCCAAACAGCTTTTCACTCCTCCAGCGCCAAACACACAATAGACATTAATTGTGGTGTGGAGGCTGTGCTTTGGCAACGTGGGTGGGGTTATATCCTACCTGTTTGGCCCTGTCCGGGGGTTTCATCGGATGGGGCCACAGTGTCTCCTGACCCCTCCTGTCTCAGCCTCCAGTATTTATGCTGCAGTAGTTTGTGTCGGGGGGCTAAGGTCAGTCTGTCACATCTGGAGTATTTCTCTTGTCTTTTCCGGTGTCCTGTGTGATTTTAAATATGCTCTCTCTAATTATCTCTCTCTTTCTTTCTTTCTCTCTCTCGGAGGACCTGAGCCCTAGGACCATGCCTCAGGACTACCTGGCTTGATGACTCCTTGCTGACCCCAGTTCACCTGGCCGTGCTGCTGCTCCAGTTCCAACTGTTCTGCCTGCAGCTATGGAACCCTGACCTGTTCACCGGATGTGCTACCTGTCCCAGACCTGTTGTCCCAGACCTGCTGGAACCCTGACCTATTCACTGGACGTGCTACCTGTCCCAGACCTGCTGTTTTCAACTCTCTAGAGACAGCAGGAGCGGTAGAGATACTCTCAAAGATCGGCTATGAAAAAGCCAACTGACACTTACTCTTGTGTTACTGACTTGTTGCACCCTCGACAACTACTATGATTATTATTATTTGACAATGCTGGTCATTTATGAACATTTCAACATCTAGGCCATGTGCTGTTATAATCTCCACCCGGCACAGCCAGAAGAGGACTGGCCACCCCTCATAGCCTGGTTCCTCTCTAGGTTTCTTCCTAGGTTTTGGCCTTTCTAGGGAGTTTTTCCTAGCCACCGTGCTTCTACACCTGCATTGTTTGGGGTTTTAGGCTGGGTTTCTGTACAGCACTTTGTGATATCAGCTGATGTAAGAAGGGCTATATAAATACATTTGATTTGAATTGATTTGATTTAATTGTCTGTAAAACCCTAATCAGGAAACCGAGAAGCGACCGACGTCTATTATTTGAAAAATCCACAGATTCTATCAATTACAACAATAGCACATTGACGTTACAAATCTAGCAAACGACATATAAAAGCACCTCGGGATTTTGCAATGAAATTGCGACGGGACTGAAATAATATCCTAAAACATTTCAAATTGAATGAAAGTGAAGCATAAATAATTTGCTTAATAGTCAAGCTGGGTTAATGACGAAAGTGGTTTCTCCAACAACAACAAAAATATTACACAAAGCATATTAGCTGCAATTTTAAAATAATATAGCCTCAACCTATCATATAAGCCTAAAAAAACAAATCGCATTATTACATGCATTAAAAGCCTACCTCTGGGGACGCGTCGGAGTCGTCAAGTTCTTCAGCAAAGTCTGTTGGAGTTTTTCTCAGAGTCTGGTCTGCAGGCAGTGTGTTGTCATTGTAAGATGTGACGAACTTGAAGTCACTTGTGCGCGAACCCGTCGTCAGGTATGCGTCATAATTGTAAGTGCTGCGGAGAGTTCCTGCGCCGTCCACCTCTGCGTAGTTGGGAGGGAGATACGCGCTGGGGATGGCGACCGCTCCGTCAAACAACAGTCTGGGCTTTCTCCTGCGGCAAAACCTCACGGCCAGGATGACAATGATGAAGGTGAGGAAAAAGGTGGAGACAGACACCAGCGCGATGATCAGATAAGAGGTGAGTTTGGAATTGTTCTCATCATAAGAGACATCTTTCAGTTCTGGCACTTCAGCCAAGTTATCAGAAATCACTAAATACATGGTACAGGTGGCAGAGAGAGAGGGCTGTCCGTTATCTTTCACTGACACAATGAGGTTCTGTTTCATGCTGTCAGATTCAGAAATGTCCCGCTGTGTCCTGATCTCTCCACTGTGGAGACCAATAGTGAAAAGTCCCGGATCAGTGGATTTGACTATATGATAGGACAGCCAGGCGTTCTGGCCGGAGTCCGCGTCCACCGCTATCACCTTGGAAACCAGAGAGCCTCCGTGCGCAGCTTTGGGGACCAGCTCGGTCATGAAGGAGTTCCCCTCTGGGGCGGGGTATAGTATCTGAGGAGAGTTGTCATTCACATCCGTTATAAACACACTGACCGTGACGTTGCTGCTGAGCGGAGGAGAACCGTTGTCTCTGGCCACCACGTGGACTTTAAAACTCCTGAACTGCTCGTAATCAAACGACTTCACAGCGTGGATCACCCCCGTGTCTCCGTTAACGGATAAAAACGAGGACACCGGGACACCGTTCACCTCACCAGGTAAGATAGAATAAATCACTGTACCGTTCTGTCTCCAGTCTGGGTCTCGTGCAGTAACGGAACACACGGAGGCACCGGGTTTGTTATTTTCAGTCACGTGGGCTTTATAGGACTGTTCCTCAAACACAGGTGGGTTGTCGTTGACGTCAGCTACAGATAACTGAACACTTTTAGAGGAGGACAGAGGCGGAGAGCCCTCGTCGGTGGCAGTGATTGTAATGTTGTAATCAGACACTAGTTCCCGGTCCAGTTCGCCCGTGGTCACCAGAGAATAGTAGTTTTTGATGGATGGCACCAACTTAAAGGGAAGGTTTTGCTGAATGTAGCAGCGGACCTGTCGGTTATTCTCAGAGTCTCTATCCTGCACGTTAATGATGCCCACCTCTGTACCAGGTGACGCGTTCTCAGGTATGGGGCTAGTCAGAGATTTTAGATATATCACAGGGGCGTTGTCATTTACATCAGTAATTTCTAATATCACTTTGGCATATGATGCTAACCCTAAACCGTCCTTCGCTTTAATGCGCAGCTCAAAGGACGGAACCTCTTCAAAGTCAACAGAACCGATAACTTGAATTATTCCTCCCTTACGGTCTATAGAAAATACTTTCTTATCATCATCTGAAATATGATCGAAATCATATGTCACCTCTCCATTCACTCCCTCATCTGCATCCGTAGCACTCACTGTAACCACTACAGTATCTAAAGGAGAGTTTTCAGGCAGACTGGCTTTATAGACGGCCTGGCTAAACACTGGGGCGTTATCGTTAGCATCCAGTACAGTGACGTGTATGACTACGGTACCGGATCTCTGCGGAGAGCCTCCGTCCATCGCTGTAAGCAATAATTTAATATCCTGCTTTACTTCACGGTCAAGCTTTTCATCTAGAACAAGCTCAACATTGTTGCTATCAATGGACAACACAAATTTGTCATTCTTTTCCAGAGTGTATATTTGAACTGAGTTCTGCCCTATGTCCGCGTCATGAGCCTCTCCTAATAAAAAACGAGAACCTTTCTCCGCTGATTCGCTTATCTCTATATCTATCATGTCATCATTAAATTGTGGAGAATGATCATTTATATCTTGAACATGAAGACTGATACGTTGCAGCTCCAAAGGATTCTCCAATACAAGTTCCTGGTTTAAAACACACGACGCCTTCTTTCCACAAAGCCCCTCTCTGTCAATCCTCTCCGCAACAATCAGATCTCCGGTACTCAGATTAATGTCACAGTAACGTTTACGGTTCCCTTCGGTATCAATTCGGGCTTTACGAGCGGACAGTCTGCTCGCCTCCAGCCCGAGATCCTTGGCTATATTTCCAATAACAGATCCTCGTTTCATCTCCTCCGGAAAAGAATAGCTCACTTCTCCATAGGCGGAATGCAGCGGTAGAAGAAAGAAAGCAAAGCCGCAGACCAGGCCTGACACCGAGATTCCTTTGTTTCCCATCCTGGGATTAAAACGTCAAATAACCACCATACAGTTAGACAGATCGATGTAATGGAAAATTATTCGACAAAACCATGAAAATTCCCTATATTATCAACTAAGTATATGTGCATCTACCTCTACTGTTATCTGCAGTGAAATGGCACCAGAGCTTTGTTAATGACAACACCAATGGGTGGAGAGCTGTATCTATTCTACCTCCGCTGGTGAACAGCGACACTGTGAGTACCCTTTCAAAATTACACATAGTGTACACATAGACGCTGACATTGCGCTAAATACATTTAAAAAAAGTAGTAGGTAAACATAGGAATAGGCACAGGAAACAACATAAAACCACAAGCACTCATTTCCCTAAAACCATTCGCACTCTCGAGTTAAGTATATGCCAGGTAGAAATTAACTACTATTTACTAAATGGTAGCTAGGCCTATAAAGTCTGAAGAGGTGCAGGGTCCTTCTATCTCTCAACTGTCACTCATTGGTAAAATGCACAAAGCCAGTGAGTAGAACTGTCAAGGAAGATATAGTAGAAGTGGGAAGTTTACATACACCTTAGCCAAATACATTTAAACTCAGTTTTTCACAACTCCTGACATTTAATCCTAATAAAAAATTCTCTGTCTTAGGTCAGTTAGGATCACCACTTTATTTTAAGAATGTGAAATGTCAGAATAATAGTAGAGAGAATTATTTATTTCACCTTTTATTTCTTTCATCACATTCCCAGTGGGTCAGAAGCTTACATACACTCAATTAGTAGCATTGCAGCTACAGGCTTTACAAAAAAAACACGAGCGTTTCAACACAATGGACAGCGACACTCCGATACACTTCAGTACTTGTCTCAACATTGTGCTCTCTACACGTTGTTCTTTAGCCTTCTGAGGGTACATACAATCAACGGTTCCAAATAGAACCAGGCTATAACACGCTCTCTGTAATATTAAAACTGGGCGGTAGGCTATGAGGGAGAAAACATTTGTTTATCAATCCCAAACCAAACGTATCCAAACACAATGCAAAGAACATAATATCATCCGGGATGTCTGCCTTGAAATGAGGAAGGTTGATTTCAAAGCAGAAAATACAACACATCCACCATATTTGAAAATACAAACATGGGACAGATAATGAATGCAAATCTACATATAGGAGACCTGTGGAAACAGTGTTTTCATCATGAATCACAAAAACAGTTTTGAAATTGTGGCCACAAAATACTTGAACTACAAGTGTAAAACCTGCTACAGAGCAGTGGCACCCGTCATTCAGGGAAATCCCCACCTGTTTTGAGCTCCAGCTGTTTAGCCCAAAGAGTAAATACTGTATATACAATACCAGACAAAAGTTTGGACATACCTACTCACTCAAGGGTTTTTCTTAATGTTTTACTATTTTCTACATTGTAGAATAATAGTGAGGAAATCAAAACTATGAAATAACACATATGGAATCATGTTGTAACCAGAAAAGTGTTAAACAAATCACAATATGTTTTATATTTGAGATTACTCAAAGTAGCCACCCTTTGCCTTGATGACAGCTTTGCACACTCTTGGCATTCTCTCAACCAGCTTCACGAGGTAGTCACCTGGAATTCATTTCAATTAACATGTGTACTTTGTTAAAAAGTTAATTTGGGGATTTTCCCCCCTCTTAATGCATTTGAGCCAATCAGTTGTGCTGTGACAAGGTAGGGGTGGCATACAGAATATTTGGTAAAGACCAAGTCCATATTATGGCAAGAACAGCTCGAAAATAAGCAAAGAGAAACAACAGTCCATCATTACTTTAAAACATGAAGATCAGTCAATGCATTACATTTCAAGAACTTTGAAAGTTTCCTAAAGTTCAGTTGCAAAACCATCAAGCGCTATGATGAAACTGGCTCTCATGAGGACCGCCACAGGAAAGGAAGACCCAGAGTTACCTCTGCTGCAGAGAATAAGTTCATTAGAGTTAACTGCACCTCAGATTGCAGCCCAAATAAATGCTTCACAGAGTTCAAGTAACAGACAGATCTCAACATAAACTGTTCAGAGGAGACTGCATGAATCAGGCCTTCATGGCCGAATTTCTGCAAAGAAACCACTACTAAAGGACACCAATAAGAAGAAGACACTTGTTTGGGCCAAGAAGCATGAGCAAAGGACATTAGACTGGTCGAAATCTGTCCTTTGGTCTGATGAGTCCAAATTGGAGACTTCTGGTTCCAACCCCTGTGTCTTTGTGAGATGCAAAGTAGGTAAACGGGTGATTTCCGCATTTTTGGTTCACACCGTGAAGCATGGAGGAGGAGGTGTGATGGTGTGGGGGTGTTTTGCTGGTGACAATGTTGGTGATTTATTTAGAATTCAAGGCACACTTAACCAGCTTGGCTGCCACAGCATTCTGCAGTGATATGCCATCCCATCTGGTTTGCGCTTAGTGGGACTATCACTTTTTTTTCAACAGGGAAATTACCCAAAACACACCTCCAGGCTGTGTAAGGGCTATTTGACCAAGAAGGAGAGTGATGGAGTGCTGCTTCAGATGACCTAGCTTCCACAATCACCCGACCTCAACCAAATTGAGATGGTTTGGGATGAGTTGCACAGCAGAGTGAAGGAAAAGCAGCCAACAAGTGCTCAGCATGTGAGAACTTCTTCAGGACTGTTGGAAAAGCATTCCTCATGAAGCTGGTTGAGAGAATGCCAAAAGTGTGCAAAGCTGTCATCAAGGCAAAGGGTGGCTACTTTGAAGAATCTCAAATATAAAATAGATTTAGATTTGTTCAACACTTTTTTTGTTTAATATATGATTCCATATGTGTTATTTCATAGTTTTGATGTCTTCACTATTATTCTACAATGTAGAAAATAGTAAAAATAAAGAAAGACCCTTGAATGGGTGTGTGTGTCCAACCTTTTGACTGGTACTGTATATATATATATATATATATTTTATTGACTGTTTTGTATGTTATTTCTTCATTAATACTTGTCACATTTCAGTTTGCAAACAATGTAAACCATTTTATTGAGTTAATAAAGCTGCATACAAACATGGGCTGCAGTCCAAGAAAGTTATATTTACCCTCTCAGCTCTTGCGCTAGCCACTGTCCCTCGGGGGGAATCCCGGTCCAAACTGGATGCAGATTGCCATCTTAAACGGAGGTCCAATTCACTAAAGTTGCCCCCTCGGCCTTCGAATTAGCTCGAGGGAGAGAGTGAACATCTTTGGTCTCTTGCGGGATTGAGATAACCCACAATTCAATGCAAACTGTAGTCAAGTCAAACTCTGGTGGCCGCAAAGTCTCAAATTTAATCAACAAGGCTGCATGTTCAGCATGTCAGAAAAAAAGTATGAAGCTAGCTTGCTAAAAAAGATATATAGACATTGATTTTAGCGTGGGCAAATTGGCTTAGTCTCAGTAAACAGCCTATAAATATAAAACGTAGCTAGATTCATAAACATATTTTGGGAATATCTGAAATGGATTGGAATAAATGACCAAACTATAAAACTAGCTAGCCAGCTATGGGTAACTGTAGCTAGCTACCTGACAGGAGTGCTAGCTAGATACGTTAACTTACTATGTACATTAATAGCTTTAGGTAGGTTTTAAACTTCACGATTTCCACCAAGGACGTTGCCTCTCCGATCATCACTCTCCCTCGCTTGGGCAAGGGACATTTAAGGTACACTCAGATTTGACGATGTAAAACGTAATTCAAGGGCTGAGGGTTTAGGTCCGAGGGTTGTCTATTTTGAGTTTGAAACGCAGCCAACTTCTCTTTTTCGCTTTCTTGAGTAAGGCTGCTCCAAAATGCAGGTGTTTCAGCCTAGCTCATTGCTTTCTGTGGTGGAGGGGGAGCCAGTGGGGAACACAAAGCGTAGGGCTTGGTAATCTTCTGTAGTTGCGCCATTATTGGCTCAGTGTTCTGTCACTCATGGGGACACTCCCTCACTGCAAAATCTACAGGGAGAGCTTGAAAGTTCAAGACCCCTTGGTTGCTGCCTTAGATTTACATTAGAAGTGCCCAACCAAGAAGGCATAAAGTCATTGGCCACAGATAAAATTACGCCAAATCACATTATATCTACCATAGCTTTGATTGGAGTGATCATGTCAACATCATACTTTCAAAATCTTAGCTAGCAAACTACACAGGCAGTCACCAACATGATTCACGTTGACAATCTACTGGCAAATCCTGTTCAATCCTTGTCATAGGAAGATCAATTATAGATAAAACGTATCAGTGCTCATCGGCTATTAGACATAAACATTACACAACAAGTTGGAAATTGCAAATTCAACAATGAGTTGTTTGGAAGATATCAGTGGCTAACTGCAAGCGTTGAAAAAAACAAATCCTTATTTATCTTCCCCTGCCTGCTATTCGGTGGAGAGAGTGTGTGGACCATGTCTGGTTTTAATGGTCTCTTCTCCAAGCTTAAAAGGATAAACATTAACACGCAACACATTGGGACAGAAAAGGTTAAATACATTGACGATGCTGTCAAGCCAGCATGACTTCTGTCGCGTTCAAACAACTGGAAACTCAGAACTGGGAAATCTCAGACTTCAGTGAGTTCAAAACAACTGGGAACTCTGAAAAAAAATGAACTCCGACTGGGGAAATACGTTTTGAACGATCATCCAACTCACAATTCCAAGTCGGGTAACTTGGGCCTCTTTCTAGAGCTCCGACCCGATCCTCACTGACGTCACTGACGTGATTCAACCTTGTTTTTTTAGAGTTCTGAGTTGTCTTGAAAGCAGCATAAACCCAGAGAATGCCAGACTTTGATGACAAAGTTTGATGACAAAACGTGCCCACAAGAAGGACCACCGCGCCACCTTCCTGTTCAGGTTAGCACAGCACAACTGTGAGTCCAAAAATGTATGTTGCTACATAAATGATGTAATATATTGTGTAATATGCCAGGGATTATGTAATATGCCAGGGAGATATGTATACTGTAACTAAGAAGGTAATACTAAGTGTATGTTAAGTAGTAAGCTGTTTGTAGCCCATGTGCCTCACCTTAATAATTCTGTCCCTTTCCCCTCATCTGACTTGGTGGTGCACATGTAGGCTTTAGCCTGTTTTAGAGAAATGTCATCATCGAATATTGTAAGAGCTTTCATTGTCTGCTAACATGCCCCGTTTATTTGTCCTATGGTTCTGATTTGGTGTACAGGGAGAATACTGTAAAAATGGTCCATGTTCTGAATTCTGTCGCTGTACATTTCAAAAGGGCTAAACAAATAGTTGTATTGACAATGTCCGTCTTAGCTCACTCATTCATGTCTTAATCGAAATTACGGATTGCCTCATTTCCACTCATCGTTCCCTTATGCCATAGTTTGTACAGCTCAATTGTCAGTAGAATTTACATTTGTTTAAGCAAGTCAGCCATATCAGCTCTGTTTTTTTTAAGGCTGTAAATGAGGCTGAATATACTCTTTCGCTGCCAGACAAGGCTCCGCTGATGTAGCAGTGTAGCAGTGGTAAGGATTCACTCCATGGTGCTGAAAGGAAAGCTCATCTGTTGGGATAGCTTTATGTAGGCCCTAACAGTTTATGGGCACCTCTTTGTCACCATTACAGTGCAATTCATGTATGGTTTCGTGTTGTGTTGTGTAGTGACTTTGCTGGCATGAATAAAAAAACAAAATTGGGGAGTTCACCCCACGAAGATATACATGCAAAAAGCACCACTGATACAGAGCCTAATTAGTGCCAAGTCTATTAACGGTAAAGTCCTACCTCTGGGGACACATCGGAACCATCAAGATCATCAGCAAAGTGTGTAGTAATTTTTCTTAGAGTCTGGTCTTCGGGCAGAGTGTTGTCATTGTAAGATGTGACGAACTTGAAGTCACTTGTGCGCGAACCCGTCGTCAGGTATGCGTCATAATTGTAAGTGCTGCGGAGAGTTCCTGCACCGTCCACCTCTGCGTAGTTGGGAGGGAGATACGCGCTGGGGATGGCGACCGCTCCGTCAAACAACAGTCTGGGCTTTCTCCTGCGGCAAAACCTCACGGCCAGGATGACAATAATGAAGGTGAGGAAAAAGGTGGAGACGGACACCAGCGCGATGATCAGATAAGAGGTCAGTTTGGAATTGTTCTCATCATAAGAGACATCTTTCAGTTCTGGCACTTCAGACAAGTTATCAGAAATCACTAAATACATGGTACAGGTGGCAGAGAGAGAAGGCTGTCCGTTATCTTTCACTGACACAATGAGGTTCTGTTTAATGTTGTCAGATTCAGAAATGTCCCGCTGTGTCCTGATCTCTCCACTGTGGAGACCAATAGTGAAAAGTCCCGGATCAGTGGATTTGACTATATGATAGGACAGCCAGGCGTTCTGGCCGGAGTCCGCGTCCACCGCTATCACCTTGGAAACCAGAGAGCCTCCGTGCGCAGCTTTGGGGACCAGCTCGGTCATGAAGGAGTTCCCCTCTGGGGCGGGGTATAGTATCTGAGGAGAGTTGTCATTCACATCCGTTATAAACACACTGACCGTGACGTTGCTGCTGAGCGGAGGAGAACCGTTGTCTCTGGCCACCACGTGGACTTTAAAACTCCTGAACTGCTCGTAATCAAACGACTTCACAGCGTGGATCACCCCCGTGTCTCCGTTAACGGATAAAAACGAGGACACGGGGACACCGTTCACCTCACCAGGTAAGATAGAATAAATCACTGTACCGTTCTGTCTCCAGTCTGGGTCTCGTGCAGTAACGGAACACACGGAGGCACCGGGTTTGTTATTTTCAGTCACGTGGGCTTTATAGGACTGTTCCTCAAACACAGGTGGGTTGTCGTTGACGTCAGCTACAGATAACTGAACACTTTTAGAGGAGGACAGAGGCGGAGAGCCCTCGTCGGTGGCAGTGATTGTAATGTTGTAATCAGACACTAGTTCCCGGTCCAGTTCGCCCGTGGTCACCAGAGAATAGTAGTTTTTGATGGATGGCACCAACTTAAAGGGAAGTTTTTGCTGAATGTAGCAGCGGACCTGTCGGTTATTCTCAGAGTCTCTATCCTGCACGTTAATGATGCCCACCTCTGTACCAGGTGACGCGTTCTCAGGTATGGGGCTAGTCAGAGATTTTAGATAAATCGCAGGGGCGTTGTCATTAACATCTGTGATGTCTATTATGACTTTAGAATATGATGCTAATCCTAAACCATCCTTTGCTTTGATACGCAGTTCAAAGTCTGACATTTCTTCAAAATCAATTGTGCCGATAGCTCTAATTTCTCCAGTCTTCCGGTCGATAGAAAATAATTTGTCATCTTCCTCTGACACATGAGCGAAGTCATACGTCACTTCCCCATTAACTCCCTCATCTGCATCTGTAGCACTCACTGTAACCACTACAATATCTAAAGGAGAGTTTTCAGGCAGACTGGCTTTATAGACGGCCTGGCTAAACACTGGGGCGTTATCGTTAGCATCCAGTACAGTGACGTGTATGACTACGGTACCGGATCTCTGCGGAGAGCCTCCGTCTACAGCTGTAAGCAATACTTTGATTTCATTGCTTTGTTCACGATCAAGCTCTTTCTCTAGAACAAGCTCAACAGTATGACTATCTACGGTCAACAGGAAATTGTCATTTTTTTGTAAAGTGTACCTTTGCACTGCATTCTGTCCTATATCTGCATCGTGTGCCTGATCAAGTAAAAAACGAGCGCCTTTATCTGCTGATTCGCGCATTTCAATTTTAATCACTTCGTCCTTAAATTGTGGAGAATTATCATTAATATCTTGAACATGAAGACTGATACGTTGCAGCTCCAAAGGATTCTCCAATACAAGTTCCTGGTTTAAAACACACGAAGCCTTCTTTCCACAAAGCCCCTCTCTGTCAATCCTCTCCGCAACAATCAGATCTCCGGTACTCAGATTAATGTCACAATACCGTTTTCGGTTTCCTTCGGTATCAATACGGGCCTTACGAGCGGACAGTCTGCTCGCCTCCAGCCCGAGATCCTTGGCTATATTTCCAATCACAGATCCTCGTTTCATCTCCTCCGGAAAATAATAGGTCACGTCTCCATAGGCGGAGCGCAGCGGTAGAAGAAAGAAAGCAACGCTGCAGACCAGGCCTGTCACCGAGATTCCTTTGTACCCCATCCTGGGATTAAAAACGTCAAAACACAATGTAGCCTTGATAATACAATGTGAACAAATAGTATTCCACAAAAAGATTCAGTGTAATCAAAATGATATCCTCAAAATGTACACGCTATCTGACCGTCTCCAGTCCTTTCCGCAGCTTAATGACACCCGAACACCCGAGTCTTGTAACAACAGCAGTGGGTGGAGAACTGGATCTATCCAAACACAGCTGGTCAACAGCGACACTGTGAGTAATCTTTAAAAAGTACACATAATAACAGTAATTATTCTGAAAATATATTTCAGGAAAAGCCGTCATAAGAAAGTCAATAATTGATCTGCATGATTGATTACTGAACAATTTCATATAAAATCCCCCTTAGCTTATGAAAATAACCAAATAGAACCAGGAAACGATAAAAAGCCACACATGAACAGAAAGGATATATAAACCGATCCCAAGCTTTTTTTCACGAGATATAGATTATGTGGAAGAAATACTTTGCAAATATCAGATTTATAGTGCTGTTTTTTTTTTGTCAACACACATTAATCAGCGAAATACGCAAAAACAGATAGTATGGCAATGAGTAGAAATGATGATAGTCAAACAACGATGAATTGTAAACCCTTCAGATTTATAATAGGACTTCAGCACCATGGACAGCGGCACAGCAAGGCCGCTGCATTTCAGACGTTCTAACGCCAAACGCCACTTCTCTCGTCACTCTGTTAAAATACGCTAGCTCTCCACATACAGCATTTCTCTTTTGTAACCCCTGTCCAAATAGGCCTTCATGCCAACAGGCCACAATTCTAAGAGCAACCACATTTTAACTTAAAGACGTGCCAACATTTTTTCAATAGAACTCCTGCTTGCCTATATGCTTGATCAACTGGATACAGTTTGTCCCCGGTCAGGATTAACTACATAAAACACAAGAAGTAGTTGTACATAAAAACAGAACCAATAATTAATCAAATGAAAACCATCGACAATCTTTGAAACAGCTAAAATCATATGGACAAAACAGACGGAGTGCAGCATTACAATAAAGAAAACAAAGCCGCAGAACAGACCTGTCACCGAGATTCCTTTGTGCCCCATTTTGGGTTCAAAAACGTCGATACACCTTGAATCCAAAATATTATAATGTAGATAAATACTATTCCACAAAAATAATATTTTTTCAACACTCCATTCAGTCAGAGCCATGCCCTGAAAAGTATGTAAATAAGTTGGGGTAGGAAGGTGATTATGCCAAAAATATACTGAATAAAAATATAAACGCAACATGCAACATTTCATTGATTGTACTGAGTTACAGTTCATGTAAGGAAATCAGTCAATTGAAATACATTCATTAGGGCCTATTCTATGGATTTCAGATGACTGGGCAGGGGTGCAGCCTTGGGTCGGCCTTGGAGGGCATAGGCCAACCCACTTAGCAGCCAGGTCCACCCACTGGGGAGCCAGCCCCAGCCAATCAGAATGAGTGTTTTTCCCTACAAAATGGCTTTACTACAAACAGATATATATATATATATATATATATATATATATATATATAAATGCCAACGATCTACACAAAATGCTCTGTAATGTCAAAGTGGAAGAAAAATGATATATTTTTTAAAGGTTAAAATCACCAATGGCCCTAAGCACTGTCCTTCCTGTCCTGCAGCTCAGTTGAGAAGGAAGACTGCATATTTGATGTGTCTGGGTGATTTAATACATCATCCACAGTAACATTTTTAACTTGACCATTCTTAAAGATATATTCAACGTCTGATTTGTTATTGTTACCCATCCACCAATCACTGCCTGTCTTTAGGAGGATTTCGAAAAGCACCCTGGTCTTTGTAGTTGAATCTGTGCTTGAAATTCAATACTTGACTGAGGGACCTTACAGATATTGTATGTATGGGGAACATTGGAAGTGGTAGTCATTCAAAAATCATGTCAACACCTATTATTTCAGTCCATATAACTTATTATGTGATTTGTTAAGCCACATTTTGCTTCTGAAATAATTTAGGCTTGCCTAAACAAAGGGGATTATTACATTATCTTTTCACTTCGACATTATGGAGTTTTTTGTCTAGATCAATCTATTTATGACTTTTTGCAAATCCAATCAGTTTTCCACGTTGATTCAACGTCAGCACAATAATTTTTTTAGGGTTTAAATTATGTGGAAAAAACGTTGATCAACCAGTTTTTGCCCAGCGGGATAGCATAAAAAATGTAATCAAGCCTCTATGTTATCATAAAACCATACCTCTGGGGACCCCTCAGAGTCATCAAGAGCCTCAGCAAAGTCTGTTGGAGTTTTTCTCAGAGTCTGGTCTGCAGGCAGTGTGTTTTCATGGTAAGATGTGACGAACTTGAAGTCACTTGTTCGCGAACCCGTCGTCAGGTATGCGTCATAATTGTAAGTGCTGCGGAGAGTTCCTGCACCGTCCACCTCTGCGTAGTTGGGAGGGAGATACGCGCTGGGGATGGCGACCGCTCCGTCAAACAACAGACTGGGCTTTCTCCTGCGGCAAAACCTCACGGCCAGGATGACAATAATGAAGGTGAGGAAAAAGGTGGAGACGGACACCAGCGCGATGATCAGATAAGAGGTCAGTTTGGAATTGTTCTCATCATAAGAGACATCTTTCAGTTCTGGCACTTCAGACAAGTTATCAGAAATCACTAAATACATGGTACAGGTGGCAGAGAGAGAAGGCTGTCCGTTATCTTTCACTGACACAATGAGGTTCTGTTTAATGTTGTCAGATTCAGAAATGTCCCGCTGTGTCCTGATCTCTCCACTGTGGAGACCAATAGTGAAAAGTCCCGGATCAGTGGATTTGACTATATGATAGGACAGCCAGGCGTTCTGGCCGGAGTCCGCGTCCACCGCTATCACCTTGGAAACCAGAGAGCCTCCGTGCGCAGCTTTGGGGACCAGCTCGGTCATGAAGGAGTTCCCCTCTGGGGCGGGGTATAGTATCTGAGGAGAGTTGTCATTCACATCCGTTATAAACACACTGACCGTGACGTTGCTGCTGAGCGGAGGAGAACCGTTGTCTCTGGCCACCACGTGGACTTTAAAACTCCTGAACTGCTCGTAATCAAACGACCTCACAGCGTGGATCACCCCCGTGTCTCCGTTAACGGATAAAAACGAGGACACCGGGACACCGTTCACCTCACCAGGTAAGATAGAATAAATCACTGTACCGTTTTGTCTCCAGTCTGGGTCTCGTGCAGTAACGGAACACACGGAGGCACCGGGTTTGTTATTTTCAGTCACGTGGGCTTTATAGGACTGTTCCTCAAACACAGGTGGGTTGTCGTTGACGTCAGCTACAGATAACTGAACACTTTTAGAGGAGGACAGAGGCGGAGAGCCCTCGTCGGTGGCAGTGATTGTAATGTTGTAATCAGACACTAGTTCCCGGTCCAGTTCGCCCGTGGTCACCAGAGAATAGTAGTTTTTGATGGATGGCACCAGTTTAAAGGGAAGGTTTTGCTGAATGTAGCAGCGGACCTGTCGGTTATTCTCAGAGTCTCTATCCTGCACGTTAATGATGCCCACCTCTGTACCAGGTGACGCGTTCTCAGGTATGGGGCTAGTCAGAGATTTTAGATATATCACAGGGGCGTTGTCATTTACGTCAGTTATTTCTATTATAACTTTTGTGTCTGAGGAAAGTCCATAACCATCTTTTCCTTCTATGAACATTTCATATTTGGATTCATCTTCGTAGTCTAACGCTCCTATTACTGTCATTTCTCCAGTTACGTGGTTCAATGTAAACATTTTCCTTGTCTTATCAGACATTCGACTAAATTCAAATGTCACTTCTCCATTCATTCCTTCATCTGCATCAGTACTGCTGACAGTAAGAACTAGTGTACCTAAAGGAGAGTTTTCAGGCAGACTGGCTTTATAGACGGCCTGGCTAAACACTGGGGCGTTATCGTTAGCATCCAGTACAGTGACGTGTATGACTACGGTACCGGATCTCTGCGGAGAGCCTCCGTCTACAGCTGTAATAAGTAAACTCATCTCTTGCTTTTCCTCACGATCTAGTTCTTTATCTAAAACCAACTCTCCATATTTACTACCGGCAGCAGTCGTTTGAACTATTAAAGCAAAATGATCATTTCTCTGCAGAGTGTAGCTTTGAACAGCATTCTGTCCTATATCCGCGTCGTGAGCTGCGTTCACACGAAAGCGAGCGCCTTTGAATGCGGATTCCGCTATTTCCAGTTTGATTGTATCCTTTGGAAAGATAGGTGTATTGTCGTTGATATCTTGGATTTGAAGTGATATACGATGCAACTCCAGAGGACTCTCTAAGACCAACTCAAACCTAAGAATACAGGACATCTTTTCTCCACATAGCTCCTCTCTGTCAATCCTTTCGGCAACAATAAAATCCCCGGTACTCAGATTAATGTCACAATACCGTTTTCGGTTCCCTTCGGTATCAACTCGGACATTACGAGCGGACAGTCTGCTCGCCTCCAGCCCGAGATCCTTGGCTATATTTCCAATAACAGATCCTCGTTTCATCTCCTCCGGAAAAGAATAGCTCACGTCTCCATAGGCGGAATGCAGCGGTAGAAGAAAGAAAGCAACGCAGCAGACCAGGCCTGTCACCGAGATTCCTTTGTGCCCCATCCTGGGATTAAAAGCGCCGATACACCGTATAGCCAAGATACTACACTGTAAACAAATAGTATTCCACAAAAAGATTCAGTGCAATCAAAATGATATCCTCAAAATGTGCACGCTATCTGACCGTCTCCAGTCCTTTCCGCAGCTTAATGACACCCGAACACCCGAGTCTTGTAACAACAGCAGTGGGTGGAGAACTGGATCTATCCAAACACAGCTGGTCAACAGCGACACATTCAGTACTCTTCAGAAATGACACATGTTCACACATCATTCTACATCCATATTTTAGGAGAAGTCGTCATATGAAGTTATAGAAGTAGGATGCATGACTGACTACTATTTGAAATAATTTTCACCCTATTGGAAAACACAGGAAACGACAGTTGCTCACATAAAGCCCACACACCATAAATTATGACATGAAAACCATCCTCATACTACATGAGTTAATTGGATGGAAAAAAATACATTACAAAGCGAACCAATTTGCGTGAAAATATCGGCCTACATTGCAAATGTCCGATTTTAGTGTTGATCTATCAGTCAGCACACTCGTCAATGCAATACACAAATCCAGAAAGGATGGTAATCAATGCAAGTGATGACAGTCTAAACGTGATGAATACCTCTGCCCACTGCCTTCAAATGGGATTTTAGACATTTCAGCACCATGGATAGTGACCATGCGACGCTTCCCGATGCACTTCAAATACTCTCACACCGCTTCTCTGATAACCAAATAGCTCTCCGTAGACAGTATTTCTCTTGTAAACTACAACCCAATTCCAAATAGGCTTTCATTCCTACAGTGATAAATTCCTGACATCGAACCATTTTCTGTAATCTCAAAACTGTGCAGCCAGCGTGAATGTGAACATTAACATCAATCAATCACAAACCGTAAATAACCCATCACAAATAAAACCCTATGATTATATCTGGACTTCTCACAAAACTTTCAGGGGATTCAAATAGTCATCCAAAACTTTACATCCGAACTGGATTACAAACAAGTTACTTAAAGCCAAGATGCATTGATGGAGGCCCACTCCCGTGGACCCGTGGGAATAGGGATTTTCTCCAGGGAAAAAAGAATCCTATTTATTTTAGCTGTATAAAAAGGTATCTAGCCTCTATTCCATAATGAATCCAAAGGTGAATGCACCAATTTGTAAGTCGCTTTGGATAGAGCGTCTGCTAAATGACTTAAATGTAAATATAAATGTAAATGTAGGTTATTTTTATTAACAGTAAAGCCATACCTCTGGGGACCCTTCAGAATCGTCAAGTTCTTCAGCAAAGTCTGTTGGAGTTTTTCTCAGAGTCTGGTCTGCAGGCAGTGTGTTGTCATTGAAAGATGTGACGAACTTGAAGTCACTTGTGCGCGAACCCGTCGTCAGGTATGCGTCATAATTGTAAGTGCTGCGGAGAGTTCCCGCGCCGTCCACCTCTGCGTAGTTGGGAGGGAGATACGCGCTGGGGATGGCGACCGCTCCGTCAAACAACAGTCTGGGCTTTCTCCTGCGGCAAAACCTCACGGCCAGGATGACAATAATGAAGGTGAGGAAAAAGGTGGAGACGGACACCAGCGCGATGATCAGATAAGAGGTCAGTTTGGAATTGTTCTCATCATAAGAGACATCTTTCAGTTCTGGCACTTCAGCCAAGTTATCAGAAATCACTAAATACATGGTACAGGTGGCAGAGAGAGAGGGCTGTCCGTTATCTTTCACTGACACAATGAGGTTCTGTTTAATGTTGTCAGATTCAGAAATGTCCCGCTGTGTCCTGATCTCTCCACTGTGGAGACCAATAGTGAAAAGTCCCGGATCAGTGGATTTGACTATATGATAGGACAGCCAGGCGTTCTGGCCGGAGTCCGCGTCCACCGCTATCACCTTGGAAACCAGAGAGCCTCCGTGCGCAGCTTTGGGGACCAGCTCGGTCATGAAGGAGTTCCCCTCTGGGGCGGGGTATAGTATCTGAGGAGAGTTGTCATTCACATCCGTTATAAACACACTGACCGTGACGTTGCTGCTGAGCGGAGGAGAACCGTTGTCTCTGGCCACCACGTGGACTTTAAAACTCCTGAACTGCTCGTAATCAAACGACTTCACAGCGTGGATCACCCCCGTGTCTCCGTTAACGGATAAAAACGAGGACACCGGAACACCGTTCACCTCACCAGGTAAGAGAGAATAAATCACTGTACCGTTCTGTCTCCAGTCTGGGTCTCGTGCAGTAACGGAACACACGGAGGCACCGGGTTTGTTATTTTCAGTCACGTGGGCTTTATAGGACTGTTCCTCAAACACAGGTGGGTTGTCGTTGACGTCAGCTACAGATAACTGAACACTTTTAGAGGAGGACAGAGGCGGAGAGCCCTCGTCGGTGGCAGTGATTGTAATGTTGTAATCAGACACTAGTTCCCGGTCCAGTTCGCCCGTTGTCACCAGAGAATAGTAGTTTTTGATGGATGGCACCAACTTAAAGGGAAGGTTTTGCTGAATGTAGCAGCGGACCTGTCGGTTATTCTCAGAGTCTCTATCCTGCACGTTAATGATGCCCACCTCTGTACCAGGTGACGCGTTCTCAGGTATGGGGCTAGTCAGAGATTGTAGATAAATCACAGGGGCGTTGTCATTAACATCTGTGATTTCTATTATCAACGTGGAGGAAGATGCTAACCCTAAACCATCCTTTGCGCTGATCTGCATTTCATATGATGACTCATCTTCATAATCCAGAGACCCAATAACTCTTAGTTCTCCCGTTTTATGATCCAGAGAAAATACAATGTTATTTTCATCTGAAACATGGTCAAAATCATACAGAACTTCGCCATTGGGTCCCTCGTCTAAATCACTGGCGCTCACTGTAATTACAAGAGTATCTAAAGGAGAGTTTTCAGGCAGACTGGCTTTATAGACGGCCTGGCTAAACACTGGGGCGTTATCGTTAGCATCCAGTACAGTGACGTGTATGACTACGGTACCTGATCTCTGCGGAGAGCCTCCGTCTACAGCTGTGAGTAATAATTTAAATTCCTGCTGTTGTTCGCGGTCTAGCTCTTTGTCTAAGACTAATTCCGCATTTTTCCGTCCTCCACTTTTTGTATTAATATTCAAATGAAATGATAATTCCTTTCAAGTGTATAGCTTTGAACCGTGTTCTGTCCTATATCCGCATCACGAGCCTCATCTAATAAAAAGCGAGCTCCTTTGACGGACAATTCTGCTATTTCAATTTTAATCACCTCTTCCTTAAATTGCGGTGCGTTATCATTTATATCTTGAACATGAAGACTGATACGTTGCAGCTCCAAAGGATTCTCCAATACAAGTTCCTGGTTTAAAACACACGAAGCCTTCTTTCCACAAAGCCCCTCTCTGTCAATCCTCTCCGCAACAATCAGATCTCCGGTACTCAGATTAATGTCACAGTAACGTTTACGGTTCCCTTCGGTATCAATACGGGCCTTACGAGCGGACAGTCTGCTCGCCTCCAGCCCGAGATCCTTGGCTATATTTCCAATAACAGATCCTCGTTTCATCTCCTCCGGAAAAGAATAGCTCACGTCTCCATTGGCGGAATGCAGCGGTAGAAGAAAGAAAGCAAAGCCGCAGACCAGGCCTGACACCGAGATTCCTTTGTGCCCCATCGTTAGAATGCGGTGAAGAGATCCCCTTATATTTAGATCGATCGAATTATAACGATTCCACAGGTTGAGATATGGTTTGGTTAAAATTACAACAAAATATAAACCAAGAGAATGCGCAATCTGACCATTTCCACGGGTTTCTGCATTAGTGGCAAACCCTGAGCTTTAAATACGACAGCAGTGGGAGGAGAGGTGTATGCAGTGTATTCAACCCCAGCTAGTGAACAGCGACACTTAGAGCAACCTTCAGAAATGACGCATCTTTAATTACGTTGCACTGTTAAATATGTTAGATATAGGAAATATTTGCGTATACTTACTCATAGTATATCCTGTAGGCTTCTATGTTGAGGAAACGAAGCCATTGTAAACGTATAGAGCAATCAATAGCCGTAGGTCACAGCCAGTATGTTTCAGCACCATGGACAGCGACCACTAGGGACCGCGGTAGACGTACACTCAAACTTCTCGTCTCTCGAGTCTCTCTATACAAATAGTGTTACGAGTTGGAAACTAAAAACCAACTTACCATGCTGCTAGCTACTCTTACAGTTAAGGCTCCTTTACGTTATGAGGCGACAGAGATGGTTGGTTAGCAAAACAGAAATAAAGTGGAATCACACCATTCTAAGAAGCATGCAAATCAACAAAACGACCCGAAAGGTCCAAACCTGTCAATCCTCATCTCAATTTAGTTTGGCTGCTATAAAGATACCTATACCCATGTGTTAATACACATGTCGTTAATACACATGTCGTTAATACACATGTCGTTAATAAACATGTCGTTAATACACATGTCGTTAATACAGTTTTTTCCAACTGCTTACACACGTTTTCAAAACTGTCTCCTTTTTTCAAATCTCTACACACAATTCCCAAAACTGCACACACAAAATGCAAGATGCCTCACATCTCCTTCAAAATGTAACACTGCATTCAAAATGCCATAAACACATGTCAGAATGAAGAATTTGCATCAAATGGCAAACACTGCTTTCATAATAGTACATTTTTGGATATACCAATGTAAACACTGTTGTTCTAAATCTAAAGCTCTTTGGTCTTTCATAGGCTTATATCTACATTTCAATACAATGTTCTACAGTGAAAGTAATCTGCTGAGAGGAGTAACAAGTACACTGTAAACACCAATGCAATGTAGAAACAGAAAATATTTATTAGGTCAAACATTACTGTTATATACAGTAGCATCCAACAAAACCATAAACATATGTAAACCAAAAGTATATTCTTTAGAAGACAGTAAAGAACACAATTGTGTGTGTGGGGTCCCGGGGGGGCAGTCCAGGAATTGGTGGGGGGGGGGGGGGGGGGGGGCAGTCACCGTGATAAGCTACGCTTCATCTCTTCTCCGGGCTGGGTCTGGCCACAATACTTCGTCCACATCACAAGATACATTTTCTCTTGCCAAACATGGAGGGAAGTATCTCCTAGCATGGCGTATCCAACCTTGGACAGAGGCAACCTCTATGTCCCCACATGCGTCCTCCATTGCCTGGAGAAGCGGCATGCGGGCATAGGGTTGGCAATCATACACTTTCCAGCGCCAGGCTGAGAAGAATTCCTCTATGGGATTTAGAAAAGGTGAATATGGGGGTAGGTACAAAACTACAAATTGTGGATGGGTGGCAAACCAGTTTTGGACCATAACAGCCCGGTGAAAACTAACATTGTCCCATAAAACCCCAAATCTAGCAGGCTCCTGATCTGGATCAGGGACAAGCATTGTGTAAATTGCATCCAGAAAAGTGAGCATATGGCCGGTGTTGTACGGACCCAGTGTGGCATTGTGATGGAGGACCCCGTTTTGAGTGATGGCAGCACACATAGTTATATTACCCCCACGCTGTCCAGGGACATTGGTAATTGCCCTCTGTCCTATTACATTTCTTCCGCGGCGCCTGGTTTTGGTGAGGTTGAAGCCAAACTCATCCACATAAATAAATTAATGGCGAATTACATGGGCATCCAGCTCCAATACTCTCTGTAACAGACAAAAGGATATACAGATGAGTAAATATGGTATGGCTGAAGTACTGGAAGTAGTGTTGCATACATACCTCTACAAAGTCATGTCGCATATTCTTGACTCTGTCAGAGTTTCTCTCAAATGGCACCTTGTAAAGTTGTTTCATCGTCACTCGGTGCCGTTGGAGGATGCGTTGTATGGTCGACAGGCTTACAGCATTGATGTTGTTAAATATGGTGTCATTATTCAAGATATGCTCTCTTATCTCTCGAATCCTAATTGCATTGTTGGCCAAAACCATATTTATAATTGCAGTCTCTTGTACATCTGTAAACAAGCGTCCTCGTCCTCCATGATGTCTTTGCCTTTCCACTCTGTACAGAATTCAAACACAGTATGTGTTCAGCATAGGAACTGTAAACAATGTACAAAAAAATGTAGTACAGCATGATAACCAACCTCATTCATTCAATACAGTGCAGTAAATGGATGGCTTAGAGTTACAAATGTTTATTCAATACTATGCAGTCATACGTATTTTACAGTACATTACTGTAATGCTAAAATAGTCATTGGTTAGTTGCATACCTGTTCTCATTTCTGAAGGTTCGAATTATGGACGCCACTGTAAATCGACTAAAGTTGGGCTGGACTCTCAGTCCAGCCTCTCTCATGGTCAAACCGTGGTTGATCACATGATCAACAAGTGTTGCCCTAATCTCATCAGAGATGGCTCTCCTTCCTTCTCTTCTTTGCCCTGGTCCTCTTCTTCCTCTTCCTCTTCCTCCTCCAACTCTTCATCTTTGAATTTGTCCTCGTTGTTGTCTCTGCCTCTCCCTCCTATTCCTCTTGTTCTCTGTCCATTGTTGGCATCCATTGTTCAAAACAGGTAATCTGACCTTTGACCTATTTATAGGCCAATACTACAGTAAAGCAGTGATTGGTTAGTGATCAGTTAAGCAATTAGTGTTTGCACATGTGAGGAGTGTGTGTGTGACCTGGTGAATAAGTGTAGCATTTTGATTGGTTGTGTTTGGAAAAGGAATGCAAGTCACTTCCTGTTAGATTTTTGTGTTTTAGGTAGAGAAATGTGTGTAGTGTTTTATGAAATTGACAATATTTTTACATTTTAGTCATTTAGCAGATGCTCTTATCCAGAGCGACTTACAGTAGTGAATGCACACATTTCATACATTTTCATAAAAAAATTTCTTCTTCCTGTGCTGGCCCCCCGTGGGAATCGAACCCACAAGCCTGGCGTTGCAAACACCATGCTCTACCAACTGAGCTACAGGGGCTGAGTCAAAGGCTGAGAAATGGCTTATGGTTTTGGATATTTGGTGTGTAGTTTTGCACTTTGAGTGAGAGGTTTCAAAAATCGTGTGACATGAAAAGATTTTGTGTGTAAGCAGTTGGAAAAAACTGTAAGTGCTGGGATCCCATTTTATGGGCCTACTGTTAGTATACTGAAGGGATAGAGAGCTAGGGAGGGAGGGAAAGAGCAGCGCGTGCGCAATTCATAAGAAGCAGCTCGTGCCTGGTGCTACACAGCGGCATACAGAGAGTCATTTTAGAACTGCACACAGCGATGAAATAAAGTCACCGGCCAAGTCGACTGATTAGCCTTTGTACTTAAATGCAAGGTATTTCTTCCAGTAATATTAAACAACAGCCTTTGAACTTAAATGCAAGGTATTTCTTCAAGTGATATTAAACAACATAGTTAGCCTACGTTTTCGGGATTGCGAGGCCGAGGCAGTATTCTTCAAAAGAGATTTAGACTAATATTTACTTTCTGTAAGGCTACGTTTCAGACACACAAAGCTTCATGATTGCAACCCTGTTATTCAACATTCCAAAGGGCTGGGCATACACTGAAGCATAGCCATCACCTGTCAATCCTCCATCAAACGTTCTACATGTATCGATGAATCCATAGCGCCATATCTTTTCTCTGTGGGATCCATGAAGACCTTCATCCTCCCTGAAACTGATCCCGTGGTCATGGGAAACAACCTGCAAAGATAAAAAGCTCGTTAAATATAAATGCTGACATATTGCTGTTTGCTTGGAAATCACGGAATGGAACCGTAACTGCACGTTTAGCTTTCATATGCTAATTTTTCCAATCAAATCAAATTGTATTGGTCGCAGGGGTAGGCTACATGGGTACAAGGTTGAAGAGGGTAATAATTGAAGTTTGAGTAACAGCCTTCCCCCTAAAGTTTAGCATGATTGACCCACTCTCCGAAGGGACTGGCTTGGGAATGCGCTGGCTTGCTTACCTTGCATATGGCTCCATCAGACTATATACTCGTGTAAACATGCCTTTTTTGGGGGGCAAGGATGATGATACTGTGTTGAAAATGCACTGCCTGTTATCGGCTGTAAACGAAAGCATGTTTAACAACGCTGGTCCCCTTGCTTGACTGTAACAGCTTTGTTTGTGTGTGTTGTGTTTCTCCAGCAGAGAGCGACTTTCACTCAGAGCGCGCCAGCCCAAGCAACTCAGCCAGACTCAATGCGGGCGGAAGCTATTAACAATGTCTTCACACCACTTGTGCTTTACAACAGCTCTGCAACATGTCACGTTGTTGGTCTAAAGCATATTTAAATTGCATACATTATTTCACATTTGTTATCAACCTGTAAATTGTTTGTTTGTGATGATAAAGTATTAATTCCGGGAGATAGGAGCGAGTGCCTTCTTCTCTGAAATATTGGCGTTCAAATTGTATGTGCATTCCGGCGCCTGTTTGACATTAGAATTATTCCAAAATACTGACGAGGGATCAGCACGCTTAACGTCTTTGATATTACTTAAACAACACTAACATCTACGCAGCCATGTTCTGCAAGGTCAATGCACCTCAAAACCAGGGCGTGTAGTCTGGGCATTTCCCTCCGTACAAGGCAAGGAAGCGCTCGTTGGTAGGAGGCAGATTGAAATCTATAACCAAATGTCCATGAAGAAACACTGAGAATGCATTTAGTGTTTTCTATAGAGTAGACTGTTATGCCTATGAGCGAGAGAGAGAAAAGAGAAACGAGAACATAGAACGGAGACTCAGATTAAACCTGGTGAACTCTTCAGCCCGGCAGTCTCTGGGCTCCTCATTAGACCAGTCTCTCTGGCCACTGCGGCCAAGATAGCATCAGTAGCCATTTTGTTTGGTCTAATCAGCTCTTAAAAGACCTCCCCTGTGCCCTGTTCACTGTGCCCTGTTCACTGTGCCCTGTTGACTGTGCCCTGTTCACTGTGCCCTGTTGACTGTGCCCTGGCTCTTATGACCACCCAGCTACAGCCATGCCCCTGGCACATAGCCTGCAGCGGGACAGAGGACACACGCACCTCACAGGCGCATACACACAAAAACACACACTCACCTCACCTCTAGCTCTCTCTTTCTCTTTCTCTCTCTCTCTCTCTCTCTCTCACACTCACACACACACACACACACACACACACACACACACACACACACACACACACACACACACACACACACACACACACCACTTTGCCTCATTCCTCACAGTTATGACTTCCTTCACATATTTCTCTCGCTGTTTTGACTTCTTTCCAAAGTGGAGTTTAACAAAACGGTGTCCACCCAAGCAGAAGGAACAGGTAACCTCTGCGGTGTGGTTGTGAGGTGTGGTATGGCTGTGAATGTGACCGTGAAGGTTGGTCGGTCATCAGAGCCGGACAGTGCTATGCTGCTGCAGCCTGCTTTGTGCAGAGTGGGCAACATGGGGAGTGTTTGTCTGGCACATCCTGTGAGACAGGTGTGGCTGCCAGGTCTGTGAGCCAGCAACACTACCCAGCTCTGCTATAATAGAATACGGAAATACTGCAAAGGTTGACATTCATCATATTGAAACTCCTTCTGTAAGTGCAAATGACATACACAACACTTAGCCTGGTCTCATAGACTAGACGTAACATAGTAAACGTAAATCCGGGACACTCAAATGAGTATGATATGTTTCGTTTAGTATGGTTACATAAGACAGAAGGTTACTTAAGGGGCAAAAACTAAAGTAGGGTAATTGATTGTGATGGATGGGTAAGTGTATAACGCTAACATCTAGCAACCCAAAGGTTTCGTGTTTGAATTTCATCATGGACAACTTTAGCTAATTAGCAACTTTGCAACTACTTACTACTTTTTTTAAACTACTTAGCATGTTAGCTAACCCTAACCCTAACCATACCCTTAACCTTAACACTAACCTTAACCCTAACCCTAACCTTAACCCCTAACACTAAACCCTAGCCTTGTTAACATTAGCCATCTAGCTAGCATTAGCCACCGAGCTATCGTTACTAAAAACAAATTGTAATTCGGAAAATATCACACAAAATGGATGATGGACATCCACAAATTAACACCTACCATATGAAACGTAACATATCATCCTAATTGGAGGGTCCCGGATTTTCATTTACTGTGTTATGTCTACCCCTGAGTCCAGGTTGCAACACTTCACATAAAAATCTGTATCTTTATAAAATCTATAGTGTGTATTGTATTCTTCATCAGAACTGCTCAAACACACAATCACTCTCTTCAGATTGGGTTTAAATGTTCTTGTCTCTAAGTCACTTTCTGATACTGGAGTGTCCGTCAGTCACACACTGACTCTGTCCTTGCCCACTCCCTCTCCGTCTCCTAGACCAAATGTGAGTTTATGTCAGTCACTTAATTGTCTGCCTGTCTCCTCTTCCTGTCTTCACATCTTTCATTATCTCTCGCTCAGACTCTCTAGACACTCTGTATTTCTCTCAGCAAGGTTTGGTGCTGCTGTTGCTGTCGAGTGAATTTATTACAGAGATGAATCTCCCCGTCTGTGTGGCTGTGGTCATGTCTCCGACCGGCGCTGTTTGCTTCTCTCCGCAGGATGTTGTTCTTTCTGAGTCACTGTGGCTGGAGAGCTGGCTGACCCCAACATGACAACCCCCACCACAGACACCCCCAAACCCTTACCCTTTGAAACATTATATCCCAATCCCTCAAACCCCAAATACTCAAACCCCCTACAATATACATTCACACCCCAATGGCCAAATACTCTCTTAACATCAATTAGAAGCAAACATATTATTATTAGTTTGAATTACGTGGCATAATTCGTGGGACAGACACGATAGTGAAATGTTTCAGCCATTGATATATACATTTCACAGAACCTTACTCTACCTGCTTTTTGCACTTCAGTCCTCCAGCGCTTCAGGTCAGTAGTCCTCTTGACTTCAGGTTAGGCTGTACTCCTTCATCCCCTTCTCCACAATCCCTCTCTCCATTTTCAGGGTTCATTTCCTTCTTCTTTTTCTTTTGCATTTAGCTAAAGGGTTGGAGACGTTCAGGGCCTTTTTATATTAATTCTCTAAAAAACAGTCCTACTATTCATTGTTGTTGTGTGGGACTAAATGGGCTCCTATTTATCTCTGTGGATTGCATATGAGTGGATCATGGTTGGTAGAAGAGAGACCAGAGACCCCTGTTAGTGCAGCAGCCTATTGCTAGCAGAGCTGGAGGTCTGTTAATTCTGCCACAATGCATATCTATATTCATTAACTGGAGCGACGCAATACTCTACAGACCAAATGCTGCTGGCTATGCTTTTTTCCCCTTCGCTTGTATGTTTGTTTGTTTTACTGAGGAAGTTGAAATGAGACAAAATGCAGAAATTAGGAGCGGCCAGGACCCCCTTGTGAATGCTCTGGGGAGAGCTAAGATGTTCCCACACATGCAGACCAGGATGTCTGTGAGTGTATGTTTCTTTGGCGGTGTGTCTGGAACATATGTTGTAGTGGTGATTCAGACTGCAGTTTTTCCTGACAGTGTACTATAGCTTTGATTGGTGGAGGACTCATTGACGATGACAGCAGGACAAAGAAAGGTGTGTGTGTGTGAGAACTCTGACAGTCCTTTGAACCTTTGAAGTTGTGTCTGTCAGACATAAGGGACCCCACCCATCCTGCCTTCCTGGTTCAAAACTGTTTCCACCCTCCACCTCTGCACAAGGAGTTTATCAGGCTCCCGAGTGTTGCAGTGGTCTAAGACACTGCATCTCAGTGCAAGAGGCTTTACTGCAGTACATTTTTCTAATCCAGGCTTCATCACATCCGGCTGGGATTGGGAGTCCCATAGGGCGCCGCACAATTGGCCCAGATTCGTCCAGGTTTGGACGGTGTAGGCCGTCATTGTAAATAAGAGTTTGTTCTTAACTTACTTGCCGAGTTAAATAAAGGTTAAATATATATTTTTTTAAATCAGGAGGCTGTTGCCATGGAGACTGTCCCCTACTGGTGGTAACCATAGAAACTTCCTTGTCTGGCTCCCACATGGGGCGAGGGAGAGATAGGGTTGTTTTGGCAGACATTAACCCTTGAACTCTCTTCACCGCTGTCTCCCTACCCTCTCCAAGATGCAGGGTGAAAGAGAGGAGGAGAGACAGAGAAAGAGAGCGATAGAGAGAAAATGAGAGAGGAGGGTGAAAGATGATAAGCAACAAACATCGTCTGCAGCTCAAAGACCCAGATGACAGGCAGCAGAGAATAGACAATTGAAAAGAGACAAGAGCTCCCTGATCTTTCAAAGCTTCGTGCTTGATAAACAGCCATTAATCACTGAGCTACAGTAGCAATGTGCTGGAGAAACACTTAGTTACTCCAGAATCTAAACCTCATAATGAGCACCGTGGAAATCAGAGAACACAGTCAATGGTTAACAGTCTGATTGGATCATTCCTAGAATTCTAAATTAGCCCTTTGGTGATCAGTAGAGTTCATGAGAATATGCAGTCAGACACCATCATTTCTACATTATATCAAATGTATTTCTAAAGCCCTTTTTAAGTCAGCAGATGTCACCAAGTGCTTATACAGGAACCTAGGAAGATACCTAGAGAGGAACCAGGCTCTGAGGGGTGGCCAGTCCTCTTCTGACAGTGCTGAGTGGAGATTCATTTACAAGTTACTGGATCATTATAATACATACGCAGGGCTCATCTAGCGACTTGATAAAGATGTATATCAGTATGGTATTACTTAGCAGTATTGTTCCAATGTTATACTTGTGATTTCACTTATACTAGTCCACTGTACTCTACATACCATTTACCAACCATTGCTGTCTTCTTGGTGGACCGTCGTTCTCTCTCTCTCTCTCTCTCTCTCTCTCTCTCTCTCTCTCTCCTCTCTCTCTCTCTCTCTCTCTCTCTCTTCTCTCTCTCTCTCCTCTCTCCTCTCATCTCTCCTCTCTATCTCCTCTCTCTCTCTCTCTCTCTCTCTCTCTCCTCTCTCTCTCTCTCTCTCTCTCTTCTCTCTCTCTCTCTCTCTCTCTCTCCTCTCCTCTCTCTCTCTCTCTCTCTCTCTCTCTCTCTCTCTCTCTCTCTCTCTCTCTCTCTCTCTCTCTCTCTCTCTCTCTCCTCTCTCTCTCTCTCTCTCTCTCTCTCTCTCTCTCTCTCCAATGTCCCACTGTGAGGCAAATATACTGATATGGATGAATGCCTGTTTCCAACCAAGCTGTAAGGCGACAACGTCAGTCTCATTTTTATGAAAGAAAACTTTATTTAGTGATTTATAAACAAAACACATTACCACTGTATCCATTTAGGGCAAATAAAAAAACGGAAAGAAATGCAATTTCACAATTTTACAGTCATAGTAGATGAGCAGGTGTACAAAAAAAGGGTTTACAACAGATCAGTACTGCCCAGTAGGCCAGGACAGCGCCACCATTGGTCACCACCGTACTCTAAATAAGGAATGACAGCGTGAACCCTCACTAAACACAAGCATACACTACATATACCATTTTTACATTGGACTTTTTTTCCTGTCATTTTTTTGTTTTTTATCTGTTGAAAGGGGGTGGAAGGGAAAATATAGCTCATCACAGGATCATACATATTTCAATTACAATATTAGTGTTAGGTAGAGCATCATGTCAAAGCCGGACACAAAACATATTATTATAATTATAATTTTTTTTTTTTCCTTTTCTTTGCTTGTTCTCAAAAACAAAAATGATATTTTGGTAAAACAAAATGAACAGAGTTGCATTCAAGGCCATCACACTATAGCATTTACAAATATCTAAGAGGTTTAGTTAACATATAACACCACTGTGGAGTGCGTAGGATGTCATATGCACAAGATGCATGGTAGAGACGGTACACACAAATATCTCTTTTGCGAGTCATGATGTAAAATGATAATACAAAATAATAAAATCATAGCCATCTATTTCTATATATATATATTTCTCTATATACTATGTTTCCTTTGAGACTTACATGCAGCAGCCACTTTAGTGGAGTGAAGTCATACTGAGCTGCAGAACTTGGGGGGTGTGGCAACAACTTACAGGCAAGGGAAGGGGGAACCAATAGAAGCAGGGCTGAAGCATGTCTCCGCCCCTTCACAAAACCTCCTGAGAGAGGATTGGTGGGATAGAGCTGTGGGGTAGGAATCCTTAGATGTAGGAATCATTAGATGCTCGTATTTAGTCATTAATAATGTAATAATTAGGTTACACATCGCATTTATTAATGCAAAGTCCATGTATGAAAAGCAAATCTAAATCTACATTTATCGTGTACATAAAAGCCAATGGGTGACCTACTGTTTTCATATATGTTTACCCAGGAACATGGAGGACAGGGATAGCCCTCAGCACCATGTCCCAGACCTCCATCCCTGTCCCCATCCCACCTCGTCCCCTCTCGCCAGTGACCACAAACAGGAATGAACAGCGTAGTATTCACAAGTTAAAAGCAGTCAACTGTTTTGCACTTAGAGGCATCAGACATTGGCTAACAGAATACTGGACCACCGGCACCGACTGGATTCTACAGGCCTCACACATATTACTGACCCCAGCACACCACAAGGTTCAGAGTAGCCCTTCCCAGTACACCCTGAATGAACAGGGGGTTAGAGGGGGAGTCTATGGCCAGAAAAAGAGAGAGATGAAGGGCAGGGGTGGGACAAGAAGAAGCACTGCAGATCAGTTAAAGCTAACAAAACAGAGAAGGAAATCGTGGCTCTTCTCCAAGAACAAATAAAAAGAGAAAAAGATTCACAAAATGTCATCATCATCATCACGTGAAGAAGCAGTCTGTGGTTGGGGTAAGGGTGGGGTTGAGGGGTGGTGTGGAGTTGAGGGTGGAAAGGTCAGGGGAGTGGGGAGGATGGAGATCAGGTTGGGTATCAGGTAAAGGATGGTTGCTACCAAACATTCAGAGCAGAAAGCATCAGGCTTTTGCTGAGTGGCAGGGGAGAGGTCATCGCTCCTGCTATTCTACAAGGTTCCAACTGAGCCCTGATCAACAAGCTGGATCACAAGCCAACTCAGCTGGACTCCTCTCTTTCGTTCTCAAGATAATCTGAAGAGTGTTCCTCCTTTCTCTCATTCCCTCTTTCTCTCTCTTCACATTGAGCTGTTGGCTGCTTTGAGAGAGGGATCTCATTGAGCTGTTGGCTGCTTTGAGAGAGAGGGATCTCATTGAGCTGTTGGCTGCTTTGAGAGAGGGATCTCATTGAGCTGTTGGCTGCTTTGAGAGAGAGGGATCTCATTGAGCTGTTGGCTGCTTTGAGAGAGAGGGATCTCATTGAGCTGTTGGCTGCTTTGAGAGAGAGGGATCTCATTGAGCTGTTGGCTGCTTTGAGAGAGAGGGATCTCATTGAGCTGTTGGCTGCTTTGAGAGAGAGGGATCTCATTGAGCTGTTGGCTGCTTTGAGAAAGAGGGATCTCATTGAGCTGTTGGCTGCTTTGAGAGAGAGGGATCTCATTGTCCCAAAATAGAGTATTGAGCAGACCAACCAGGAGTAATTGCAGGGGATGCGGCTGTGTCGATCCTGAGAGGCTAGATCTACAGTACATGTGTGTCCTGCTGAGGAGACTGCTGCTGGGGGAAAAGCTTGCGTTCGGTATTAAACATATTGTTATTTGTTTGCTGTTGCTTGTTGGCAGCTCCTAGATTTTGTACCTCT
Source organism: Salmo trutta (assembly GCF_901001165.1). Classification (NCBI taxonomy): domain Eukaryota; kingdom Metazoa; phylum Chordata; class Actinopteri; order Salmoniformes; family Salmonidae; genus Salmo; species Salmo trutta. The sequence goes on along the minus strand of NC_042969.1, from coordinate 17,428,748 downwards.
CTCCAGGTCTCAGGTGTTCTCAGTGTCCATGTTTGTGAGTATCATTGACAGCCATGTTTTCCTTGCCGTCTCAGGGAACACTGACAGACAGAGAGCGTGATAAGAAGCTGCAGCAGCAGTGTCATGTTAGCCTTTAGCTTCAGCTTTAGCGACTCTCTCCTGTGCTATTTACAAGTGTGAGTGTCCAGCTCTAAACATTTGGCTCTGTCTGTGTCCTCTTCAATTGACTTTCTTTTCTTCTTCTTGACATTTGCTTTTTTTGTTATTTTTCCGAGGCTGAGCTGTTTTCTTCTCATCCTCAGATTCTCTTTTCCTCTCGAAGAAAAGAGATGATACAAGATGGTGGGAAAGGGTAAGACTGAGGTGCCAACGTATCCGTGGGAGAGAAGGTGAATAGCAGAGGGCAAGGGGAGACAGTAGCTCTTGTCCCCTTGCTGAGAAGAGTGGGAGGGTATTATTTGGCTCAGGGTGTATAGGCAGGCACCAGGGGGCATGGAGGAAAATGCATCAATACATTTTTTCTCATCAAGGCATGATTATTACGCAATTACCCAAGACAGGGATTTGGAGGAGACGTTAAACTACAGTAATCTTGGTAAGGCCAGATTATTACCAGAGAGCGTTAGAAAGACCTGGGCTATTCTCTTTGTTCCAGGGGTGGGTATCGAGCGGAGGATGGCAGTGTGACTTTGTCTGCCTGTCTGTGTTACTGAGCCAGAGATGATGAAGTTGAACTGGGGATCTCTCTTTTCACCTGTTGTCTCAAATACTTTTATTTTTGTTACCAGGTGGACTTTGGTTGGTACCTGTTTTAACAGCTCCCTTTCCTTCTCTTCCTCTTCCTCCTCCTCCGCTACTCGTCATCATCCTTCCCCTTATCCTTCTTATCCTTCTTCTCCTTCTTCTTCTTTTTCTTCTTCTTGGCCTCCTCCTTCTTTCCGAAAGTGATGAAGTCGCTCTTGTCGTCCTCTCCCCCCTGCTGGCGGATTGAGATGATTGCGGGGGATCCGGGGATGATGAAGGCTTCGGGGGGGACCTCGCCAGGCTTCAGGTGCTGGGGGGGCCCACCGGGACCGCCTGCACCGTAACGGAAGTGCCAGCTGTTACTATCCACTCCGGCTCCCATTGGTGGAGACGTCTCTCCACCCTCAGCATCTAGGGAGAGAGAGAAAGATGGGGGGTTATTGATGTTGAGATAGAGTCACCAATCTCATTTATAGTGCATAAAGAGGGTTGTAAGATCGGTGTTACTGTCATTGTCATGGCAATGGACACTTCACAGAAAACCATGAGAAACCTCTGCCATATCAGACTGCATCCTTTGGTGATGCATCATGACACACAGTCCACACCGTGCTGCATCGAAAAACCACAGGAGTACTCTGATCACCCTGACTCCCGTTGTGATGTCATTAATCGGTCACTAATCCACAGAAACAGCCATAACACCCCTCAAAAGGAAGGGGTGGCGACTCGGAATGCAAGCTTTCAAATGCTTCCACTGGTAAGCGGCTATACAGAATCAAAGCGTCTGTCACACCTGTCCTTCCCACGTCTAGCATCCTGGATTGGTGCTATGAGATAAGACATGAATGGCTCCGTCACGCCGGGAGAGGCAGGGAAAGGTCAGGGAATAAGGACATGGCATTTGAAAGGAAAGCCAACAAGCAGTTTACAGGCTGAGTGCTTGTTCTGGGAGATGACTGTGCTTTAACTTCCATCGCAGATCACCACTGAAGCGCTAAACTAAAAAGGTAAATACAGACTTTTCCTGTTCAATAGAAGTGGTTATGGCCAGCACAGACTGAAGAGCCTAGTATACAGCTGTGTGTGTATGTGTGTGTGCGTGCTTGTGTCAAAATCAAATCAAATGTATTTATAATGTGTATGTGTGTGCAAGACGTGTCAGTCAGTAGCTTCAACAACAGTGAACTAAACCCTCTCCAACACTCAGTATTTTAAGTGGTCTCCAGTTAGTTAAACAAGGCTGTACTCAGTGCTTTGAGACAGACAGGTGTGACATAGCCTCTCTCTACTGCCTCCATCTCTAGACACATGTCATGACTCACTGCAGCAGAGCAGAGTGACTCTTGGCTCAGCTCTCCCCTCCCGACCCCATCAGTCTGCCCAAGGAGAGAGAACACTCCCCTGTACACATAAATAATACAATTAAAGGGGCGAGAGTGCGCACATAAATAACTTCTCATTAAAGGAGATGGGGATGGCAGAGGTGCCTGGTCGGTCAAAGTCACTGTGACTGCGTTATTCAAAGGACCCAGGGATCCAGAGAGGACTGTTCTAACTACTACCCTCTGTTATGTCTTCTCAGTCCCCTAACACACATAAACCGAGATGCACACACACACACAACAGCAAAACACTCCCCACACCACTTTGCCTCGTCACAGCTATGACCTAGTTTCTACACTTCCTTCACGTTTCTCCTTTTATTTCTCTCTCTTTTTTGACTTCCTTCCAAAGTGGAGTTTAACAAAACTGTATTCACCCAAGTAGAATGAACTGTGTCTGGAAGAGGGAGTGCTGGCCTCATAACACCCAGGGTATGGAAGCCCATCTCACCATTCCCTGTCCTCCCCAACCAAGCCTCTACTGGACAGTTAGGAGGGCTTGTCCTGCCCTGGTATAGTCTAATTAAAAAATATATTTTAACCTTTATTTAACTAGGCAAGTCAGTTAAGAACAAATTCTTATTTACAATGACGGCCTACACCGGCCAAACCCGGACGACGCTGGGCCAATTGTGCGCCGCCCTATCAGACTCCCAATCACGGCCGGGTTGTGACACAGCCTGGATAGTCAAAGTACTTTCCGCTCAAATTCCCATCAGCATAACTTATTTTCTTGACAGATGTGCTAAAGGCAGCCAAAATACCTTGGATATATACAGCACCAGTCAAACGTTTGGATAAACCTACTCATTCAAGGGTTTTTCTTTATTTTGAAAATGTTCTACATTGTAGAAAAGTAGTGAAGACATCAAAACTATGAAATAACAGATATAGAATCATGTAGTAACCAAAAATGTGTTTAACCAATCAAAATCTATTTTATATTTGACATTCTTCAAAGTAGCCACCATTTGCCTTGATGACAGCTTTGCACACTCTTGGCATTTTCTCAACCAGCTTCATGAGGTAGTCATGTCACCCCGCTCCTCCTCACACTCCACTGGCTTCCAGTTGAAGCTCGCATCTGCTACAAGACCATGGTGCTTGCCTACGGAGCTGTGAGGGGAACGGCACCTCCGTACCTTCAGGCTCTGATCAGTCCCTACACCCAAAGAAGGGCACTGCGTTCATCCACCTCTGGCCTGCTGGCCCCCCTACCTCTGACGAAGCAGAGTTCCCGCTCAGCCCAGTCAAAACTGTTCACTGCTCTGGCACCCCAATGGTGGAACAAGCTCCCTCACGACGCCAGGACAGCGGAGTCAATCACCACCTTCCGGAGACACCTGAAACCCCATCTCTTTAAGGAATACCTGGGATAGGATTAAGTAATCCTTCTAACCCTCCCCCCTACCCTCCCCCCCAAAAAAGATATAGATGTACTATTGTAAAGTGGTTGTTCCACTGGATATCATAAGGTGAATGCACCAATTTGTAAGTCGCTCTGGATAAGAGCGTCTGCTAAATGACGTAAATGTAAATGTAAATGTAGTCACCTGGAATGCATTTTAATTAACAGGTGTGCCTTGTTAAAAGTTAATTTGTGTCATTTATTTCCATCCTAATGTGTTCGAGCCAATTAGTTGTATTTGACAAGGTAGGGTTGGTATACAGAAGATAGCCCTATTTGGTAAAATACCAAGTCCATATTATGGCAAGAACAGCTCAAATAAGCAAAGAAACATGAAGGTCAGTCAATCCGGAACATTTCAGTGCAGTCGCAAAAACCATCAAGCGCTATAATGAAACTGGCTCTCATGAGGACCGCCACAGGAAATGAAGACCCAGAGTTACCTCTGCTGTAGAGGATAACTTCATTAGAGTTAACTGCACCTCAGATTGCAGCCCAAATAAATGCTTCACAGAGTTCAAGTAACAGACACATCTCAACATCAACTGTTCAGAGGAGAATGCATGAATCAGGCCTTCATGGTCGAATTGCTACAAAGAAACCACTACTAAAGGACACCAATAAGAAGAAGAGACTTGCTTGGGCCAAGAAACACGAGCAATGGACATTCGACTGGTGGAAATCTGTCCTTTGGTCTGATGAGTCCAAATTTGAGATCTTTGGTTCCAACCTCTGTATCTTTGTGAAACGCAGAATAGGTGAATGGATAATCTCCGCATGTGTGGTTCCCACAATGACTTATGGGGGAGGAGGTTTGATGATGTGGTGGTGCTTTGCTGGTGACACTGTCTGTGATTTATTTAGAATTCAAGGCACACTTAACCAGCATGGCTACTACAGCATTCTGCAGCAATACGCCATACAGTACCTTGCAAAAGTATTCACCCCCCTTGGTGTTTTTCCTATTTTGTTGCATTACAACCTGTCATTTAAATTGATTTGGATTTGTATTTCATGTAATGGACATACACAAAATAGTCCAAATTGGTGAAGTGAAAAGAAAAAAATTACTTGTTTCAAAAAATTCAAAAAACGGAAAACTGGTGCGTGCATATTTATTCACCTCTTTGCTATGAAGCCTCTAAATGAGATCTGGTGCAACCAATTACCTTCAGAGGTCACACAATTAATTAAATAATGTCCACCTGTGTGCAATCTAAGTGTCACATGATCTGTCACTTGATCTCAGTATATATATATATATATATATATATATATATATATATATATATATATATATATATATATATATATATATATATATATATATATATATATATATATATATATATATATATATATATATACACATGTTCTGAAAGGCCCCACAGTCTGCAACACCACTAAGCAAGGGGCACCACCAAGCAAGCGACACCATGAAGACCAAGGAGCTCTCCAAACAGGTCAGGGACAAAGTTGTGGAGAAGTACAGATCAGGGTTGGGTTCTAAAAAAATATCTGAAACTTTGAACATCCCACGGAGCACCATTAAATCCATAATTAAAAAATGGAAATAATATGGCACCACAACAAACCTGCCAAGAGAGGGCTCCCACCAAAACTCACAGGAAGAAGGTACTCTGGTCAGATAAGACTAAAATTGAGCTTTTTAGCCATCAAGGAAAACGCTATGTCTGGCACAAACCCAACACCTCTCATCACCCCGAGAACCACATCCCCACAGTGAAGCATGGTGGTGGCAGCATCATGCTGTGGGGATGTTTTTCATAGGCAGGGACTGGGAAACTGGTCAGAATTGAAGGAATAAAGATTGGCGCTAAATAAAGGGATATTCTTGAGGGTAACCTGTTTGAGTCTTCCAGAGATTTGAGACTGGGACGGAGGTTCACCTTCCAGCAGGAAAATGACCCTAAGCATCCTACTAAAGCAACACTTGTGGTATAAGGGGAAACATTTAAATGTCTTCGAATGGCCTAGTCAAAGCCCAGACCTCAATCCAATTGAGAATCTGTGGTATGACTTAAAGATTGCTGTACACCAGCAGGAACCCATCCAACTTGAAGGAGCTGGAGCAGTTTTGTCTTAAAGAATGGGCAAAAATCCCAGTGGCTAGATGTGCCAAGCTTATAGAGACATATCCCAAGAGACTTGCAGCTGTAATTGCTGCAAAAGGTGGCTCTAAAAAGGTATTTACTTTGGGGGAGGGTGAATAGTTATGCACGCTCAAGTTCTGTTTTTTTGTCTTATTTCTTGTTTGTTTCACAATAAAAAAATATTTAGCATCTTCAAAGTAGTAGGCATGTTGTGTAAATCAAATGATACAAACCCCCTTAAAATCTATTTTAATTCCAGATTATAAAGCAACAAAATAGGAAAAATACTTTCGCTAGGCACTGTACCATCTGGTTTGTGTTTACTGGGACTATCATTTGTTTTTCAACAGGACAATGACCCAACACACCTCCAGGCTGTGTAAGGGCTATTTGACCAAGAAGGAGAGTGCTGCATCAGATGACCTGGCCTCCACAATCACCTGACCTCAACCCAATTGAGATGGTTTGGGATGAGTTGGACTGCAGAGTGAAGGAAAAGCAGCCAAAAAGTGCTCTGCATATGTGGAAACTCCTTCAAGACTGTTGGAAAAGCATTCCTCATGAAGCTGGTTGAGAGAATGCCAAGAGTGTGCAAAGCTGTCATCAAGGCAAAGGGTGGCTACTTTGAAGAATGTCAAATATAAAATATATTTTCATTTGTTTACCACTGTTTTGCTTATTACATGATTCCATATGTGTTATTTCATAGTTTTGAGGTCTTCACTATTATTCTACAATGTAGAAAATAGTAAAAATAAAGAAAAAGCCTTGAATGAGTAGGTGTGTCCAAACTTTTGACTTGTACAGAAGAACGGGACTACTAGGTTTTAAGGACTATGAAGCACCCTATGGGACAGAGTCCCATCCCTTGGTACAGGGCAAGAGTTCTGTGAGTCAGTTTTGATCAGCCAGTACATGTCTCATCTAGCAGGTAGTAATTGATGTTGCCAGAGGGAGGCATTGTTACATGGCTTCAAAGAACAGGAACAAGACAACAGATCTAGCCTGCCTCCACCTTCACCACCTCCACCAGCACCATCACCTTCACCTTCTCCATCACTTCCACCACCTCCACCTCCACCTCCTTCACCCCCTCCACCACCACATACACCACATCCACCACCACCTCCACCAAACAAAGCTCACAACTAGAACACTGATGCATTCTAACACTACACTATTCCTCTCTCTCTCACTTTCTCTCTGAATTCAAAGGGAACCAAAATAGTTGTTTGTTGCCCAAAGCATTTCTAAGTACTATAAACAGTAGCTGAGGGAACAAGCAAAAACACATTTTATGACAATTAGTGACCATTAAAACAATTAAAACTATGGATTATGATGATGTTTACAATCTCTTCATCCTCCTCTTCCTCTCTTCTCTATCTCTCTCCTGCACTCTTCCCCTGCCATCCCTTCTCCTTTCCTCCCCCTCTCCCTCCCTGCTCTCACCCCCTCTGTCCCAGCCCGGGCTCTCTGCTGGAGCTGCTCAGAGTGATGGATTGTGGGAGTAAATCCAGGCCAGGCGTGTGCAGCGTCACATCCATGGCACACACTCCTAATCTCTCTTATGGAGTCAAACACTGCAGGAAGTCTTTCAGGCTGATGGAATGGTGTCCTATTCACCACTCTCATACATAGCCTACAGAAGCTGTCCTATTCACCAACCTGGTCTCAGAGCATTTCATACTATTCTGTATGTAAATCCGAGACACTCCATTTGGTAAGATATATTAAGTTTTGTATGGTATGTATTCATTTGTGGATGTCCATCACCCATTTCATATGATATGTTAGGAATTATGATTCGCATTATGTGTTATGAATTTGCAAAATGTACAATATGTTACACATTTGCTAAACGTACGATATGATATGAATTTGTAAAACGTATGATATGTTACGAATATCTAGCTAGGTGGCTAGGTGGCTAATGTTAGCTAGGTGGCTAACGTTAGCTAGGGGTTAGGGTAAGGGTTAAGGTTAGGGTTATGTTTAGGAGTTAGGTAAAAGGGTTAAGGTTAGGGTTAGTGCAAGGGGAAGGGTTAGCTAAAAAGGTTCAAGTTATGGTTAGGGGAAGTGTTAGCTAACATGCTAAGTAGTTGCAAAGTAGTTAAAAAGTAGGTGTGAGTGGCAAATTAGCTAAAATGCTGAAGTTGTCGCTGATGAGATTCAAATTCGCAAACTTTGGGTTGCTAGACATTTGCATTATATGCCTACCCATCCACCATGACCAACCACCGTACTTTTGTTTTTGCCTTAAGTAACCATCTGTCTTGTGTAACCATACCAAACGTAACATATCATACTCATTTGCCTGTCCCGGATTGACGTTTACTATGTTACGTCTAGTCTATGAGACCAGGCTGTATTCATTCTCGTACATAGTCCTCTTTCTCTACTCTTCTCTCCTACATTGTACATTTGCTCACTTCCCTTCATGGATTTTAAAGGAAATCACTGGTGTAAGAAATATGGCGGCAACTCTCTAACCAACGCTCAAACTAATCCAATGCTTTTTAAATACATGGAGAGGATTGCACAATTTCAACGCAAGGAAGAAAACATTACAGAGAATATCCTCACTACTACCAGCCATTTTGTATTGTCTTCTCTGTGAGAGGGCACATACCACAGACCGGCCGACACACAGACACAGACACTATCGTTCCAGCAGTCACATAGTCCTACTTCTCACTCTAGCCAGGAGTGCTATCTGACCTCCACTGATTCTGTCATCAGAGTCATGAGACCTATGAATAGACAGAGTCAGACAGACAGAAAGACAGAGGATGAGGAGAAGAGGAGAAGAAGAGCAGGAGACAGACACGGTCACTGCTCTCTCTCTTTCTCTCCCAGACTCGGAGATAGTGAGAAAGTCCGATTAATTTGCTGTGAGAGATCCCACTCTCCCTCTCTGTGTCAACCTCGGCTAAATGCCATTATCTGACTTCCAGCCAACATTGTGAACTGATTCTGCTCTTTAAAAGGGAAACCGATAAGTGAAAGGAGGAATGAGAGGAGAAAAGGAAAGAGAGCGATCCTAGAAAGTAGCAGGGTATTTACTCTACAATGCCTTTGCTCAGCTTTCCTGCCCCTAAGTAATTTCCTGTCTAAAACAGCTCAGGCAGATGATGAGACACCCGTGATACAAACAAAGAGGATTCCAGAGAGTGATGAGTCACTGCGAGAGAGAGACCAGACATTATGGCTTGGTAGAATAGCCTTATAATTGTCTGACATATCATGGCCAAGCCAAAAGCCCCATGACTGGGTCTGACTACACATCGAGATATCAAAATCCAGGTCCAAATTAATCTAGCCACCTCTCCTCCCTCCACTCTGAATCCATTAATGCTACATTACTTGCTTGTCTATATCTTTCTATCTTTTTTTGCTCACTGCCCTCAAGCCTCAATTAGATTAGATTCAGCCATAACAATCAAACAGGAATAGAACATCTGACTGTATTCCATCATCACATGCCTCGCCCAGCACAGATCCACACGCGGCCACAGCGACTTATCTGATTTGTCGATGGCTGTTGCAGTGCAAAGAATCTCTCTCACTGATTCTCCCTCCCTCCCTTGCTCCCTCCTTTGCGCTCTCTCTCTCTCATTTCTTCTGACCTTTCGTCTAATCTAGCGCGAGACCTGGTCCAGCAAACACCCGTCCCTTCCAGTTACTGATAGAGCATTATGTCTATCACTGTTGTGGAAACATTATTGTGATTGGAAATGAAACCGCTTGTCCATCACTGATCACTAAGAGGCACATTAGTGATGGGAATGATTTATTTTACACTGAGATGATCACAGCCTAACAGCCTCTCTGTATCAGTGTTGTGTTGTTACATTTTTCACTCTCTTCCTCTGCCTCTGTCTTTAACAAAGATAAAAATCATAGCCTGACACTCTCACACTCCAAGTATTTCATAACTTCTACAAAAACATGGATTTTTTCTCTCTCAGAAGCAGATATAGAAAGCAATACACTTATCTAATGTAGCCTAACTCTCCCTCTGTCTCTCTCTCTCGGTTTGTTAATGTCTCCCCTCTTCTCTCTGCTATCCAAGGTTTTCACAGTGACTTAAATCATCCAGGAGCTCCATTTTGCCACGTCTACTTTATTCATCCCCTCGTCTCGCCCCACGATCTATTGGCCGCTTGGGCAGAAGCGCAGTGGAGCGCAGTGCAGCGTTACATAATGAGAGGAGGAGGAGGAGAAGAGAGCAGGAGGAGGAGAGAGGAAGAAGGGAGAGAGGAAGTGCAGGGATGCAAGTATGAAATGTGATCCACCCAGAAAGGCAGAAAACATTCAACTAAAAATTGTGAAGGTGCAGATTTTTTTAGAGAGAGAGGCACTGCAGTGGTGGAGGATGCTTGTCATGATAGAAAGCTCTCCGTGCTGGGACCACACCCTTCTCTATCAAAACACATATGCTACGTATGTGCTCTGTGTGTTTGTGCTCAGTGTGTGTGTCCGTGTGTGTGTGTCCGTGTGTGTGTGTGTGTGTGTGTGTGTGTGTGTGTGTGTGTGTGTGTGTGTGTGTGTGTGTGTGTGTGTGTGTGTGTGTGTGTGTGTGTGTGTGTGTGTGTGTGTGTGTGTGCGCGTGTGGTTGTGCCCGTGTGCACACCTTGAAGTGTAATGTCCAGATGGATCATGTGACACCTGGTGGAGACAAGCTTTCCCAAGAGACAGTCTTCAACAGGAGGACGAGCCACTGCCAAGGGTGTGTGTGTGTGTGTGTGTGTGTGTGTGTGTGTGTGTGTGTGTGTGTGTGTGTGTGTGTGTGTGTGTGCTCATCTAAAGGAGAGTAGTGCTTCTAATGAGGATGATAGAGTCATTAATAGTGACTAAATAGCAGACTAGAAGAAACAGATTTATTCTCAGTGGAGCAGAGCGAGAGAGTGGATGGAGAGAGGGGGAGGGAGGGAGAGAGGGGTAGGGAGGGAGAGGGAGAAGGAGAAGGAGGAAGAGGGAGATAGAGAGAGAGAGAGAGAGAGAGAGAGAGAAAGGGGAGAGAGAGAGACAGAGAAAGAAAGAAATAGCCTTGCTATTGAGAAAGGCCGCCGTAGGCAGACCTGGCTCTCAAGAGAAGACAGGCTATGTGCACACTGCCCACAAAATGAGGTGGAAACTGAGTGGCACTTCCTAACCTCCTGCTGAATTGTATGACCATATCAGAGACACATATTTCCCTCAGATTACACAGATCCACAAAGAATTCGAAAACAAATCCAATTTTGATAAATTCACATATCTACTGGGTGAAATACCACAGTGTGCCATCACAGCAGCAAGATGTGTGACCTGTTGCCACAAGAAAAGGGCAACCAGTGAAGAACAAACACCATTGTAAATACAACCTATAATTATTTTTATTTATTTTGTACTTTAACTATTTGCACATCATTACAGCACTATAAATAGACATAATATGACATTTGAAATGTCTTTATTCTTTTGGAACTTTTGTGAGTGTAATGTTTACTGTTCTTTTTTATTGTTTATTTAACTTTTGTTTATCATCATCTAGTTCACTTGCTTTGGCAATGTTAACATATTGTATGTTTCCCCTGCCAATAAAGCCGCTTCAATTGAAAATTGAATTGGGAAAGGAAGAATGAGACAGGACAGAAGAAAAAGAGACAGATAATAAAATGGTGAGGAGCAGAAATGAAACCAAAATGTAAGACAGAGATACAGTACCTTGCAAAAGTATTCATCCCCTTGGTGTTTTTCCTATTTTGTGGCATTACAACCTATAATTGAAATTGATTTGGATTTGTATTTCATGTAATGGACATACACAAAATAGTCCAAATTGGTGAAGTGAAAAGAAAAAAATGACTTGTTTCAAAAATTTAAAAAGAATGTCAAACGGAAAAGTGGTGCGTTCATATGTATTCACCCCCGTTGCTATGAAGCCTCTAAATAAGATCTGGTGCAACCAATTACCTTCAGAAGTCACACAATTAGTTAAATAAAGTCCACCTGTGTGCAATTTAAGTGTCACATGATCTGTCACATGATCTCAGTATATATATATATATATATATATATATATATATATATATATATATACACATGTTCTGAAAGGCCCCACATTCTGCAACACCACTAAGCAAGGGGCACCATGAAGACCAAGGAGCTCTCCAAACAGGTCAGGGACAAAGTTGTGGAGAAGTACAGATCAGGGTTGGGTTCTAAAAAAATATCTGAAACTTTGAACATCCCATGGAGCACCATTAAATCCATTATAAAAAATGGAAATAATATGGCACCAAAACAAACCTGCCAAAAGAGGGCCGCCCACCAAAACTCACAGACCAAGCAAGGAGGGCATTAATCAGAGAGCCAACAAAGAGACCAAAGATAACCCGGAAGGAGCTGCAAAGCTCCACAGCGGAGATTGGAGAACTTCCTCCCTCTCTCTCACCCTTCCTAACCCTCTCTCACCCTTCCTAACCATCTCTCTCCCCCTTTATCACCCTTCCTAACCCTCTATCACCCTTCCTAACCCTCTATCACCCTTCCTAACCCTCTATCACCCTTCCTAACCCTCTATCGCCCTTCCTAACCCTCTATCACCCTTCCTAACCATCTCTCTCCCCCTTCCTCCCCCTCTATCACCCTTCCTAACCCTCTATCACCCTTCCTAACCCTCTATCACCCTTCCTAACCCTCTATCACCCTTCCTAACCCTCTATCACCCTTCCTAACCATCTCTCTCCCCCTTCCTCCCCCTCTATCACCCTTCCTAACCCTCTATCACCCTTCCTAACCCTCTATCACCCTTCCTAACCCTCTATCACCCTTCCTAACCCTCTATCACCCTTCCTAACCCTCTATCACCCTTCCTAACCATCTCTCTCCCCCTTCCTCCCCCTCTATCACCCTTCCTAACCCTCTATCACCCTTCCTAACCCTCTATCACCCTTCCTAACCCTCTATCACCCTTCCTAACCCTCTATCACCCTTCCTAACCCTCTATCACCCCTCCTAACCCTCTATCACCGTTCCTAACCCTCTATCACCCTTCCTAACCCTCTATCACCCTTCCTAACCCTCTATCACCCCTCCTAACCCTCTATCACCCTTCCTAACCCTCTATCACCCTTCCTAACCCTCTATCACCCTTCCTCCCCCTCTCTTTCTCTCCACCCTCATCCTCTATCCTCTGTTTAGCCTCGACAGGTGCAAGCTGTTGTTGACTCCTGTCCCCCCTCATCAAATCAGGCTGTGTGTGTGTATATGTGTGTTTGTGTGTGTGAGCATGTGTGTGTGTGCGTGTGTGTGTGTATGTCATCAGATACAACAGTAATGCAGAAAGACCTGCACTAAACCTGCCTCCACCTCTGCAGTACAGCACAGCCCTTTCTATGTAGGTCAGCCTCCCTCTCTCCTTCTCCCTCACTCCCTCTCTCCTTCCCTCTCTTCCTCTCTCCTTTTTTACCCTTGCCATGCCCTTCTCAGAACATTTCTAGCTAACACAACCTCTTCCTCCCTCCAAATACCTCTCCCTCCTTTCCTCTCGTCTTTCCTCTAACACTTGTTTTTATTCTCTCCCTCGTAGTTTTGTTTTTAACCAACAGTCACCTCCCTTTCTCTCTCTTTATAAACAGGCTTCAACCTCAACGCACTCCATGTCCTTATTTCCATTTCCCTCTCTCCCTCCCTTCCTCTCTCTCTCCATATCCCTCTCCTTCCCTCCGTCTCTCCCTCCGTCTCTCCCTCTGTCTCTCCCTCCATCCCTCCCTCCATCCGTCTCTCTCTCTCTCCCTCCCTTTGTCTCTCTCCCCCCCTCCATTCCTCTGTCTCTCTTTCTCCCCCTCCATCTCTCTCTCCCAACACCCTCTCTTTTCTCTCTCTATCCACAGTATCTCTCCTACTCTCTCGACACTCAGTTCAGGGCTATGAATGGTTGCCGTGGAAACTGCATCCTCCAGTGAAGCGGTAGGACATGGGCGTCACAGTGACAGTACTGATACTGATGGAGAATAATGCAGCAGGCTTTCACACTCTCCCTGTTGCTAGCGGAGAGTCCAACCCACTCTCCACTAGCAACAGCAGCCTTGTACCCCCTCCTCTACCTCCATCTCTAATTTTCTCTCTCTCCCTCCCTCTCGTTCTCTCTCTCCCTCCCTCTCTCATTCTCTTTTTTTTTTACTCATTGTCACACTCTCCCCTCTCTCTCCCAGTCCCCTCCTTTATCTCCCCTTTCCTTCTCTTGCCTCTCACTGCTCTCCATCTCTCCTCGCCTTCCTTTCCCTCTCCTTCTCTTTCCTCTCTCCCAGGGGATCGTTCAGATCCTACACTGTACTCTGTGAATCCCCATGCGTGCCTCTGCTTCAGAGACAGAGCCCTGAAATGGAGGGATGGAGGGAAAGAGGGAGGAGAGGAGAGAGGGAGAGGGAGAGAGAGAGAGAGAGAGAGAGAGGGAGAGAGAGAGATAGTTAGGCAGCAGGCAGAACCCTGATTTCATTAATGTGAGTCTGTTAATCTGGGCTCCATCTGTCACACCAGGAGCTGCACACAAAGTAGGGAGCCAACACACACACACACACACACACACACACACACACACACACACACACACACACACACACTCTCTTTCATAGATAAAAATACATACACATAAGTACTTACATATGTGACAGCACATATGCACACTCACAAACAAACACACCAAAGCCCCCTGGGGGATGAAACAGAGGTGTAATGTTTTGCTGTGGCTCTCGTCAGACACAAACCCACCCTGCAGTTCTAACACTCCCTGGATACAACGACACTCTAAACAACACTAACCCCTCGTCTCACACTGCAGCAATATATTAGTTACTTCAGGTCCAAACCTGCAGAAAGCAGACAAGCAACGACTGGCTGACTGATCATTAGACCAGCAGATGGCTCATTCAATGAGTGTCATGATGTCAGCTGACTGGCCACTTCCATCCACGTCCTCCACTACATTGTCACTGTTACTACTTACTCACATTTTGAGTTTGTTAAATCAAAGCACTCTACCACCTAAAATGTACCAGAACTCTCTTTTCAACTCCATCCCCAAATCTTTATGTCCACAGTTGGCACTGCTCAATGTGGTACGCATCTCATTATTTTAACTCCCTCCCCCCATTCAAATCCATCCCACTCCTTCCTCCCAACCCCTTAGTCAACTTCAGCAGACGCTACCCATGAAGACAAGCAGCTTAACCCCTTAGTCAACTTCAACAGACACTACCCATGAAGACAAGCAGCTCAACCACTTAGTCAACTTCAGCAGACACTACCCATGGAGACAAGCAGCTCAACCACTTAGTCAACTTCAGCAGACACTACCCATGAAGACAAGCAGCTCAACCACTTAGTCAACTTCAGCAGACACTACCCATGGAGACAAGCAGCTCAACCACTTAGTCAACTTCAGCAGACACTACCCATGGAGACAAGCAGCTCAACCACTTAGTCAACTTCAACAGACACTACCCATGAAGACAAGCAGCTTAACCCCTTAGTCAACTTCAGCAGACACTACCCATGAAGACAAGCAGCTTAACCCCTTAGTCAACTTCAGCAGACACTACCCATGAAGACAAGCAGCTCAACCACTTAGTCAACTTCAGCAGACACTACCCATGAAGACAAGCAGCTCAACCACTTAGTCAACTTCAACAGACACTACCCATGAAGACAAGCAGCTTAACCCCTTAGTCAACTTCAGCAGACACTACCCATGAAGACAAGCAGCTCAACCACTTAGTCAACTTCAGCAGACACTACCCATGAAGACAAGCAGCTTAACCCCTTAGTCAACTTCAGCAGACACTACCCATGAAGACAAGCAGCTTAACCCCTTAGTCAACTTCAGCAGACACTACCCATGGAGACAAGCAGCTCAACCACTTAGTCAACTTCAGCAGACACTACCCATGAAGACAAGCAGCTCAACCCCTTCAGTCTCCCTCCACTCACCACCCTTTGCTCCAGGCTGCAACTCCTCAACCTGGGCATGAAATCAATTGTAGAGTGGGGGAGGGTGTGTGTGTGTGTGTGTGTGTGTGTGTGTGTGTGTGTGTGTGTGTGTGTGTGGACAGAGAGATCACAATCTACTCAGTTATTGCACTGTCATCCCTCTCTTCCTGTGTCAGTCCATCTCTCTCCCACTCTTTCTCCATCTCTCTGTCCTCCACTTTCTATACCTCTTCTACTCCTCTCTTTACCCTCCACTTTCTATCTCTTCTAACCCTCCCTTTACCCTCCACTTTCTATCTCTTCTAACCATCCCTCCCTCCTTCCTTGGCTTTTCACCCAAACACAAGTCTTTTCCGGATGGTACTGACCTTGAGTCAGATGTTAAGGCTGCTTCTGCAGTCATAATGAGTATGCTAATTAGGTATAGAGCAGCTGAGAGCAAGAAGCCATGACCTGTCTTGTCCTCCACGGATTACAGCAGTGACAAGAACAGTCAATGGGGTTACAAAATGATCGTGGATGAATGCGGTTTTGGCAAAAAGGCAAGCTGACACTGCATCACATTAAGCCTATAATAAGAAGGAAGAGTGTTTATGTGAGAGGGGGATGGAGGGAAGGAGGGAGAGAGAGAAAGAGAGAAAGTAAGAAAGTGAGAGAGAGAGAGAGAGAGAGAGAGAGAGAGAGAGAGAGAGTGAGAGAGAAAGAGAGAAAGAGAGAGCGAGAGAGAGAGAGAGAGAGAGAGGGCGAGAGAGAACAAATTGGCGAGGGCACTAGAACAGTCTGCAGCACCCGGCCTCACCCTACTAGAATCTGAAGTCAAATGTCAACAGTTTGCTGATGATCTGGTGCTTCTGTCACCAACCAAGGAGGGCCTACAGCAGCACCTAGATCTTCTGCACAGATTCTGTCAGACCTGGGCCCTGACAGTAAATCTCAGTAAGACAAAAATAACTCTGCATGCAGAATTATGCAAAAATATCCTCCGTATACAACGTAAAACGCCAAAAAATGCACACATAGCAGAATTAGGCCGATACCCAGAGAAAGAGCAGTTAAATTCTACAACCACCTAAAAGGAAGCGATTCCCAAACCTTCCATAACAAAGCCATCACCTACAGAGAAATAAACCTGGAGAAGAGCCCCCTAAGCAAGCTGGTCCTGGGGCTCTGTTCACAAACAGACCCCACAGAGCCCCAGGACAGCAACACAATTAGATCCAACCAAATCATGAGAAAACAAAAACATAATTACTTTACACATTGGAAAGAATTTACAAACAAAACGAGCAAACTAAAATGCTATTTGCCCCTAAACAGGGAGTACACAGTGGCAGAATTCCTGACTATGTACGGACTCAGTGAGCATAGCCTTGCTATTGAGAAAGGCCGCCGAATGCAGACCTGGCTCTCAAGAGAAGACAGGCTATGTGCACACTGCCCACAAAATGAGGTGGAAACTGAGCTGCACTTCCTAACCTCCTACCAAACGTATGGCCATATTAGAGACACATATTTCTCTCAGATTACACAGACCCACAAATCATTTGAAAACAAATCTAATTTTGATAAACTCCCATATCTACTGGGTTAAATACCACAGTGTGTCATCACAGCAGCAAGATTTGTGACCTGTTGCCACAACAAAAGGGCAACCAGTGAAGAACAAACACCATTGTGAATACAACCTATATTTAAGTAGATTTTTTCCCCCTTTTGTACTTTGACTATTTTGCACATAATTACAACACTGTATATAGACATAATATGACATTTGAAATGTCTTCATTCTTTTGGAACTTTTGTGAGTGTAATGTTAACTGTTCATTGTAGATTTTTTACTTCACTTTGTTTATTATCTATTTCACTTACTTTGGCAATGTAAACATATGTTTCCCATGTCAATAACGACCCGAAATTGAAATTGAGAGAGAGAGAGAGACAGAGAGAGAGAGAGAGAGAGAGTGTGATTAATATGTCTCTGTGATTATGTCTATGAGGCTCATAATCTCTTAGCCTCTGTAAATGTTATCTATCCTATTGTCTCTGGACATCTCTATCTCTCTCTTTCTCTCTGTCTCTCTGTCTCTCTAAATTGCTTTATTGGTATGACGTACCTATTACAAAAGCATACTTTAAGTGATTAATTTACAATATTAACATAATTAAAATAATAATAATCAATATTGTCAACAAGACAACAGTGACAACAATAACCAAGGGTCAAAATAACCATGTAATGGACAATAACAATAACAATGGCATAGAGGACATGTGCAGGTTGGTTGGTCTGACAGACACTGTCACTCATCTTATGGAAGGCTGTAATGTAGGTGTCTGCCAACCCACAGCTCTCTGCATCCTCCCCCAACAGGATGGGTAGCCTATCCTCATCAGAGAGGTCTTTGAAACCTTGAATAAGGGTTTCAAATTTGGGGAAATTACACTCTCTAATTGTTTTATATTTTTTCAGGAAATGCAGTTCTGTCTCGGGTAATTTGGTTTATTCTGATTGATTGGATGTTCTGGTCCTGAGGCTTCAGTGTGTTAGTAGAACAGGTTTGTGAACTCAGCCCCAGGACCAGCTGGATGAGGGGACTCTTTTCTTTGCTCAGGTCTTGGCATTGCAGGTCTTGGTAATGATATGAGAGGGGGTCTCTGTATTTGAGATGTTACCAAAACTTAATAGCAAGTTTTGGAGTTTTTATTATTAGTGGATAATGGCCTAAATCTACCCTGCATGCATTGTTTATAGTTTTCCTCTGGACATGTAGGATAATATACAGCTGGTATAATGCATTATATGATGCAAAATGCATCAGGCTGTATTTCTGTATTTTGAAAGTTGTATATCTTGAAAACCTAATTGCTGACATGCAAAACATTTTTGAACAATATCAACAATAAACTAATGAAACAAATACAAAAAGATCGTTTGGGGTAGAATTTTCTTTTAAGAGTAAGGTAAATAATATATATAACAGCAAACATTTCTTGTCTATTAAATTTTCTTCTTCCTATTCATTGAACAAGTCAACGTTTAGTGCAATAGCTGTGTGTGTGTTTGATTAGTGCAGATGAACTGGAGGAGCCGTTTTATCAGTCCTACAGAGTTCTCCTGTCCTCTGAGGGCCTCCGCGTAGCTGCGCTGGTCCTGCTGTTGGGCCCTGTGGAAGTCTGGGCCGGAGGGCTGCCTGTTTGGTCTGGTAGAGGTGGTGGTCTGGTGGTGGGTAGGGCCTGTGGGGTGCGTTGGGTCTGGTGTGGCATTGAGGGGGCCTGGGGCTCCTTGGTGGTGCGGTGGTCTGCTAGGGGTCTCTGGGTGAAGCTCTGTCCAGTGTGGCGTGGGCTGTTTGTCTACCAAGTGTCACATCCTTTAGGATCTTGGCAAACATCCCCACTTTCTGCATCCTCTAGTGGGAGGGGTTGTGCAGGTGCTCTGGGGTGATTGTTGGGTTGTGAGCAACGTATACATTCAAGAGCAGGGCAAGCTGTCAACATGATGTCAGTATTGACTTTCTGGATGGTACGGATGAAAGTGTCTGCAGGGCAGCAGAGCGGAGATGGTGATGCGGGAGTTGGGGAAGGACTAACGCCCACTCTGTTGACCAGGCTGTCTACTCTCTCCTGCTCCTCTCTACTGACCAGGCTGTCTACTCTCTCCTGCTCCTCTCTACTGACCAGGCTGTCTACTCTCTCCTGCTCTACTGACCAGGCTGCCTACTTTCTCCTGCTCCTCTCTACTGACCAGGCTGTCTACTCTCTCCTGCTCTACTGACCAGGCTGCCTACTCTCTCCTGCTCTTCTCTACTGACCAGTCTGTCTACTCTCTCCTGCTCTACTGACCAGGCTGTCTACTCTCTCCTGCTCTACTGACCAGGCTGTCTACTCTCTCCTGCTCCTCTCTGTTGACCAGGCTGTCTACTCTCTCCTGCTCTACTGACCAGGCTGTCTACTCTCTCCTGCTCCTCTCTGTTGACCAGGCTGCCTACTCTCTCCTGCTCTACTGACCAGGCTGTCTACTCTCTCCTGCTCCTCTCTGTTGACCAGGCTGCCTACTCTCTCCTGCTCTACTGACCAGGCTGTCTACTCTCTCCTGCTCCTCTCTGTTGACCAGGCTGCCTACTCTCTCCTGCTCTACTGACCAGGCTGTCTACTCTCTCCTGCTCCTCTCTGTTGACCAGGCTGCCTACTCTCTCCTGCTCTACTGACCAGGCTGTCTACTCTCTCCTGCTCCTCTCTGTTGACCAGGCTGCCTACTCTCTCCTGCTCTACTGACCAGGCTGTCTACTCTCTCCTGCTCCTCTCTGTTGACCAGGCTACCTACTCTCTCCTGCTCTACTGACCAGGCTGTCTACTCTCTCCTGCTCCTCTCTGTTGACCAGGCTGCCTACTCTCTCCTGCTCTACTGACCAGGCTGTCTACTCTCTCCTGCTCCTCTCTGTTGACCAGGCTGCCTACTCTCTCCTGCTCTACTGACCAGGCTGTCTACTCTCTCCTGCTCCTCTCTGTTGACCAGGCTACCTACTCTCTCCTGCTCTACTGACCAGGCTGTCTACTCTCTCCTGCTCCTCTCTGTTGACCAGGCTACCTACAGTCTCTACAGTTTGTTCCTGTCATCTTCTTGTTGACAGACTCCTTTTTTATCTCCTCCTTCACCTGCACTTGCTCTCTCCTCATGGTACCCATAGCTCTAACAGAGCCAGCCTGTCTCTCAGCAGGCTGATGGTGGTGTAGCTGAGGGCTGCTCCTTCAGCTCAGTAACCCATAGCTCTAACAGAGCCGGCCTGTCTCTCAGCAGGCTGATGGTGGTGTAGCTGATGGCTGCTCCTTCAGCTCAGTAACCCATAGCTCTAACAGAGCCGGCCTGTCTCTCAGCAGGCTGATGGTGGTGTAGCTGATGGCTGCTCCTTCAGCTCAGTAACCCATAGCTCTAAAAGAGCCGGCCTGTCTCTCAGCAGGCTGATGGTGGTGTAGCTGAGGGCTGCTCCTTCAGCTCAGTAACCCATAGCTCTAACAGAGCCGGCCTGTCTCTCAGCAGACTAATGGTGGTGTAGCTGAGGGCTGCTCCTTCAGCTCAGTAACCCATAGCTCTAACAGAGCCGGCCTGTCTCTCAGCAGGCTGATGATGGTGTAGCTGATGGCTGCTCCTTCAGCTCAGTAACCCATAGCTCTAACAGAGCCGGCCTGTCTCTCAGCAGGCTGATGGTGGTGTAGCTGATGGCTGCTCCTTCAGCTCAGTAACCCATAGCTCTAACAGAGCCGGCCTGTCTCTCAGCAGGCTGATGGTGGTGTAGCTGAGGGCTGCTCCTTCAGCTCAGTAACCCATAGCTCTAACAGAGCCGGCCTGTCTCTCAGCAGGCTGATGGTGGTGTAGCTGAGGGCTGCTCCTTCAGCTCAGTAACCCATAGCTCTAACAGAGCCAGCCTGTCTCTCAGCAGGCTGATGGTGGTGTGGTCATGGCTCTGGTGATCGTAGACGGGCAGGGGGAGGGGGGCTAGGATAGACCTGTTGGTGGATCTGTGTTTGGGCTCCTGCTGTTGGAGTGCCTGAGGTGAGGGGAGAGGTAGGGGCGCTGACCTTGTCCTTTTTTCCCCGCTATCTTCTCCAGGGTGGGGAAGTCCTGTACAAAAGAGCTGAGTGGAGCCTCACTGCCCTGGACCACGACACTGCCGTTCTGGTGCTCGGTTACCGTCTGAAACCTGTTTTCCTGGTCCTTTTCACAGTCCTCAAAAATGTGGATTGTCCTTCCCTTGCAGATGCCTTTCTTTGTGGTATAGCTGAAATGCCTGGTTACAGCTGTATGCCAGGCAGTAGTGTGGTCTGTGTAAACTAACAGGTTTTTCTCCTTCCCTCCCACAGAACATGTGTCATTTACTCTCTGAGTGGATAAGGGGCGGTGAGCAGAAGAGTCAGGGTGATTGAGTACCTGATCTCTACCTCAGTTATGTTATAGTTGGTCTGGGTTAAACTGTGTCAGTCAAAGTCAGTAAAGGTTTGCTTTGGTCAGTCTGGATTGTTCTGGGTTGTTCAGGATTCGTTAGTCGGGGTGGTCTTAGTCTGGTTTCTTCTGCTTTGGTCTGGGTTGGTCAAGATCAGAGCAGTTCAGTGTGTGGGGTCGAGGCCCGGCTCTTACCTCCGGTGGCGCTAGACACGGTCGGCCAGTTCTGGACCAGAACCCCCTGGGCTCCCTGCATCACCGACGACTCCTCCATGTGCACTGAGCTGGAACACAACACACACACACTGAGGTTACACACTGGAGAAATATAACACACACTGGAGAAATATAACACACACACTGAGGTTACACACTGGAGAGAAATATAACACACACTGAGGTTACACACTGGAGAAATATAACACACACTCAAAGGTTACACACTGGAGAAATATAACACACACTGGAGAAATATAACACACACTGGAGAAATATAACACACACTGGAGAAAAATAACACACACATTGAGGTTACACACTGGAGAGAAATATAACACACACTGAGGTTACACACTGCAGAAATATAACACACACACTCAAAGGTTACACACTGGAGAAATATAACACACACTCAGAGGTTACACACTGAAGAAATATAACACACACTCAGAGGTTACACACTGCAGAAACATAACACAGTCTGAGGTTATACACTGCAGAAATATAACACACACTGAGGTTACACACTGGAGAAATATAACACACACTCAGAGGTTACAGACTGCAGAAATATAACACACTCAGAGGTTACAGACTGCAGAAATATAACACACTCGGAGGTTACACACTGCAGAAAATTAACACACTCGGAGGTTACACACTGCAGAAATATAACACACACACTCGGAGGTTACACACTGCAGAAATATAACACACACTGAGGTTACACACTGGAGAAATATAACACACACTGGGGTTACACACTGGAGAAATATAACACACTCTGAGGTTACACACTGCAGAAATATAACACACTCTGAGGTTACACACTGGAGAAATATAGCACACACACTGAGGTTACACACCGGAGAAATATAACACACACTGAGGTTACACACTGGAGAAATATAACACACTCGGAGGTTACACACTGCAGAAATATAACACACACACTGAGGTTACACACTGCAGAAATATAACACACTCTGAGGTTACACACTGCAGAAATATAACACACACTGAGGTTACACACTGGATAAATATAACACACAGTCTGAGGTTACACACTGCAGAAATATAACACACACTCAGAGGTTACACACTGCAGAAATATAACACACACTCGGAGGTTACACACTGCAGAAAATTAACACACTCGGAGGTTACACACTGCAGAAATATAACACACACACTCGGAGGTTACACACTGCAGAAATATAACACACACTGAGGTTACACACTGGATAAATATAACACACAGTCTGAGGTTACACACTGCAGAAATATAACACACACTCAGAGGTTACACACTGCAGAAATATAACACACACTCAGAAGGTACACACTGCAGAAATATAACACACAGTCTGAGGTTACACACTGCAGAAATATAACACACACTCAGAGGTTACACACTGCAGAAATAAAACACACAGTCTGAGGTTACACACTGCAGAAATATAACACACACACTGAGGTTACACACTGCAGAAATATAACACACAGTGTGAGGTTACACACTGCAGAAATATAACACACACTCAGAGGTTACACACTGCAGAAATATAACACACACTCAGAAGGTACACACTGCAGAAATATAACACACAGTCTGAGGTTACACACTGCAGAAATATAACACACACTCAGAGGTTACACACTGCAGAAATAAAACACACAGTCTGAGGTTACACACTGCAGAAATATAACACACACACTGAGGTTACACACTGCAGAAATATAACACACAGTGTGAGGTTACACACTGCAGAAATATAACACACACTCAGAGGTTACACACTGCAGAAATATAACACACACTCAGAAGGTACACACTGCAGAAATATAACACACAGTCTGAGGTTACACACTGCAGAAATATAACACACACTCAGAGGTTACACACTGCAGAAATAAAACACACAGTCTGAGGTTACACTGCAGAAATATAACACACACACTGAGGTTACACACTGGAGAGAAATATAACACACACTCAGAGGTTACACACTGCAGAAATATAACACACAGTGTGAGGTTACACACTGCAGAAATATAACACACAGTGTGAGGTTACACACTGGAGAGAAATATAACACATGGTGACATGGTGAGGTTGGACCCAGGTGCAGAGAAGAGACCAGACGAGGAATGAGTGGTTAAGGATAAACATAATACTTTACTGAGAAACTGTAGCCGCAGGATCACAGTACACTTGAAAAAACAACAAACACAAAGTCTCGAAAACCCAAACTGACACTCGAACAGCGACAGTCCAGTGGATGAGTTGGCAGTGTGTTGTGAGCATACTCTGCCCAGACAAGGAACTTGCTCCAGTTGCTGACCTGGGTGGAGATTAAACAGCAGAGGAACTTCTCCAGCTCCTGGTTGGCCCGCTCCATTTGCCCATTCGACTGTGGGTGGAACTCTGCTGAGAGACTCACCAACGCCACCAACAGGGAGAAGAAGGCTTTCTGTGTAACGAACTGGGGCCCACAATCCAAGACAATGTCCTGGGGAAGTCCGTGTAGTCGGAAGACATGGGTAATCATGAGATCAGCGGTCTCCTTCGCTGAGGGAAACTTGGGTAAGGTGATGAAATGGGCTGCCTTGGAAGACCAATCGATGACCACCAGGATAGTGGTAAGCCCTTCGAATGGGGGTAACCCTGTGATAAAGTCTATGGACAGGTGGGACCAGGGCCCGGCTGGGGATGGGCAGAGGTTGGAGAAACCCAGCCGGTCACTGTCGTGCTTTGGGCACAGGTGGAGCAAGCTGTAACGAAGGATCTCACATCCTCAATCATGTTGGGTGACCAGAATTTTCGCCTCAGGAACTCCAGTGTCCGATTAACCCCTGGATGCCCAGTTAATTTAGAGGAGTGGCCTCATTGTGGTACTAGGGAACAGACTCATCGTGAACCATAAAGTCTGTTAGTGGGTCCTCCGCCGGGGTCAGGTTCTCGGGTCTGGGCTTGTCGGACCGTGGTCTCAATACTCCATACCACAGGGGCCACAATGTGGGAGCTGGGGATGATGGGCTCGGAGTCCCTCTCCTCATTAGAGACATCGTGTTGACAGGACAGTGCGTCTGCTTTCTGATTCTTGGTTCGCGGACGATAGACTAGTGTGAAGTTGAACCTGTTAAAGAACAGAGCCCATCTAGCCTGGCGAGCGTTCAACCTCTTGGCTTCTTGAATAGAGACCAAGTTCTTATGGTCGGTCTAGATCACGAAATGTTGAGGTGCCCTCTCCAACCAGTGTCTCCACCCCTCAAGGGCCCACTTAACTTCTTATGGGCAGGTGCGTCCCACCTCAACAACATCCGGTGAAATTGCAGAGCGCGAAATTCAAAATACAGAAATACTCATAATAAACATTCATGAAACATACAAGTGTTATACATCAGCTTAAAGATTAACTTGTTAATCCAGCTGCTGTGTCAGATTTCCAAAAGGCTTTACGGCGAAAGCATACCATGCGATTATCTGAGGACAGCGCCCAGCACAAAACCATACAAACATTTTCCAGCCAAGTAGATTAGTCATGAAAGTCAGAAATAGCAATAAAATGAATCACTTACCTTTGATGATCTTCATATGGTTGCACTCACAAGACTCCATGTTACACAATAAATGTTCAGTTTGTTCAATAAAGTCCCTCTTTATATCCAAAAAACTCTGTTTTGTTGGCGCATTTTGTTCAGTAATCCACTGGCTCAAAGGCGGTCACAACAGGCAGACGAATAGATCCAAATAGTACCGGTAAAGTTCGTCGAAACATGTAAAATTATGTTATTTATTAATCCTCAGGTTGGCTATTGTCTTTATAAATCGATAATATTTAAACCGGACAATAGCGTATTCAATACAAAGGAAAAAGAATGGCGGGCACGCTCCCGGTCATGCGCCCAAAAAGCTCTGGTTCATTCGACCGACCACTCAGATAATGTTGTCATTCTTACTATTTTTTCAGAATAAAAGCCTGAAACAATGTCTAAAGACTATTGACATCTAGTGGAAGCCATAGGAACTGCAATCTAGGTCCCATCCATTTATATGGTGGATAGGCTTTCAATGGAAAAACACTCAATTCAAAAGAATGCCTCTTCCTGGATGGATTTTCCTCAGATTTTCACCTGCCATATCAGTTCTGTTATACTCACAGACATTATTTGAACCGTTTTGGAAACTTTAGAGTGTTCCCTATCCAATACTACCATGCATATGCATATCCTAGCTTCTGGGCCTGAGTAACAGGCAGTTTACATTGGGCACCTCATTCATCCAAAATTCAAAATACTGCCCCCTACCAAAGAGAGGTTAACTGCCAACATCGTAGTTGCGTTCCGCTGGTGTGAACTGCTTGGAGAGAAAGGCACAGGGGTGCAGTTTCATGTCCCCCTCTTTCCGCTGTCAAAGGATTGCTGCTGCTCCGGTGTCCCAAGGCGTCCACCTCTACCACAAAGGGGCGGGTAGGATCAGAATGGACGAGGATCCAGAGGGTCCAGACGTGAAACGTCCCTTGAGCTCCCCAGATGCCCCGTCAGCCTCGGGGGTCCAGCAAAAATGGTTCTGGGACTTGCATTTTAGGGCCTTGAGAGGCGCTGCCACCACACCAAAGTTGCGTATAAAACGGCTGTAAAAATTGGCAAACTGTTGGATTTGTTTGAGTGAGGCGGGACGGGGCCAGTCAATGACCGTTCTCACCTTTACGGGGTCCATTTGGATGCTGGCGGTAGAGATAATGTGGCCCAGGAAAGAAACTTGGGATACATGGAACTCACACTTCTCTATCTTGATGTATAGTTGACTCTGCATCTCAGGACTTGGAGGATGTGCAGTATGTGTTCCGGAAGGTTCTTGGAGAAGATCAGGATATCGACAAGGCAAACAAAGATGAACCGATTCAACATATCCCTAAGCATGTCATTGACCAATGCTTGGAAGACTGCCTGTGAGTTCGATAATCCAAAGGGCATGACTAAATACTCATATTGGCCACTCAGGGTGTTAAAAGCAGTCTTCCATTCATCTCCCTCCCTGATTCTCACCAGATTGTAAGCATTGCGGAGGTCCAGTTGGTGAAGAATTGGGCCCCGTGGGCCAACTCCAAGGCAGTGGACATCAGGGGTAGGAGTCAACGATTCTTAATCCTAATCCTGTTCAGCCCTCTGTAATTGATGCAGGGACGCAGACCTCCATCCTTCTTTCCCACGAAGAAGAAGCCTGCACCGGCTGGGGATGTAAAGGAGCGAATGAAACCTGCCTCCAGCAACTCCGGATGTAATTGTCCATGTCTGCTGCTTCAGGGGTCGAGTGGGAGTGCAGACGGCCCCGGGGAAGGATGGAGCCGGGTAGGAGTTCTATGGCGCAGTCGTATGGACGATGAGGAAGGAGGGTGGTGGATTGCCTCTTACTGAAGGCCTCCCAGAGGTCGAAGTTCTCGGGAGGGAGAGTGGAACAGTCTTGGTCTTCAATGGATGCCGGGGAACATGGCAAGGCTCTTGGTGGGTGTCTTAGGTATTTAGTCTGGCAGTTCTTACCCCAGTCTAGTAGGTATCCCGTGGACCAGTAGAATGGGGGGTCATGTAGCACTAGCCAGGGGTACTCTAGGATAAGGGGATTCTCAGAAGCTGTGATTAAAAGAAAACTAAGTCTCTGAGTGGTTAACCCCAAACTGCAGTAGAATGGGCTTGGTCTGATATTCCACCTGGCCAAAGCCGGTGGGGCATACATCAAGGGCTTGAATCTGCAGAGGGATGGGACATTTCACCCACTGGATTTGCAATTCTCTGGCGAAGTCTTGGTCATTTAAATTATCCGCGGTCCCGGAGACCATGAAGGCTTGAATGTGGTGCTGACGGTTGTGCCAATGGAGGGTTGTGGGTAGTGTCAGACGGTGACCGGGTAGCTGGGGTGTAACTGCACAGCTCGTCAGGGTCTCCCCTTGTCCTGGCGATGACCGAGACCTCCGTATTAGAGGCAGCAGCCGTCGCACATGCACCTGCCACATTCCTGTTGGCTCAGACGTGTGCGTCCCAGCTGCCTGGACGCCTCAGGGTGCTCCAGAAACCGGGATATGGGAGTGGTGTCAAAAAGGCGCTGTCTCACACGTTCTCGGATGTCAATCCTGATGGCCAGCGTTATCAGGGTCGAGGTCCTCTCCCAGTTCCCGAGCAGCCAGTTCATACTTGATGGAGTTAGCCAGACCCTGCTGGAAAGCGGTGACCAGTGCCTCAGTATTCCACCCACTCTCGGCGGAGAGGGTGCTGAACTCAATGGCAAAGTAAGCCACTGGTCTGGCACCTTGACGGAGGTTGAACAGTCAGTTTGCCGCTTCTCGTCCACTGACTGGGTGGTTGAAGACTCGTCGCAGCTCGGCAGTGAAGGCTAATATGGAGCTGCAGGATGGTGGCTGCTGTTCCCACACCGCCATTGCCCACGCCAGAGCAATGCCTGAGAGTAGAGAGATGATGTAGGCGATCATGATCCGATCGGTGTGGAACGAGGACTGTAGCTTGAACACCAGAGAGCACTGAGTGAGTAACCCCTTGCATCCTCCTGGGTGGCCGTCATACCGCTCGGGGGCTGGGATCTTGGGTTCCCGGTGCAGTTTCCCTGGAGGAACTACGGTGACGCCTGTAGCACTGGGCGATGAGACTTGGGCATTGGCTTCTCCTGGGTTGGGGTTGGGCCATTGTTGGAGGGAGTTGGTAAGTGCCCGGAGGGTCTCTGATATTTGGGAGAGTTGTTCTTGCTGCCACCTCAGCAGTGCTCCTTGGTGTGTTATAGCATTCTGGATTTGGGTGATCTCTGCTGGGTCCATGTTGTGGCAGAAGCTTGCTGTGATGTGGTGAGGTTGGACCCAGGTGCAGAGAAGAGACCAGACGAGGAATCAGTGGTTAAGGATAAACATAATACTTTACTGAGAAACTGTAGCCGCAGGATCACAGTACTCTTGAAAAAACAACAAACACTAAGTTTCGAAAACCCAAACTGACACTCGAACGGCGACAGTCCAGTGGGCGAGTTTGGCAGTGTTACACACTGGATAAATATAACACACACACTCTGAGTTTACACACTGGAGAGAAATATAACACACTCTGAGGTTACACACTGGAGAGAAATATAACACACTGAGGTTACACACTGGAGAGAAATATAACACACTCTGAGGTTACACACTGGAGAGAAATATAACACACTCTGAGGTTACACACTGGAGAGAAATATAACACACTCAGAGGTTACACACTGAAGAAATATAACACACACACTGTCTGATGGTATACTGTGAGAGTGTTTCTCTAGTACAAACACACCCACATTTTCTGGGTGAGCGTAATATTATAGTGGCAGCAGCTATAAGCTTCTGTGGACTGAATCCTCTCTCACTCTGCATTTTCCCCGTAATAATATAATGTAACCATGGCAGGGAACCACAGGATGTGTGTGTGTGTGTGTGTGTGTGTGTGTGTGTGTGTGTGTGTGTTTGTGTATATACAGTCAGTAGTGGGGGTCAGCCAATTCCATCTGAGGAACTCAAGCAGGACCCTGGATTAGGATAAATCACGCCAAGCCCAGGGAATCCAGCACACCCTCCCACTAAAATTTACTGAGCTTTGCGGTGTGATAAAAAAAACGACAGGATGCCGCCACAACACAGCAAATACAGAACCTTAAACACACAGACTCCCGCCATATTAAAATGTAACGGATCACATTTTACTAAATCCATTGTCCTCTATTCAAACTTCAAAACAGAATTACGGAGTTTAATTATGCAAAGGTTCAGGAACATTTCATGTCGCTTTTGAAACAATCTGCATATTGCAGTATCATTTATGCAACAGGGGTATCACCTTGTGGAATAGTGAGCTGCTGAGCAGGGTTTTAACTGAGGATTAAAGACACTCTCTATCTTTCTCTTTATTGTGTTAGCAGATAGAGGATGGAACCAGGTATCAGAACATCTCCTGATAAAGATAGAAACCCATGCATGTGCTTTTAAGGCAGTGCTCTCCCTCTCTCAATCCCCTCTGCGCTTCCATTTTTCATCCCCCTCTCCTCTCCTGCCATTTTCCCCTGCTTGGAGAACTGGGTCTCATTTAGCCTCACTAAGGTCAGGTGAGAAGAAACCATTAGCCACTTCAGCAGGAATCGCTCTGCCTTTCTCTTTCAATGTCTCTGTTGCTGTATTTTTCACTCACAGACACACACGCCAATATGTTATTGACTATGAAAATTCTCTACGTTTTCCCTCACCTCTATACTGAAAAACGTCAATGTTCAGCTGCAAGGACATGTTCTCCATGAGGTAAATGAAAGTATTGTATGATATAATAGTTGAACATATACAGTAAGAGAGACGAGAGGGAACATTGTGGGAGGAGGTTGCAGGATAGCCACCATTTTAGTTGCACTTCTTCTCAATGCTCTACACACGTCTGGTCGTCTGCGCGTACACGTGCGTGTGTGTCCGTGTACGCATTTACACGTCCAAGGTCAGGCAATCACAGCTCGGTTTCCATCCTCTCCTCTCTCTCTTCCTATCTGATTCCCTCTCTCTCTCCCTCCCCCATTCTCTCTTTATTCATTTGTCCCTTCCCCCTCTCCCTCTCTTTCTTGCTATGCAATTTTTCACTCTAGCTATATTGAATAGTGTGTGTGTGTGTATGTGTGTGTGTGTAAATGTCCTCCTGTCTTGGTGTAGCGGTGTAAGGAGATGAATAGTGATTTGGTAGGGTGGCCATTTTGTATAGACTGCTGTGTAGAGTTGGAGTCAATTATTAATGGGGAACACGGGACCGAAAAACATGTTACCTCAGCTAATGGCTGTATCTGTTTCTCTCTCTCATTGTCTCACTTTCTCCTTGTGTCCCTCTAAATGTCTTTTGTCTTTCTGAAAGTCTGTCTGTCTGTCTGTCTGTCTGTCTGTCTGTCTGTCTGTCTGTCTGTCTGTCTGTCTGTCTGTCTGTCTGTCTCTTCGCCTGTCGTACTTACAGCCATGAACCCATATAGACACACTGCCCTCTAGATAAGCATGGTTCATAATTACAGTGAAATAGATGTGGGCTACAAAACTAAGCAGGTCAAAATCATTACAGAAGTTGATATTGTGTTTGGGGTATACATTCAAAATCTCTCAAAATCTTTCAAGCAAACTGTAATCTCATTAGATTAGAGTATAAAGAGATAAATCAGCATCTCAGATTGAGGGAGGGAGAGGAAGAGGGAGGAGGGAAGGAGGGGAAAGAGAGAGGGAGGGAGGGAGGGAGGGAGGGAGGGAGGGAGGGAGGGAGGGAGGGAGGGAGGGAGGGGAAGAGAGAGGAGGGATGAATGGATAAAGTAGGGCTCCATGCTAAAGTAACAAGAGATTCAATGCATTAGAATGATTTGCTCAAGCCAATTAACTCACAGTAAACCCTGCTGTAATTATGAGGGAATCAGTGTAACACTAATGACACTAGGATGTTACACTCGTATTAATCTGACACACAAACACATTAATGTACTCGTAGAATGAGACTTATACTGTAGACAGACACAAAAAACATTAAATGATAACTCATAAAACAAAGACAAACACATACATGCTGAAGCTAGTGCTGACCCTAGTACTGAGCCTAGTGCTGACCCTAGTACTGAGCCTAGTGCTGAGCCTAGTGCTGACCCTAGTGATGACCATAGTGCTGAGCCTAGTGCTGAGCCTAGTGCTGACCCTAGTGCTGAGCCTAGTGCTGACCCTAGTACTGAGCCTAGTGCTGAGCCTAGTACTGAGCCTAGTGCTGAGCCTAGTGCTGACCCTAGTGCTGAGCCTAGTGCTGACCCTAGTGCTGAGCCTAGTGCTGAGCCTAGTGCTGACCCTAGTGCTGAGCCTAGTGCTGACCCTAGTACTGAGCCTAGTGCTGAGCCTAGTACTGAGCCTAGTGCTGAGCCTAGTACTGAGCCTAGTGCTGAGCCTAGTGCTGAGCCTAGTGCTGAGCCTAGTGCTGACCACAGTGCTGAGCCTAGTGCTGAGCCTAGTGCTGAGCCTAGTGCTGAGCCTAGTGCTGAGCCTAGTGCTGAGCCTAGTACTGAGCCTAGTGCTGAGCCTAGTGCTGACCACAGTGCTGAGCCTAGTGCTGAGCCTAGTGCTGAGCCTAGTGCTGACCACAGTGCTGAGACTAGTGCTGACCCTAGTGCTGAGCCTAGTGCTGACCACAGTGCTGACCATAGTGCTGAGCCTAGTGCTGACCACAGTGCTGACCATAGTGCTGACCCTAGTGCTGAGCCTAGTGCTGAGCCTAGTGCTGAGCCTAGTGCTGACCACAGTGCTGAGCCTAGTGCTGACCCTAGTGCTGAGCCTAGTGCTGACCACAGTGCTGAGCCTAGTGCTGACCCTAGTGCTGAGCCTAGTGCTGACCACAGTGCTGACCATAGTGCTGAGCCTAGTGCTGACCACAGTGCTGACCATAGTGCTGAGCCTAGTACTGAGCCTAGTGCTGACCCTAGTGCTGACCCTAGTGCTGAGCCTAATGCTGACCCTAGTACTGACCCTAGTACTGAGCCTAATGCTGACCCTAGTGCTGAGCCTAGTGCTGACCCTAGTGCTGAGCCTAGTGCTGAGCCTAGTGCTGACCACAGTGCTGACCATAGTGCTGAGCCTAGTGCTGAGCCTAGTGCTGAGCCTAGTTCTGAGCCTAGTACTGACCCCAGTGCTGACCCTAGTGCTGACCCTAGTGCTGACCCTAGTGCTGACCATAGTGCTGAGCCTAGTGCTGAGCCTAGTGCTGAGCCTAGTTCTGAGCCTAGTACTGACCCTAGTGCTGACCCTAGTGCTGAGCCTAGTGCTGACCCTAGTACTGAGCCTAGTGCTGAGCCTAGTGCTGAGCCTAGTGCTGACCCTAGTGCTGACCCTAGTGCTGACCCTAGTACTGACCCTAGTGCTGACCCTAGTACTGAGCCTAGTGCTGACCCTAGTACTGACCCTAGTGCTGACCACAGTACTGACCCTAGTGCTGACCATAGTACTGACCACAGTACTGACCCTAGTGCTGACCACAGTACTGACCCTAGTGCTGACCCTAGTACTGACCATAGTACTGAGCCTAGTGCTGAGCCTAGTGCTGAGCCTAGTGCTGACCACAGTGCTGAGCCTAGTACTGAGCCTAGTGCTGAGCCTAGTGCTGAGCATAGTGCTGACCATAGTACTGAGCCTAGTGCTGACCACAGTGCTGAGCCTAGTACTGAGCCTAGTGCTGAGCCTAGTGCTGACCACAGTGCTGAGCCTAGTGCTGACCCTAGTGCTGACCATAGTGCTGAGCCTAGTGCTGAGCCTAGTGCTGAGCCTAGTTCTGAGCCTAGTACTGACCCTAGTGCTGACCCTAGTGCTGAGCCTAGTGCTGACCCTAGTACTGAGCCTAGTGCTGAGCCTAGTGCTGAGCCTAGTGCTGAGCCTAGTGCTGACCCTAGTACTGACCCTAGTGCTGACCCTAGTGCTGACCACAGTACTGACCCTAGTGCTGACCACAGTACTGACCCTAGTGCTGACCCTAGTACTGAGCCTAGTGCTGACCCTAGTACTGACCCTAGTGCTGACCACAGTACTGACCCTAGTGCTGACCATAGTACTGAGCCTAGTGCTGACCCTAGTACTGACCCTAGTGCTGACCACAGTACTGACCCTAGTGCTGACCCTAGTACTGACCATAGTACTGAGCCTAGTGCTGAGCCTAGTGCTGAGCCTAGTGCTGAGCCTAGTGCTGACCACAGTGCTGAGCCTAGTACTGAGCCTAGTGCTGAGCCTAGTGCTGAGCATAGTGCTGACCATAGTACTGAGCCTAGTGCTGACCACAGTGCTGAGCCTAGTACTGAGCCTAGTGCTGAGCCTAGTGCTGACCACAGTGCTGAGCCTAGTGCTGACCCTAGTGCTGAGCCTAGTGCTGAGCCTAGTTCTGACCATAGTACTGAGCCTAGTGCTGAGCCTAGTGCTGACCATAGTACTGAGCCTAATGCTGAGCCTAGTGCTGAGCCTAGTGCTGAGCCTAGTGCTGAGCATAGTGCTGAGCCTAGTGCTGACCATAGTGCTGAGCCTAGTGCTGAGCCTAGTGCTGACCACAGTGCTGACCATAGTGCTGAGCCTAGTGCTGACCATAGTACTGAGCCTAGTGCTGAGCCTAGTGCTGACCATAGTACTGAGCCTAGTGCTGAGCCTAGTGCTGAGCCTAGTGCTGAGCATAGTGCTGAGCCTAGTACTGAGCCTAGTGCTGAGCCTAGTGCTGACCACAGTGCTGACCACAGTGCTGACCATAGTGCTGACGATAGCGCTGAGCCTAGTGCTGAGCCTAGTGCTGACCATAGTGCTGACCATAGTGCTGAGCCTAGTGCTGACCATAGTACTGAGCCTAGTGCTGAGCCTAGTGCTGACCATAGTACTGAGCCTAATGCTGAGCCTAGTGCTGACCATAGTACTGAGCCTAGTGCTGAGCCTAGTGCTGACCATAGTACTGAGCCTAGTGCTGAGCCTAGTGCTGACCATAGTACTGAGCCTAGTGCTGAGCCTAGTGCTGAGCCTAGTGCTGAGCCTAGTACTGAGCCTAGTGCTGAGCCTAGTGCTGACCACAGTGCTGACCACAGTGCTGACCATAGTGCTGACGATAGCGCTGAGCCTAGTGCTGAGCCTAGTGCTGACCATAGTGCTGACCATAGTGCTGACCATAGTGCTGAGCCTAGTGCTGAGCCTAGTACTGAGCCTAGTGCTGACCATAGTGCTGACCATAGTGCTGAGCCTAGTGCTGAGCCTAGTACTGAGCCTAGTACTGAGCCTAGTACTGAGCCTAGTGCTGAGCCTAGTACTGAGCCAAGTGCTGAGCCTAGTGCTGACCATAGTGCTGACCATAGTGCTGAGCCTAGTGCTGAGCCTAGTGCTGAGCCTAGTACTGAGACTAGTGCTGAGCCTACTGCTGAGCCTAGTGCTGACCACAGTGCTGACCATAGTGCTGAGCCTAGTGCTGACCACAGTGCTGACCACAGTGCTGAGCCTAGTGCTGAGCCTAATGCTGACCACAGTGCTGACCACAGTGCTGAGCCTAGTGCTGACCATAGTGCTGAGCCTAGTGCTGAGCCTAGTGCTGAGCCGAGTGCTGACCATAGTGCTGAGCCGAGTGCTGACCATAGTGCTGAGCCTAGTCCTGAGCTTAGTGCTGACCCTAGTGCTGACCACAGTGCTGACTACAGTGCTGACCACAGTGCTGAGCCTAGTGCTGAGCCTAGTGCTGAGCCTAGTGCTGACCATAGTGGTGAGCCTAGTGCTGAGCCTAGTGCTGAGCCGAGTGCTGACCATAGTGCTGAGCCTAGTGCTGACCATAGTGCTGAGCCTAGTGCTGAGCCTAGTGCTGAGCCTAGTGCTGACCCTAGTGCTGACCATAGTGGTGAGCCTAGTGCTGAGCCTAGTGCTGAGCCTAGTGTTGAGCCGAGTGCTGACCATAGTGCTGAGCCTAGTGCTGACCATAGTACTGAGCCTAGTGCTGAGCCTAGGGCTGAGCCTAGTGCTGAGCCTAGTGCTGACCATAGTGCTGAGCCTAGTGCTGAGCCTAGTGCTGACCATAGTGCTGAGCCTAGTGCTGAGCCTAGTGCTGACCACAGTGCTGACCACAGTGCTGACCATAGTGCTGACGATAGTGCTGAGCCTAGTGCTGAGCCTAATGCTGACCCTAGTGCTGACCCTAGTGCTGAGCCTAGTGCTGACCACAGTGCTGACCATAGTGCTGAGCATAGTGCTGAGCCTAGTGCTGACCATAGTGCTGAGCCTAGTGCTGAGCCTAGTGCTGAGCCTAGTGCTGAGCCTAGTGCTGACCATAGTGCTGACCATAGTGCTGACGATAGTGCTGAGCATAGTGCTGAGCCTAGTGCTGAGCCTAGTGCTGACCACAGTGCTGAGCCTAGTGCTGAGCCGAGTGCTGACCATAGTGCTGAGCCTAGTGCTGACCATAGTGCTGACCATAGTGCTGACCATAGTGCTGAGCCTAGTGCTGAGCCTAGTACTGAGCCTAGTGCTGAGCCTAGTACTGAGCCAAGTGCTGAGCCTAGTGCTGACCCTAGTGCTGACCATAGTGCTGAGGCTAGTGCTGAGCCTAGTACTGAGCCTAGTACTGAGCCTAGTGCTGAGCCTAGTGCTGACCACAGTGCTGACCATAGTGCTGAGCCTAGTGCTGACCACAGTGCTGACCACAGTGCTGAGCCTAGTGCTGAGCCTAGTGCTGAGCATAGTGCTGAGCATAGTGCTGAGCCTAGTGCTGACCATAGTACTGAGCCTAGTGCTGAGCCTAATGCTGACCCTAGTGCTGACCCTAGTGCTGACCACAGTGCTGACCATAGTGCTGAGCCTAGTGCTGAGCCTAGTGCTGAGCCTAATGCTGACCCTAGTGCTGAGCCTAGTGCTGAGCCTAGTGCTGAGCTGAGTGCTGACCATAGTGCTGAGCCTAGTGCTGAGCCTAGTGTTGAGCCTAGTGCTGACCACAGTGCTGACCATAGTGCTGAGCCTAGTGCTGAGCCTAGTGCTGAGCCGAGTGCTGACCATAGTGCTGAGCCTAGTGCTGACCATAGTGCTGAGCCTAGTGCTGAGCCTAGTGCTGAGCCTAATGCTGACCCTAGTGCTGACCATAGTGCTGAGCCTAGTGCTGAGCCTAGTGCTGACCATAGTGCTGAGCCTAGTGCTGAGCCTAGTGCTGACCATAGTGCTGAGTCTAGTGCTGAGCCTAGTGCTGACCACAGTGCTGACCATAGTGCTGAGCATAGTGCTGACCATAGTGCTGACCACAGTGCTGAGCCTAGTGCTGAGCCTAATGCTGACCCTAGTGCTGACCATAGTGCTGACCCTAGTGCTGACCATAGTGCTGACCCTAGTGCTGAGCCTAGTGCTGAGCCTAGTGCTGACCACAGTGCTGACCATAGTGCTGAGCATAGTGCTGACCATAGTGCTGACCACAGTGCTGAGCCTAGTGCTGAGCCTAATGCTGACCCTAGTGCTGACCATAGTGCTGACCCTAGTGCTGAGCCTAGTGCTGAGCCTAGTGCTGAGCCTAGTGCTGACCACAGTGCTGACCATAGTGCTGACCATAGTGCTGAGCCTAGTGCTGACCATAGTACTGAGCCTAGTGCTGAGCCTAGTGCTGACCATAGTACTGAGCCTAATGCTGAGCCTAGTGCTGACCATAGTACTGAGCCTAGTGCTGAGCCTAGTGCTGACCATAGTACTGAGCCTAGTGCTGAGCCTAGTGCTGACCATAGTACTGAGCCTAGTGCTGAGCCTAGTGCTGAGCCTAGTGCTGAGCCTAGTACTGAGCCTAGTGCTGAGCCTAGTGCTGACCACAGTGCTGACCACAGTGCTGACCATAGTGCTGACGATAGCGCTGAGCCTAGTGCTGAGCCTAGTGCTGACCATAGTGCTGACCATAGTGCTGACCATAGTGCTGAGCCTAGTGCTGAGCCTAGTACTGAGCCTAGTGCTGACCATAGTGCTGACCATAGTGCTGAGCCTAGTGCTGAGCCTAGTACTGAGCCTAGTACTGAGCCTAGTACTGAGCCTAGTGCTGAGCCTAGTACTGAGCCAAGTGCTGAGCCTAGTGCTGACCATAGTGCTGACCATAGTGCTGAGCCTAGTGCTGAGCCTAGTGCTGAGCCTAGTACTGAGACTAGTGCTGAGCCTACTGCTGAGCCTAGTGCTGACCACAGTGCTGACCATAGTGCTGAGCCTAGTGCTGACCACAGTGCTGACCACAGTGCTGAGCCTAGTGCTGACCATAGTGCTGAGCCTAGTGCTGAGCCTAGTGCTGAGCCGAGTGCTGACCATAGTGCTGAGCCGAGTGCTGACCATAGTGCTGAGCCTAGTCCTGAGCTTAGTGCTGACCCTAGTGCTGACCACAGTGCTGACTACAGTGCTGACCACAGTGCTGAGCCTAGTGCTGAGCCTAGTGCTGAGCCTAGTGCTGACCATAGTGGTGAGCCTAGTGCTGAGCCTAGTGCTGAGCCGAGTGCTGACCATAGTGCTGAGCCTAGTGCTGACCATAGTGCTGAGCCTAGTGCTGAGCCTAGTGCTGAGCCTAGTGCTGACCCTAGTGCTGACCATAGTGGTGAGCCTAGTGCTGAGCCTAGTGCTGAGCCTAGTGTTGAGCCGAGTGCTGACCATAGTGCTGAGCCTAGTGCTGACCATAGTACTGAGCCTAGTGCTGAGCCTAGGGCTGAGCCTAGTGCTGAGCCTAGTGCTGACCATAGTGCTGAGCCTTGTGCTGAGCCTAGTGCTGACCATAGTGCTGAGCCTAGTGCTGAGCCTAGTGCTGACCACAGTGCTGACCACAGTGCTGACCATAGTGCTGACGATAGTGCTGAGCCTAGTGCTGAGCCTAATGCTGACCCTAGTGCTGACCCTAGTGCTGAGCCTAGTGCTGACCACAGTGCTGACCATAGTGCTGAGCATAGTGCTGAGCCTAGTGCTGACCATAGTGCTGAGCCTAGTGCTGAGCCTAGTGCTGAGCCTAGTGCTGAGCCTAGTGCTGACCATAGTGCTGACCATAGTGCTGACGATAGTGCTGAGCATAGTGCTGAGCCTAGTGCTGAGCCTAGTGCTGACCACAGTGCTGAGCCTAGTGCTGAGCCGAGTGCTGACCATAGTGCTGAGCCTAGTGCTGACCATAGTGCTGACCATAGTGCTGACCATAGTGCTGAGCCTAGTGCTGAGCCTAGTACTGAGCCTAGTGCTGAGCCTAGTACTGAGCCAAGTGCTGAGCCTAGTGCTGACCCTAGTGCTGACCATAGTGCTGAGGCTAGTGCTGAGCCTAGTACTGAGCCTAGTACTGAGCCTAGTGCTGAGCCTAGTGCTGACCACAGTGCTGACCATAGTGCTGAGCCTAGTGCTGACCACAGTGCTGACCACAGTGCTGAGCCTAGTGCTGAGCCTAGTGCTGAGCATAGTGCTGAGCATAGTGCTGAGCCTAGTGCTGACCATAGTACTGAGCCTAGTGCTGAGCCTAATGCTGACCCTAGTGCTGACCCTAGTGCTGACCACAGTGCTGACCATAGTGCTGAGCCTAGTGCTGAGCCTAGTGCTGAGCCTAATGCTGACCCTAGTGCTGAGCCTAGTGCTGAGCCTAGTGCTGAGCTGAGTGCTGACCATAGTGCTGAGCCTAGTGCTGAGCCTAGTGTTGAGCCTAGTGCTGACCACAGTGCTGACCATAGTGCTGAGCCTAGTGCTGAGCCTAGTGCTGAGCCGAGTGCTGACCATAGTGCTGAGCCTAGTGCTGACCATAGTGCTGAGCCTAGTGCTGAGCCTAGTGCTGAGCCTAATGCTGACCCTAGTGATGACCATAGTGCTGAGCCTAGTGCTGAGCCTAGTGCTGACCATAGTGCTGAGCCTAGTGCTGAGCCTAGTGCTGACCATAGTGCTGAGTCTAGTGCTGAGCCTAGTGCTGACCACAGTGCTGACCATAGTGCTGAGCATAGTGCTGACCATAGTGCTGACCACAGTGCTGAGCCTAGTGCTGAGCCTAATGCTGACCCTAGTGCTGACCATAGTGCTGACCCTAGTGCTGACCATAGTGCTGACCCTAGTGCTGAGCCTAGTGCTGAGCCTAGTGCTGACCACAGTGCTGACCATAGTGCTGAGCATAGTGCTGACCATAGTGCTGACCACAGTGCTGAGCCTAGTGCTGAGCCTAATGCTGACCCTAGTGCTGACCATAGTGCTGACCCTAGTGCTGAGCCTAGTGCTGAGCCTAGTGCTGAGCCTAGTGCTGACCACAGTGCTGACCATAGTGCTGAGCATAGTGCTGACCATAGTGCTGACCATAGTGCTGAGCCTAGTGCTGAGCCTAGTGCTGAGCCTAGTTCTGACCATAGTGCTGAGCCTAGTGCTGACCACAGTGCTGACCATAGTGCTGACCACAGTGCTGACCATAGTGCTGACCCTAGTGCTGAGCCTAGTGCTGAGCCTAGTGCTGACCACAGTGCTGAGCCTAGTGCTGACCCTAGTGCTGAGCCTAGTGCTGAGCTGAGTGCTGACCATAGTGCTGAGCCTAGTGCTGAGCCTACTGCTGACCACAGTGCTGACCACAGTGCTGACCACAGTGCTGACCATAGTGCTGAGCCTAGTGCTGAGCCTAGTGCTGAGCCGAGTGCTGACCATAGTGCTGACCATAGTGCTGAGCCTAGTGCTGACCATAGTGCTGAGCCTAGTGCTGAGCCTAGTGCTGACCACAGTACTGACCATAGTGCTGACTATAGTGCTGAGCATAGTGCTGAGCCTAGTGCTGAGCCTAAATGCTGACCCTAGTGCTGACCATAGTGCTGACCCTAGTGCTGACCATAGTGCTGACCCTAGTGCTGAGCCTAGTGCTGACCATAGTGCTGAGCCTAGTGCTGAGCCTAGTGCTGACCACAGTACTGACCATAGTGCTGACTATAGTGCTGAGCATAGTGCTGAGCCTAGTGCTGAGCCTAAATGCTGACCCTAGTGCTGAGCCTAGTGCTGAGCCTAGTGCTGAGCCGAGTGCTGACCATAGTGCTGAGCCTAGTGCTGACCATAGTGCTGAGCCTAGTGCTGAGCCTAGTGCTGAGCCTAATGCTGACCCTAGTGATGACCATAGTGCTGAGCCTAGTGCTGAGCCTAGTGCTGACCATAGTGCTGAGCCTAGTGCTGAGCCTAGTGCTGACCATAGTGCTGAGTCTAGTGCTGAGCCTAGTGCTGACCACAGTGCTGACCATAGTGCTGAGCATAGTGCTGACCATAGTGCTGACCACAGTGCTGAGCCTAGTGCTGAGCCTAATGCTGACCCTAGTGCTGACCATAGTGCTGACCCTAGTGCTGACCATAGTGCTGACCCTAGTGCTGAGCCTAGTGCTGAGCCTAGTGCTGACCACAGTGCTGACCATAGTGCTGAGCATAGTGCTGACCATAGTGCTGACCACAGTGCTGAGCCTAGTGCTGAGCCTAATGCTGACCCTAGTGCTGACCATAGTGCTGACCCTAGTGCTGAGCCTAGTGCTGAGCCTAGTGCTGAGCCTAGTGCTGACCACAGTGCTGACCATAGTGCTGAGCATAGTGCTGACCATAGTGCTGACCATAGTGCTGAGCCTAGTGCTGAGCCTAGTGCTGAGCCTAGTTCTGACCATAGTGCTGAGCCTAGTGCTGACCACAGTGCTGACCATAGTGCTGACCACAGTGCTGACCACAGTGCTGACCCTAGTGCTGAGCCTAGTGCTGAGCCTAGTGCTGACCACAGTGCTGTGCCTAGTGCTGACCCTAGTGCTGAGCCTAGTGCTGAGCTGAGTGCTGACCATAGTGCTGAGCCTAGTGCTGAGCCTACTGCTGACCACAGTGCTGACCACAGTGCTGACCACAGTGCTGACCATAGTGCTGAGCCTAGTGCTGAGCCTAGTGCTGAGCTGAGTGCTGACCATAGTGCTGAGCCTAGTGCTGAGCCTACTGCTGACCACAGTGCTGACCACAGTGCTGACCACAGTGCTGACCATAGTGCTGAGCCTAGTGCTGAGCCTAGTGCTGAGCCGAGTGCTGACCATAGTGCTGACCATAGTGCTGAGCCTAGTGCTGACCATAGTGCTGAGCCTAGTGCTGAGCCTAGTGCTGACCACAGTACTGACCATAGTGCTGACTATAGTGCTGAGCATAGTGCTGAGCCTAGTGCTGAGCCTAAATGCTGACCCTAGTGCTGACCATAGTGCTGACCCTAGTGCTGACCATAGTGCTGACCCTAGTGCTGAGCCTAGTGCTGACCATAGTGCTGAGCCTAGTGCTGAGCCTAGTGCTGACCACAGTACTGACCATAGTGCTGACTATAGTGCTGAGCATAGTGCTGAGCCTAGTGCTGAGCCTAAATGCTGACCCTAGTGCTGA
This sequence comes from Salmo trutta, assembly GCF_901001165.1. Taxonomy (NCBI): domain Eukaryota; kingdom Metazoa; phylum Chordata; class Actinopteri; order Salmoniformes; family Salmonidae; genus Salmo; species Salmo trutta. Next base: position 17,387,073 of record NC_042969.1, on the reverse strand, counting down.
GCCTAGTGCTGAGCCTAGTGCTGAGCCGAGTGCTGACCATAGTGCTGAGCCTAGTGCTGACCATAGTGCTGAGCCTAGTGCTGAGCCTAGTGCTGAGCCTAATGCTGACCCTAGTGATGACCATAGTGCTGAGCCTAGTGCTGAGCCTAGTGCTGACCATAGTGCTGAGCCTAGTGCTGAGCCTAGTGCTGACCATAGTGCTGAGTCTAGTGCTGAGCCTAGTGCTGACCACAGTGCTGACCATAGTGCTGAGCATAGTGCTGACCATAGTGCTGACCACAGTGCTGAGCCTAGTGCTGAGCCTAATGCTGACCCTAGTGCTGACCATAGTGCTGACCCTAGTGCTGACCATAGTGCTGACCCTAGTGCTGAGCCTAGTGCTGAGCCTAGTGCTGACCACAGTGCTGACCATAGTGCTGAGCATAGTGCTGACCATAGTGCTGACCACAGTGCTGAGCCTAGTGCTGAGCCTAATGCTGACCCTAGTGCTGACCATAGTGCTGACCCTAGTGCTGAGCCTAGTGCTGAGCCTAGTGCTGAGCCTAGTGCTGACCACAGTGCTGACCATAGTGCTGAGCATAGTGCTGACCATAGTGCTGACCATAGTGCTGAGCCTAGTGCTGAGCCTAGTGCTGAGCCTAGTTCTGACCATAGTGCTGAGCCTAGTGCTGACCACAGTGCTGACCATAGTGCTGACCACAGTGCTGACCACAGTGCTGACCCTAGTGCTGAGCCTAGTGCTGAGCCTAGTGCTGACCACAGTGCTGTGCCTAGTGCTGACCCTAGTGCTGAGCCTAGTGCTGAGCTGAGTGCTGACCATAGTGCTGAGCCTAGTGCTGAGCCTACTGCTGACCACAGTGCTGACCACAGTGCTGACCACAGTGCTGACCATAGTGCTGAGCCTAGTGCTGAGCCTAGTGCTGAGCCGAGTGCTGACCATAGTGCTGACCATAGTGCTGAGCCTAGTGCTGACCATAGTGCTGAGCCTAGTGCTGAGCCTAGTGCTGACCACAGTACTGACCATAGTGCTGACTATAGTGCTGAGCATAGTGCTGAGCCTAGTGCTGAGCCTAAATGCTGACCCTAGTGCTGAGCCTAGTGCTGAGCCTAGTGCTGAGCCTAGTGCTGACCATAGTGCTGAGCCTAGTGCTGACCATAGTGCTGACCATAGTGCTGACCACAGTGCTGACCATAGTGCTGACCACAGTGCTCAGCAATTTGTGCTTTTGAGGTCGGTTTCGCTTCGGTTTGTAAAAAATAATAGTGGTTTTTGATTTCGGTTCGGATTAATTATTTTTTACATGAAACGTATTATGAAATATGACCTTGAAATAATTTTGGGAGCTTTTGAATTGAAAATCCAAAGCCAAATATTGAGAACGTTCAATTGCCAAAACATTGAAAACATTCCATTGTCTCTAACAACACAGAATGAAGGAATGAATAAGAGTCCCATGATAGTAGTGACTGTCCATTACTGCTGATGACTTATTAACCATCATTTATTCACTTTACTTTAATCAAATATTTCAGGTGTGTATATTCTGATTAGATTTTTTATGACTTTATTATTTCATTTCTTAAAGTCATCATCCTAGCGCAGCCAGCCAGCCAGCCAGCCAGCCAGCCAGACAGACAGACAGACAGACAGACAGACAGACAGACAGACAGACAGACAGACAGACAGACAACCATCTAGCGCTGCCGCTGTGCTCCCCAACGAGCCAAGCTCCCCTTGACTAGTGAAAAGGATAGCCTGTGATCATTGGGATGCCACAGCTGCCCATGCTGCAGAGCTGTCTGACAAAATCACTATTTTAGTAGTTATTTTAAGAAGATAAGGCACACTGTCAAGACTGCTACAACTATCAGTAGGGTAGAGCTACCTCACAAACTGTCTTTATCGCTCTAGTAGTCGCTGTGTTGTGTGCATTCCTCTCTCATGCGGTCTAAGTGCATCGCCGAGAAGAATAGGTGCAATGGTTTCTGGTCATTGAAGTTATTTACCACGTTTTCTGCGCTGAACTAGGTAGAATATTTTCCTATTGAAAACTCAATACAACGCCCCGCAGTTTGTTCTTGATTTGATGTCTCTCATGCTTGATAGGATTTCTCTCTAGAGAAACAGTGTGTTGAGCTCACAAAAAAAACTAGAACTAAATGGGAATTCAAGTAATTGAACCGACGTTGGTTAATTAGGTCTTTAATAATCGGGGGGGAAATAAACTTTGGTTAATCGCTCAGCACTAGTTGACCCTGATAAAGCAGCATGTCTCTGAGCAGACAGGACGGACGGACAGTCAGTTTTGTCATCTCTCTTGTCCCTCATCACTTTCACAATGCTGTCCGCCACGGCCGGAGGGACAGACTTCTGTGTGTGTGTGTGTGTGTGTGTGTGTGTGTGTGTGTGTGTGTGTGTGTGTGTGTGTGTGTGTGTGTGTGTGTGTGTGTGTGTGTGTGTTTGTGAAGGGCGGTGGCAGATGACCTACTTCTGTTTTTTTCCCGACAGAGGGACTGGTCCGCCAGTCATCCTCCGTTCATGAGATCACAACTGATGTGTGTGTGTGTGTGTGTGTGTGTGTGTGTGTGTGTGTGTGTGTGTGTGTGTGTGTGTGTGTGTGTGTGTGTGTGTGTGTGTGTGTGTGTGTGTGTGTGTGTGTGTGTGTGTGTGTGTGTGTGTGTGTGTGTTGTACTATGAGATGGCCCGGGCGCAGTGCAGTGGGCGATGTGGTTCGCCTGGCTCGTTATGGCTGGCTCTGCTCGTTAACTTGGTCCCTCCCTCTCATTAGCATGCTACTCGTTTGAGTCAGGCTCAGACCATACCCACAGCAGCTAGTGGCCCAATGGCTCATGGGTAATGTGATCCCTGAATTGTGCATTCCCAGTGTCCCGACGGGCCATGTTTCCACCTGACTGCCTTCACTTTCATCCCTCTCTCCTTCCCTCCTTCAGTCCCCTCAGTCTTTCACTGACCCCTTGTTTACCCCTTGCTCTCTGTCTGTCTACTACTGTCCAATGGCCAAGCTGATAGAAGACTGTCAAACGGATGCTTATAAATATGATAATATCTGGTTTAATTGTAATGTATTGACAGAAGGAAATAACTCTGTAGTTCAGTGGGGTTTGTTAAACAAGCAGCATCATGCGAGGTTCCTTTGGTGGAGGGCAATGGGTAGAGTAGTTTATGATTTAAGAGGGATTAGAGGAATGGAATACTGGTGAAATGTGAATTCTCATTCTTCTGGACAGCGGACACTTATTGAGGAATGGTAAAAGGATGGTTAAAGGATATATGTGCTTACCTCTGCATCCCAGTCCTAAGTGAGGCAGAGTAACGCCAGTCTGAATTCGGCACCTTGGGCTGCAAGAGAGAGAGCGAGAGAAAGGGATTGAGTCTTAAGTACTGCAAGAGATCACGCAGGCAAAACCCAATATCTTCTCATTAATGAATCATGGCGTGAACCACAAGTATGTGCGCACACACACACACACACACACACACACACACACACACACACACACACACACACATACACACACACACACACACACACACACACACACACACACACACACACACACACACACACATCATAACAGCGACAGCTTGCCTCTGCCTGTGGAGAGAAATTAATTCTGAGTTGCGCTGGAGCTCCCTGCTCCTCTCCTCCTTTCCTCCCCTCCTCCTCCTCCCTCCCCTCCTCCTCCTCCCTCCCTGTCCTCTGTGAGAGTGATGACTTCAAGAGATAAGCCTGTTCACAGACTGCCCACACCAGACCGGTCCAGTGACCCTGCCTCTCTGCAACAGACCTTCAGGCCACCCTCACCCTGGGTCAAACCACTCAGCTTCCAGTGGTACACTCTGTTACCATGGAGACGCAGTGGAATTCTCAAATGGCAGTTTGTGTTGATGGACTCCATCAGGGCTGCAGCTCTATCTCACTCTCTCTCTCGGTCTTTCACACTTTCACTCTGAATCTCCTTCTTACCAATTTACTATTTTATTTCTGACTTCTCTTGTACTAGGCTTGGTTCAACTCTCTCCTCTCTCCTTCTCTCCTTCTCTCCTTCTCTCTCCTTCTCTCTCCTTCTCTCTCCTCTCTTCTCTCCTTCTCTCCTCTCTCCTTCTCCTACTAGGCTTGGTTCAGCTCTCTCCTCTCTCCTTCTCTCCTTCTCTCTCCTTCTCTCCTTCTCTCTCCTTCTCTCTCCTTCTCTCTCCTCCTCTCTTCTCTCCTTCTCTCCTCTCTCCTTCTCTCCTCTCTCTTTCTTTCTTCTCTCTCCTTCTCTTGTCTGTCTCCTTCTCTCCTTCTCTCCTTCTCTCCTTCTCTCCTTCTCTCCTCCTCTCTCCTCCTCTCTCCTCTCCTTCTCTCTCCTCCTCTCTTCTCTCCTTCTCTCTCCTCCTCTCTTCTCTCCTTCTCTCCTCTCTCCCCTCACTTTCTTTCTTCTCTCTCCTTCTCTTGTCTCTCTCCTTCTCTCTCCTTCTCTCTCCTCTTTCCTCTCTCCTTCTCCTTCTCTCCTACTCTCCTTCTCTCCTCCTCTCTCCTCCTCTCTCCTCCTCTCTCCTCTCCTTCTCTCTCCTCCTCTCTTCTCTCCTTCTCTCTCCTCCTCTCTTCTCTCCTTCTCTCCTCTCTCCCCTCATTTTCTTTCTTCTCTCTCCTTCTCTTGTCTCTCTCCTTCTCTCTCCTTCTCTCTCCTCTTATCTCCTCCTCTCTCCTCTCTCCTTCTCTCTCCTGCTCCCTTCTCTCGACTCTCTCTCTTCTCTCTCCTCTATTTCTCTCTCTCTCTTTCTTTTCCTTCTCTCCTCTGATCTAAACCTTGAGTGTCACTGTCACAGAATCAGCCTGAGCTGGTACCACAGACCTCACCATGGTAACCACATGGATCCCCCTACCCCACCCCCCTCGCCTCTCTCCATTCAAGGTCACAGGTGGAGACGTAGAGGCGAGGGGGAGGTGATGGGGAGGTGAGGGGAAGGGGAGGGAGCAGCTATATCAGTTTAACACCCTCAGGTCTGCACCTGGACAGAGAATATGTGACATCACCATCACAACTGAGCCCTGAGAGGCACATGAAGGGGCCATAACCTCTGTCTGCAGGGAAATCACTTTATGGTGTAGTGACATCATCAGGTGAACAATGAATACCAGCCAATAGCTTCCCTGTAGCTCAGTTGGTAGAGCATGGTGTTTGCAACACCAGGGTTGTGGGTTCGATTCCCACGGGGGGCCAGCACAGGAAAAAAAAAAAAAAATGTATGAAATTGTATGAAATGTGTGCATTCACTACTGTAAGTCGCTCTGGATAAGAGCGTCTGCTAAATGACTAAAATGTAAAATGTAAATGTAAACACCGGGGGAACTAGCCACCAAACCCCCATTTACCCTAAAAGGTCAATGAAAAAAATGTAAGCGTCATAAAGTAATAATTTGAATGGTCACCTTTCCAGAGTTTCCATGTCCTATAAATGTGTGGCTAAAGGATGGAGTTTCTCCTCCATATGGCATGGAGTAAGTCAGAGATCCAGCTAACTAACATTGGGCCATAAACATCAGCTAGTGACTGTATGAGCTTCCTCTATGACCACATGACCCATTTCCCATTCCAAACCTTCACCATTACTGATTGAAAACATCTCTGTTTGGGAGTCTATTATATGACTGGTGTGATGAGGTTGTTGAGTGGCTTCACTGCAAGTATATTGTATGTTTTAAATATTCAATAAAAAAAAAAGAATGCATCATTTTTAAAAACATCTCTGTTCCAGGACCAGTAGTAGGAACAACCTCTAACTTCTCCACAGTGTTGACCCATTTCCTGTGCTGTCCACAAGACAGATGTTAACTTCCTGGCGATGGAGAATCGACCATAGTCTCTCCACACAGCACATTCATGACGCCAAAATCTAATATGTGGGCCTAATGAGAAGGTCTTGGTATCCCTCCAGGAGTCATTCAGACAGCCCATCACATCATCCACAGGGAAACAAACAGCTCAACACTCCACAGCTACACACAGACAGCTACACACAGAGACAGCTACACACACAGAGACAGCTACACACACAGAGACAGCTACACACACAGAGACAGCTACACACAGAGACAGCTACACACAGAGACAGCTACACACACAGAGACAGCTACATACAGAGACAGCTACACACAGAGACAGCTACACACACAGAGACAGCTACACACAGAGACAGCTACACACACAGAGACAGCTACACACAGAGACAGCTACACACAGAGACAGCTACACACACAGAGACAGCTACACACACAGAGACAGCTACACACAGAGACAGCTACACACAGAGACAGCTACACACAGAGACAGCTACACACACAGAGACAGCTACACACACAGAGACAGCTACACACAGAGACAGCTACACACACAGAGACAGCTATACACAGAGACAGCTATACACAGAGACAGCTACACACAGAGACAGCTACACACAGAGACAGCTACACACAGAGACAGCTACACACAGAGACAGCTACACACACAGAGACAGCTACACACAGAGACAGCTACACACAGAGACAGCTACACACAGAGACAGCTACACACACAGAGACAGCTACACACAGAGACAGCTACACACAGAGACAGCTACACACAGAGACAGCTACACACAGAGACAGCTACACACAGAGACAGCTACACACAGAGACAGCTACACACACTCCTCTACACAGGAACAGGAACACATTTTAGACCCCAAAAATTCAGAGAAACCATATTTGTATTCGTGTTGCGTCAAATCCACAAAGAAGTACATGTTATGGAGGAGTGATAAACTCTATACTGGTCTTGCAAATCCAAGGATAAAATAGACTTTGTTAGCACAATCAGGATGGAGATAGACTTCACACCTACAATATTCAAAGGCATGTTTTAACACTCCAACCAACTGTGATACTTACAGTGAGAGACTGACTTCACAGTCCACACTAACATTCATAAATAAGAGAGTTAAAGAGAGGGGAGATTGTTAAGAAATACAAACGCCATCATTAAGCATTTATTCTGTTGTACCAGAATGGCCGATGGGGGAGTGGTCTGGCCGTCCTTATGGTGTCTGTGTGTGTAAATGAGAACAGACACACACTAACACTGCAGGTTAGAGACGAGCATCTGGACCCTAAACACATCCACAGTCTGATGCACTCCCACAGGAGGACACACACGCACACACACACACACACACACACACACACACACACACACACACACACACACACACACACACACACACACACACACACACACACACGGGCTTGGAGTATATCAGCACCACCCAGTGAAAGCAAATACTCACAGGTCATAGGGTGATAATGGAGCTGATATTGTAAATGGAATTTGGTATCTGAGAGAGAGCAAGATAAATGGAATGAGAGAGAGAGATTTATCCCTATGGGCTTTTTGTGTACTCCTTCCCTCCCTGCCTAGCTGTGTGGACACAAATTAGGGCCTTGGGTTTGATTTGGCATCTATCTCCTCGCCCCTTTCTTTCTCTCTCTCTCTCCCTCTCTTTCTCCCTCTCCCTCTCTTTCTCGCTCTCCCCCTTTCTCTCTGAGTAGAAACCCCTCGCATGGATACAGTGTGCGCACCTCCGCCATCGAAGCCTCGTCCAATGACCTTGCTTCCCCCGGCCCCGTCCTCACCGAACCGACCAATCCCGCGGTGGTATAGAGAAACACGTCGCTGCCAGTTAATTACACGGCAAGAACAAACATGAATGGCATTTAATGAGGAAAACGCCAGGGGATAGAGGAGCAATTACCTGAACATTGTTGTATGTCTCCCTCCTATTTTCCTCTTTAATCACTTTTATTTTCTTTGCTCAGACCACCCATACATATGCAGGGGTTGACAATAACGACCAGGACCCCATCCAGCTATTTCTGAATGAAAGCCTTAAATGATGTCTGAATTTAACAGTAGCTGTGTCCCTACTGTCAATATTCTTTTGTAGTAATGGTAATTTTCTCTACTGCGTCTCTATGACAACACTGCAGTCATAACAGTTTCCTAGAAACAGTGAGCCAGTCAACAGTCACCAGTTTCCACGTCACACCTGTCAGTAAGAATGAACCACTCCATTAATGATGTAAAGCCACCAGAAACATACTAATGGTTTCTATCTATTTTTCTCTGCTTCTCACATGATGGCAAACGAATGAGAAAACCCAGTGAAGTGAAAATGGGTGTTTAATCCAGCTCCGAGTGTCTGTCTCTCATCCCATCTCTAGCCCACCGAACCAAACTCAAGGCTGTCCTTTTGTGCCCTGAGCGCGACTGACCTGTGGGGGATTTTAATGCAGTAGGACCCATGACTCTTTAAGCTGGACAGAACAACACTAATACCCAGACTATCTCTCTGCCCAGAGACAACCGCACCAGACAAGTCTGTGCCTATTGGACCACAACTAGTGGACCAATCCTATTGACTGGCGGAGGTCGTAACCACAAAAGTATAAAACACATCGAAATATATTATATACATATTTGATTCTTCAAAGTAGCCACCCTTTGCCAAGAGTGTGCCAAACTGTCATCGAGGCATTCTCTCAACCAGCTTCACCTGGAGTGCTTTCCAACAGTCTTGAAGGAGTTCCCACATATGCTGAGCACTTGTTGGCTGCTTTTCCTTCACTCTGCTGTCCAACCCATCCCAAACCATCTCAATTGGGTTGAGGTTGGGTGATTGTGGAGACCAAGTCATCTGATGCAGCACTCCATCACTCTCCTTGGTCTAATTGCCCTTATACAGCCTGGAGGTGGGTTTTGGGTCATTGTCCTGTTGAATAACAAATGATAGTCCCACTAAGCGCAAACCAGATGGGATGGTGTATCACTGCAGAATGCTGTGGTAACCATGCTGGTTAAGTGTGCCTTGAACTTTAAAAAGAACACAGACAGCAAAGCAACCACACACCATTACACCTCCTCCTCCATGCTTCACGGTGGGAACTACACGTGCAGAGATCATCCGTTCACCTACTCTGCGTCTCACATGTCGGTTGGAACCAAAAATCTCAAATTTTGAGATTTCCACCAGTCTAATGTCCATTGCTTGTGTTTCTTGGCCCAAGCAAGTCTCTTATTATTTCTGAGGCTGGTAACTCTAATGAACTTATCCTCTGCAGCAGAGGTAACTCTGGGTCTTCCTTTCCTGTGGCGGTGCTCATGAGAGCCAGTTTCATCATAGCGCTTGATGGTTTTTGCGACTGCACTTTCCGCATTGACTGACCTTCATGTCTTAAAGTAATGATGGACTGTCGTTTCTCTTTGCTTATTTGAGATGTTCTTGCCATAATATGGACTTGGTCTTTTACCAAATAGGATTATCTTCTGTATACCACCCCTACCTTGTCACAACAAAACTAATTGGCTCAAATGCACTAAGAAGGAAATCAATTCCACAAATTAACTTTTTACAAGGCACACCTGTTAATTGAAATGCATTCCAGGTGACTACCTCATGAACCTGGTTGAGAGAATGCCAAGAGTGTGCAAAGCTGTCATCAAGGCAAAGGGTGTCTAATTTGAAGAATCTCAGATATAAAATATATTTTTAAACTTTTTTGGTTACTAGTTTATTTCATTTGTGTTATTTCATAGTTTTGATGTCTTCGCTATTATTATACAATGTAGACTCTACAAGGTGTCAAAAGCATTCTACAGGGATGCTGGCCCATGTTGACTCCAATGCTTCCCACAGTTGTGTCAAGTTGGCTGGATGTCCTTTGGGTGGTAGACCATTTTTGATACACGCAGGAAACTGCTGCACGTGAAATAAACAGCAGTGTTGCAGTTCTTGACACACTCAAACCGGTGCACCTGGAACTTACTGCCTTACCCTGTTAAAAGGCACTTAAAAATCATGTCTTGCCCATTCACCCTCTGAATGGCACGCATACACAATCCATATCTCCACTGTCTCAAGGCTTAAAAATCCTTCCTTAACCTGTCTCATTAACACTGATTGAAATAGATTTAATGTGACATCAATAAGGGATTATAGCTTTCACTTGGTCATACTATGTCATGGAAAGAGAAGGTGTTCCTAACATTTTGTACACTCAGTGAAAATGATTTATGCGAATTCAAAATCCTCCATATCTGCCAAATAGTTTAAAAAAAAAAAATTGGATAAAAAAAGAGCACTGCTTAAAGGTAAAATACACTCAAAAAACGTTTGTTATTTTTTAAAATTAGTCCACTGATGATACAGTCCTAAAATGTTTTGCATGTCAGCAGTCAAGTTTTTAAGGATTTGGGCTTCAAGCAGCAAAGTGTAACTTTCCACACCATCACGATGACGCAAAATGTTGATGTGGCCGGTGACACTTTGCTTCTTCAGCGTCCAATATCTTGAAAACTTGACTGCTGACATGCAAAAGGTGTTGTGACTGTATCAATAGTGGACTAATGAAGAGGATTTCCCCTTTAATATTGCATAAACCCAACAAAAAAGATGGAAGCCCTCACACATCCCTCACCTTCCTTGGAATTCTAAATGCCAAACACCTCTGTTCCACAAAACATTGTCTGTGGGGAAAAACCCAAATACTAAAACATCCCAAAACAACAGGGCATGAATAGCTTCTCAGTGTATTGTGGATGGTGTGTTGTTGGGATGGGATGACAGGACACACACAGAGACACACACACACACATACGCACACACACACACACACACACACACACCTGTATGGCGGTTGCATCTGGCATGCTGAGCCTGCGTACAAACATCTGGCTCTGTCCACTCTGGCTGGTGACATATCCCCCGGAGCTCCAGGTGCCGCTGTGGGGCCGACCCGTGTTATAGAACATGAAGGTGTCGCTCCCCGACGTGGCCGTCATGCATGTCTTATAGCAGTACGTTTTGGTCATGGAGCCGTTCCCCCGCACCTCGATGTAGTGAGGTTCAACCTTCAGGTCTCTCCGCAGAGCAACGTTGTTGTTGGGTTGACCCTGACCTCCCCCACCGCCGCCACCTCGACCCAATGACCCTCCACCCCCACCAGCTGAGGTGCCCCCCTCGGGGACACTCTTTTGGGACACACAGCAGGGCGAGCAGGAGCCGGGCTGGGTGCAGTAGGCGTGGCAGCGGACAATGGCCAGCACCACAATGGTGACTAGGAACACAAAGGTGGTGGCGCTCAGGGCCACGATCAGGTAGAGGGTTACGTTGGAGAACAGCAGCGGGCTGTGAGGCCTGATAATGCGTTTGGGGTCGGGTGTCAGCTTGGGTGGCAGCTCCATGACGTGCACGTTGATGGTGGCGGTGGAGGAGAGCGGCGGGAGGCCATGGTCGCGGACCAGAACGGTCAGCAGGAAAGAGGTGGAGTTGTCCTCGCTGACACGCCGCGTGGTGCGTATCTCCCCCGTGTGCTCGTGGACTTTAAACAGGTCCAGCTCGGAGGTGGTCTGCTCCAGGACGTACACCAGCCAGGCGTTCTGACCTGCGTCCCCGTCCCACGCCACCACCTTGGTCACCAGAGCCCCCGCCTCTGCATTCGTCATCAGCGTCTCGGTGGTCCGCGTTCCATTGGCTGGAGGATGGACTATCCTAGGGGAGTGGTCGTTCTGGTCCATGATGTAAACGTAGACTGTTGCTACGCGGCTGAGGGGCGGCACGCCACCATCCTGGGCTTTCACCTGGAAGTGGAACTCTCTGAGCTTCTCGAAGTCGAAGGCTCGCAGGGCATAGGCCTCTCCCGTGTCGGGTTTGATGCTGACGTAGCTCGCCACAGGGATGCCGTGGTTGTTGTCATTGAGGACGGTGTAGGTGATGCGAGCGTTCTCCCCAGCGTCTGCATCCATTGCCTTTACAACGCACATTGACGCCCCAGGTGCATTATTCTCCATCATGTACACCGTGTAGGAAGTCTGTTCGAAGCGGGGAGGGTTGTCATTGACATCGGCCACGTCAACTTTAATGGACATGTGTGAAGACAGGGCCGGCGTTCCCCCATCGATGGCGGTTACTGTGACGTTGTAGGTGGAGATGGTCTCTCGGTCCAGGAACGCAGCGGTGACCAAGGTGTAGTGGTTCCGGAAGGACTTGATCTTAAAGGGGACACCAGGTTGGATCTCCAGGGTCACCTGTTTGTTCTGGGCGGAGTCTCGGTCATTAAGACTGATCAGAGCCACCACGGTGTCAGCCCGTGCATCCTCACGGACCGGGCTGGAAAGAGATGACAGGACGATTTCAGGAATGTTGTCGTTCATATCCAAAACCTCCACCACCACTTTACAGTGGACGACCACTGCAGAAGGACCCCTGTCCATAGCTTGTATGTACATCTCATACGAGTTAGTCTCCTCATAGTCTATGTTTTTCTTCACTCTGATCTCTCCTGTATCTGTGTCCATGGAGAACATTTGTCTCACCCTCTCTGGGGTGTAACTGCTGAAAGAGTAAAACACATCCCCGTTTGTGCCTTCATCCCTGTCTGTGGCGTTTAACTTTATCACCAGAGCGCCCTTGGGCGAGTTCTCCGACAGTTTCACTTTGTACACGGAGTTGTCGAACACAGGCACGTTGTCGTTGGAATCCAGGACACGCACGTTGATTTTGGCTGTACCTGTGCGCGCCGGGGTGCCTCCATCGACAGCAGTCAGTATTAACTGATGAGATGGTGTATGCTCACGGTCAAATGGCTTTTTGAGCACGAGCTGGATGTTCTTGCTATTTGCCGCGGGCTTGTTGGAGTCCAGCGCCAGGTGCTCATTGTTGCTGAGCCGGTAGAGGCGAACTGAGTTGGATCCTTCGTCTGCATCCTGCGCGCCCTCGATGGGGAACCGGGACCCAGTTATGGCGGACTCTGAGATTTCCAGCTGGTACTCGTCCCGGGGGAACTGTGGCGAGTTGTCGTTCGCATCCAGAATCTCCACCTCCACATTATGCACCTCGAGCGGGTTCTCAACCCCCACTTCTAGGTTGAGCAAACAGGTGCCACTGAATTCACACAGCGTCTCCCGGTCGATGCGGTCACTTACCGACAGCTTGCCATTTTTATGATTTATGTTGAAATATCTCCGTGCGCTGTCCGAGGTGATTCTGATGCGTCGGGAGGAGAGCTTTTGCAGGTCCAGACCCAAATCGCGAACAATGTCGCCGACCACAGCCCCATTCTCCAGCTCCTCCGGAATGGTGTATCGTATTTGTGCATTTGTAAGGCCACTGAGTACAAAAATTACCAAATAAAAAGTAAAAGGCACATTCTGAGTTATGCTGTAACAGTATCGCACCGCCACAGCCATTGCAAGCAGGCAGGATCCGCAGACGGATTAGAGAAAGCTTTACATGCGTCCCCACACGCAACATTAAAAACGGGGGGAAGAGTCCTTGAGTTACCCCCTACTATGTGCAGGACGACCAAAGCATCCTCTCCGGTACATGTGCTTGTTTTAAATAGCGTTTTTCCGTTACATCCATGTTTTCCTTTGTCCGTTTGGCTACTGCTTTTTTCTCTTCTCTCTCCGCGCGGCTGAATCTTGTTCCCCTCACGGGTGCTGACTATCGCTCTCCCTCTCCCTCTCATCTCCTCTCTCTCCTTCCCCCTCCCTCTCTCCCTATCTGTGCAATGGTGTCTGTGGGAAGCGGGGGAGGGGGAGCAGTGCTCTCAAACCGTACTGGCTGCATTTCACCGATTGAAAACAACGTCAAATAAAAACAAAAAAACACATTAATACCTTGAGAATAGCAATAATAGCAATAATTGTATTGCAATTCATCATTATTTTTAACCGTCGGTCGTTTTTCTATTTTTAAGAGAGCGCGCTCGAGCAGGCTGTGTTTTTTTATCAGAGAGGGAGAGAGAGTGAGCGAGCGAGTGCCACCGCCCTTTTCATTGTGTGCGGCAGATACATTGCTGATCTGATTTAACCGTACGCCCAAGCGATTACTTTTCTCTTTTCATTGATCCAAACCTGCCATTAAGTCAAAGCTCTGGACCCAAAAGAATAAATAAAAATAAAACGAATAATGGATATTTAATCGAAAAGTCTATGGAAATAGATCAATAAATTCACTAACAAATGAAATGTATTTGTGCAGCAATTATCATCATAAAAGTAGTCGTTACATTTTAAGTATAATCACGGCAGTTTATTGAAATATTTGCATTATTGTAGAGAACAGAGGCTCTGTCCTCAATGGAATCAACAGGGCAGTGCAAATCAAGTCAGGCTGAGCATTAAAATATGGAGTTAACCAACAGAGACAATAGAACGAGAAAAACAATACAAAAATAAAACATGAAAGCTGTATGTATCCCTCTCTTCTACGTAGGTACAGCAGCTCTCAAAACAAAGCATGCTGTGTCCAGCGCTCTGTCGCTGTCCCACGAGCTGAAATATTGCTGCTCGCGCCCTCCTCTCACTTATTGCCCTGGGAGTGACAGCTGGGTTGATCGTATATTAAGACTACAGGGGTACTTGACTGCCGCTTCAGTTTCGCATCATATTACTCGCAGTACACAGGACCACCCCCTTTAGGCCTATATGTTATCATATGAAGCATGTTAACTCGGGGTGAGCGGGCGAAACGAACCAGGTCACCAACAAGATGCTCGAGACTTAGCCCCTCGCCATATCTGTCAAAACAAACTAGCATGCCCTCTTCTGTCAGACCCAAATTGCTGGAATAATACAGAGCTCGCGCACGCTGCAGATGCGGAAAGCACAAATAATTTAGACTCATGTCGATTTGTTGACTAGCGGTTCTCCATTTCCTTTCGAAAGTCTCACTTGCCCCAAACATCTAAGCTATTGCCCAATACAATTCAGCAAATAAAAATGTCCACCTGGTGTAAAAGACTGACTTCATTTTCTAAAAACAACTAGGGCTAACTGTTTAACACCCCCAAAAATACTTTGAATCCATGAGTGCTTGGACGGCTTTTACAGACACCTTAATTCCTGACAGTTTCAGAGATTGCTTTGGGGGCAGTTCACACCAGGTAATGGTAATGTAATAGTCTGGCAGACATTAATGGACACACTGCCCTGTCTCATGGCGCCTTGATATACTGTCATTAATCCATTAAACAGTGGACCTCAGCTTTATAGACATCGTAACGTGTTTTAATTTATTGAAAATTCTGCGCCACCGACCCTTCTGACTTGGCAATCACACTGTACACAGACTGTCTGGCTATATTAACCCTCCTCCTGTGTTCCGGTCGAATTGGACCGATTTACAAGTTTTCTCTCTGAAAAATGTAATTCATTTAATCTGATTGTCATAAGGTTCCATGACTTTGTCCACACAGGGCATCTGAACACACAAAATACATTTTGATGATTTTCATTACATTTTAGGTGTTTTATTTAACTTTTGTACACTTGTAGTGTTCCGGGTCAAAAATGACCGGTCATTAGAAGTGAATGGGGGAGACTATAATTAGTGTATCCAATTGAGTTCCGGCACATGTCCATTCATCAGATGGACACACTTCCTCTTCCAGACCCCCACATGCATGTGTGTTTGAGCACACACACACACACACACACACACACACACACACACACACACACACACACACTTTACCCCCCTTCTTGGCTTCCAAGGCAACCCCCACGGGAATCTTTCCCCCACGGGAAACAGACCTATTGACATTCTCACAAACAATCGCAACATTGTTTCAATAATAAATATAACTTTTCTCACTGCTCTGGTATATAAAGCTTTTTTGAGGCCTTGCTCACAATTCATTCTGTGGCAGCACAATGACCAAACGATATACTGTATGGGAGGCTCTTGATCATAGCTTTGATCATGACACTGGTGAGGAGGAGAGAGTCCTTGTTAAACTTTGACACAAAGTAGTCTGTGATAAATAGCACAATATGTTTCATCTGAGTATTTGTTATAGTCAAAATAATCCATACATTATGTTTTTTTTACTCAAAATCTAGTTGTATGAGCTCAGATCAATGAGGCCTACAGGCCATAAATAGCAAATAGAAGTTCAAAACTTGTAATGCTCACTAGAACTTAAGTTGATAAAAAGATTTAACACAACATTAGGTGATAATATATGTTTTAATATGGATGTATAATCAGCTATAATGGGGCGGCCATTTTGGACCAGGAACACAGAATGAATTAACATGAAACAACACAACAGGAGGGTTCAATACATTTCAAGTACAATATAATTGCACAACCAACGTATGTTCATCAAATGTTGTAGTGGTGTTAAGCCTTTGCTGGTTTTTCATTTAAATTCGACTCAATATCTCAAACACCTCAAACATCTGCCCATGGGGCCGAGATGTCTCATATGCGCATGTCTGTCCGCAGGTGGTCGGATAGTAGCGTTAAATGCCCAAATCATCCCGCTCAGACTTTCCTCCTAATTAGTACAGTCTGAACCCATGTACCCCTATTAAAATCCAATTTAAATCGGATTCAATTCAATTAAGAGGGGGCCTCTAGTCCAAACGCGATCAGAACGACAAAGTGAGAGGGCGCATCTTTCGACAGTAATTTCATTTCTACGCCAGCGGCAGTGGTTCATACTGAATTGAATCGCGGCTCTCGTCTCATCTCCGAGCCCTTTACCTCTGGAAAAGCTCAATAGTTAGATAACACTCAGACAGCCAGTTTGCTAGACAATCGACTTTCACACCATTCAAATTGATTGAGTCATGCAGTGAGTGCAGTGCCATTCAAAGCACCTCTAGGAAGGACATTGTGACCTAAAAAGTGATGTCATTGGATGCTGGTCTCATCATATGGATTTATGCAATCTAAAAGGAGACTGTCTGGGATATATTAGCATTACCTGGAGCCCAATTCATGTAAAAAAAAAAGACAAAACAAATTACAATATTGGCTTAGATAGACTGCCTTTGGTCATTCATTGTTGTGTATATCTATCTCTGAATAAGTCAAACATTCAGGTTAGTAAGTATAGTCTGAGTGGTATATCTGTATGGTAGACTGAGCATGAAGTTGTTTATTTGGGATGTGGCCTCAGAGAGCCCCAGTGCCAGCCTGATTCACCCGGCCACCGGGCCACGCTACGCGGCTCCAGCTCTCCTCCACCGACCCCTCTGTCTACAGCTGTGAAAGGCGCTGGCAGCCTGCGAGAACGCCGCTCAGCGGTGAGTCACGCCGTTGTTAGGAGTGGATGGATAGATAGCTGAGAGACTCTTCTTCACACTCCAAAGCCAGACTGAAGGGGGTGGTGAACTGGGAGCTGGAGAGATACAACGGAAGAAAACAGAGATGGAACGGAACTTCCGTTAGGTTCGATGGGCCTAGAGGGAACTCTTCCTTTGTGCTGAAATGGACGTTTTGTGATTTCAACTGTCCTTTTCTAACTCCTATTTAACTCAGCGGTGGAGATGAGACAGCGTAGGTCTCGTGTCAGTCCGGGTGGGGTCCGCGCGGTGGAGATGAGACAGCGTGGGTCTCGTGTCAGTCCGGGCGGGGTCCGCGCGGTGGAGATGAGACAGCGTGGGTCTCGTGTCAGTCCGGGTGGGGTCCGCGCGGTGGAGATGAGACAGCGTGGGTCTCGTGTCAGTCCGGGCGGGGTCCGCGCGGTGGAGATGAGACAGCGTGGGTCTCGTGTCAGTCCGGGCGGGGTCCGCGCGGTGGAGATGAGACAGCGTGGGTCTCGTGTCAGTCCGGGCGGGGTCCGCGCGGTTGAGATGAGACAGCGTGGGTCTCGTGTCAGTCCGGGCGGGGTCCGCGCGGTGGAGATGAGACAGCGTGGGTCTCGTGTCAGTCCGGGCGGGGTCCGCGCGGTGGAGATGAGACAGCGTGGGTCTCGTGTCAGTCCGGGTGGGGTCCGCGCGGTGGAGATGAGACAGCGTGGGTCTCGTGTCAGTCCGTTCTCGTGAGTCTCAGAGGGATGCGAGTAGCAGAGCTCCTGACATTTAGCAGATTCTCCCGGTGGCGCGCGCAAGCTTTGTGTTTAAGGCAATTTGAGAAAGAGATGAAAATAGGAGACTATTATCTCGTCAATTGCACACGCCGTCGGATTTACACCTGTCCTTTTCCAACTCGTTCTGTTGCCTCCTCTCTCTCTGTGTATATTGAGCTGTACACATGCAGGTAACGGATCTCTCTCTGTACCTGTTAGAGTCCCGTACCATCTGTCCCGCCGTTCATTGCGCGCAACAGAGCTGTGGGTTGTTTTATTTTCACTCAAGGGGCTCGAGATGAAGTTATCTCAATTCCTTCTCCGGAGACAGACATATGTCTCGCCAGAACAAACACGTCCTAATGCTCTTAAATTGATCCCTCTCTCTGTCTCCCTCTATCCCATCTTTCTCTTGTGTCTACTCTTACCCTTCCCCACTCAATTCAGTTCAAGGGGCTTTATTGACATGGGAAACATATGTTAACATTGCCAAAGCAAGTGAAGTAGATAATATACAAAAGTGAAATAAACACTAAAAATGAACAGTAAACATTCCACTCTCACCTCACTCTCACCACCCCCTCTCTCTCCCCCTCCCAACTTCCTCGCATTTCCCTCCTCAGAGCATCTATCACCCCTCTCTCCTGTCTCACATCTTCTCCCCCCTTCCACCCCCTCCCTCCTCTACCCCCATCTCTCTGTGACATCCGCTGCTCCAGCTGGGAGAGCTGTGGCCGAGGGGCACCGGAACGTCTGAAGTGGAAACACAGGAGCTAATGTCTCCGCTGCTGCCTCTGCCTCTACACTACACTACACTGTCCTGTCTTCTCTAAAAAAACACCCCAGAGAGAGAAAGGGAGCAGGAAGAGAGAGGGGGAGGGGAGAGACAAGGAACAGGGGAGCAGGAGGATAGAGAAGGGAGAGAGACTAACAGGCGAGCTCGACAGCAGATAAAGGGAGAACTCTGAGTACGCGCCCTATCATCACTTTTTGGAAATAGATGAGCCTTTTTGAAAAGTGGAATATTAACTACCTTCTCACCATCCATTATGCAAGATGGCGGACATATTAATAAAACGCTCTCCAGTAACCCTCTCTATTAATAATACACAGTAATCGTCCCTGTTTAAAAGCCATCCTTTCACTCCCTAAGCGCCTGTTATCCCATGTGGAAGACCGCCGTTTGTGAGTCAGATTTCCCACACACGACTGGGACTGGGACTGACTGGGCTTGGGGAAGAGTCTGAATGAGTGTCTGGGCTGGAGCCGCTCTCTCTCTCTGAGAGCCTTTCTTTGTTATTGTCAGCTGCTGTCTCGTCTGGTGTGCTCAGGGCAAGGAGTGATGACCTCATATATGTCCCGCCTCACTCTCGCCACACCAGACGGGGTCCGAGCTCTGAGTCGCCTACTGTTCACCATGCAGACACACAGACAACATGTGTTTTTATTCAACTACTAAGTTAATACTTAGTGTTTAGGCCACCCAGTGAGACACGTGGCTTTTACATGACTATTGATGCCATACGACGCAGATAAAATAGGGTACAACATACAACATGGCCTTCTAGGACGTTTGCTTTTAGAAAATACATTAAAGAAATTAGGAAAATACAAAAAATATATTTCTCTCTTTCGATCTTTCATTATTTTACACATGGTAATGCCTGCATGCTGTTGTGTAGGAAGACAGTAATCACAGTGTCTGTGTTGCAAGGGGGGAAGGCCAGAGCGATAAAGAATCTGCATCGACAGACAGAAAATGACAAAACATCCCTTTCCTCAGAGAAAATGATTTAGGTTATAGCAGGAGAGGCTGACAACCATGAAATAAATAGAATAGAAGTGCTGATAATCTAACTACAAAATCACAATTTTATATCAACATTTTATTTTCAGAATATCCAGACCATCACGGAGAATTAAATAAAATGCTTGCTTTTCAGTGGCCAAATCACATATTGGAAAACGAGTTCCATAAGAACATTTGCTCAATGATGGAGATGAATCCATTCTAACATTTAAAATATTGATTTTGGCCTGTACTACTAAACAAGGTTTTGAAGTGTCAGTCCTAAATCTAGGAGATATTAAAAAAGTCAGGATATATATAGATCTTTTTGTGCACATATTTAACTCCTTTTTAAGGGTAAGCGTAAAACTACCTTCAGACCTTCACTCATTGTTTTAACCAGTACAGTTACATTCAGACGAGTTTTGTGCCACTTCTGGGGGCCGTAGAGTAAAACCGAGAACACCATAGTGTTCCGTGAGAATCTCCCCGTTCCACAGTGGGGTCCATTAGTTTGTAGTCCAAACGGCTCGGAATCCGTCAGATGAAGGCCATAAAAATGGTCAAAGACACCCTAGTCATAGACTGTTCTCTCTGCTACCGCACGGCAAGCAGTAAGTCTAGGTCCAAAAGGCTTCTTAACAGCTTCTACCCCCAAGCCATAAGAATCCTGAACAGCGAATAATGGCTACCCAGACTATTTGCATTGACCCCACCCCCCTTTTTTACGATGCTGCTACTCGCTGTTTATTATCTATGCATAGTCACTTTACCCCTACCTACATTTACAAATTACCTCAATTACCTCGACTAACCTGAACCCCCGCACATTGACTCGGTACCGATACCCCCCCCCCTGTATACAGCCACGTTTTATTATTTTATTGTTACATTTATTATTTTTATTTTAGTTTATTTAGTAAACATTTTCTTAACTTTACATTACATTTTTCTTAAAACTGCATTGTTGGTTAAGTCCTTGTAAGTAAGCATTTCACGGTAAAGTCTGCACTTGTTGTATTCGGCGCATGTGACAAATACCATCAGAAGTTGGCACATCGACTGTACCAACTTCAGACGAGTCTCCTGACACTTTTTCTAGGTCAATCTGTTCAATGCTACAGACGTTTACGTGAGAAGTCCGATTTCCGCGATGGCTCTGTCACCTTTCACCGCAGTGCGACTGGCGGATGTGGTGGATTGAGACTCATCCCTTGCAAAAAAAAACATAAATCTATCTTAAACTGATGGATTTTGATGGGGATCTTTTTTGTTATGTAACTGAGATTGACTCACCGGTGCGTCAATCGACTAGGGGATTACTTGATAGGTACAATATATGCCATGTTGTGAGGAACAGGAGGGAGAGAGATGTTTTTCAGGAACTAAACGTATTAGAATCTGTGCCACAGAGAGCGAGAGAAAATCAAAGGGGCGGTGGGGTTCTGTCTCAGTGCCAAGAGCACTGCAGCTTGCAGCCAGGACAGGATGAGAGAGAGAGAGAGAGAGAGAGAGAGAGAGAGAGACAGTAGTACTGGGACCTCTATTGGTGTAAGAGGGTACTGCAGAGACAGTGGACTCAGCATGGTCTCCATCTACTGACTGCCATCGCTAAGCTATGTCACTACTGAAACCTGATTGCAAGCTGCTGAGTGTGCTTGTGTGCCTGTGTGTGTGTGTCCCAAGCCGCAGATCGCCTCCTTTCCTCTCCTTCAGTGTCTGACAATGTGACTGTGAAGGGCAGATTCAGGCCCCCTGCAGAGGAGAGAGATGGAAACAAAATATGCTGATGAGAGAATCTGTTTCCAAGGACAACACCCTCACTCCGCAAGACAGTATGCCTCTGCCACAAAGCATTACTAATCACACAAGCCAGATCTGGCAGATTGATCACAACACTCTGAGGTAAAAATGATCAACCCTTAAGCACAAAATCAGACCAAACTATCAGACATCCTACAGTATTCATACCCCTTGACTTCTTCCACATTTTATTCAACCTTTTGTTGTGTTACAGCCTGACTATAAAATGGATTACATTTAGATTTTATGTCACAAATTAATTAAAAAAGAAAAGCTGAAATGTCAAGAGTCAGTGAGTATTAAGCCCCTTTGTTAAATAAGTTCAGGAGTAAAAATTCAGTCAGGTCAGTATTCAACGTTAGCAGATGACGTGGAAACCAGCCACTGTGGGCAACAGTGAGTACTGTGACCTTCAAGTAGGCTTTGGTTTTGCTAGGGCATTGTGGACAGGGATGGTGGATGGGCGAGATAGGAGTAAGCATCTGCCTCTGTTTTTATATATATATTTTTAAGCCTATCCCAAACCTTAACCCTAACCCTAACCATTCTAATGCCTAACCTTACGATTTCTGAGTTAATGTCTGAAGACAGATTACATTTCCACAGGCATCAGGAATCATCATGTCAGTGTCTGAATCCAAGACTGTGTCAGCCAAATTTACAACACCACCAAAAAGTACAGACACCCACTTTCTCAAAAGGTGATGGAGAGTTGGAGGTAGACCAATGGAGACCAACAGAGACAAAATGTCTCTTCTCTCTCAAAGAAACCAAACAATGCAAACCTACAATCCATTCCAGTGTAGACTAAGATTGGATTAAGTGGTCCACTCACCGACGGTATCCCATGCTACTGTGGGAACCTGTCTAGCAAGATAGTTCAAACTAAGGTCCAGTCACTGTTACATGTAATGCTGCTAGATTTACATCCAGAATTCATAAATGTAGAAAATATTGCTTTAATAGCCTAGCCAAAGCGACACTAAGGATTGCTACAACTAAGAACCATCTCAGTGCACCAGTAATAGACTTAGGCCACTATAATCCTCAAATTCATTATTCATTATCATTGTTGAGTTTCTGAAGCTCTGAATTAGACTGGGTAGTAACAATTCTGTGTTGTTATCGTCACTGTGAAATATGGATACAAGTATGAGCTCCAGATGTTGTAGGTCAGGAATGTCTGGGTCGCTAAATCAAATTCGTATTTGCTGTTGCAACGTTTTAGGATGCTCGCAATACTTAACCTTGGAACGATAGAGAGAAGTAACCAATCAGTTTGAAATGTGACGTTTGAGAAACATGGATGAACGTCTAGTTCTGACGTGAGAATGTGGGAGCTCGTTGTAAAAAAATTCCTTAACAAGTCACATAATAAGTTCCATGGACTCACTCTGTGTAATAACAGTGATTAACATTAATTGCACTTTGGATGGTGTATCAATACACCCAGTCACAACAAATATACAGGCGTTTTTTTTCCTAACTCAATTTCCGGAGAGGAAGGAAACGACTCATGGATTTCCCCAAGGTGACTTAAAACAGTTACAGAGTTTAATGGCTGTGAAAGGAGAAAACTGAGGATTGATCAACAATATTGTAGTTACTCCACAATACTAACCGAAATGACAAATTGAAAAGAAGGAAGCGTGTACAGAATACTATTTTTCCAAAACATGCATCCTGTTTGCAATAAGGCACAAAAGCAAAACTGAAAAACATGTTGCAAAGAAATTAACTTTATGTCCTGAATACAAAGTGTTATTTTTGGGGTAAATCCAATAAAACACATCACTGAGTACCACTCTTCATATTTTCAAACATGGTGTTGGCTGCATCACGTTATGGGCATGCTTGTTATCGGCAAGAACTAGGGAGTGTTTTAAGATGAAAATAAATGGGAAAGCACAGGTAAAATCCTAAAGGAAAACCTGGTTCAGTCTGCTTTCCAACAGACACTGTGTGACAAATTCACCTTTCAGCAGGACAATAACCTAAAACACAAGGCCAGATATACACTGAAGTTGCTTACCAAGACAACATTGAATATTCCTGAGTGGCCTAGTTACAGTTTTGACTTAAATCGGTGTGACAATCTATGTAAAATATTGAAAATGGATGTCTAGCAATGACCAACAACCAATTTGACAGAGCTTGAAGAATTTCTAAAAGAATAATGTGCAAATATTGTACAATCCAGGTGTGCAAAGCTCTTAGGGACTTACCCATTTTTTTACATTTTAGTCATTTAGCAGACGCTCTTATCCAGAGCGACTAACAGTAGTGAGTGCATACATTTCATACATATTTTCCATACTGGTCCCCCGTAGGAATCGAACCCACAACCCTGGTGTTGCAAACACCATGTTCTACCAACTGAGCCACACGGGAACCAGAAAGAGTCAAAGTTGTAAAAAATTAAAAATAAATAAATAAATAATAATAATAATAATAAAAAATTAATAAAAAAACAATAATAAAAAAAGTGCTTCTACACCGAACAAAAATAGAAACATGTAAAGTGTTGGTCCCATGTTTCATGAGCTGAAATAAAAGATCATAAACATGTTCCATACGCATAAAGAGCTTATTTCAGTCAAATTTTTGGCACAATATTTTTGTACATCCCTGTTAGTGACCATTTCTCCTTTGCCAAGATAATCCATCCACCTCGCAGGTGTGGGATATCAAGAAGCTGATTAAACAGCATGATCAATACACAGGTGCACCTTGTGCTGGGAACAATAAAAGGCTACAGATGTCTCAAGTTTTGAGGGAGTGTGTAATTGGCAAGCTGACTGCAGGAATGTCCACCAGAGCTTTTGCCAGAGAATTGAATGTTAATTTCTCTACCATAATGTCATTTTAGAGAATTTGGCAGTATGTCCAACCAGCCTCACAACCGCAGACCACGTGTATGGCATCGTGTGGGCAAGCGGTTTGCTGATGTCAACGTTGTGAACACAGTGCCCCATGGTGGTGGGGTTATGGTATGGGCAGGCATACGCTACGGACAACAGACACAATTGTATTTTATCAATGGAAATTTGAATGCACAGAGATACCGTGACGAGATCCTGAGGCCCATTGTCATGCCATTCATCCGCTGCCATCACCTCATGTTTCAGCATGATAATCCACAGCCCCATGTCGCAACGATCTGTACACAATTCCTGGAAGCTGGAAATATCCCAGTTCTTACATGACCTGCATACTCAGCAGACATGTTACCCGTTGACCATGTTTGGGATGCTCTGGATCGACGTGTATGACAGCGTGTTCCACTTCCCGCCAATATCCAGCAACTTCGCACAGCCATTGAAGAGGTGTGGGACAACATTCCACAGGCCACAATAAACAGCCTGATCAACTCTATGCAATGGAGATGTACCGGGCTTCATGAGGCAAATGGCGGTCACACCAGATACTAACTGGTTTTCTGGAATCTGGTATCTGTGACCAACAGATGTATATCTGTATTCCCAGTCATGTGAAATCCATAGATTAGGGCCTAACAATTTTAGTTCAATTGACTGATTTCCTTATATGAACTGTAACTCAGTACAATCGTTGAAATTGTTGCATGTTGCATTAATATTTTGGTTCAGTATACAAAGTACTGACTCAGGGGTGTGAATAGTTACAGTACCAGTCAAAAGGTTGGACACACCTACTCATTCAAAGGTTTTTGTTTATTTTTACTATTTTCTACATTGTATAATAATAGTGAAGATATCAAAACTATGAAATAACACATATGGATTCATGTAGTAGCCAAAAATGTGTAAATCTAGAAGGCCAGCATCCTGGAGTCGCCACTTCATTGTTGACATTGAGACTGGTGTTTTGCGGGTACTATTTAATGAAGATGCCAGTTGAGGACTTGTGAGGCGTCTGTTTCTCAAACTAGACACTCTAATGTACTTGTCCTCTTGCTCAGTTGTGCACCGGGGCCTCCCACTCCTCTTTCTATTCTGGTTAGAGCCAGTTTGCGCTGTTCTGTGAAGGGAGTGGTACACAGCATTGTACGAGATCTTCAGTTTCTTGGCAATTTCTCGCATGGAATAGCCTTAATTTCTCAGAACAAAAATAGACTGACGAGTTTCAAAAGAAAGTTCTTTGTTTCTGGCCATTTTGAGCCTGTAATCAAACCCACAAATGCTGATGCTCCATATACTCAACTAGTCTAAAGAAGGCCAGTTTTATTGCTTCTTTAAGCAGAACAACTGTTTTCAGCTGTGCTAACATAATTGCAAAAGGGTTTTCTAATGATCAATTAGTCTTTTAAAATGATAAACTTGGATTAGCTATCACAACATGCCATTGGAACACAGGAGTGATGTCTGTACGCCTATGTAGATATTCCATAAAAAATCTGCCGTTCCCAGCTACAATAGTCATTTACAACATTAACAATGTCTACACTGTATTTAGGATCAATTTATGTTATTTTAATGGACAAAAAACGTGCTTTTCTTTCAAAAACAAGGACATTTCTAAGTGACCCCAAACTTTTGAACGGAAGTGTATATTTTCTTTACATTGTTTGCAAACTGATATATGACAAGAATTAATGCCAAAATAATATACAATACCGGTCAAAAGTTTTAGAACACCTACTCATTCAAGGGTTTTTCTTTATTTTTACTATTTTTTACAACACTATTTTTTATAACACATATTGAATCATGCAGTAACCCAAAAAAGTTTTAAACAAATCAAAATATATTTTACATTTGAGAATCTTCAAATAGCCACACTTTGCCTTGATGACAGCTTTGCACACTCTTGGCATTCTGTCAACTAGCTTCATAAGGTAGTCACCTGGAATGCATTTCATTTAACAGGTGTGCCTTCCTAAAAGTTAATTTGTGGTATTTCTTTCCTTATTAATGCGTTTGAGCCAATCAGTTGTGTTGTGACAAGGTAGGGGTGGTATACAGAAGATAGCCCTATTTGGTAAAAGTCCAAGTCCATATTATGGCAAGAACAGCTCAAATAAGCAAAGAGAAACAACAGTCCATCATTACTTTAAGACATGAAGGTCAGCCAATCTGGAAAATTTCAAGAACTTTGAAAGTTTCTTCAAGTGCCGTCGCAAAAACCATCAAGCGCTATGATGAAACTGGCTCTCATGAGGAACACCACAGGAATGGAAGACCCAGAGTTACCTCTGCTGCAGAGGACAAGTTTATTAGAGTTACCAGCCTCAGAAATTGCAGCCCAAATAAATGTAACAGACACATCTCAACATCAACAACTGTTCAGAGGAGACTACGTGAATCAGGCCTTCATGGTCAAATTGCTGCATAGAAACCACTACTAAAGGACACCAATAAGAAGAGGCTTGCTTGGGTCAAGAAACACGAGCAATGGACATTAGACTGGTGGAAATGTGTCCTTTGGTCTGGAGTCCAAAAATTGAGACACGATGTGGGTGAACAGATGATCTCCGCATGTGTATTTTCCACCGTAAAGCATGGAGGAGGAGGAGTTATGTGGGGGTGCTTTGCTGGTAACACTGTTTGTGATTTATTTAGAATTTAAGGCATACTTAACCAGCATGGCTAACACAGCATTCTGCAGCAATACGCCATCCCATCTGGTTTGCGCTTAGTGGGACTATCATTTGATTTTCAACAGGACAATGACCCAACACACCACTAGGCTGTGTAAGGGCTATTTGACCAAGAAGGAGAGGGATGGAGTGCTGCATCAGATGACCTGGCCTCGACAATACCTCAACCTCAACCAAATTGAGATGGTTTGGGAAGAGTCGGACCACAGAGTGAAGGAGAAGCAGCCAAAAAGTGCTCAACATATGTGGGAACTCCTTCAAGAATGTTTGAAAAGCATTCAAGGTGAAGCTGGTTGAGAGAATGCCAAGAGTGTGCAAAGCTGTCATCAAGGCAAAGGGTGGCTATTTGAAGAATTTTGTTTTGGTTACTACATGATTCCATATGTGTTATTTCATAGTTTTGATGTCTTCACTATTATTCTACAATGTAGAAAAACCTAAAAATAAAGAAAAACCTTTGAATGAGTAAGTGTTCTGAAACTTTTGACAGGTAGTGTATATATATATATACATATATATATACATATATATATATATATATATATGCCCTGAATGACAGGTCGCCTCTGATTCCAGGTGATTACCTCGTGAAGCTGGTTGAGAGAATGCCAAGAGTTTGCAAAGCTGTCATCAAGGCAAAGGGTGGCTACTTTGAGGAATCTCAAATATAAATATATATTTGATTTGGTTTGTTTACTACATGATTCCATATCTGTTTTTTCATAGGTTTGATGTCTTCACTATTATTCAACAATGTAGAAAATAGTAAAATTACTCATTCACCCTGGAATTCACCCTGGAATGAGTAGGTGTGTCCAAACTTTTGACTGGTAGTGTATGTAAAGTTATGTATTTCATTTTCAATAAATTTGCAAAAATGTCTAAAAACTTTGGCGTTATGGGGTATTGTGTGTAGATGGGTGAGAAATAAAATCTATTTAATCCTTTTTGAATTCAGGCTGTAACACAAAAAAATGTGGAATAGGTCAAGTGGTATGAATACTTTCTGAAGGCTCTGTATCTCCTATTAATACATCCAGAGCAGAAACATACATCTTCCACACCTTCTGGTGCACTGAGATGAGATCAAAGACAACTATGCGGCAAAACTAACTGCATTGCATCATGTCTGATTAATAACATTCTACTACTCTAGCAGCATCAGCACTTTAACTTTTTAAAACCATGTATTATTAAAGACTGCATATACTTCTACCAAGAATCCCTATCTAAAGACTCAGGCATCTAAGACTCTACTCGAAAGTGTTGTGCGGGTTTACCCCTGTGTATTTAACTAATTAACAACATGCTTTAGAACCTCTTCATCTCAGTTATCAAATCGTAGTTTCAATAGAGATGATGATTCCTTTCCCATGTATAAAGAATGAGGTGGAGAGACTGTTCTGGATGCGCTTGGCTATGGCTTCCCCAGTGTACCTCCCTTTCAGTGTAAAGGGTTGGATGGAGAGGTTGTTCTTGGTGCGCTTGGCTATGCCTTCCCCAGTGTACCTCCCTTTCAGTGTAAAGGGTTGGATGGAGAGGTTGTTCTTGGTGCGCTTGGCTATGCCTTCCCCAGTGTACCTCCCTTTCAGTGTAAAGGGCATGACAGAACTAAAAGCCATGTAAATCTCTCCCCCGGAATCCTGGAAGAGTTAAACAGCATTTGGTCTGTCCCTGTTCTGCCTGAAAATAAATCAAACAGATTCATGTTGTGGTAAACAAAGCTATCTGAGACAGCAGGCAGCCACCGATCCCCTCTACCGCTCCACTCAGGACCCTGGCTTTGTATCCATGCTGGGTAGATGTGGTTCTGAGCATGACAAGGCTAATCTAATGACTGCACAACATCCTTACACCATAAAGGGTGTGTGTGTGTGTGTGTGTGTGTGTGTGTGTGTGTGTGTGTGTGTGTGTGTGTGTGTGTGTGTGTGTGTTCAGTCATTTTATCTGTGACCAATTCTCAGCCCTACGCATGGGAAACACATATTTAATAGTTTTCTTCCTCCTCATCCTGACTGCCTCTCCTTGTCCTTCTTTTACATGATATTTTACATGATCTCACACTCCATGGTAAAACCTGTACCCTTATTGCTGTCTTCCTCTCCCTCCCTCTCTCTCAATCCCCTTTCCTCTCTCTATTCTCTCTCTTTGTCCATCTTTGAATGTGATAAATGGGAGGATGGCTTAGTGGGGGTGGATGCACATTTGCAGAAACAGACTGCACTATCAGTAATGAGGATCATCTCCATGGCAACCTCCATGGCAACCTCAGCTGAGCTCCCATCCCCTTGCCAAAACCCACACCCAGGAGGGAGGAAAACAGGAAGTGACGTTTTAACACACGTCCATGAAACAAAACCAGGACAAGGAGTAGACTGTCTGGAGGGGCCCAATTATCATTAGCCCAATCACATTGACCACGATGCAATCAACATCTGAGCCAGATCTCTGGGGGTAAGGGTGGGGTGAGGAGAACAATTCTAAGTCATGTTTTTGGTTCACGATAGTTGATCCCATCTGGATGCTTACTGAACCTAAATGACTTACAGTAGGTGAATTATGGCCCTGCTGTGTAGAAATACCATCCAGTTCAGATGTGAAGCACTTAGCTGGCTACCTCATCCAGGATAATGTACTTAGATAATCAATAATGTAATGCTTTGCAACACTGGGGCCAGCAGAGCAGAGGAAGAGGCTTTTAGCCAACACACATTAACACACAGTCACTGCAATACACATATTAATAAAGAACTGACACACAGCTAAATGCATGAATACATACACTGCTGCTCTTACAAAAAAGAAACACCATATACACTGCAATACTCTGAAATACAAATAATATCTATTGCTATGAAGCAGAACGCACACACTCATACATACTCAGAGAACACAGTGACAAACACACACAGAAGTAGTGGTGATCTGAGGGATATGAATAAGCGCCTCCACCTCATTCCCCTAGCCCTTTGTCCCGCCTCCTCGGTTTAGCTGTGATTGACAGCTGGATTCCTGCCGGTGATGTCAGCCTCGCCCAGCCCAGGGCGTACCTCGCTGAGACGCCAAGGCTCCGAGAGATCCCTGCTGCTGCAGCGCAGAACGGAAAATTACCAGCACCTCCCCCTCCTGTTCTCTCTCTCTCCCTCTCCCTCCCTCCCTCCCTCCGTCACTCTCCCTCTCTCTCACACACACAGTGAGCGGCAGTCTACAGAGCGCAGGGTGAACCACTCAAAAGCAAGGAGACAGCTCCAGGCATTATAACTGGAGCCATACTGGGCCCAAACGCATCAGAGAGAGAGATAGCATGGCAATATAGAGAATGTGTTATTTATTACTCTCAGACACCTAGTGATCTTCCTAACACACCCTGACCCACTTCCACATGCACAGCACTGCAACATTCAGAACCCCAGCGTGATCATAGAGAGACCCAAAGCACATGGAGAAGACTAAAATATCAACCAACTAAAAGATCATACAGTGGCTCTGTGCTTGTATTTTACTTCGTTGATTATACTGACCCACCACTCACTAAAATTAGGTCAGTGCATTATCAAATAGTATGAAAAAATGTATTAACAAACAAGATACATCATCGCGCTTAATGTGAGGCAGTGCCTAAGAGCACACAATATTAACAAAACCACTTGAATGCCATTGGATACAAACATGCACCACTTTAAATGGCCAAAAGAAAGCTAAATGCACACAAGTAGATAGCGTTTGCAGTTGATATACACAGTTTGTGGTCAAATAAAAGGGTCTGAGCAGCTTACATGCTGAGCGGATCAAGCCGCCCTGACATACTTAGTGTAAGTTAATGAAAATGGGGAGAATCCTGTTTACAGAGTGCTGAGGCAGATAGTGTACATGTCTGGGGAGAGGGATGACAATTCACCATTCCTCCTCTCAGCTGCTACCCACACACTTCCACAGATACACACACACTCCCACAATACACACACACACACACACACACACACACTCCCACAGATACAGATACACACACACTCCCACAGATACAAATACACACACACTCCCACAATACACACACACTCCCACAGATACAGATACAGATACAGATACAGATACACACACACTTCCACAGATACAGATACACACACACTCCCACAGATACAAATACACACACACTCCCACAATACACACACACACTCCCACAGATACAGATACACACACACTTCCACAGATTCAGATACACACACACTCCCACAGATACAAATACACACACACTCCCACAATACACACACACACTCCCACAGATACAGATACATACACACTCCCACAATACACACACACACACACACACTCCCACAATACACACACATACTACCACAGATACAGATAAACTCACACAAATACACACACACTCCCACAATACACACACACACTCCCACACATCCAGATACACACACACACTCCCACTACCACAGGTACAGATACACACAGACACACACACACAGAGATACACACATTCACACACACACTGAGAAAACAAGGCCGATGGACTGAAAGAGGGAGGGGAGAGGGAAGGAGGGGGTGGGGAGAGATAGGGAGACAAAGAGATAGATATACTGTACATTGATATTGAGGGAAATACCATGAGACTGATGGAAAGCAACATGATACGTAAATAAATATACACAGAGATGCACTGACAGAAAGACAGACAGAGAAAGAAAGAGATGGATACATAGGTGGACTGACAGAAAGATAGACAGAGAAAGAAAGAGAGATGGATACAGAGATGGACTGACAGAAAGATAGAAAGAGATGGATACATAGGTGGACTGACAGAAAGATAGACAGAGAAAGAAAGAGAGATGGGTACATAGGTGGACTGACAGAAAGATAGACAGAGAAATAAAGAGATGGATACATAGGTGGACTGACAGAAAGATAGACAGAGAAAGAAAGAGAGATGGATACAGAGATGGACTGACAGAAAGACAGACAGAAAGAAAGAGATGGATACATAGGTGGACTGACAGAAAGATAGACAGAGAAAGAAAGAGACATGGATACAGAGATGGACTGACAGAAAGATAGACAGAGAACGAAAGAGAGATGGATACAGTAATGGACTGACAGAAAGATAGACAGAGAAAGAAAGAGAGATGGATACAGAGATGGACTGACAGAAAGGGGGAGGGGAAAGATAGAGAAACAGTGAGAATGGAGGAAAGAAAAAATATGAATGAGACAAGGTGACATAGACCGCGAAGGAAATACAAATCAAATCAAACTTAATTTGTCATATGCGCCGAATACAACAAGTGCAGACCTTATCGTGAAATGCTTACTTACATGCCCTTAACCAACAGTGCAGTTCAAGAAGAGTTAAGAAAATATTTACCAAATAGACTAAAGTTAAAAATTTGAATAAAAAGTAACACATCAAGAATTTGTACTTGTAGGTAGGGGTGAAGTGACTATGCATAGATAATAAACAACGAGTAGCAGCAGTGTACAAAAGGGGGGGGGGGGGGTCAATGTAAAAAGTCTGGTGGCAATTTTATGAATTGTTCAGCAGTATTATGGCTTGGGGTAGTAGCTGTTGAGGAGCCTTTTGGTCCTAGACTTGGCGCTCCGGTACTGCTTTCCATGCGATAGCATAGAAAACAGTCTATAACTTGGGTGACTGGAGTCACTGACAATTTTATGGGATTTCCTCTGACACTGCCTATTATATAGGTCCTGGATGGCAGGAAGTTTGGCTCCTTACACGGTCGCTGTGTAGCTGTAGAAACTTTGAGGATCTGGGGATCCATGCCAAATCTTTTCAGTCTCCTGAGGGGGAAAATGTTTTGTTGTGCCCTCTTCACGACTGTCTTGATATGTTTGGACCATGATAGTTTGTTGGTGATGTTGACACCAAGGAACTTAACTCTCAACCCGCTCCACTACAGCCCCGTTGATGTTAATGGGGGCCTGTTCCGCCCGCATTTTCCTGTAGTCCACGATCAGCTCCTTTGTCTTGATCACATTGAGGGAGAGGTTGTTATCCTGGCACCACAGTGCCAGTTCTCTGACCTCCTCCCTGTAGGCCGTTTCATCATTGTCAGTGATCAGGCCTACCACTGTTGTGTCGTCAGCAAACTTAATGATGGTGTTGGAGTCGTGTTTACCCACGCAGTCGTGGGTGAACAGGGAGTACAGGAGGGGACTAAGTACACACCCCTGAGGGCCCCAGTGTTAAGGATCAACGTGGCAGACGTGTTGTTGCCTACTCTTACCACCTGGGGGCGGCCCGTCAGGATGCCCAGGATCCAGTTGCAGAGGGAGGTGTTTAGTTCCAGAATTCTTAGCTTACTGATGAGCTTTGTGGGCACTATGGTGTTGAACGCTGAGCTGTAGTCAATGAACAGCATTCTCACATAGGTGTTCCTTTTGTCCAGGTGGGAAAGGGCAGTTTGAGATTACGTCATCTGTGGATCTGTTGGGATGGTATGCGAATTGGAGTGGGACAAGGGTGTCCGGGAGGATACTGTTGATGTGAGCCATGACCAGCCTTTCAAAGCACTTCATGGCTACCGACGTGAGTGCTACGGGGCAGTAATCATTTAGGCAGGTTCCCTTTGCTTTCTTGGGCACAGGGATTATGTTTGTCTGCTTGAAACATGTTGGTATTACAGACACGGTCAGGGAAAGGTTGAAAATGTCAGTAAGGACACTTGACAGTTGATCCGCGCATGCTTTTAGTACACATCCTGGTAATCCGTCTGGGCCAGCGGCTTTGTGAATGTTAACCTGTTTAAAGGTTTTGTTCACATCGGCTACCGAGAGCGTTATCACACAGTCATCCAGAACAGCTGGTGCTCTCAGTGTTGCTTGCCTCAAAGTGAGCATAAAAGGCATTTAGCTCATCTGGTAGGCTTGCGTCACTGGGCAGCTCGCGTCTGGGTTTCCCTTTGTAGTCCATAATCATTTTCAAGCCCTGCCACATTCAACAAGTGTCAGAGTCGGTGTAGTAGGATTCAATCTTAATCCTGTATTGACGCTTTGCTTGTTTGATGGTTCGCCTGAGGGCATAGCGGGATTTCTTATAAGCTTCCGGATTAGTCTCCCGCTCCTTGACAGCGGCAGCTCTAGCTTTTAGCTCGATGCGGATGTTGCCTGCAATCCATGGCTTCTGGTTGGGATATGTACGTATGGTCATTGTGGGGACGACGTCGTCGATGCACTTATTGATGAAGCCGATGACTGAGGTGGTGTACTCCTCAATGCCATTGGATGAATCCCGGAACATATTCCAGTCTGTGCTAGCAAAACAGTCCTGTTGTGTAGCATCCGCGTCATCTGACCACTTCCGTATTGAGCGAGTCACTGGTACTTCCTGCTTTAGTTTTTGCTTGTAAGCAGGAATCAGGAGGATAGAATTGTGGTCAGATTTGCCAAATAGAGGGCGGGGGAGAGCTTTGTATGCATCTCTGTGTGTGGAGTAAAGGTGGTCGAGGATTTTTTCCCCCTCTGGTTGCACATGTGACATGCTGGTAAAAATTTGGTAAAACAGATTTAAGTTTGCCTGCATTAAAGTTCCCGGCCACTACGAGTGCTGCTTCTGCGTGAACATTTTCTTCTTTGCTTATGGCCTTATAGACTTGGTGCCAGCTCCGTTCTGTGGTGGTAAATAGATGCTATGAATAATATAGATGTCAACTCTCTTGGTAGATAGTGTGGTCTACAGCTTATCATAAGGTACTCAGGCGAGTAATACCTCGAGACTTCTTTAATATTAGACGTCTCGCACCAGCTGTTATTGTCAAATAGACACACACCCCCACCCCTCGTCTTACCAGACTTATCTGTCCTGCCGGTGCATGGAACATTCCACCAGCTCTATATTATACGTATCATCGTTCAGCCACGTCTCGGTGAAACTTAAGATATTACAGTTTTTAATGTCCCATTGGCAGGATAATCTTAATCGTAGGTCATCCATTTCATTTTCCAATGATTACACGTTAGAAAGAAGAACGAATGGCAGTGGGAGTTTACTTGCTCGCCTACGGATTCTCAGAAGGCAGCCCGATCTGCGACCCCTTTTCCTGCGTCTTTTCTTCAAGCAAATTACGGGGATCTGGGCCTGTTCCAGTGAATGCAGTATATCCTTTTCGTCGGCCTCGTTAAAGGAAAACGTTTTGTCCAGTCCACAGTGAGTAATCGCTGTTCTGATGTCCAGAAGTTATTTTCGGTCATAAGAGATGGTAGCAGCAAGATTATGTACAAAATAACTTTAAAAATATGTTACACAAAATGCTAAAAAACGAACAAAATAGCACATTTGGTTGGGAGAGTGTAAAATGTCAGCCATGTCCTTCGGCACCATCTTTTCAAGGGAGAGAGATAGAGAGACGGGAAGGTCAGGGGGGTAGAGAGAAATCGAAATTAAGAGTTGGGAAGCCAAGAGAAAAACAGAGACCATGAGATTGAGAGAAAGGCACAGTGAGTCAGGGAAATGTAGAAAGAAGGGGAGAGAAAGAGGGATACATATATTTTATAAAAGGGTAGAGAATGAAAGAAAAGGATTACTCATGCACTCAAAAGTGAAAGCAAGGGTTGTTACAGCAGACATCTTGCAAGGCATGGGAACAGCATAAATAAGGGCAGAGAGAAAGGCTTCTCCTATCATCCACATACCTCCTGAGGACTCAGAGAGATAGACAGACCCCTGACTGTGCCAGGCCAGCTCACTCGCATACAGAAACACATACTCCTCCATAAAAATGATGGTCTGTTTGTTTCAATTGCTATATCAGTTAACCTGGGAGGTGTTTGTGAAAGATTCAACAACATGCAATCACGATCTATCAATCTACCTTGTGAATGCAATGGATTGCCTTACTGACTGACAGAGGAGCCTATTTTCAATGTTCAGAGAGGGAGTGATGGACTCAGAAGAATGCACTGAGTGGTAGCATTCTGGACATGGGGATAGTCATTGACATGATATAATTACAACAAAATACAATAAAACTACACCCTGTGAAAGTATTGAATCCTTCACAATCATGACAACCAATAATCCATCAAAGAACAAAAACAGCTGACATTCTGATTCTGCTTTCATTACAAAGTTCACAATTTGCCCTTTTCAGTCAGTCTACAACTCTATCCGTGGTAAAAAAAATAAAATTAAAAAAATTCATTGAAATAGAATCAATACAAAAGTAGATTTCAACTAGTTTCCACTAGCGTCATGAAGAGCCATTCATACCTCACAGAGGAATAAACACACGCGCGAATATTTAGTTCTGAAAGTTTAGCGCGACTTCAGCACCTTGGAAAGCAACACTCGATCTATTTACCTTGGAGGCCATACGGACAGTGCAAAACAAAGCCAATGTTAAAATGAGCAATACAGGTTCAATTTCATAGAAAATAGGCCCGTTTATGTATATAGATCTTACCTCCTCTTTGTTGGGTAACGTCTGAGTCCTGTTAAACGTGTCATTTCCATTTATACTGATCAGTTCTGCATCTGCAGGTGGATACGGAGCGGGGAAAACCACTACGTCACTCTTCAGTGTGTCTGAGCTGAAACACACGTCATACTGCTGAGTAGATTTAGAGTAAGACCAGCTTCCGTCAGGGTGTGTGGTGATCATTGGGGCGCTGTACCTTCTGAAACTGTCCTCTGTCCTGTGGCATTTTACAGCTATTAAACTGATGAGGCTCAGTAAAAATATCACTGATACCGAGGAAATGGCGATCAACAAATACAGGTTTAAATCAGAGAAGTTCTCCTCCTTTCTCGGTACATTTCTGAACTGAGTCTGGATTTCACCTGTACTTTCAACCACCACTACATCAATAGACACAGTCGCTGACAGTGAGGGTTCTCCGTTATCAGAAACCAACACGACCAACGGGTGAGTTTTCAGGTCATTGTCACTCATTCTCCTCTTAGTCCTCAGTTCCCCGGTGCTGGTTCCGATTCGGAAGAGGTTGGTTCCCTTGGGCTCAGAGATGTGATATGAAAGCAGCGCATTGTAGCCAGAGTCTGCGTCTACAGCCCTGATCTTGGCCACAAAGTAGCCCGCTTCAGCAGAATAGGGAACGTTCTCAGCGTTAACGGAGCCGTGTTCAGAATAGGGCGCGAGAATCCCAGGACTGTTGTCATTCTCATCCAGGATAAAAACGTTCACAGTCACGTTGCTGCTGAGTGGAGGAACACCAGAGTCTGTGGCCTGAACTTTAAACTGGAAAGTTTTGATCTCCTCATAGTTAAAAGACTGTAGACTGATTATATCTCCAGTGTCCGAGTTTACATTTACAGATGATGATATTGAAACACTTTTATCTAATAACGAATACGTCATCTTTGCATTTTCATCTGAATCTGGATCAAAAGCAGATATTGTATAAATGACGTCTCCTACCGGACTGTTCTCTTTCACATAAACATGAATCACCGGTTCTGAGAAGCGAGGAGCGTTGTCATTTACATCAGAAACGTGTACCGTAATAACGCTGGTGCTGGAGAGAGGCGGGGTCCCTTCATCAGTAGCTGTGATGGTGACATTATACTGAGAAGCGCTCTCTCTGTCCAGCGGTCCATCAACCACTAATGAATAATGATTATTGTATGAGTTGATTATCGTAAATGGCACAGAGCCTAGTATTTTAACCTGTACAGCGCCATTTGTGCCTTCGTCATTGTCTTTCGCTGTTATCAGACCAACCGTTGTCCCCAATGACGCATCCTCTTTCACAAAGCTAACTAATGAAGTGATAAATATCTCTGGTGTATTGTCATTCACGTCAGTGATTTCAACCAGGACTTTACAGTGAGATGCTCTAGGATTGTGTCCCCTGTCTTGAGCTTGGACACGTATTTCAACAGCATTGTTTTTTTCGTGATCCAACTCGCTTTTAACCGTTATTTCACCGGTAGCTGCATTAATGGAAAATGCGGCAATGTTATTATCACTGTTTTGGTTAATGAAAATATAAACAATTTCCCCATTCAGATCTTCATCTGCGTCACTCGCTTGAACCGTGATGACGG
Organism: Salmo trutta; assembly: GCF_901001165.1. Classification (NCBI taxonomy): domain Eukaryota; kingdom Metazoa; phylum Chordata; class Actinopteri; order Salmoniformes; family Salmonidae; genus Salmo; species Salmo trutta. The sequence goes on along the minus strand of NC_042969.1, from coordinate 17,348,971 downwards.
AGGCACCTATAGGCGTATTCTCAGGAATACGAGCTTTATAAAGTGGCTTTTTAAAAATGGGTATATTATCGTTAACGTCTTTCACATTTACAATGATCTGTGAAGTCCCGGATCTAGGAGGTTTTCCTCCATCTACAGCGGTCAGAGTGAGCTGGATAACGGGCTGTTTCTCTCGGTCTAAAGCTTTCTGCAGCACTAACTCAGCAGACACACTCTGCTCTCCACCGCTCTGTACATCCAGGGAGAAGTGTTCATTCGGGCTCAGCTTGTAGCTGTTTACTGAGTTAGCCCCTACATCCGTGTCGTAGGCGCTTTCCAAAGGAAATCTCTCCCCTGGAAATGCAGATTCAGATACATTCAAATATGTTTTAGAGGACCTAAACAACGGTGAGTTGTCATTTATATCCAAAACATTCACTTCAAATCTGTATAGATTCAATGGCAAATTCACAATGGCTTCCAGTTCTAACGAACACTTCGTGCTCCGAGCACAGAGCTCGTCTCTGTCTATTCTCTCTCTCACCGACAGAATTCCAGTTTTTTTATTTACATCAAAATACCTCTGATTGGGTCCGGAAATCTTAAACCCACGATATTCAAGTTGCTGCACGTCAAGATGCAAATCCTTTGCCAAATGACCAACAACAGTGCCCCGGTTAGATTCCTCCGATATGGAATAGACGATCTGTGCTGACGCGATACTCCAAAGATGACATAACGGGAGGAGATAGTACATCTGCGAAGGAAACGTAACCCCTTTGTGAGTCATTGTGTCGGTATTCCGTTAACGAAACATTGTGAAGAACAGAGGCTATCACCCGCATAGATGCGTAAACCAAAACAGAACGAGACGAGAGCCACGATGTTCTGCTGCTCACCCGAACAAAGCTTTTTTTTTCAACAACGACCAATGCTCCTGTGTAGGGCGGAGCCTCGCACGGCGAGCGAGGATGTACACTGCGTGAGCGGATAGCGATACCGTGTGGACATATAAAAACAATCAAATATTTATGTGGAAGTGGAGACCAAACACAGTAATCTCCACCCCCAAAAAAGTTAGTGACCAAAAGATGACCAAATGATGACCTTGGTGAGTTCTGCTCAACATGATTAGGGTCTGTACTAAACATACACCAACACTTTACAATGTTCATAGGCCTACAGTTTAAAGGACATGGTGCATTTCAGAACCATGAACAGCAAGGCCTGCATGTTCTTCACCGCACGCAAAAAGTAAGCCGATTTTACAACAGGTGAAAACTTTGAAATGTCCAGTATTTCACTGATCATTTAAATGAGTGAAAACAAAGAAAATAACAATGTCATAAGGACCTATAGAAGACATAATGCAGTCATTACGGCACACATTTCGTTCACTGAACTGTAATTCTTACCTCCTCTTTGTTGGGTAACGTCTGAGTGCTGTTAAACGTGTCATTTCCATTAATACTGATCAGTTCTGCATCTGCAGGTGGATACGGAGCGGGGAAAACCACTACGTCACTCTTCAGTGTGTCTGAGCTGAAACACACGTCATACTGCTGAGTAGATTTAGAGTAAGACCAGCTTCCGTCAGGGTGTGTGGTGATCATTGGGGCGCTGTACCTTCTGAAACTGTCCTCTGTCCTGTGGCATTTTACAGCTATTAAACTGATGAGGCTCAGTAAAAATATCACTGATACCGAGGAAATGGCGATCAGCAAATACAGGTTTAAATCAGAGAAGTTCTCCTCCTTTCTCGGTACATTTCTGAACTGAGTCTGGATTTCACCTGTACTTTCAAACACCACTACATCAATAGACACAGTCGCTGACAGTGAGGGTTCTCCGTTATCAGAAACCAACATGACCAACGGGTGAGTTTTCAGGTCATTGTCACTCATTCTCCTCTTAGTCCTCAGTTCCCCGGTGCTGGTTCCGATTCGGAAGAGGTTGGTTCCCTTGGGCTCAGAGATGTGATAAGAAAGCAGCGCATTGTAGCCAGAGTCGGCGTCTACAGCCCTGATCTTGGCCACAAAGTAGCCCGCTTCAGCAGAATAGGGAACGTTCTCAGCGTTAACGGAGCCGTGTTCAGAATAGGGCGCGAGAATCCCAGGACTGTTGTCATTCTCATCCAGGATAAAAACGTTCACAGTCACGTTGCTGCTGAGTGGAGGAACACCAGAGTCTGTGGCCTGAACTTTAAACTGGAAAGTTTTGATCTCCTCATAGTTAAAAGACTGCAGACTGATTATATCTCCAGTGTCCGAGTTTAAATTTACAGATGATGATATTGAAACACTTTTATCTAATAACGAATACGTCATCTTTGTATTTTCATCTGAATCTGGATCAAAAGCAGATATTGTATAAATGACGTCACCTACAGGACTGTTCTCTTTCACATAAACATTAATCACCGGTTCTGAGAAGCGAGGAGCGTTGTCATTTACATCAGAAACGTGTACAGTAATAACGCTGGTGCTGGAGAGAGGCGGGGTCCCTTCATCAGTAGCTGTGATGGTGACATTATACTGAGAAGCGCTCTCTCTGTCCAGAGGCCCGTCGACCACTAAAGAATAATAGTTTTTATAGTTTGACTTTAGTTTAAAGGGGACAGACCCCACAACTTTACAATGTGTAAGTCCGTTATTACCTCCATCTTTATCAATTACTGTTACCAAGGCGACCACGGTCCCTATCTCAGCATCCTCTTTCACTGGGCTCATAAGTGATGTTACTGTGATTTCAGGAGCATTGTCATTGACATCAATAACTTCTACTAACACTTTAGAATAACCACTGCGAGGCGAGGAGCCTTGGTCCGTCGCCTGAACCCTAATTTCATATGCAGCATTTTCTTCATGATCCAATTTCCCTTTTACAGTAATTGCACCACTTTGTGAATCTATTGAAAAATCATCTGCAGATTTCACATTTCCACGTTTCATGAAGCTATATGCAATGTCAGCATGTGTACCTTCATCTAAATCCGTAGCCTCTAGCTTCAATATTGTTGTCCCTAAAGATACATTTTCATTAACACGGACCTTGTAAAGTGGTTTAGCAAATGTTGGCGTGTTATCATTGACATCTATTACGTTAACAATAATCTGTAAAGTCCCGGATCTAGGAGGTTTTCCTCCATCTACAGCGGTCAGAGTGAGCTGGATAACGGGCTGTTTCTCTCGGTCTAAAGCTTTCTGCAGCACTAACTCAGCAGACACACTCTGCTCTCCACCGCTCTGTACATCCAGGGAGAAGTGTTCATTCGGGCTCAGCTTGTAGCTGTTTACCGAGTTACTGCCCGTATCTGCGTCATTCGCTATCGGTAGTGGATATCGCTCTCCAGAGGAGGAAGACTCTGATATGTTAAATATATGAACGCTTTCTAGAAATGTCGGTGCATTATCATTGATGTCTAATATATGTATTTCAATACGGTGAATAAGCATAGGATGGCTCAATATGGCTTCTATATTTAAGGAGCACTTCACCGTATTCGGACAAATCTGCTCTCTATCAATCCTCTCGTTAACGTACAGAATTCCTGTTTTCAGATTAGCCTCGAAAAATCTCTTACTCTGACCGAATGCAATCCTTAGACCCCTCGACTCCAGTTCCTGAACATTAAGGTTTAAATCCTTAGCGAGATTCCCCACAAACGTGCCTTTGTCCACCTCCTCTGAAACGGAGTAAGAGATCTGCGCTGCAGACCAGTCAAATAAACAAAGCAACGCGACGCACAGGATCCAAACGCGTTCTCTTTGTCTTCGACGACCCATCGCTGCTTGGGCAAAACAACTGAATCCAAGTAATGGTCATGTATCCATTAAAAATCTCGAATATTCCGTTATATGTCAGAGATCCTGTACAGCCCAGCCCTCTCCGTCTCACCACCATTCGAGTTCTTCGCTTCACAATACGCTCGAGACTGGTGGCGCTCGACTCTTTTTCATTCAGAGAGGAGGAGTCATTGTATCTCGATAGCTTCTCTCCCATTTCTGGTCCATAGTGACACCGTGTGTTACTTTTATACATATATTATTCTTAACATTACAATGTATCTTTTCACAGGTTTTTTTACGATACTGAGATAACCTGAAGTAGACAACCTCGTGTTGATCATTCACTCACAGAAAGGCCTATATATGTAAACGTCAAACTGTTCTGTTAAATGGAAAACAAATGGAAAGCATCAGAAAAGTAAATCAACCTCATGTAATGGAATAAGCGTCATCTGGTGTCATCTTCGGATAACAATGGCAGAAGCTATAAGAATCAATTAATAAAACAAACACAAGACATTGATCTAACCAGCAACATGCTGGCCTATCAATCACAAATGAACGCCCATCAGAAGAGAGCGAAAACGGTTTCAGCAACACGGACAGCACTTGATAAGCGTTCACGCTTGCTGAACAAACCTTTTGACAGGGTTGAAATGGATAAAGTTACAGTATGCACATAAAGGCTTATAACGTCAATGGCAATTGTGCAGTCTATCATCAATCTGAAACATGACGTACATGTATATTTGCCATGCGTTGTAAACTTTCGTGCCTATTTTCTCACAATACCTAATATACGTACAACTTTGTTGGGATTTGACACATTAACACATTCGTGAAGCGCAACACTATTGTACAGCGTAGCAGGAAGTAATTTACACCTTGAACGCTTGGCGCGAAGATTAAGCACTGAAGTTTAGCGGCTTTTCAGAACCATGAACAGCAACACTAGCTCAATCAAGCAAGGAGGCCACACGCACTGGACAAAACAAATCCAATGTGACAACTCTCGAGTGGGGGGCTGTTTTCAAGGTAAGAGTAACTTATAAATAATAGTATTTTACTGCCAGGAGTTCAAAAGAGAAATACCGATATAATTCAATAGAAAATAGTCAATAGAAGCATGACGACCATCACTTCTGAACATGCATGTATGTGATGTTTCATATGAAAAGATATAAAACATAGTCAGGGCAACAAAAGCGTATCCAGTACATTACGTGAAACAACAGGCAAAAGCAGGTAGTCAAGACCGTGATAGATTTCAGAACCATGGGCAGCGCCTATATGTTCATCTTGACAGCGAGCAAAAGAGCGCGGCATTTATCCAACTTGAACAGGCAGGGAGCTGTATATTATTTAACTGAACATGCAAATGAGATAGAGAAGAAAAGTTCAACGTCATGCAAAGACATTGAGAAAAACAACAAAGCAACAAAACAGGCTAACTAAAGGATGGATTTCTGGGTAATGTGAAACTATAGATCTTACCTCCTCTTTGTTGGGTAACGTCTGAGTGCTGTTAAACGTGTCATTTCCATTAATACTGATCAGTTCTGCATCTGCAGGTGGATACGGAGCGGGGAAAACCACTACGTCACTCTTCAGTGTGTCTGAGCTGAAACACACGTCATACTGCTGAGTAGATTTAGAGTAAGACCAGCTTCCGTCAGGGTGTGTGGTGATCATTGGGGCGCTGTACCTTCTGAAACTGTCCTCTGTCCTGTGGCATTTTACAGCTATTAAACTGATAAGGCTCAGTAAAAATATCACTGATACCGAGGAAATGGCGATCAACAAATACAGGTTTAAATCAGAGAAGTTCTCCTCCTTTCTCGGTACATTTCTGAACTGAGTCTGGATTTCACCTGTACTTTCAACCACCACTACATCAATAGACACAGTCGCTGACAGTGAGGGTTCTCCGTTATCAGAAACCAACACGACCAACGGGTGAGTTTTCAGGTCATTGTCACTCATTCTCCTCTTAGTCCTCAGTTCCCCGGTGCTGGTTCCGATTCGGAAGAGGTTGGTTCCCTTGGGCTCAGAGATGTGATAAGAAAGCAGCGCATTGTAGCCAGAGTCGGCGTCTACAGCCCTGATCTTGGCCACAAAGTAGCCCGCTTCAGCAGAATAGGGAACGTTCTCAGCGTTAACGGAGCCGTGTTCAGAATAGGGCGCGAGAATCCCAGGACTGTTGTCATTCTCATCCAGGATAAAAACGTTCACAGTCACGTTGCTGCTGAGTGGAGGAACACCAGAGTCTGTGGCCTGAACTTTAAACTGGAAAGTTTTGATCTCCTCATAGTTAAAAGACTGCAGACTGATTATATCTCCAGTATCCGAGTTTATATTTACGGATGATGATATTGAAACACTTTTATCTAATAACGAATACGTCATCTTTGTATTTTCATCTGAATCTGGATCAAAAGCAGATATTGTATAAATGACGTCACCTACCGGACTGTTCTCTTTCACATAAACATGAATCACCGGTTCTGAGAAGCGAGGAGCGTTGTCATTTACATCAGAAACGTGTACCGTAATAACGCTGGTGCTGGAGAGAGGCGGGGTCCCTTCATCAGTAGCTGTGATGGTGACATTATACTGAGAAGCGCTCTCTCTGTCCAGAGACCCGTCGACCACTAAAGAATAATCGTTTTTGTAGTTTGACTTTAGTTTAAAAGGAACAGACCCAACAATCTTACAGTTGGTAAGTCCGTTTTTACCTCCGTCTATATCAGTTACTGTCACCAAGGCGACCACGGTCCCTATCTCAGCATCCTCCTTGATAGGGCTCATGAGTGACGTCACGGACACCTCAGGAACATTGTCATTGACATCAATAACTTCAACTAACACTTTAGAATAACCACTACGAGGTGAATGACCTTGGTCCGTAGCTTGCACACGTAGCTCATATGCTGCGTTTTGTTCATGATCCAATTTAGATTTTACAGTAATTTCGCCACTTTGTTGATCTATAGAAAACACATCGGCCGAGTCAACACTACCACGTTTGCTAAATGAATAAACAAGTTCACTATTCACACCCTGGTCTAAATCTGTAGCTTCCAGCTTTAATATTGTTGTCCCTAAAGATACATTTTCATTAACACGGACCTTGTAAAGTGGTTTAGCAAATGTTGGTGTGTTATCATTGACATCTATTACGTTAACAATAATCTGTGAAGTCCCGGATCTAGGAGGTTTTCCTCCATCTACAGCGGTCAGAGTGAGCTGGATAACGGGCTGTTTCTCTCGGTCTAAAGCTTTCTGCAGCACTAACTCAGCAGACACACTCTGCTCTCCACCGCTCTGTACATCCAGGGAGAAGTGTTCATTCGGGCTCAGCTTGTAGCTGTTTACCGAGTTACTGCCCGTATCTGCGTCATTACCTATCGGTAATGGATATCTATCTCCAGGTGAAGATAATTCCGAAATATTAAACGTGTGATATTGTTCAAGGAAGATCGGCGCATTGTCATTTGTATCTAAAATATTCACCTCAATGCGGTGGAGCTGCATTGGATCCCTCAGTATGGCCTGTATGTTTAAAGAGCACTTTACCGTAATCGGACAAAGCTCCTCTCGGTCTATCCTCTCGTTAACGAATAGAATCCCCGTTTTTAAATTCGCCTCAAAATACCTCTTACTCTGTCCCGATACAATCCTTAGACCCCTCGACTCCAGTTCCTGAACATTAAGGTTTAAATCCTTAGCCAGATTCCCCACAAACGTGCCTTTGTCCACCTCCTCTGAAACGGAGTAAGAGATCTGCGCTGCAGACCAGTCAAATAAACAAAGCAACGCGATGCACAGGATCCTAACGCGTTCTCTTTGTCTTCGACGACCCATCGCTGCTTGTATAAAGCAACTAATTATTCAAGTAGAATATATTGAAATATCCACCAAGCCTTCAAAACGTGTAAGATAGATCCTGTACTAGCCTCCTGCCCAGCCCTCTCCGTCTCACCACTATTCGAGTGTTTCTCTTCACAAAGCGGTCTGGACTGGTGACACCCGTCTCTATCTCATTCAGAGAGGAGGAGTCATAGAATATCGGCGACTACATTCATTTCTGTGGTCTACAGCGACACCATGTGTTAATGTTGTACATAGTCTATATTACCAACGTAAAATACGGGTATATATTATCGATGTCTGTTTGTAGTAACCAGGCTGATTATTTGACTTGTTAGAATACTGAGAAACTGCAGTAGACCACATCGTGTTGTACATCTACACCCGCAATGCCCGTGCATTTGAAAGGACAACCATTCTATTCAATGCAAAACACAGGGAAAGTAGCTGAAGAAAAGTCAACCTAACATAACTAAATAGATTTTCAGACAGTCATGTTTTGATAACAATGACAAAAGCCATAACAAAGACACACATTGATATACAAAGCTCAAGGAGTTAACAGTGTGATACTGTCAAGACGGCAAATACACAATTCTCAAAAGTTAACGTCCACGTTGAATCTTTTTCATTACACCAGTGAGAAGTATTCATCTAGAAAGAACACTGCCTGCCCCCACCAGCAGAGAGCGATAATGGTTTCAGCACCATGGACAGCACACGGTACGATTTCATCACTTCCTCCTCACCTTTGGAAACAAATATTTACTGTTGAGATGGATAAAGATAAAGTATGCACCATTTAAACTGACAATGTTAAGTGTAATTGAGTAGCCTATATTATTCATCTGTAACATGATGGATGTGTATTTCCTATAGGTCGTAGAAGGTTCTGCCTATTTTCTCACAATACTATACTTACTACAATACCCGACCACAGCGTCAGAGAAAGCCATTCATATGTCATAGAGCAGAGGTATTCAACTCTTACCCGGGGTCCAGAGCATGCTGGTTTTCTGTTCTACCTGATAATAAATTGCACACACCTGGTGAACCCAGGTCTAAATCGGTCCCTGATTAGAGGGGAACAATGAAAAATGCAGTGGAACATGCTTCGAGTTTCAGAGTTGAGTTATGAGGGTCAAAGAGCAAAGAGCATTGAACGCTTGGCGCAAATCCTTCAGCTCTGAAGTTTAGCCCGCTTTCAGAGCCATGGACAGCAACACTCGTTCAGTTAGACAAGGAGGCCATGCGCACAGTGCAAAACAAAGCCAATGTGACAACTCTCGAGTAGAGGGACGTTTTGAAGTAAGATGAACTTAGAAAACAATATTATTTGACTGCAAGTTCAAAAGAGTAAAACATTGATAATTTAAAAGCAAAATCGGCCCAGTTATGTATAAATCTTACCTCCTCTTTGTTGGGTAACGTCTGAGTGCTGTTAAACGTGTCATTTCCATTAATACTGATCAGTTCTGCATCTGCAGGTGGATACGGAGCGGGGAAAACCACTACGTCACTCTTCAGTGTGTCTGAGCTGAAACACACGTCATACTGCTGAGTAGATTTAGAGTAAGACCAGCTTCCGTCAGGGTGTGTGGTGATCATTGGGGCGCTGTACCTTCTGAAACTGTCCTCTGTCCTGTGGCATTTTACAGCTATTAAACTGATGAGGCTCAGTAAAAATATCACTGATACCGAGGAAATGGCGATCAACAAATACAGGTTTAAATCAGAGAAGTTCTCCTCCTTTCTCGGTACATTTCTGAACTGAGTCTGGATTTCACCTGTACTTTCAACCACCACTACATCAATAGACACAGTCGCTGACAGTGAGGGTTCTCCGTTATCACAAACCAACACGACCAACGGGTGAGTTTTCAGGTCATTGTCACTCATTCTCCTCTTAGTCCTCAGTTCCCCGGTGCTGGTTCCGATTCGGAAGAGGTTGGTTCCCTTGGGCTCAGAGATGTGATAAGAAAGCAGCGCATTGTAGCCAGAGTCGGCGTCTACAGCCCTGATCTTGGCCACAAAGTAGCCCGCTTCAGCAGAATAGGGAACGTTCTCAGCGTTAACGGAGCCGTGTTCAGAATAGGGCGCGAGAATCCCAGGACTGTTGTCATTCTCATCCAGGATAAAAACGTTCACAGTCACGTTGCTGCTGAGTGGAGGAACACCAGAGTCTGTGGCCTGAACTTTAAACTGGAAAGTTTTGATCTCCTCATAGTTAAAAGGCTGCAGACTGATTATATCTCCAGTATCCGAGTTTATATTTACGGATGATGATATTGAATTACTTGTATCTAATAACGAATACGTAATCTTTGCGTTTTCTTCAGAATCTCGATCAAAAGCAGATATTGTATAAATGACGTCACCTACAGGACTGTTCTCTTTCACATAAACATTAATCACCGGTTCTGAGAAGCGAGGAGCGTTGTCATTTACATCAGAAACGTGTACAGTAATAACGCTGGTGCTGGAGAGAGGCGGGGTCCCTTCATCAGTAGCTGTGATGGTGACATTATACTGAGAAGCGCTCTCTCTGTCCAGAGGCCCGTCAACCACTAAAGAATAATCGTTTTTATAATTCGACTTCAGTTTAAAAGGAACAGAGCCAGTAAGTTTACAGTTGGTGAGCCCATTTTTACTACTATCTTTATCTGTCACTGTCACTAAGGCGACCACTGTCCCTATCTCAGCATCCTCTTTCACTGGACTCATGAGTGACGTTACTGAGATTTCTGGAGAATTGTCATTGACATCAATAACTTCAACTAATACTTTACAGTGTGTGCTACGAGGTGGAGTGCCTTTGTCTTTAGCTTGAACACGAATCTCAAAAGCGGAGTTAATCTCGTAATCTATACTCCCCTTCACAGTAACTTCTCCAGTTTCAGAGTTAACGGTAAAAACATCCGGGGTGTTTGAACTCCCGCGACCAATAAGAGAATATTCTATTTCACTGTTAATTCCCTCATCTAAATCTGTGGCATTGAGTGCTGCAACAATAGTACCAAATCGCACGTTCTCAGTAACACGAAATTTGTAAAGCTGTTTGTTAAAAACAGGAATATTATCGTTAACGTCTTGCACATTGATAATTATAAGTAACGTCCCGGATCTAGGAGGTTTTCCTCCATCTACAGCGGTCAAAGTGAGCTGGATAACGGGCTGTTTCTCTCGGTCTAAAGCTTTCTGCAGCACTAACTCAGCAGACACACTCTGCTCTCCACCGCTCTGTACATCCAGGGAGAAGTGTTCATTCGGGCTCAGCTTGTAGCTGTTTACCGAGTTACTGCCCGTATCTGCGTCATTCGCTATCGGTAGCGGATATCGCTCACCGGGAAAGGAAGATTCAGCTATGTTGAGTATATGCAATTTCTCGATGAATGATGGTGCATTGTCATTGATGTCTAAAATAGTCACATCAATACGGTGGAGAAGCATAGGATGGCTCAGTATGGCCTGTATGTTTAAAGAGCACTTTACCGTATTTGGACAAAGCTCCTCTCGGTCTATCCTCTCGTTAACGAATAGAATCCCTGTTTTCAAATTTGCCTCAAAATACCTCTTACTCTGTCCTGATACAATCCTTAGACCCCTCGACTCCAGTTCCTGAACATTAAGGTTTAAATCCTTAGCCAGATTCCCCACAAACGTGCCTTTGTCCACCTCCTCTGAAACGGAGTAAGAGATCTGCGCTGCAGACCAGTCAAATAAACAAAGCAACGCGACGCACAGGATCCAAACGCGTTCTCTTTGTCTTCGACGACCCATCGCTGCTTGTACAAGATGAATAAATCCAATAGTAAATAGTCACATATCATTGAAACCTAAAAAACCCGTTATAGAGACCGTGAACAGACCAGCCATTTCCGTCTCACCACCAATCGAGTGTTTCTTTCGACAAAGCTCTCGGGACTGATGACTCAAGTCTTTTTCTCATTCAGAGAGGAGGAGTCATAGAATATAAGCGACTACATTCATTTCTGTGGTCTACAGCGACACCATGTGTAATGTTGTACACAGTCTATATTACTCATGTAAAATAAGAATGTATACTTTTTCACGTGTTATTATCGTTTCACTTGTTAGAATATTGAGACAAACTCCAGTAGACAACATCGTGTTGGATATTCACTACCCAACATGCATGTGTGTTAAACGGAACAACGTTCTATTCAATGCAAAAAGACAGGGAAAGTAGGTGAAGAAATGCCAACCTAATCTAATGAAATAAATATTCAGATTGTCATGTTCTGATAACAATGACAGAAGCCATAACAATCAAGGACGAGTGAAGATGCAAAAAGGACATTGATGTACAAAGCTCAAGAGGTTAACATTGTGATACTATCAAGATTGCTGAAACACTTTTCTCTAACGTAAATTCCACTTTGCATCTATTCCATTACACCAGTGACAAGTATTCATCTAAAAAGAACACTGCCCTAATTAGCAAAGAGCAACAACGGTTGCAGCACCATGGACAGCACTTAGTAAGATTTCAGCTTTGGAAACAAGTAGACACGGTTGAAATGGATAAATATACAGCACGGACCTTTAAGATTACAATGTCAATGGCAATTGTTTAGCCTATAAGATCAAGCTGCAACATGACGCAACTCTGTATTTATCCATTCGTTGTAAACCTTCCTGGCTATTTTCTCAAAACACACTACATACAACTTTTCTGGGATGTGACATATTAAAACATTCCTGAAGCACAACACTATTGTACAGCGTCATAGAAATCCATTCATACGTTATAGCGCATTGAACACCGGGCGCGAATCTTCAGCGTTGAAGTTTAGCTCGCTTTCAGAACCATGGACAGCAACACTCGCTCTATCAAGCCAGTAGACCAGGGTACCCCAACTGTTGGTTTTAGTTGTCCCGTCAAGCTTCCTGAGCTTTTCTTTTTTCTTCACATTTTCATTGTTGGACATAAAATACTGTAACGACAGAAAATGAGCTCCAAGTGATTCTAATTTTGGAAATGTGTTCTCACACATAATAGAGAGACGTGACCGTATACAAATGTAAGCAAGGTTTGAAGTGATTATGTTTCAGTCAAACATTAGATCTGTTTTGGCTAGTTGCAGTCAATATGCAATCTACAAATTCTTTGCAATCATAAATGGCTGGTTCGAGCCCTGAATACTGATTGGCTGACAGCTGTGGTAAATCAGTCCGTATACTACCACGGGTATGACAAAACATTTATTTTTACAGCTCTAATTACATTGGTAACCAGTTTATAAAAGCAATACGGCACCTTGGGGGTTTGTGGCACATGGCCAATATACAACGGTTAAGGGCTGTGGCCAGGCACTTAGCGTTGGGACGTGCATAAGAGCAGCCCTTAGCCATGGTACATTGGCCATATACCACACCCCCTCAGGCCTTATTGCTAATTTTGATCCGGCCCCGATCGTCCGATCAAGTAACAAAATCGTCCAGAGGCTGAATCTAGTTGATGATCCCTGCAGTAGGCCATAGGCGGAGTGTAAAACACATCCAATGTGACTACTCTCGGATGTCTGATTTCAAGGTAAGAGAAACTGAGAAATGCATATTATTTGAATGCAAGGCGTTCAATAGAGGAATATAGATGCAGTACAATTTTATAGAAAATAGGCCCGTTCAGGTGTAGATCTTACCTCCTCTTTGTTGGGTAACGTCTGAGTCCTGTTAAACGTGTCATTTCCATTAATACTGATCAGTTCTGCATCTGCAGGTGGATACGGAGCGGGGAAAACCACTACGTCACTCTTCAGTGTGTCTGAGCTGAAACACACGTCATACTGCTGAGTAGATTTAGAGTAAGACCAGCTTCCGTCAGGGTGTGTGGTGATCATTGGGGCGCTGTACCTTCTGAAACTGTCCTCTGTCCTGTGGCATTTTACAGCTATTAAACTGATGAGGCTCAGTAAAAATATCACTGATACCGAGGAAATGGCGATCAACAAATACAGGTTTAAATCAGAGAAGTTCTCCTCCTTTCTCGGTACATTTCTGAACTGAGTCTGGATTTCACCTGTACTTTCAACCACCACTACATCAATAGACACAGTCGCTGACAGTGAGGGTTCTCCGTTATCACAAACCAACACGACCAACGGGTGAGTTTTCAGGTCATTGTCACTCATTCTCCTCTTAGTCCTCAGTTCCCCGGTGCTGGTTCCGATTCGGAAGGGGTTGGTTCCCTTGGGCTCAGAGATGTGATAAGAAAGCAGCGCATTGTAGCCAGAGTCGGCGTCTACAGCCCTGATCTTGGCCACAAAGTAGCCCGCTTCAGCAGAATAGGGAACGTTCTCAGCGTTAACGGAGCCGTGTTCAGAATAGGGCGCGAGAATCCCAGGACTGTTGTCATTCTCATCCAGGATAAAAACGTTCACAGTCACGTTGCTGCTGAGTGGAGGAACACCAGAGTCTGTGGCCTGAACTTTAAACTGGAAAGTTTTGATCTCCTCATAGTTAAAAGACTGCAGACTGATTATATCTCCAGTGTCCGAGTTTAAATTTACTGATGATGATATTGAAACACTTTTATCTAATAACGAATACGTCATCTTTGTATTTTCATCTGAATCTGGATCAAAAGCAGATATTGTATAAATGACGTCACCTACAGGACTGTTCTCTTTCACATAAACATGAATCACCGGTTCTGAGAAGCGAGGAGCGTTGTCATTTACATCAGAAACGTGTACTGTAATAACGCTGGTGCTGGAGAGAGGCGGGGTCCCTTCATCAGTAGCTGTGATGGTGACATTATACTGAGAAGCGCTCTCTCTGTCCAGAGGCCCGTCGACCACTAAAGAATAATCGTTTTTATAATTCGACTTCAGGTTAAAAGGAACAGAGCCAGTAAGTTTACAGTTGGTGAGGCCATTTTTACTACTATCTTTATCTGTCACTGTCACTAAGGCGACCACTGTCCCTATCTCAGCATCCTCTTTCACTGGACTCATGAGTGACGTTACTGAGATTTCTGGGGAATTGTCATTGACATCAATAACTTCAACTAATACTTTACCGTGTGCACTACGACGAGAATGCCCTTGATCAGTCGCTTGAACTCTTATTTCGTATGAAGGACTTTCTTCATAATCCAAATTCCCTTTTATTGTAAGTTCACCCGTGTCTGAATTGATGCTAAACATAATGGATGGGTCCCAATTACCCCGTTTAAAGAAAGAGTACACTATTTTACTATTTACGCCCTCGTCTAAATCTGTTGCAAAGAGAGTTAGTATAGCTGTCCCAAAATGTGCATTTTCATGGACACGTACTTTATAAAGCGACCGGGAAAAAATTGGAGAATTATCATTGACATCTATTACGTTAACAATGATCTGTAACGTCCCGGATCTAGGAGGTTTTCCTCCATCTACAGCGGTCAGAGTGAGCTGGATAACGGGCTGTTTCTCTCGGTCTAAAGCTTTCTGCAGCACTAACTCAGCAGACACACTCTGCTCTCCACCGCTCTGTACATCCAGGGAGAAGTGTTCATTCGGGCTCAGCTTGTAGCTGTTTACCGAGTTACTGCCCGTATCTGCGTCATTCGGTATCGGTAGCAGGTATCTCTCACCGGGAGAAGCTAATTCAGTAACATTCAAATGATGTATTTTTTCAAGAAAAGACGGAGCATTGTCGTTAACATCAATAATATTCACCTCAATGCGGTGGAGCTGCATTGGATCCCTCAGTATGGCCTGTATGTTTAAAGAGCACTTTACCGTAATCGGACAAAGCTCCTCTCGGTCTATCCTCTCGTTAACGAATAGAATCCCCGTTTTTAAATTCGCCTCAAAATACCTCTTACTCTGTCCTGATACAATCCTTAGACCCCTCGACTCCAGTTCCTGAACATTAAGGTTTAAATCCTTAGCCAGATTCCCCACAAACGTGCCTTTGTCCACCTCCTCTGAAACGGAGTAAGAGATCTGCGCTGCAGACCAGTCAAATAAACAAAGCAACGCGACGCACAGGATCCAAACGCGTTCTCTTTGTCTTCGACGACCCATCGCTGCTTGTACAAAATGAATTAGTCCAACAGAAAATAGTGGCATATGCTTGAAAACGTAAAAATCCGTTATAGAGACCGTGAACAGCCCAGCCATTTCCGTCTCACCACCAATCGAGTGTTTCTTTCGACAAAGCTCTCGGGACTGATGACTCAAGTCTTTTTCTCATTCAGAGAGGAGGAGTCATAGAATATAAGCGACTACATTCATTTCTGTGGTCTACAGCGACACCATGTGTAATGTTGTACACAGTCTATATTACTCATGGACAATTAGACCGTTGGCCTATTATTTCACTTGTTTTTAGAATACGATGATAAACTCCAACATCGTGTTAGACATTCACTACCCGAAATGCATGTGTATTAAAAGGACACGCGTTCTTCTCATGGCAAAACACAGGGAAAGTAGGTGAAGGCAAGTCAACCTAACATAATGAAAAATATGTTCAGATAGTCATGTTTTGATAACAATGACAGAAGCCATAACAAAGACACACATTGATGTACAAAGCTCAAGAGGTTAACCGTGTGATATTGTCAAGATTGCTGAAACACTTTTCTCTAACGTAAATTCCACTTTGCATCTATTCCATTACACCAGTGACAAGAATCCATCCAAAAAAGAACACTGCCTCTCATCAGCAATGAGCAACAACGGTTGCTGCACCATGGACAGCACTTGGTAGTACTTCACCTCAGGGAAGAAATATACACTTTGAAATGGATAAATATACAGCACGGACCTTTAGGCTGACAACGTCAATGGTAATCGTGTAGCTGTATGATTAAGCTGCAACATGATGTAACTGAATATTTCCCATACATTGTATAAACTCCTGTCTATTTTCTCAAAATAGCCTACATACAATGTGTTATCTGATCTGACAGATTTCACATTCAGATTACACATCCCTGAAGCGCAACACTATTGGACAGCGCCGTAGAAGTCCAATCATATGTTATAGATCATTAATACGAATCCTCAGCTCTGAAGTATAGCATGCTTTCAGGACCACGGACAGCAAGAATCGCTCAATGAAGAAGGAAGGCCAGACGCACAATGCAAAACAAAACCAATGTGACAACTCTGGAGTGGATGGATGGCTTTCTTCAAGGTAAGAGGAACTTATAAAACAATATTATTTGACTGCAAGGAGTTCAATGGAGTAATAATGATATAATTCAATAGAAAATAGTCAATAGATCTTACCTCCTCTTTGTTGGGTAACGTCTGAGTGCTGTTAAACGTGTCATTTCCATTTATACTGATCAGTTCTGCATCTGCAGGTGGATACGGAGCGGGGAAAACCACTACGTCACTCTTCAGTGTGTCTGAGCTGAAACACACGTCATACTGCTGAGTAGATTTAGAGTAAGACCAGCTTCCGTCAGGGTGTGTGGTGATCATTGGGGCGCTGTACCTTCTGAAACTGTCCTCTGTCCTGTGGCATTTTACAGCTATTAAACTGATGAGGCTCAGTAAAAATATCACTGATACCGAGGAAATGGCGATCAACAAATACAGGTTTAAATCAGAGAAGTTCTCCTCCTTTCTCGGTACATTTCTGAACTGAGTCTGGATTTCACCTGTACTTTCAACCACCACTACATCAATAGACACAGTCGCTGACAGTGAGGGTTCTCCGTTATCACAAACCAACACGACCAACGGGTGAGTTTTCAGGTCATTGTCACTCATTCTCCTCTTAGTCCTCAGTTCCCCGGTGCTGGTTCCGATTCGGAAGAGGTTGGTTCCCTTGGGCTCAGAGATGTGATAAGAAAGCAGCGCATTGTAGCCAGAGTCGGCGTCTACAGCCCTGATCTTGGCCACAAAGTAGCCCGCTTCAGCAGAATAGGGAACGTTCTCAGCGTTAACGGAGCCGTGTTCAGAATAGGGCGCGAGAATCCCAGGACTGTTGTCATTCTCATCCAGGATAAAAACGTTCACAGTCACGTTGCTGCTGAGTGGAGGAACACCAGAGTCTGTGGCCTGAACTTTAAACTGGAAAGTTTTGATCTCCTCATAGTTAAAAGGCTGCAGACTGATTATATCTCCAGTATCCGAGTTTATATTTACGGATGATGATATTGAATTACTTGTATCTAATAACGAATACGTAATCTTTGCGTTTTCTTCAGAATCTCGATCAAAAGCAGATATTGTATAAATGACGTCACCTACAGGACTGTTCTCTTTCACATAAACATGAATCACCGGTTCTGAGAAGCGAGGAGCGTTGTCATTTACATCAGAAACGTGTACTGTAATAACGCTGGTGCTGGAGAGAGGCGGGGTCCCTTCATCAGTAGCTGTGATGGTGACATTATACTGAGAAGCGCTCTCTCTGTCCAGAGGCCCGTCGACCACTAACGAATAATAGTTTTTGTAGTTCGATCTCAAATTAAAAGGAACAGACCCAGTAAGCTTACAATTGGTGAGGCCGTTTTTACCTCCGTCTTTATCAGTTACTGTCACCAAGGCGACCACTGTCCCTATCTCAGCATCCTCTTTGACTGGGCTCATGAGGGACGTCACTGATATTTCAGGGACATTGTCATTGACATCAATAACTTCTACTAACACTTTGCAGTACGTTTTCCGTGCGGTGTGGCCTCGGTCCATCGCCTCAGCCCGAATTTCATAGGCGGCAGTTACCTCATGGTCCATAGTTTTCTTAACAGTAATTATGCCTGTATCTGAATTTATAGCAAATGTATCGGAGTGACTTAAACTGCCTCGACCTATTAGTGAGTACATAATCTCGCTATTTACGCCCTCGTCAAGATCCGTCGCGGTGAGAGTTATTATTGCTGTACCAGATGAAACGTTTTCAGGAACGCTAACCTTATAAAGTGGTTTGCTAAATGAAGGTGCATTATCATTAACGTCTTCCACATTTACTGTGATCAGTAATGTCCCGGATCTAGGAGGTTTTCCTCCATCTACAGCGGTCAAAGTGAGCTGGATAACGGGCTGTTTCTCTCGGTCTAAAGCTTTCTGCAGCACTAACTCAGCAGACACACTCTGCTCTCCACCGCTCTGTACATCCAGGGAGAAGTGTTCATTCGGGCTCAGCTTGTAGCTGTTTACCGAGTTACTGCCCGTATCTGCGTCATTCGCTATCGGTAGTGGATATCGCTCACCAGGAAATGCCGCCTCGGTGATATTAAGTATATGTATTCTTTCGAGGAAAGATGGTACATTATCATTTATGTCTAAAATATGAATTTCAACTCGGTGGAGCTGAGTAGGATGGCTCAATATGGCTTCTATATTTAAGGAGCACTTCACCGTATTTGGACAAAGCTCCTCTCTGTCTATCCTCTCCTCAACGAACATAATTCCTGTCTTCAAATTAGCCTCAAAATACCTCTTCTTATGTCCCGATACAATCCTTAGACCCCTCGACTCCAGTTCCTGAACATTAAGGTTTAAATCCTTAGCCAGATTCCCCACAAACGTGCCTTTGTCCACCTCCTCTGAAACGGAGTAAGAGATCTGCGCTGCAGACCAGTCAAATAAACAAAGCAACGCGACGCACAGGATCCAAACGCGTTCTCTTTGTCTTCGACGACCCATCGCTGCTTGGGCAAAACAACTGAATCCAAGTAATGGTTTTGTACCCATGAAAACTCTCGAATATTCCGGTATAAGCCAGAGATCCTGTACAGCCCAGCCCTCTCCGTCTCACCACCATTCGAGTTTCTCTTCACAAAGCTCTCGAGACTGGTGGCTGACGCAGTTCTTTTTGAGAGAGAGAGAATTAGAGTCTTAGGATATGAATGACTTCTCTCCTATCTGTGGTCTATAGCGACACCACGTGTTACTATTTATTTGTTTCGTTTCATTTTATATACCATAGTATGACTTTTTGCGATAGTAACCACATATTAAAAGATAACTGGGAGAAACCAGCGAGCAACGTTGACTCAAATGTTAATCAATCCCTTCATGCATCAAATAGTTCAATTTGAATACACGTGCTCATGATCAGTAGTACAGAGGTGGGAACAAATAATGGGGAACACTTCAAACGAGTGTTGACAGTCGTACACAGTGGCGGAGTTGAAAGTGGACATGTTCAAAGCTTTCGAGCAGTCAAGAAACCAAAATAAAGTATGATCGACTTAAAAGAAACGGAATAACAAAATATACAAATGGATTGTTAGATAAAAAATACACATCTTTCAAAACAAACGTCGTAAATCACTTGAGTGAATGCATTGCACTTTCAACAACGAAAAGCATGTATCAAAATAGGCCTCTGTCCATGAAAACCATTTCAGCAACTTTGACAGATTCCGGACTTTCACAGCAATGTCCAAACAACAATTCGTCTGACGTCAAGCCAATATATATTACATGTTCTCAAACGATATATTACAACACAGCTACTACCATATAAACTAACTGACCTCATGATACCATATAAACTAACTGACCTCATGATACCATATAAGCTTTTGCCAAATGTCGGTCATTTTGACAACTGACACAATAAGGAACTTTCTTGCATTTTGAGACACAAAAGCAAAAGATTGTCCATAGATCTTACCTCCTCTTTGTTGGGTAACGTCTGAGTACTGTTAAACGTGTCATTTCCATTAATACTGATCAGTTCTGCATCTGCAGGTGGATACGGAGCGGGGAAAACCACTACGTCACTCTTCAGTGTGTCTGAGCTGAAACACACGTCATACTGCTGAGTAGATTTAGAGTAAGACCAGCTTCCGTCAGGGTGTGTGGTGATCATTGGGGCGCTGTACCTTCTGAAACTGTCCTCTGTCCTGTGGCATTTTACAGCTATTAAACTGATGAGGCTCAGTAAAAATATCACTGATACCGAGGAAATGGCGATCAACAAATACAGGTTTAAATCAGAGAAGTTCTCCTCCTTTCTCGGTACATTTCTGAACTGAGTCTGGATTTCACCTGTACTTTCAACCACCACTACATCAATAGACACAGTCGCTGACAGTGAGGGTTCTCCGTTATCAGAAACCAACACGACCAACGGGTGAGTTTTCAGGTCATTGTCACTCATTCTCCTCTTAGTCCTCAGTTCCCCGGTGCTGGTTCCGATTCGGAAGAGGTTGGTTCCCTTGGGCTCAGAGATGTGATAAGAAAGCAGCGCATTGTAGCCAGAGTCGGCGTCTACAGCCCTGATCTTGGCCACAAAGTAGCCCGCTTCAGCAGAATAGGGAACGTTCTCAGCGTTAACGGAGCCGTGTTCAGAATAGGGCGCGAGAATCCCAGGACTGTTGTCATTCTCATCCAGGATAAAAACGTTCACAGTCACGTTGCTGCTGAGTGGAGGAACACCAGAGTCTGTGGCCTGAACTTTAAACTGGAAAGTTTTGATCTCCTCATAGTTAAAAGACTGTAGACTGATTATATCTCCAGTATCCGAGTTTATATTTACGGATGATGATATTGAAACACTTTTATCTAATAACGAATACGTCATCTTTGTATTTTCATCTGAATCTGGATCAAAAGCAGATATTGTAAAAATGACGTCTCCTACCGGACTGTTCTCTTTCACATAAACATGAATCACCGGTTCTGAGAAGCGAGGAGCGTTGTCATTTACATCAGAAACGTGTACTGTAATAACGCTGGTGCTGGAGAGAGGCGGGGTCCCTTCATCAGTAGCTGTGATGGTGACATTATACTGAGAAGCGCTCTCTCTGTCCAGAGGCCCGTCGACCACTAACGAATAATAGTTTTTGTAGTTCGATCTCAAATTAAAAGGAACAGACCCAGTAAGCTTACAATTGGTGAGGCCATTTTTACCTCCGTCTTTATCAGCTACTGTCACCAAGGCGACCACTGTCCCTATCTCAGCATCCTCTTGGACTGGGCTCATGAGTGACGTCACCAATATTTCAGGGACATTGTCATTGACATCAATAACTTCAACTAACACTTTACCGTGTACACTACGGGGGGAGGAGCCTTGGTCTGTCGCCTGCACTCGAATTTCATATGCAGGACTTCCCTCATAATCCAAATTCCCCCTGACCATAATTTCACCTGTTTCTGAATTTATATCAAATAAAACAGACGGGTTCAAGTTCGCACGTTTGATAAAGGAATATTCAATCTTACCGTTAAGCCCTTCATCTAAATCTGTGGCAATAAGTTTTACGACTACAGTTCCAAACGGAGCATTTTCATTTACTCGGACTTTATACAGCGGTTTGCTAAAAGTGGGTGTGTTATCATTGACATCAATCACGTTAACAATGATCTGTAATGTCCCGGATCTAGGAGGTTTTCCTCCATCTACTGCGGTCAGTGTGAGCTGGATAAAGGGCTGTTTCTCTCGGTCTAAAGCTTTCTGCAGCACTAACTCAGCAGACACACTCTGCTCTCCACCGCTCTGTACATCCAGGGAGAAGTGTTCATTCGGGCTCAGCTTGTAGCTGTTTACCGAGTTACTGCCCGTATCTGCGTCAACTGCGAGAGGAAGCAAATATCGTTCGCCCTTTGATGATGACTCAGACATATTAAATGTGTGCAATGTTTCATCAAAGGCCGGCGCATTGTCATTTATGTCTAAAATATTCACCTCAATGCGGTGGAGAAGCATAGGATGGCTCAGTATGGCCTCTATGTTTAAAGAGCACTTTACCGTATTTGGACAAAGCTCCTCTCTGTCAATTCTCTCGTTAACGTACAGAATCCCCGTTTTCAAATTAGCCTCAAAATACATCTTGCTATGTCCGGATACAATCCTTAGACCCCTCGACTCCAGTTCCTGAACATTAAGGTTTAAATCCTTAGCGAGATTCCCCACAAACGTGCCTTTGTCCACCTCCTCTGAAACGGAGTAAGAGATCTGCGCTGCAGACCAGTCAAATAAACAAAGCAACGCGACGCACAGGATCCAAACGCGTTCTCTTTGTCTTCGACGACCCATCGCTGCTTGTATAAAGCAAATTATATCAGAGTTAAAGTCACATAGGGCCTATCAATTAAAACCAGAAAAATCCGTTATGATAGAGATCCACACAACCCAGCCATGCGTCTCACGATCATTCGAGTGTTTCTCATGACAATGCGCTCGGGACAGGCGTCGATTGTATTTTATTCAGAGGAGGAGTCTTGGATTATCAGTGACTTCTCTCCGATCTGTGGTCTACAGCGACACCATGCGTTGCTTATTGATTGTTTTTATTGATATCACTGACTTTTGTGATGGTAGTCAGGAAATGCCAAATATGACTGTATATTAATCATTGACCAATGTCTCAAATCTGAAACCATCACGTGATATCGTCCAATTTGAATACATGTGCTCGTGATAAGAACTGCATAATGTGAAGTGAAAAACACTGGGGAACATGTCATGATGAAATGACTGTACTTAGGTAGGAACAGTGTTGATAAAGGTTTGTGATAAGGACAGCTGTTAGTGAGTGAATCAACCAATTTGATTGTCTATATATGAAACTGCCAGATGTCGTTTTCAAGGGGGAGACAAGTAGAGAGATAAAAATGTATATTTAAACCAACTTTTTACATCACTAGAATAGTCCAATTCCACTGTCAATACATAATAGCAAAAAGCCAAATAGTCCTTTACCACCCAAAACAGAAGACCAATGACCGTTTCAGCACCATGGACAGTGACCTCCCTTTCACGGAAAGGTTATTTTGCACATTAACCTAGCTATTTATGCTAATATGTCTATATTATTTTATGACATCAATCACTAAATTCACCTTGAAAACACATGTGTCATACCTATGAATTAAACACATAAATATTAGTGCAGTGTATTACTCTTACCTCCTCTTTGTTGGGTAACGTCTGAGTCCTGTTAAACGTGTCATTTCCATTTATACTGATCAGTTCTGCATCTGCAGGTGGATACGGAGCGGGGAAAACCACTACGTCACTCTTCAGTGTGTCTGAGCTGAAACACACGTCATACTGCTGAGTAGATTTAGAGTAAGACCAGCTTCCGTCAGGGTGTGTGGTGATCATTGGGGCGCTGTACCTTCTGAAACTGTCCTCTGTCCTGTGGCATTTTACAGCTATTAAACTGATGAGGCTCAGTAAAAATATCACTGATACCGAGGAAATGGCGATCAACAAATACAGGTTTAAATCAGAGAAGTTCTCCTCCTTTCTCGGTACATTTCTGAACTGAGTCTGGATTTCACCTGTACTTTCAACCACCACTACATCAATAGACACAGTCGCTGACAGTGAGGGTTCTCCGTTATCACAAACCAACACGACCAACGGGTGAGTTTTCAGGTCATTGTCACTCATTCTCCTCTTAGTCCTCAGTTCCCCGGTGCTGGTTCCGATTCGGAAGAGGTTGGTTCCCTTGGGCTCAGAGATGTGATAAGAAAGCAGCGCATTGTAGCCAGAGTCGGCGTCTACAGCCCTGATCTTGGCCACAAAGTAGCCCGCTTCAGCAGAATAGGGAACGTTCTCAGCGTTAACGGAGCCGTGTTCAGAATAGGGCGCGAGAATCCCAGGACTGTTGTCATTCTCATCCAGGATAAAAACGTTCACAGTCACGTTGCTGCTGAGTGGAGGAACACCAGAGTCTGTGGCCTGAACTTTAAACTGGAAAGTTTTGATCTCCTCATAGTTAAAAGACTGCAGACTGATTATATCTCCAGTATCCGAGTTTATATTTACAGATGATGATATTGAATTACTTGTATCTAATAACGAATACGTCATCTTTGCATTTTCATCTGAATCTGAGTCAAAAGCAGATATTGTATAAATGACGTCTCCTACCGGACTGTTCTCTTTCACATAAACATTCATCACCGGTTCTGAGAAGCGAGGAGCGTTGTCATTTACATCAGAAACGTGTACTGTAATAACGCTGGTGCTGGAGAGAGGCGGGGTCCCTTCATCAGTAGCTGTGATGGTGACATTATACTGAGAAGCGCTCTCTCTGTCCAGAGGCCCATCAACCACTAACGAATAATAGTTTTTATAGTTTGTCTCCAGTTTAAATGGGACTTTATTCACAATATCACAATTCACTATTCCATTTTTGCCATCATCTTTATCGAGGACTGACACTAGAGCGATGGCAGTGGCCATCTTAGCGTTCTCCTTCACCGTGTCTAAGAGTGACGTCACAGAGATCTCAGGGGCATTGTCATTCATATCCATAACCTCTATCAATAATTTAGAGTGAGACGTCATGGGGGGTTGTGCACCGTCATGAGCTTGTATACGGAGCTCAAAAGCGTTGTCTTTCTCGAAGTCAATATTTCCTTTTACTGTTATCACTCCAGTCCGTTGATTCATTTGAAAAATGTTCAACACGTAATCTTGGTCTTTTTGTCTTAGGGAGTAAACGACTTCACCATTTGTTCCTTCGTCTGCGTCTGTCGCATTCAGAGTTATTACTGTCGTGCCAATTGGAATGTTTTCAAAAACACGAGTCTTATACAAATAACTGCTAAAAACCGGAGCGTTATCATTGATGTCCAAAACATTAACTACAATCTCTGATGTGGCCGACCTCGGTGGGTTGCCACCATCTACAGCGGTCAGTGTGAGCTTTATAACGGGCTGTTTCTCTCGATCTAAAGCTTTCTGCAGCACTAACTCAGCAGACATACTCTCTCCTCCCTTATGCACCGCTAAAGAAAAATAATCATTTGTGCTCAGCTTATATGTGCCCAATGCATTTTTACCACTATCGGCATCAGACGCTTCAGACAGTGGGAACCTCGCCCCTGGTAAAGTGTTTTCTGTAATATCTAAGACCTGTGACTTCGTCCTAAAAGACGGAGCATTATCATTAACATCTAAAATAGTGATTTCTAGACGGTAAAGCTTCAACGGACTGTTTATAACGGCCTCTACACTGACTGTACATTTCGGAGCCTTCACACAGAGCTCCTCTCTGTCTATCCTCTCATTCACATAGAGAACACCAGTCTTTAGATTTACCTCGAAATACTTTCTCTTGGACCCGGTGACAATCTGAAACATACGCGACTCCAAATCCTGGACATTGAGGTTTAGATCCTTAGCGATATTTCCCACAGAAGTCCCCGGGTTTACCTCCTCTGAGACGGAATAGGAGAGCTGCCCAGACACCGCTTCCCAGTAACACTCCAGCAGCACAAGCACTACATACGTCACAATAGAGCTCCTTCTGTTCGGTAAAGACATCATTCCATCGAATGTCAGCAACGCATAGATCCGAAGAGATTAGTATCCTTGAAAAAATCTTAGCATAGAAAATATATGTATCAAATCCAGCTGAATTTGTAAGCGGTAAACACCGGTATGGCCTGAGACCACCGTCTCTCTCTCGTCTGGCGTCTCTTTTTAACAAAGCCCCCAAAAATCTCCTCACTCTCTGAAACTGGGAGGGACCTCGAGACTCGAAATAATATCTCAATGGCACGGTCAACAGTGACGCCACGTGGGGAACGTACCAGCTTACAGTAACTCAGAAGATCCCAATACCTTCCATGACACCCATCCAAACACAATAGAAGCATGACGACCATCACTTCTGAACATGCATGTATGTGATGTTTCATATGAAAAGATATAAAACATAGTCAGGGCAACAAAAGCGTATCCAGTACATTACGTGAAACAACAGGCAAAAGCAGGTAGTCAAGACCGTGATATATTTCAGAACCATGGGCAGCGCCTATATGTTCATCTTGACAGCGAGCAAAAGAGCGCGGCATTTATCCAACTTGAACAGGCAGGAAGCTGTATATTATTTAACTGAACATGCAAATGAGATAGAGAAGAAAAGTTCAACGTCATCCAAAGACATTGAGAAAAACAACAAAGCAACAAAACAGGCTAACTAAAGGATGGATTTCTGGGTAATGTGAAACTATAGATCTTACCTCCTCTTTGTTGGGTAACGTCTGAGTCCTGTTAAACGTGTCATTTCCATTAATACTGATCAGTTCTGCATCTGCAGGTGGATACGGAGCGGGGAAAACCACTACGTCACTCTTCAGTGTGTCTGAGCTGAAACACACGTCATACTGCTCAGTAGATTTAGAGTAAGACCAGCTTCCGTCAGGGTGTGTGGTGATCATTGGGGCGCTGTACCTTCTGAAACTGTCCTCTGTCCTGTGGCATTTTACAGCTATTAAACTGATGAGGCTCAGTAAAAATATCACTGATACCGAGGAAATGGCGATCAACAAATACAGGTTTAAATCAGAGAAGTTCTCCTCCTTTCTCGGTACATTTCTGAACTGAGTCTGGATTTCACCTGTACTTTCAACCACCACTACATCAATAGACACAGTCGCTGACAGTGAGGGTTCTCCGTTATCAGAAACCAACACGACCAACGGGTGAGTTTTCAGGTCATTGTCACTCATTCTCCTCTTAGTCCTCAGTTCCCCGGTGCTGGTTCCGATTCGGAAGAGGTTGGTTCCCTTGGGCTCAGAGATGTGATAAGAAAGCAGCGCATTGTAGCCAGAGTCGGCGTCTACAGCCCTGATCTTGGCCACAAAGTAGCCCGCTTCAGCAGAATAGGGAACGTTCTCAGCGTTAACGGAGCCGTGTTCAGAATAGGGCGCGAGAATCCCAGGACTGTTGTCATTCTCATCCAGGATAAAAACGTTCACAGTCACGTTGCTGCTGAGTGGAGGAACACCAGAGTCTGTGGCCTGAACTTTAAACTGGAAAGTTTTGATCTCCTCATAGTTAAAAGACTGCAGACTGATTATATCTCCAGTATCTGAGTTTAAATTGACCATTGTAGACAGCGGTGCTGATTTGCCGTTACTCTCTAAGAATGAGTAGGTCACTTGGCCATTTTCATTGACGTCAGAATCAAGTGCAGACACGGTTTTAATGACATCTACTGGACTGTTCTCTTTCACATAAACATTAATCACCGGTTCTGAGAAGCGAGGAGCGTTGTCATTTACATCAGAAACGTGTACAGTAATAACGCTGGTGCTGGAGAGAGGCGGGGTCCCTTCATCAGTAGCTGTGATGGTGACATTATACTGAGAAGCGCTCTCTCTGTCCAGAGGCCCGTCAACCACTAACGAATAATAGTTTTTATAGTTTGTCTCCAATTTAAAAGGGACATCATTAGCAATTTCACACTTCACTATTCCATTTTTGCCACCATCTCTATCGAGGACGGACACGAGAGCAATAGCAGTGCCCATCTTGGCGTTCTCCTTCACTGTGTCTAAGAGTGACGTCACCGTGATCTCAGGTGCATTGTCGTTGAGGTCCACCACCTCTACCAACACTTTACAGTGAGCTGCCATCGGGGGCTGGCCTCTGTCACTCGCCTGCGCATGAATCTCAAAGGCAGGACTTTCCTCAAAATCAACCGTGCCTTTAACTGTTATTGTTCCCGTTTTAGAATCGATTTGAAACCTATCTAATATGTGATCTTGGCCTTTAGTTCTAAGAGAGTACACTATTTCACTGTTTGTGCCCTCATCGATATCATTTGCATTCACATTTATTACTGTTGTTCCTATGGGCACGTTCTCGAAAACACGAGTCTTATACAACGAGTTACTGAATATGGGACGGTTATCATTAATATCTAAAACATTTATTTTGATTTCTGACGTGCCAGACTTCGGTGGATTTCCTCCATCAACAGCGGTCAGTGTGAGCTTTATAACGGGCTGTTTCTCTCGGTCTAAAGCTTTCTGCAGCACTAACTCAGCAGACACACTCTCTCCTCCTTTGTGAATATCAAGAGAGAAATATTCATTAGGACTAAGCTTGTATGTACTAACAGTATTCTTTCCAACATCGACATCAGACGCTTCTAAGAGAGAGAATTTCGCTCCCGGTAATGTACTCTCAGCAATGTCCATACTTTGTGATTTTTCTGCAAAAGACGGAGCATTATCATTAACATCTAAAATAGTGATTTCTAGACGGTAAAGCTTCAACGGACTGTTTATAACGGCCTCTACACTGACTGTACATTTCGGAGCCTTCACACAGAGCTCCTCTCTGTCTATTCTCTCATTCACATAGAGAACACCAGTCTTTAGATTTACCTCGAAATACTTTCTCTTGGACCCGGTGACAATCTGAAACATACGCGACTCCAAATCCTGGACATTGAGGTTTAGATCCTTAGCGATATTTCCCACAGAAGTCCCCGGGTTTACCTCCTCTGAGATGGAATAGGAGAGCTGCCCAGACACCGCTTCCCAGTAACACTCCAGCAGCACAAGCACTACATACGTCACAATAGAGCTCCTTCTGTTCGGTAAAGACATCATTCCATCCAACGTTGTGCCGAGCATTGATGCAAAAATAGAAATATCAGAAAAAAAATCAAAGCACAGAAAATATGTCTCAAATCCAGCTGAATTACAACATGGTAAATGTTTTGGCCTCCAACCACCGTCTCTCTCGTCTTGCTTCTTTCTGTAACAAAGCCCGGAGAAATCTCCTCACCCCGTGAAACTGGGAGGGGACTCGAAACTCGAATGTAATATCTCAATGCCTGGTCAACAGTGACGCCACGTGGTAATATTGAAGCGTACACCACATTAGAAAACCACATTAACCAATGACATCCATCCACAAATAAGCATTGTGGGAACAATATAGCCTAATTGTATGGCAAGATTTACTAGAAAACACCGAGATGAAACCAAGTTAAGAGGGGTATTTTACGAAGCAGGTTTGAGGAGTTGGCGAGGTAACTTTGGTCAACTGTGAGTTCAATTTGGGATAATATCCAAATGTGGCTCACCTTTTAGCCAGGTACATTTATATGGCAACGAATTATTCAGAACTAACATGCTGCGGGGCAGGCTAACTCACGGCTAACTCCACTTCCCCTGAATGAAATGACTGATCCGCGAGTCAAGGACCATTACATCAGTATCCCTCCCTCTGGCAAAGATTGCGTCATCATCCCCCTCTTTGAGGAAGACAACTTATTAAATATTTTATTCATCAAATGTATTTTTTTCTGTGTTAAAAAATAGTCATGTTAAAATATATAACTTTACACATTTAGTAATGACAGAATGGATTTTAAACTTCACGCACACTAACCACGTTTCCATCCAACCATTTCATTACATTACTCATTGTGAAGGAGAAGTCCAGTAGCAACACGACTCAGGCTGGTTCGCAGAGTAGCCCTCTACAAGATCATAACTAGACTATTCATCAACCATCTCCCTGGCCACCTTCCCCTGATCAAGCCATGAACTGCCCCTCTCCATATTTGGAGGATGCATGCACTCAAAGACTTGGCCTCTATTGGTTGACCTGCTGGCTACTCATGATGTTGAATTGCTTGTTTGTTTTTTGCTTTTGAAGCGCTTTGAGATTCTTCAAATATATACAAAAAGTATTTCAGCAGATTTCGTGCGTTTTTGTGCGTTTTTGTGTGGCTTAATTCGTGTGAAAAGACACACATTTGCGAGACTTAATTCGTAGTAAAATAAAAAAAAATGTGCGACTTCATTCATAGGAAAATCCATTTTTTGGGGGCAAACTTCAGTTCAATCTTTTGAAAGTTATTGGTGCAATGCATTTTGTTCTAGACTAAATCTGCTCAAAAACATTTTGTACATATTTACAGGAATGGACTTTGAGATTGTCACCATGACACATCAGGAAAATTGGTCTTCTCACAAAATGTTCTGTAGCGTCCGAACGGTTTGGCCTAAAAACTATTATGACCCATCTATGGAAAGATGAGACTCTCCCGAACATGACGAGGCTCTATGTCCTCCACAATTATGCACAAATATCGGTATAGCCGATCTGCCAACTTCTGTCTGTAGCGTCTGAACTGTTTGGCCTACAAACTAACATACTCCTCTATGCAAAGGTGACTCATGAACACGTACACGTCGGTTATTTTGCTCTAGGTCAACCATAGGCCTCACAATCCTCGTCTTAAGGTCCCCGGTACCAGTTGTAAAAAGTAATCGAAGTACAGTTCCAGTCAAAAGTTTAGAGACACCTACTCATTCAAGGGTTTTTCTGAATTTTTACTATTTTCTACATTGTAGAATAATAGTGAAGACATAAAAAAATATGAAATAAAACATATGGAATCATGAAGTACCAAAAAAAGGTCAATCAAATCAAAATATATTTTACATTTTTGTTTCTTCAAAGTAGCCACACTTCGCCTTGATAACAGCTTTCCACATTCTTGGCATTCTCTCAACCAGCTTCATGAGGAATGCTTTTCCAACAGTCCTGAAGGAGTTCCCACATATGCTGAGCACTTGTTGGCTGCTTTTCCTTCACTCTGCGGTCCAGCTCATTGCAAACCATCTCAATTCAATTGAGTTTGGGTGATTGTGGAGGCCAGGTTATCTGATGCAGCACTCCATCCATCTCCTTGGTCAAATATCCCTTACACAGCCTGGAGGTGGGTTTTAGGTCATTGTCCTGTTGAATAACAAATTATAGTCCCACTAAGCACAAACCAGATGAGATGGCGCATTGCTGCAGAATGCTGTGGAAGCCATGCTGGTTAAGTGTGCCTTGAATTCTAAATAAATCACTGACAGTGTCACCAGCAAAGCCCCCCCCCCCCCCACACCATCACACCTCCTCCTCCATGCTTCACGGTGGGAACCACACATGTGGAGATCATCCATTCACCTACTCTGCGTCTCACAAAGACACAGTGGTTGGAACCAAAAATCCCAAATTTGGACTCATCAGACCAAAGGACAGATTTCTACCAGTCTAATGTTAATTGCTCGTGTTTCTTGGCCCAAGCAAGTCTCTTTTTCTTATCGGTGTCCTTTAGTAGTGGTTTCTTTGCAGCAATTCGACCATGAAGGCCTGATTCACACAGTCTCCTCTGAAAAGTTGATGTTGAGATGTGTCTGTTACCTGAACACTGTGAAGCATTTATTTGGGCTGCAATCTGAAGTGCAGTTAACTCTAATTAACTTGTTCTCTGCAGCAGAGGTAACTCTGGGTCTTCCTTTCCTGTGGCGGTCCTCATGAGAGCCAGTTTCATCATAGCGCTTGATGGTTTTGCAACTGAACTTGCATAAACGTTCAAAGATTTTGAAATTTGGCCTCACGAGTGGCGCAGGCATCTAAGGCACTGCATCGCAGTGCTAGCTGTGCCACTAGAGATTCTGGGTTTGAGTCCAGGCTGCGACCGGGAGACCCATGGGGCGGTGCACAATTGTCCCAACGTCGTCCGGGTTAGGGGAGGGATTGGCCGGCAGAGATGTTCTTGTCCCATCATGCTGACACGGTCGCCAGGTGTACGGTGTTTCCTCCGACACATTGGTGCAGCTGGCTTCCGGGTTAAGTGGGCATTGTGTCAAGAAGCAGTGCAGCTTGGTTGGGTTGTGTTTTGGAGGACGCACGACTCTCGACCTTTGCCTCTCCCGAGTACGTACGGGAGTTGCTGCGATAAGAAAAGACTAACTACCAATTGGATACCATGAAAATGGAGTAAAAAAAATATATATTTTTTGTTTGTTTATATTAAGCATTGACTGACCTTCATGTCTTAAAGTAATTGATGGACTGTCGTTTCTCTTTGCTTAGTTGAGCTGTTCTTGCCATAATATGGACTTGGTCTTTTACCAAATAGGGCTATCTTCTGTTGTCACAACACAACTGATTGGCTCAAACGCATTAAGAAGGAAAGAAATTCCACAAATTAAATTTTAACAAGAACACCTCTTAATTGAAATGCATTCCAGGTGACTACCTCATGAAGCTGGTTGAGAGAATGCCAAGAGTGTGCAAAGCTGTCATCAAGGCAAAGGGTGGCTAGTTTGAAGAATCCAAATTCAAAAAAATATTTTAATTTGTTTTACACTTTTTTGTTTACTACATAATTCCATATGTGTTATTACATTGTTTTGATGGCTTAACCATTATTCTACAATGTAGAAAATAGAAAAATTCTGAAAAACCCCTTGAATGAGTAGGTGTGTCCAAACTTTTGACTGGTTCTGTATTTATAGCGACTGTTTAAGGACGAAAATAAGGGGATAAATACATGTAAAAAAGAAAATGTATATATTTTTTCCAGATTTTTCTTATATCTCTCAGATAAAGGACAGACACTTCAGAACAAACTTCCTTTCGATTTTTTGGGGACTATTTGTTGCTCCATGTAGTGAATCTGTTATTCAATGCATTTGCTGTTATTCAATGCATTCAATGCATTTTTATGGGCTAATAGCAGTAAGCACTCCGGCTTAGACAGGGCTTAGACTCTATGAGGGTTGTTATTTTCATTCGGTACATGGGAATTTAACAGTAAAATATATTTTTATGTGCACTACATTATTACGCACAGCTTTTTATCCGCAAAAAGTCAGTTTGATTGAAACACATCTCTGGTGGGAATATTGTTTTATTGTATTTATTGTTTTATGCAGATTTTAGAATATTTGCCTGAAAATCTGTAGTAACACTTTAGTATCACCTAAAACAATGATTTTATTGATAGGAGTTGGAAAAAGAGGTGCTTGTGGTTCTGCATTTACACCAAAGTCAGCGTAAACTGTGCCCAACCGTTGCAGATAGCCTAGTGGTTAGAGCGTTGGGTTAGTAACCGGAAGGTTACAAGATCGAATCCCCGAGCTGACAAGGTACAAGTCTGTCGTTCTGCCCCTGAACAAGGCAGTTAACCCACTGTTCCTAGGCAATCATTGAAAATAAGAATTTGTTCTTAACTGACGTGCCTAATAAAAAAATACTTAATTAGCGGCAGGCGGACGAGCAATATCCCCCGTCCTAGTACGGAAGAAGCCTGAGCTGGAAAGTGAAGGTAACTGAATATGGTTAGCTTTAGAAAACCCTGAATACATCTAGCTTGCTTCATACCCCTTAGCTGTTCTGCTAAATTATAGTTCCGACAACCTGCAAAAGAGGGTGAATCGTTTCAGCACCATGGACAGCGCGTCCAAGTTTCTCTTCAACGTGGGAAAATAGTTTAACATCTTAAATATGTCATTCAAATGAGATAACGAAGCAAATAACAACGTTAACCAAAAACATTGAAAATTAAAACAAAGCGACAAAGGACAGAAGGAAAACTAATTTCTGTGTTAAAACTACAGTTCTTACCTCCTCTTTGTTGGGTA
Organism: Salmo trutta; assembly: GCF_901001165.1. Lineage (NCBI taxonomy): Eukaryota > Metazoa > Chordata > Actinopteri > Salmoniformes > Salmonidae > Salmo > Salmo trutta. The sequence goes on along the minus strand of NC_042969.1, from coordinate 17,315,214 downwards.
ACGTCTGAGTCCTGTTAAACGTGTCATTTCCATTAATACTGATCAGTTCTGCATCTGCAGGTGGATACGGAGCGGGGAAAACCACTACGTCACTCTTCAGTGTGTCTGAGCTGAAACACACGTCATACTGCTGAGTAGATTTAGAGTAAGACCAGCTTCCGTCAGGGTGTGTGGTGATCATTGGGGCGCTGTACCTTCTGAAACTGTCCTCTGTCCTGTGGCATTTTACAGCTATTAAACTGATGAGGCTCAGTAAAAATATCACTGATACCGAGGAAATGGCGATCAGCAAATAAAGGTTTAAATCAGAGAAGTTCTCCTCCTTTCTCGGTACATTTCTGAACTGAGTCTGGATTTCACCTGTACTTTCAACCACCACTACATCAATAGACACAGTCGCTGACAGTGAGGGTTCTCCGTTATCACAAACCAACACGACCAACGGGTGAGTTTTCAGGTCATTGTCACTCATTCTCCTCTTAGTCCTCAGTTCCCCGGTGCTGGTTCCGATTCGGAAGAGGTTGGTTCCCTTGGGCTCAGAGATGTGATAAGAAAGCAGCGCATTGTAGCCAGAGTCGGCGTCTACAGCCCTGATCTTGGCCACAAAGTAGCCCGCTTCAGCAGAATAGGGAACGTTCTCAGCGTTAACGGAGCCGTGTTCAGAATAGGGCGCGAGAATCCCAGGACTGTTGTCATTCTCATCCAGTATAAAAACGTTCACAGTCACGTTGCTGCTGAGTGGAGGAACACCAGAGTCTGTGGCCTGAACTTTAAACTGGAAAGTTTTGATCTCCTCATAGTTAAAAGACTGCAGACTGATTATATCTCCAGTATCCGAGTTTATATTTACAGATGATGATACTGAAACACTTTTATCTAATAACGAATACGTCATCTTTGCATTTTCATCTGAATCTGGATCTAAAGTAGACATTGTATAAATGACGTCTCCTACAGGACTGTTCTCTTTCACATAAACATTAATCACCGGTTCTGAGAAGCGAGGAGCGTTGTCATTTACATCAGAAACGTGTACAGTAATAACGCTGGTGCTGGAGAGAGGCGGGGTCCCTTCATCAGTAGCTGTGATGGTGACATTATACTGAGAAGCGCTCTCTCTGTCCAGAGGCCCGTCAACCACTAACGAATAATAGTTTTTATAGTTTGTCTCCAATTTAAAAGGGACATCATTAGCAATTTCACACTTCACTATTCCATTTTTGCCACCATCTCTATCGAGGACGGACACGAGAGCAATAGCAGTGCCCATCTTGGCGTTCTCCTTCACTGTGTCTAAGAGTGACGTCACCGTGATCTCAGGGGCATTGTCGTTGAGGTCCACCACCTCTACCAACACTTTACAGTGAGCTGCCATCGGGGGCTGGCCTCTGTCACTCGCTTCTGCGCGGATCTCAAAGGCAGGACTTTCTTCGAAATCTATATGACCTTTAACTGTTATTGTTCCTGTTTTAGAATCGATTTGAAATCTATCTAATATGTGATCTTGGCCTTTACTTCTGAGCGAATACACCATTTCACTGTTTGTGCCCTCATCGACATCAGACGCATTCAGTGTGATTACTGCAGTCCCTATTGCCACGTTCTCCAAAAGTCGAGTCTTATACAACGAGATACTAAAAACCGGAGCGTTATCATTGATGTCCAAAACATTAACTACAATCTCTGATGTGGCCGACCTCGGTGGGTTGCCACCATCAACAGCGGTCAGTGTGAGCTTTATAACGGGCTGTTTCTCTCGGTCTAAAGCTTTCTGCAGCACTAACTCAGCAGACACACTCTCTCCTCCTTTGTGAATATCAAGAGCGAAGTATTCATTAGGGCTAAGCTTGTATGTACTAACAGTATTCTTACCCACATCCGCATCATTTGCCTCTGCTAGGGCGAATCTCAAGCCAGGTAATGCATTCTCTGCTATATTGATACTTTGTGATTTTTCAATAAACGACGGAGCATTATCATTAACATCTAAAATAGTGATTTCTAGACGGTAAAGCTTCAACGGACTGTTTATAACGGCCTCTACACTGACTGTACATTTCGGAGCCTTCACACAGAGCTCCTCTCTGTCTATTCTCTCATTCACATAGAGAACACCAGTCTTTAGATTTACCTCGAAATACTTTCTCTTGGACCCGGTGACAATCTGAAACATACGCGACTCCAAATCCTGGATATTGAGGTTTAGATCCTTAGCGATATTTCCCACAGAAGTCCCCGGGTTTACCTCCTCTGAGACGGAATAGGAGAGCTGCCCAGACACCGCTTCCCAGTAACACTCCAGCAGCACAAGCACTACATACGTCACAATAGAGCTCCTTCTGTTCGGTAAAGACATCATTCCATCGAATGTCAGCAACGCATAGATCCGAAGAGATGAAATTATATTTAAAACAATCAAGATTTTGAAGAAGTTATTTGTCAAATTCGGATGCAATTGTAGAAGGTATAAACAGACTGATCTAGCTGCCGAATGTTCGCTTTCTCGTCCTGCGTCTCTTTGTAACAATGCAGCAAGACATGTCCTCACCCTGTGAAGGCGGGATGGGCCTCTTAACGCCCGTGACCATTTCTCACACTAACGGTCAACAGTGACGCCAAGTGGTGAAAAATGTGACATACTCCAATCATGAAGCGTAGAAATGCAATTGCCTGCAAAACCAGCAGGTACTGTGTATTATGCATGTTCCACCAGATAGCACGAATCCAATAATCAAATCTAAACATTTAACAACACTGCACATGAATTTCTGAAAATGGGGTGTATCTTGTACGCAAAATGTAGTTTTAGCGTTCAGCACCTTGGACAGCACTAGCAGCCTATGCAGTTCAAAACTCAGTCAGGTTGCTGGGAAAAACATATATCAGTGTGTGTGTGAGTGTGAGTGTGTGTGTGTGTGTGTGTGTGTGTGTGTGTGTGTGTGTGTGTGTGTGTGTGTGTGTGTGTGTGTGTGTGTGTGTGTGTGTGTGTGTGTTTGCATAATTGGCAATAATAGTAATTCAGAGTTAATGTATGTAGGCCATGATAATGAGTAATCCACTCCAACCAACAGCAGGCATCAAACCCTTATGAATGACTTAAGTCTATTTCTCTCTATCTCCTTCATCAAACCCTTATGAATGACAGTCTCCTTCGATCTCTTTGTCTTTCCCCTCTTCCATCCTACTCTCAGGAGCATAAGCCTGAAGTAGGAAGGTGTAGTGACATCTATCTATCTATCTATCTATCTATCTATCTATCTATCTATCTATCTATCTATCTATCTATCTATCTATCTATCTATCTATCTATCTATCTATCTATCTATCTATCTATCTATCTATCTACATTCCCAGTGACAACTATTCAATTTCTACCCAATATAGCCAGTAAGGCACCTTGGCTTGCTATTAATGGAAGGCTGACCATAACCTACTGTTATAGCATTACTAGTGATCTTTAATACTGTAGGGTACATAGGCACAACACTGTATGTGTCTAACTAAGAACATCTACAGTACCAGTCAAAAGTTTGGACACACCTACACATTCCAGGGTTCTTCTTTATTTGTACTATTTTCTACGTTGTAGAATAATAGTGAAAAAATCTAAACTACGAAATAACAAATATGGAATCATGTAGTAACCAAAAAAGTGTTAAACAAATCAAAATATATTTGATGTCCTTCAAAGTAAACACCCTTTGCCTTGATGACAGCTTTGCACACTCTTGGCATTCTCTCAACCAGCTTCATGAGGTAGTCACCTGGAATGCATTTCAATTAACAGATCTGCCTTGCTAAAAGTTCATTTGTGTAATTTCTTTCCGTCTTAATGAGTTTGAGCCAGTTAGTTGTGTTGTGACAAGGTAGGGGTGGTATGCAGAAGATAGCCCTATTTGGTAAATGACCAAGTCCATATTATGGCAAGAACAGCTCGAATAAGCAAAGAGAAACAACAGTTACTTTAACTTCTTTGGGATAGGGGGCAGTATTTTCACAGCCGGATAAAAAACGTACCCAATTTAATCTGGTTACTACTCCTGTCCAGAAACTAGAATATGCACATATTTAGTAGATTTGGATAGAAAACACTCTAACGTTTCTAAAACTATTTGGATGGTGTCTGTGAGTATAACAGAACTCATATGGCAGGCCAAAACTTGAGAAGATTCCATGCAGGAAGTGCCCTGTCTGACCATTTGTTGTCCTTCTGTTACATCTCTATCGAAATTACAGCATCTGTGCTGTAACGTGACACTTTCTAAGGCTTCCATTGGCTCTCTAAAGCCGTCAGAAAGTGGAATGGGGTGTCTGCTGTCTCTGGGAAAAGTATAGGAGCAGAGTTTGTAAGTGGTCAGCCTGGGGACAGTGAGACTGGAGATGCGCGTTCAGGAGAACTCGCATGTTTTTCTTTCTCTCTTTGAATTAATACAACATTGCCCGGTTGGAATATTATCGCTATTTTATGAGAAAAATAGCATAAAAATAGATTTTAAACAGCGTTTGACATGCTTCTAAGTACGGTAATGGAATATTTTGAATCTTTTTGTCACGAAATGTGCTCGCGCGTTACCCTTCGGATAGTGACCTGAACGCACAAACAAAACGGAGCTATTTGGATATAACTATGGATTACTTGGAACCAAAACAACACTTGTTGTTGAAGTAGAAGTCCTGGGAGTGCATTCTGACGAAGAACAGCAAAGATAATCCAATTTTTCTAATAGTAATTCTGAGTTTAGGTGACCCCGAAGTTGGCTGTCAAAATAGCTAGCCGTGATGGCCGATCTATGTACTCAGAATATTGCAAAATGTGCTTTCGCCGAAAAGCTATTTTAAAATCGGACATAGCGATTGCATAAAGGAGTTCTGTATCTATAATTCTTAAAATAATTGTTATGTATTTTGTCAACGTTTATCATGAGTAATTTAGTAAATTCACCGGAAGTTTTCGGTGAGTATGCTAGTTCTGAACATCACATGCTAATGTAAAAAGCAGTTTTTTGATATAAATATGAACTTGATTGAACAAAACATGCATGTATTGTATAACATAATGTCCTAGGAGTGTCATCTGATGAAGATCATCAAAGGTTAGTGCTGCATTTAGCTGTGGTTTGGGTTTATGTGACATATATGCTTGCTTGGAAAATGGCTGTGTGATTATTTGTGGCTATGTACTCTCCTAACATAATCTAATGTTTTGCTTTCGCTGTAAAGCCTTTTTGAAATCGGACAATGTGGTTAGATTAACGAGAGTCTTATCTTTAAAATGATGTAAAATATACTGCTCAAAAAAATAAAGGGAATGCATAAACAACACATCCTAGATCTGAATGAAAGAAATAATCTTATTAAATACTTTTTTCTTTACATAGTTGAATGTCCTGACAACAAAATCACACAAAAATAATCAATGGAAATCCAACTTATCAACCCATGGAGGTCTGGATTTGGAGTCACACTCAAAATTAAAGTGGAAAACCACACTACAGGCTGATCCAACTTTGATGTAATGTCCTTAAAACAAGTCAAAATGAGGCTCAGTAGTGTGTGTGGCCTCCACGTGCCTGTATGACCTCCCTACAACGCCTGGGCATGCTCCTGATGAGGTGGCGGATGGTCTCCTGAGGCATCTCCTCCCAGACCTGGACTAAAGCATCCGCCAACTCCTGGACAGTCTGTGGTGCAACGTGGCGTTGGTGAATGGAGCGAGACATGATGTCCCAGATGTGCTCAATTGGATTCAGGTCTGGGGAACGGGCGGGCCAGTCCATAGCATCAATGCCTTCCTCTTGCAGGAACTGCTGACACACTCCAGCCACATGAGGTCTAGCATTGTCTTGCATTAGGAGGAACCCAGGGCCAACCGCACCAGCATATGGTCTCACAAGGGGTCTGAGGATCTCATCTCGGTACCTAATGGCAGTCAGGCTATCTCTGGCGAGCACATGGAGGGCTGTGCGGCCCCCCAAAGAAATGCCACCCCACACCATGACTGACGCACCGCCAAACTGGTCATGCTGGAGGATGTTGCAGGCAGCAGAACGTTCTCCACGGCGTCTCCAGACTCTGTCACATCTGTCACGGGCTCAGTGTGAACCTGCTTTCATCTGTGAAGAGCACAGGGCGCCAGTGGCGAATTTGCCAATCTTGGTGTTCTCTGGCAAATGCCAAACGTCCTGCACGGTGTTGGGCTGTAAGCACAACCCCCACCTGTGGACGTCGTGCCCTCATACCACCCTCATGGAGTCTGTTTCTGACCGTTTGAGCAGAGACATGCACATTTGTGGCCTGCTGGAGGCCATTTTGCAGGGCTCTGGCAGTGCTCCTCCTTGCACAAAGGCGGAGGTAGCGGTCCTGCTGCTGGGTTGTTGACCTCCTACGACCTCCTCCACGTCTCCTGATGTACTGGCCTGTCTCCTGGTAGCGCCAACATGCTCTGGACACTACTCTGACAGACACAGCAAACCTTCTTGCCACAGCTCGCATTGATGTGCCATCTTGGATGAGCTGCACTATCTGAGCCACTTGTGTGGGTTGTAGACTCCGTCTCATGCTACCACTAGAGTGAAAGCACCGCCAGCATTCAAAAGTGACCAAATCATCAGCCAGGAAGCATAGGAACTGAGAAGTGGTCTGTGGTCCCCACCTGCAGAACCACTCCTTTATTGGGGGTGTCTTGCTAATTGCCTATAATTTCCACCTGTTGTCTATTCCATTTGCACAACAGCATGTGAAATTTATTGTCAATCAGTGTTGCTTCCTAAGTGGGCAGTTTGATTTCACAGAAGCGTGATTGACTTGGAGTTACATTGTGTTGTTTAAGTGTTCTCTTTATTTTTTTGAGCAGTGTTGTTGATTGTTTGAGAAAATTGAATTGTGGTATTTTAGTTGGTTTTGTATTTTGCGCCGTGCGATGCCATTGGCTGTTGGCTAGGGGTTCCGCAGGCGGAACGGGGTTCCGGTAGCAGAACGTCTGTCCTCAACAGGTTAAGACATGATGGTCAGTCTATCCGGAAAGTTTCAAGAACTTTGAAAGTTTCTTCAAGTGCAGTTGCAAAAACTATCAAGCACTATGATGAAACTGTCTCTCATGAGGACCGCCACAGGAAAGGAAGACCCAGAGTTACCTCTGCTGCAGAGGATAAGTTCATTAGAGTTATCAGCCTCAGAAATTGCAGCCCAAATAAATGCTTCAAAGAGTTCAAGTAACAGACACATCTCAACATCAACTTTTCAGAGGAGACTGCGTGAATCAGGCCTTCATGGCCAATATGCTGCAACGAAACCATTACTAAAGGACACCAATAAGAAAAAGTGACTTGCTTCGGCCAAGAAACACGAGTAATGGACATACTGGTGGAAATCTGTCCTTTGGTCTGATGAGTCCAAATTTGAGATTTTAGGTTCCAACCGCCGTGTCTTTGTGAGACGCAGTGTAGGTGTATGGATGATCTCCACATGTGTGGTTCCCACCGTGAATCATGGGGGAGGAGGTGTGATGGTGTGGGGGTGCTTTGCTGGTGACACTGTCTGTGATTTATTTAGAATTCAAGGCACACTTAACCAGCATGGCTATCACAGCATTCTGCAGCCATACACCATCCCATCTGGTTTGCGTTTTGTTGGACTACTGTTTTTTTTTTTAACAGGACAATGACACAACACACCTCCAGGCTGTTTAAGGGCTATTTGACCAAGAAGGAGAGTAATGGAATGCTGCATCACATGACCTGTCCTCCACAATCAGCTGTCCTCAACCCAATTGAGATAAAAAAAATAGACAACTCCCTCCCACCTCTCTTTACCCCTCTCGCCCCCCCCCCCTCCTCACTCTATTGCTTTCTCTCTATATATTTATCACACACACACACACACACACACACACACACACACACACACACACACACACACACACACACACACACGCTGATGGGCATAAGTGTGCCACATTGTTTTCCTGCTCATTGATGCAGGACCGGATGAGCTCTGCTCTATGAACAGATTTCTGGGTATTTTGGTATATTTTTTGTATGTTACCCTGTATCTCCACAGAGACAGCGTTTAGGAGTTTACGGACGTTTGGTTATGTATAATCCCAGGATTAGGCCCTGGGTGCAGAGGCTCCTGTCCCATTTCCATTCAGTTGGAAACATGAAACATGATTTGAAATATTAATCATCATCATATCAAGTCATAATCTTCTATGCCCAATAGAAATAATAACTTGGCAGGTCTGACCCCATCACAGGATTTCTAGGTCACAATAGGAGAGACCAGAGCAGACACATAACAGTATGGGTCTACATGCACAAGAATCAGTCATTCTTGCACGTACGTACTGCTCTCTCTGTTATACACAGACACACACACACATAAGGGCTGCACGATATGGGCCACATTGTTTTTAACCAAATATTGCGATTGCGATTTGGCTTGCAATGTGGATCAAAACATTTGGGTGAACTGTTGGAATCCTAGAACTAGGATGATGGATATGGGTATTGTAAATGTCAACATGTGATTTCTGTGTGAATTTGATTAGTTATGCAGCCCTAACACACACACTCAACTTGATCTCCTACACAGTGCAGAATCATCTGATTTTGGGTTATGGGTCACAGTCTACTGAACAGCCTGATGAACCCTGACCCTGGCTGAGCCAAAATCACTACATTTACAAACTACTCTAACAAACTCACAGCTAAAATGAACTATGAACACACAGCTAAACTGAACTACACTACATTTTCAAAAGTATGTGGACACCTGCTCGTCGAACATCTCATTCCAAAATCATGGGCTGCTACAACAGCCTCCACTCTTCTGGGAAGGCTTTCCACTAGATGTTGGAACATTGCTGCAGGTACTTGCTTCCATTCAGCCACGAGCATTAGTGAGGTTGGGCAATTTATCATAAAATTTGATCTGATCTTCATCTGGGTCACAACAAAAGACAAACACAGTCTGTTTGAACTAATAACACGTTTTTATGTCTTTCTTGAACACACCGTGTAAACATTCACCGTGTAAACATTCACCGTGTAAACATTCACCATGTAAACATTCACGTTGTAAACATTCACCGTGTAAACATTCATCGTGTAAACATTCACAGTGTAAACATTCACAGTGTAAACATTCACTGTGTAAACATTCATCGTGTAAACATTCACAGTGTAAACATTCACTGTGTAAACATTCATCGTGTAAACATTCACAGTGTAAACATTCACTGTGTAAACATTCATCGTGTAAACATTCACAGTGTAAACATTCACCGTTTAAACATTCACAGTGTAAACATTCACAGTGTAAACATTCACTGTGTAAACATTCACGGTGTAAACATTCATCGTGTAAACATTCACAGTGTAAACATTCACAGTGTAAACATTCACAGTGTAAACATTCACTGTATAAACATTCATCGTGTAAACATTCACAGTGTAAACATTCACTGTGTAAACATTCACAGTGTAAACATTCACAGTGTAAACATTCACAGTGTAAACATTCACTGTATAAACATTCATCGTGTAAACATTCACAGTGTAAACATTCACTGTGTAAACATTCACAGTGTAAACATTCACGTTGTAAACATTCACCGTGTAAACATTCATCGTATAAACATTCACAGTGTAAACATTCACTGTGTAAACATACATCGTGTAAACATTCACGGTGTAAACATTCATCGTGTAAACATTCACAGTATAAACATTCACAGTGTAAACATTCACTGTATAAACATTCATCGTGTAAACATTCACAGTGTAAACATTCACTGTGTAAACATTCATAGTGTAAACATTCACCATGTAAACATTCACAGTGCAGGGTGGGAAAAGTATGTGAACCCTTGGATTTAATAACAGGTTGACCCTTCTTTGGCAGCAATAACCCTAAACAAATGTTTTCTGTAGTTGAGGATCAGACCTGCACAACAGTCAGGAAGAATATTGGACCATTCCTCTTTACAAAACTGTTTCAGTTCAGCAATATTCTTGGGATGTCTGGTGTGAACCGTTCTCTTGAGGTCATGCCACAGCATCTCAATCGGGTTGAGGTCAGGACTGCCTGGGCCACTCCAGAAGGCGTATTTTCTTATTTTGAAGCCATTCTGTTGTTGATTTACTTCTGTGTTTTGGGTGGTTGTCCTGTTGCATCACCCAACTTCTGTCGAGCTTCAATTAGCGGACAGATAACCTAACATTCTCTTACAAAATGTCTTGATAAACTTTAGCTGACACTCTAGGATTCTTCTTAACCTCATTGAGCATTCGGCGTTGTGCTCTTGCAGTTATCTTTGCAGGACGGCCACTCCTAGGGAGAGTAGCAACAGTGCTGAACTTTCTCCATTTATAGACAATTTGTGTTACCGTGGACTAATGAACATCAAGGCCTTTAGAGATACTTTTATAACCCTTTCCAGCGTTATGCAAGTCAACAGTTCTTTAGGTCTTCTGAGATCTCTTTTGTTTGAGACATGGTTCACATCAGGCAAAGCTTCTTGTGAATAGCAAAATCAAATTTTGTGAGTGTTTTTATAGGGCAGGGCAGCTCTAACCAGCGTCTCCAATCTCGTCTCAATGATTGTACTCCAGGTTAGCTGACTCCTGACTCCAATTAGCTAATGGAGAAGTCATTAGCCTAGGGGTTCACATACATTTTCCAACCTACACTGTGAATGTTTAAATGATGTATTCAACATAGACAAGAAAAATACAATAATTTGTGTGTGATTAGTTTAAGCAGACTACGTTTGTCTCTTGTTGTGACTTAGATGAAGATCATATCAAATTTGATTACCAATTCATGCAGAAATCCAGATAATTCCAAAGGGTACACATACTTTTTCTGGCCACTGTAAAGCGTATGAAGACACAGCTGAACTACACTCCCTTAACAAATGAAACTCAAGCAGACGAGATGCTTTCATATCCCACACTTTCAGATGCACAAAGTCCTAAAAGACAATAATGAGTACGTGTTGTGGCATTGTAGCCGTTCACCAGGGAAAAGGGATTTCATATCTACTCAGCACTTAGTGACCTATCAACATTCCAATATAGCCCTGCCTCGTGGTTATTTAACTATGTCAGGAGGGTAAGTGCCTTCATATATTGTCATCAACTTATATAGCACTTTCAAAGAAAGTGATTTAGAAAAACAACATCCTGACATCAAGACATCAAGACATCATGACATCAAGACATCATGACATCCTGACATCATGACATCAAGACATCATGACATCATGACATCCTGACATCATGACATCATGACATCAAGACATCATGACATCATGACATCAAGACATCAAGACATCATGACATCATGACATCAAGACATCATGACATCATGACATCAAGACATCATGACATCCTGACATCATGACATCAAGACATCAAGACATCATGACATCATGACATCATGACATCAAGACATCCTGACATCAAGACATCATGACATCATGACATCATGACATCCTGACATCATGACATCAAGACATCATGACATCATGACATCAAGACATCAAGACATCAAGACATCATGACATCATGACATCATGACATCAAGACATCCTGACATCATGACATCATGACATCAAGACATCAAGACATCATGACATCATGACATCAAGACAGCAAGACATCATGACATCATGACATCATGACATGGACAGTCATTAGAAAGTTCATGGTTTGAGTGGTCATCTGAGGGAAAGGCAGGCAGGCAGCGTGGTCTCATCAAGGTGCCTCGCTGTCTCTGTCTTTTTCGTAACGTTAGCTATATACTATCATTGCTCTTTAAGTAAATGTTAGCTGACCCATATCTGGCCATATCCATCTCTCCCATTGACCCACTCTGAGTGGAGTCAGACCTCAAATAGAGCATGCTCAGTAGGGACATGCAGTGTGAAATTGATGATTCCTAATTATTCCTCTGAGGTGTGAAATATGCTGATGTCATTGACCAACGGCATAATTTCCTCCTCTCTTTGCTCACTATACTGCTGGGATGGGCCAATGGAGGACCCGCAGAGGGGGCAATGAAACAATTAGCAATGAAGACACGAGGCTTGCACACAAGCAAAAACACAAACACCCCTACACAAATACACACACACACACACACACGAGTATTCAGTCTCCTCAATTACACTGGAATTCTGCTGCATGGAATCACCCAGACTATTCCTCATTACATTTCCTTTAATGAGATGCAACATGTCCAGAGGGTATGATAACCGAATGCTCTACATTATTAATAACTAGTAAACAGTTGGTAAATAAAGAGACAGAACGTTCGCATCCTGATTGTAGATATATGGGGTATGATGAATGTCTGTCTGTCTGTCTGTCTGTCTGTCTGTCTGTCTGTCTGTCTGTCTGTCTGTCTGTCTGTCTGTCTGTCTGTCTGTCTGTCTGTCTGTCTGTCTGTCTGTCTGTCTGTCTGTCTGTCTATCTTATTAACCAGGAGGGGCAGGGAGAGAGAGGGAGCAAGAAGGTGGGTACCAAGGGAGATTTGTTCGAGGGTGTTGATGTGTGTGTGTGTGTGTGCCTGTGCGTCCTGAAATTAGAGCGTGTCTGGGAGGAGAAGGTGATGAGTAGCCTACTCATGTTTATTTATTTTAAAACAAACACCCATTGTTTCATACTGTTGAGTGAATGGGCATTTATTCTCTCTCTCTCTGTGTGTATGTTAGTGTGTATGTTAGTGTGTATGTTTCTGCTTGAGTGTGTGTGTTAGAGTGTGTGTTAGGGTGTGTGTTAGTGTGTATGTTAGTGTGTATGTTTCTGCTTGAGTGTGTGTGTTAGTGTGTGTGTTAGTGTGTACGTTAGTGTGTATGTTAGTGTGTATGTTAGTGTGTGTGTTAGTGGGTGAGAGAGTGTGTCTGTGTTAGTGTGTGTGTTAGTGTGTGTGTTAGTGGGTGAGAGAGTGTGTCTGTGTTAGTGTGTGTGTTAGTGTGTATGTTAGTGTGTGTGTTAGTGTGTATGTTAGTGTGTGTGTTAGTGTGTGTGTTAGTGTGTGTGTTAGTGGGTGTGTTAGTGGGTGTGTTAGTGGGTGTGTTAGTGGGTCTGTGTTAGTGTGTGTGTTAGCGTGTGTGTTAGTGTGTGTGTTAGTGTGTGTGTTAGTGGGTGAGAGAGTGTGTCTGTGTTAGTGTGTGTGTTAGTGTGTGTGTTAGTGTGTGTGTTAGTGTGTATGTTAGTGTGTGTGTTAGTGGGTATGTTAGTGTGTGTGTTAGTGTGTGTGTTAGTGTGTGTGTTACTGTGTGTGTTAGTGTGTGTGTTAGTGGGTGAGAGAGTGTGTCTGTGTTAGTGTGTGTGTTAGTGTGTGTGTTAGTGTGTGTGTTACTGTGTGTGTTAGTGGGTGTGTTAGTGTGTGTGTTAGTGTGTGTGTTAGTGGGTGTGTGTTAGTGGGTGTGTTAGTGGGTGTGTTAGTGTGTGTGTTAGTGTCTGTGTGTTAGTGTCTGTGTTAGTGTGTGTGTTAGTGTGTGTGTGTTAGTGTCTGTGTTAGTGTGTGTGTTAGTGTGTGTGTTAGTGTGTGTGTTAGTGTGTGTGTTAGTGGGTGTGTTAGTGGGTGTGTTAGTGGGTGTGTTAGTGGGTGTGTTAGTGGGTGTGTTAGTGTGTGTTAGTGTGTGTGTTAGTGTGTGTGTTAGTGTGTGTGTTAGTGGGTGAGAGAGTGTGTCTGTGTTAGTGGGTGTGTTAGTGTGTGTGTTAGTGGGTGTGTTAGTGTGTGTGTTAGTGTGTGTGTTAACACATGAAGGAGGGGAGGTCTGTTAGCAGAACAGGCGAGTTTCTCCTCCTCTCCTCCTCTCTTGTTCTGCACAGCTCTCTGGTCTCCGTGGTAACCACACCTCACCATGAGGGAGCGGGGGCTGAGGACATGTGCGCACACACTCAAACACACACTCAAACACACACTCAAACACACACTCAAACACAATCAAATGCACACACACACACACACACACACACACACACACACACACACACACACACACACACACACACACACACACACACACACGGCTGAAGGCTTATTATTCAAAGGCAGCTGAGAGCATGAATGATAACACAATTCCTTCTGGATCTCCTCCTTCCTTCTGCACAGCTCTCCTATTCAGAGATTCCTATCTGCTTCTGTTCATATTCACACTGCCCTGTTATCTCTGAGCAGTGAGTACAAAGCATACTCCCCACGATGTGACACCCAAAGAAACACACACACACACACACACACACACACACACACACACACACACACACACACACACACACACACACACACACACACACACACACACACACACACACACACACACACAGGGCTGCTGCTGGCTTGCTCATGCAGTGATAATGTAGCTCAGCAGCAACATATTCACTGTGAGAGCTAGCAGCTCCCATCTCCACCACCACACCCCACAGAGAGGCTGACCTTCTCACTCGGCCTGCCCAGCTCCCTGCACCCTCACTGGGCCAAGGCTCCAGAGACCTCCCCCCTATCTGTGGTAACACAGACCATACAGTGACCATATCCCTTTATGAGGACAGATACTGATACAGACACACACCACGTTGTCTATGTATTGCTATGGTAAGCACAGTATAGGGAGCAGAATCTATGCCATACACCTATGTGATGCATCTCTTTAGTACCATGCCTCCCTTATGGACAAGACCAGACAAAGAAATACCCTTCCTGTAGCACATAGTGACCCATCTTCCACAGCTATATGCCTCCTCTGTGTGTGCTTCCTGCTGTAAGAGCAGTGCAGCAGAGATACAGCCCTCTGAAGGCTTGTGTAACAGACAGCCTATTACAGCCCTCTGTAGGCTTGTGTAACAGACTATTACAGTCCTCTGAAGGCTTGTGTAACAGACAGACTATTACAGTCCTCTGTAGGCTTGTGTAACAGACTATTACAGTCCTCTGTATGCTTGTGTAACAGACAGACTATTACAGTCCTCTGTAGGCTTGTGTGACAGAGACTATTACAGTCCTCTGTAGGCTTGTGTAACAGACAGACTATGCAGGACTGTGTTATAATAATGCTATCAATAGAACCCCACCCTACTGCAGCATTACACTAATGACAAAGATACTGTGGTACAGTGGGAAGGGAGAGAGAGAGGGAGGAGGAAAGGAGGGAGAGAGAGAGGAGGAAAGGAGGGAAAGAGAGGAGGAAGGGAGGGAGGGAGAGAGAGAGAGGAGGAAGGGGGGATGGAGAGAGGAGGAAGGGAGAGAGTGGGAGGCAAGTGAGAGAATGAGAGAGAGAGGGGGAGGGAGAAATACAGTAAATGGGAGAGAATGAGAGAGGTGGAGAGAAAACAAGGGAGAGACGGGGAGTGAGGGAGAGAGAGAAAACAAGGGAGAGACGGGGAGTGAGGGAGAGAGAGAAAACAAGGGAGAGACGGGGAGTGAGGGAGAGAGAGAAAACAAGGGAGAGACGGGGAGTGAGGGAGAGAGAGAAAACAAGGGAGAGACGGGGAGTGAGGGAGAGAGAGAAAGTGGAAGAGAGCTGAAAGGGAAAAAAAGAAGGAAGAGGAAGAGGGGTTTGGAGAAATGTATAATGATGCATGATGGGAAGTCATGCAGAAGAAACCCATAACTTGTGTAACATCACATGGCCAATTGCCTATTCCTTAAATATATTTTTTATAACCACAAATTATTCACAGAGATAGATTTGAGGAGTTTTTAAACCTCATGCACACACACACACACACACACACACACACACACACGATGAATCGCTCCCAGTATTTAATCCAACTAATACTTAATCATTTATTTCCAAATCTGTTTTCCCTCGTTCCTGGATAAGTAGGACAGGGGCGGGACCAGAGTCACAGGAAGGAACTAGATGAAAACCAGGACACGGCAATATGCAGCGTGCACACGCACACCCGGCAGATATACAGACCGAGTAACCAAACACAACACTCACTCACATGGAAAACAACGGCACAATGCCCACAATGCTTTGGAATCACATAATTAGCTACTGCACTGTGACAGCAAAATAACTGGATGAAAACTAGCATCTTACCATGGCTAAAATCACACTGTTGTCTACCTTCGTGCCTTCATGGCTTATGTCAAATTGATAAAAAGACATGAACGTAATGCTATAGCGATCATCTTTCATATCAGAGTAACTGCATAAGGATATGTGACCTCAGAAAAGACCAAGCAAACTATAATTTCTAAAGTCAACAGACGACAGTGTGTTATTGAAGCTGCAGAGATTAATCTAATTGGAAGTTAGCATGCATGCGAGTGTCTAGGTTAATAGTTTAGTAGTGTCTGGGTTACTAGTTTAGTACTGTCTGGGTTACTAGTTTAGTAGTGTCTGGGTTACTAGTTTAGTACTGTCTGGGTTACTAGTTTAGTAGTGTCTGGGTTACTAGTTTAGTAGTGTCTGGGTTACTAGTTTAGTAGTGTCTGGGTTACTAGTTTAGTACTGTCTGGGTTACTAGTTTAGTAGTGTCTGGGTTACTAGTTTAGTAGTGTCTGGGTTACTAGGTTAGTAGTGTCTGGGTTACTAATTTAGTAGTGTCTGGGTTAATAGTTTAGTAGTGTCTGGGTTACTGGTTTAGTAATGTCTGGGTTACTAGTTTAGTAGTGTCTGGGTTACTAGTTTAGTAGTGTCTGGGTTACTAGTTTAGTAGTGTCTGGGTTACTAGGTTAGTAGTGTCTGGGTTACTAGTTTAGTACTGTCTGGGTTACTAGTTTAGTAGTGTCTGGGTTACTAGTTTAGTAGTGTCTGGGTTACTAGTTTAGTAGTGTCTGGGTTACTAGTTTAGTAGTGTCTGGGTTACTAGTTTAGTACTGTCTGGGTTACTAGGTTAGTAGTGTCTGGGTTACTAGTTTAATAGTGTCTAGGTTACTAGTTTAGTAGTGTCTGGGTTAGTAGTTTAGTAGTGTCTGGGTTACTAGTTTTGTAGTGTCTGGGTTACTAGGTTAGTAGTGTCTGGGTTACTAGTTTAGTAGTGTCT
This sequence comes from Salmo trutta, assembly GCF_901001165.1. Classification (NCBI taxonomy): domain Eukaryota; kingdom Metazoa; phylum Chordata; class Actinopteri; order Salmoniformes; family Salmonidae; genus Salmo; species Salmo trutta. Next base: position 17,298,199 of record NC_042969.1, on the reverse strand, counting down.
GGGTTGCTAGGTTAGTAGTGTCTGGGTTACTAATTTAGTAGTGTCTGGGTTACTAGTTTAGTAGTGTCTAGGTTACTAGTTTAGTAGTGTCTGGGTTACTGGTTTAGTAGTGTCTGGGTTGGTAGTTTAGTAGTGTCTGGGTTACTAGTTTAGTAGTGTCTGGGTTACTAGGTTAGTAGTGTCTGGGTCACTAGTTTAGTAGTGTCTGGGTTACTAGTTTAGTAGTGTCTAGGTTACTAGTTTAGTAGTGTCTGGGTTACTAGTTTAGTAGTGTCTGGGTTAATAGTTTAGTAGTGTCTGGGTTACTGGTTTAGTAGTGTCTGGGTTACTAGTTTAGTAGTGTCTGGGTTACTAGTTTAGTAGTGTCTGGGTTACTAGTTTAGTAGTGTCTGGGTTACTAATTTAGTAGTGTCTGGGTTACTAGGTTAGTAGTGTCTGGGTTACTAATTTAGTAGTGTCTGGGTTACTAGTTTAGTACTGTCTGGGTTACTAATTTAGTAGTGTCTGGGTTACTAGTTTAGTAGTGTCTAGGTTACTAGTTTAGTAGTGTCTGGGTTACTGGTTTAGTAGTGTCTGGGTTGGTAGTTTAGTAGTGTCTGGGTTACTAGGTTAGTAGTGTCTGGGTTACTAATTTAGTAGTGTCTGGGCTACTAGTTTAGTAGTGTCTGGATTACTAGTTTAGTCGTGTCTGGGTTACTAGTTTAGTAGTGTCTGGGTTACTAGGTTAGTAGTGTCTGGGTTACTAATTTAGTAGTGTCTGGGTTACTAGTTTAGTAGTGTCTGGGTTACTAGTTTAGTAGTGTCTGGGTTACTAGTTTAGTAGTGTCTGGGTTACTAGTTTAGTAGTGTCTGGGTTACTAGTTTAGTAGTGTCTAGGTTACTAGTTTAGTAGTGTCTGGGTTACTAGTTTAGTAGTGTCTGGGTTACTAGTTTAGTAGTGTCTGGGTTACTAGTTTAGTAGTGTCTGGGTTACTAATTTAGTAGTGTCTGGGTTACTAGGTTAGTAGTGTCTGGGTTACTAATTTAGTAGTGTCTGGGTTACTAGTTTAGTAGTGTCTGGGTTACTAGTTTAGTAGTGTCTGGGTTACTAGTTTAGTAGTGTCTGGGTTACTAGTTTAGTAGTGTCTGGGTTACTAGTTTAGTAGTGTCTGGGTTACTAGTTTAGTACTGTCTGGGTTACTAGTTTAGTAGTGTCTGGGTTACTAGTTTAGTAGTGTCTGGGTTACTAGTTTAGTACTGTCTGGGTTAGTAGTTTAGTAGTGTCTGGGTTAGTAGTTTAGTACTGTCTGGGTTACTAGTTTAGTAGTGTCTGGGTTACTAGTTTAGTACTGTCTGGGTTACTAGTTTAGTAGTGTCTGGGTTACTAGTTTAGTACTGTCTGGGTTAGTAGTTTAGTAGTGTCTGGGTTAGTAGTTTAGTACTGTCTGGGTTACTAGGTTAGTAGTGTCTGGGTTACTAGTTTAGTAGTGTCTGGGTTACTAGTTTAGTAGTGTCTGGGTTACTAGTTTAGTACTGTCTGGGTTAGTAGTTTAGTAGTGTCTGGGTTAGTAGTTTAGTACTGTCTGGGTTAGTAGTTTAGTAGTGTCTGGGTTAGTAGTTTAGTAGTGTCTGGGTTACTAGTTTAGTAGTGTCTGGGTTACTAATTTAGTAGTGTCTGGGTTACTAATTTAGTAGTGTCTGGGTTACTAGTTTGGTAGTGTCTGGGTTACTAATTTAGTAGTGTCTGGGTTACTAATTTAGTAGTGTCTGGGTTACTAGTTTAGTAGTGTCTGGGTTACTAGTTTAGTAGTGTCTGGGTTACTAGTTTAGTACTGTCTGGGTTACTAGTTTAGTAGTGTCTGGGTTACTAGTTTAGTACTGTCTGGGTTAGTAGTTTAGTAGTGTCTGGGTTAGTAGTTTAGTACTGTCTGGGTTACTAGGTTAGTAGTGTCTGGGTTACTAGTTTAGTAGTGTCTGGGTTACTAGTTTAGTAGTGTCTGGGTTACTAGTTTAGTACTGTCTGGGTTAGTAGTTTAGTAGTGTCTGGGTTGGTAGTTTAGTACTGTCTGGGTTACTAGGTTAGTAGTGTCTGGGTTACTAGTTTAGTAGTGTCTGGGTTACTAATTTAGTAGTGTCTGGGTTACTAATTTAGTAGTGTCTGGGTTACTAGTTTAGTAGTGTCTGGGTTACTAATTTAGTAGTGTCTGGGTTAGTAGTTTAGTACTGTCTGGGTTACTAGGTTAGTAGTGTCTGGGTTACTAGTTTAGTAGTGTCTGGGTTACTAGTTTAGTAGTGTCTGGGTTACTAGTTTAGTACTGTCTGGGTTAGTAGTTTAGTAGTGTCTGGGTTGGTAGTTTAGTACTGTCTGGGTTACTAGGTTAGTAGTGTCTGGGTTACTAGTTTAGTAGTGTCTGGGTTACTAATTTAGTAGTGTCTGGGTTACTAATTTAGTAGTGTCTGGGTTACTAGTTTAGTAGTGTCTGGGTTACTAATTTAGTAGTGTCTGGGTTACTAATTTAGTAGTGTCTGGGTTACTAATTTAGTAGTGTCTGGGTTACTAATTTAGTAGTGTCTGGGTTACTAATTTAGTAGTGTCTGGGTTAGTAGTTTAGTACTGTCTGGGTTACTAGGTTAGTAGTGTCTGGGTTACTAGTTTAGTAGTGTCTGGGTTACTAATTTAGTAGTGTCTGGGTTACTAATTTAGTAGTGTCTGGGTTACTAATTTAGTAGTGTCTGGGTTACTAGTTTAGTAGTGTCTGGGTTACTAATTTAGTAGTGTCTGGGTTAGTAGTTTAGTACTGTCTGGGTTACTAGGTTAGTAGTGTCTGGGTTACTAGTTTAGTAGTGTCTGGGTTACTAGTTTAGTAGTGTCTGGGTTACTAGTTTAGTACTGTCTGGGTTAGTAGTTTAGTAGTGTCTGGGTTGGTAGTTTAGTACTGTCTGGGTTACTAGGTTAGTAGTGTCTGGGTTACTAGTTTAGTAGTGTCTGGGTTACTAATTTAGTAGTGTCTGGGTTACTAATTTAGTAGTGTCTGGGTTACTAGTTTAGTAGTGTCTGGGTTACTAGTTTAGTAGTGTCTGGGTTACTAATTTAGTAGTGTCTGGGTTACTAATTTAGTAGTGTCTGGGTTACTAGTTTAGTAGTGTCTGGGTTACTAGGTTAGTAGTGTCTGGGTTACTAATTTAGTAGTGTCTGGGTTACTAATTTAGTAGTGTCTGGGTTACTAATTTAGTAGTGTCTGGGTTACTAATTTAGTAGTGTCTGGGTTACTAATTTAGTAGTGTCTGGGTTACTAATTTAGTAGTGTCTGGGTTACTAATTTAGTAGTGTCTGGGTTACTAGTTTAGTAGTGTCTGGGTTACTAGTTTAGTAGTGTCTGGGTTACTAGTTTAGTAGTGTCTGGGTTACTAGTTTAGCTGCAGGGAGAAAAGTATGACACACAAACAATCCAACAAAACTATCTCACAGGCAAGAAAGAGGCTGAGTGCTTGGACTAGATACGCGCCAACTTGAGAATGCGGAACTGTGTGCTGTGTGTGTGAGTGCAGCTAATATAACTCCATGATAATGGATTGTATCAATCATTGCATAAAATGGCTTAATTTAATCCATTAAATGGATTGCTATAGTGATACGAGACAGAGGAATGACCTGTGTTAGAGGAAACCAACCATGCTACCAAAACCAAGGCCATGGTTGGCTGTTGATTGGGTATCCACACAATAAGCATCAGCAATAATAACTCTGATAGGCTGTCCAAACCTCACACGCCTATAACAAGCTATTTGATTTGCTCTCAAAGAGTGTCTGGGACACAGGCGGTGTCCGATAGATTCACAGTCCCCTTGGGGCCACCTCCGGAGGGGTAAGAGCTCCACAGCATAACTGATTCGCTACCTCCCCCCTTTCACCCACCGTGACACACATGCTCCCCCCCCCCCCAGTCCCCCTACCCCTCCCTCATCTCCCCATTCTAAAGAGCACTACCATGAATCGAGGACAGGGAGCCCACGAGGACAGAATAGGCATCTATTATGTACAAACACTGTCAGTAACACACTATTACACACGTATAGAGGGAGACTAAGACGACATGAAGAGCTAAGTAACACATTGAAACACGTATAATCAGGGATTTTACTATACCGTTAGTTTTCTGGGTTGTGTGTGAGAGAGAGACTGGGGGCGACTTCGGGGATCCTGCCTTAACGTTTCACTTCTCATCTGTATCCAAAACAGAAACACAACAAACATTTGTAGCCCACAAACAACATGATCTGCCACCCCACGTCTGTTAGGCTTGCAGGGAAAAACAGAGAAATACGTCCGGAATTGGCAACTTTACATACTGTATATAAACCGGGTGATGTTCGCAACGCATTTAATAACTGTTACACATGCACACATATGGGTAAAGAGAACACGCACATGTTTGCGTGTGAGTGAACAGGATATGGGCCAGAAGCCACAACCTCCAGCTAAACAATATAGACGAGAACCACATTAGCAATAGCCATCAATACCTCTCTGAACACGCACTCAGTGTAAGCATAGTACATCACTGAACATTGACACACACACACACACACACACACACACACACACACACACACACACACACACACACACACACACACACACACACACACACAGATTGAGTTAGTTCAGCCTTTGACCAGGAGAGGGGGATTTTTCCATTAGTTCCTTTCTAAACCCTGGCTCTCGACTAGAGATGAGATGATCAGATTCTCCTCACAATACACACACTCTCACCCACCCACAAAACCACATATAACTTGATAAATACACACACTCTCACCCACCCACAAAACCACATATTTATTGATAAATACACACACTCTCACCCACCCACAAAAACACATATTGCTTGATAAATACACACACTCTCACCCACCCACAAAACCACATATCGCTTGATAAATACACACACTCTCACCCACCCACAAAACCACATATCACTTGATAAATACACACACTCTCACCCACCCACAAAACCACATATCACTTGATAAATACACACACTCTCACCCACCCACAAAACCACATATTGCTTGATAAATACACACACTCTCACCCACCCACAAAACCACATATCACTTGATAAATACACACACTCTCACCCACCCACAAAACCACATATCACTTGATAAATACACACACTCTCACCCACCCACAAAACCACATATTGCTTGATAAATACACACACTCTCACCCACCCACAAATCACATATTGCTTGATAAATACACACACTCTCACCCACCCACAAAAACACATATTGCTTGATAAATACACACACTCTCACCCACCCACAAAACCACATATCACTTGATAAATACACACACTCTCACCCACCCACAAAACCACATATCACTTGATAAATACACACACTCTCACCCACCCACAAAACCACATATTGCTTGATAAATACACACACTCTCACCCACCCACAAAACCACATATCACTTGATAAATACACACACTCTCACCCACCCACAAAACCACATATCACTTGATAAATACACACACTCTCACCCACCCACAAAACCACATATTGCTTGATAAATACACACACTCTCACCCACCCACAAAACCACATATTGCTTGATAAATACACACACTCTCACCCACCCACAAATCACATATTGCTTGATAAATACACACACTCTCACCCACCCACAAAAACACATATTGCTTGATAAATACACACACTCTCACCCACCCACAAAACCACATATCACTTGATAAATACACACACTCTCACCCACCCACAAAACCACATATCACTTGATAAATTCACACACTCTCACCCACCCACAAAACCACATATTGCTTGATAAATACACCCACTCTCACCCACCCACAAAACCACATATTGCTTGATAAATACACACACTCTCACCCACCCACAAAACCACATATTGCTTGATAAATACACACACTCTCACCCACCCACAAAACCACATATTGCTTGATAAATACACACACTCTCACCCACCCACAAAACCACATATTGCTTGATAAATACACACACTCTCACCCACCCACAAAACCACATATTGCTTGATAAATACACACATTTTCACCCACCCACAAAATCACATCAATTGATAAATACACACACTCTCACCCACCCACAAAACCAGATATCAATTGATAAATACACCCACTCTCACCCACCCACAAAACCACATATCGCTTGATAAATACACACACTCTCACCCACCCACAAAACCACATATCGCTTGATAAATACACACACTCTCACCCACCCACAAACCACATATTGCTTGATAAATACACACACTCTCACCCACCCACAAAACCACATATTGCTTGATAATTACACACACTCTCACCCACCCACAAAACCACATATTGCTTGATAAATACACACTCTCACCCACCTCCACAAACCACATATTGCTTGATAAATACATTGACTCTCAGACACACAGCACATAAACTATATCCATGGTTCAGGTATTAAATCTGTCTGGGATGCTACCATTCGTGCATCTCTCTCCCCTGCGGAAATGAAAAAGACAAACTCCCATCGTGTTCTGAACAAGAGAGACAGAGTACACAGCTGTACAAAACCCAGCCCTCTCAGCCAGATACTCATCAACACAATGACTCACTGCAGACACGCAGAAAATCTACATTTACACACAAATCTAAATGCTTCTCACTGACAGCCTAGTCATCCACAGAACGGCTGTGTCACTCTTTCTCAATAGACAGATATATAAGATAGCAGTACAGCCTTAACGTATTTTTGTAATACCGGTCTCCTTCATACGTATTAGGAGGTATGCAGGCAGTATACAGTACTGCCTGGTCTGCATACAGTACTGCCTGGTCTGCTAGGACCAGCCTTGGAGTGCGAGGCCTCGACCTACTTCTTCAGATAAGACTCAATAATGCAGTGGAGCTCTGGTCTGCAGAGAGAGAGAGAGAGAGAGAGACTTTGGAAGCAGTTTGAAAGGGTTTCTCAGCCTGCTCCACTTTATAAAATAATAACTCAGCCGTTCCCAAAGCTTCACCTCTCACTGTAGTTCTTCTTGGAAAACCTTCCACTTTCAACATAAAAACTGAATCACGTACATGAACATCTCCCCAACACATGCATCATCAAAAGCCTTTTATAATCCGCGTCTTGCTGTCATGCCAGATGCATGCATTAACCAATGTGGTGTGTGTGTATGCTACATTTCAGTGGTGCCCTGTATGTAGGTCACATGTCCAACATACATTACAGTTCTCTAAGGGGGCTAAAGACCCTAGACCCTAGACTCACACTCAATTCTTCCGCTGCTCTGTCGTTCGCTACATACTTTAGTCTGAGACTGCCGTCATTTAAGTCATTTGTGGGAACGAGGGGCGCCAGGGGAGTTGTACAAAACAAAGTCATTAGTGATTGGATGATCTCTAACCAATCAGAGTATCAAAGCAAACAAGGATTTTTCACACCGCCGCTTTACCTACGCGTGTTCTGACTCTGACCCAACCCATCGGTTTCTGGACCAATCAGACGGCCCTGAATGTGTTCGCAATCGGTAAAGGGTCGGGGAGGTACTCAGATCCAGACTCATTGAGGAGAAGAAACTAACATCCATGGGCGTGGCGTAGAGTTTGTCCTGAGCAAGAAGTCTGGGTAGCCAGGCAATTTTAACCCTGTTAACCTGGGTCATTAGATTATTTCTGCCATCTGAGTTGTCCCACCAATTAGGTGCCTTTTGAGTAGTGTAACTGGGTGACATTTTTGGGGAGTTTTCATATATATTTATTTCACCTTTATTTAACCAGGTAGGCCAGTTAAAAACAAGTTCTCATTTACAACTGTGACCTGGCCAAGATAAAGCAAAGCAGTGCGACAAAAACAACAACACAGAGTTACACATAAACAAACGTACAGTCAATAACACAAAAGAAAAGAAAAATAGAAAAATCTATGTACAGTGTGTGGAAATGTAGAAGAGTAGGGAGGGAGGCAATAAATAGGCCCTAGAGGTGAAAATAATAGATGTGCAGATGATGATGTGCAAGTAGAGATACTGGGGTGCAAAAGAGCAAGAGGATAAATAATAATATGGGGATGAGGTAGTCAGGTGTGCTATTTACAGATTGGCTGTGTTCAGGCTCAGACAGCTGATGCTTAACTTAAGGATTGGGGTTCTGTCAACGGGACAGTTGTAAATCATGCAGTGCATTATGTCAAGATCGCAGATTGTAGATAAACAACAAAATGTCAATACATATAAGTGTCTTATATCTGAAAGCTTAAATTCCAGTTAATATAACTGCACTGTCCAATTTACAGTAGCTATTACTGCGAAAAAATGCCATGCTATTGTTTGAGGAGAGCTCCTAACAACAAAACACTTTTTCACCACGATAGGTTTGATAAATTCCACTCTGAAGGTGAAATGTGTACTTACATTCTGAAATATTGCTCTGATTTATCATCCAAAGGGTCCCAGAGATAATATGAAGTGTAGTTTTGTTAGATAAAATCCTTTTTCATATCCTTAAAAGGTCCATATAGTATGCACGATCGATTTTGTATTTCCACTCGTTCAATTTGCAAAGAAAATAATCTGTGAAAATCTAACCCTACAAGTTGTTTCAACAAGTCAAATCACATTCGTATGTACTTCAGAGATCCTAGGTAACAAGACTTCACTATATCGTTAGGGGTGTAGTATATCCTATAGGACACCATAATTGGTCAGAGAGCAACGCCTTCATGGCATGCCGATGAAGCGGGCTGTCATCACTTGAAGGACTGTATCTTTGTCAAATAAGCACCAATTGGGGTCAAACAAAGCTAGATAGATAGCCAATGAGCTGGGCTTTACGGGACTATCCGGAAACCATGTATATGTCGTAAAATGTACCTTGTACGACAGCATGCCTTTTCATTTTGGACAAAAATTATAAGGATATTCAGAGTTATGAAGTTATGAAAACTGGTTGTTTTGCAAATATTGAACTTATAATATGGCTACTAATACTTGGAAAGTTAAATCAAAGTCCAAGTATACAGATTTGATGATATTCTTGCAGAAAAATGTAATATGAATGTGAATACCTTCTTCACGATTTGCCCAAATGTACCTGGGGACTTCACACTAAAAGTCTTGTAGTTCACTCATACTTCAAGTTATTCATCTGAAATTTTGCACATACACTGCTGCCATATTTTGGACACTATCGGAATTACAACCAGAGTGATGGCTAGAACTGTGACCTTTCGCTTGCATTTCAAATATGGTGGTAGAAAAAAACCGGTTGTTTTTTTTCTTTGTATTTTCTTCTACCAGATCTATTGTGTTATATTCTCCTACATTCAATTCACATTTCCACAAACTTCAAAGTGTTTCCTTTCAAATTGTATCAAGAATATGCATATCCTTGCTTCAGGGCCTGAGCTACAGGCAGTTATATTTGGGTATGTAATTTAGGCGAAAATTGAATTAATCCTTATCCTTATTAAAGTTAGAGAGGGAGATATAAGACTCCAATTTCAGAGATTTTTGCAATTCGTTCCAGCCATTGGCAGCAGAGAACTGGAAGGAAAGACGGCCAAAGGAAGTGTTGGCTTTGGGGATGACCAGTGAAATATACCTGCTGGAGCGCATGCTACGGGTGGGTGTTGCTATGGTGACCAGTGAGCTGAGATAAGGCGGGGCTTTACCTAGCAAAGACTTACAGATGACCTGGAGCCAGTGGGTTTGGCAACGGATATGTAGTGTGGACCAGCCAACGAGAGCATACAGGTCACAGTGGTGGGCAGTATATGGGGCTTGGGGATAAAACGGATGGCCCTGTGATAGACTACATCCAGTTTGCTGAGTAGAGTGTTGGGGGCCGAAGTCAAGGATCGGTAGGATAGTCAGTTTTACGAGGGTACAGTATGTTTGGCAGCATGAGTGAAGGATGCTTTGTTGCAAAATAGGAAGCCGATTCTAGATTTAATTTTGGATTGGAGATGCTTATTGTGAGTCTGGAAGGAGAGTTTACAACCTAATCAGACACCTAGGTATTTGTAGCTGTCCACATATTCTAGGTCAGAACTGTCCAGAGTAGTGATGCTAGTCAGGCGGGAGGGTGTGGGCAGCAATCGGTTGAAGAGCATGCACTTAGTTTTACTAGCATTTAAAAGCAGTTGGAGGCCACTGGAGGAGTGTTGTATGGCATTGAAGCTCATTTGGAGGTTTGTTAGCACAGTGTCCAAAGAAGGGCCAGATGTATACAGAATGGTGTCGTCTGCGTAGAGGTGGATCAGAGAATCACCAGCAGCAAGAGCGTCATCATTAATATATACAGAGAAAAGAGTCATCCCGAGAATTGAACCCTGTGGCACCCCCATAGAGACTGCCAGAGGTCCGGACAACAGGCCCTCCGATTTGACACACTGAACTCTGTCCGAGAAGTAGTTGGTGAACCAGGCAAGGCAGTCATTTGAGAAGCCAAGGCTATTGAGTCTGCCGATAAGAATGCGGTGATTGACAGAGTCGAAAGCCTTGGCCAGGTCGATGAAGACGGCTGCACAGTACTGTCTTTTATCGATGGCGGTTATGATATCGTTTAGGACCTTGAGCGTGGCTGAGGTGCACCCATGACCAGCTCGGAAACCAGATTGCATAGAGGAGAAGGTACGGTGGGATTCGAAATCGTCAGTGACCTGTTTATTAACTTGGCTTTCAAAGATTTTAGAAAGGCAGGGCAGGACTGATATAGGTCTATAACAGTTTGGGTCTAGAGTGTCTCCCCCTTTGAAGAGGGGGATGACCACGGCAGCTTTCCAATCTTTTGGAATCTCAGACGATACGAAAGAGGTTGAACAGGCTAGTAATACACGTTGCAACAATTTCGGTAGATAATTTTAGAAAGAGAGGGTCCAGATTGTCTAGCCCAGCTGATTTGTAGGGATCCAGATTTTGCAGCACTTTCATAACATCAGCTGTCTGGATTTGGGTGAAGGAGAAGCAGGTGGGAGGGGGGGCTTGGGCAAGTTGCTGCAGGGGGTGCAGAGCTGTTGACCAGGGTAGAGGTAGCCAGGTGGAAAGCATGGCCAGCCATAGAAAAATGCTTATTGAAGTTATCGATTATCGTAGATTTATCGGAGGTGACAGTGTTTCCTATCCTCAGTGCAGTGGGCAGCTGGGAGGAGGTGCTCTTATTCTCCATGGACTTTACAGTGTCCCAAAACTTTTTGGTATTAGTGCTACAGGAAGCAAATTTCTGTTTGAAAAAGCTAGCCTTCGCTTTCCTAACTGACTGAGTATATTGGTTCCTGACTTCCTTGAAAAGTTGCATATCGCGGGGGCTATTCGATGCTAATGCAGAACGCCACAGGATGTTTTTGTGCTGGTCAAGGGCAGTCAAGTCTGGGGTGAACCAAGGGCTATATCTGTTCTTAGTTCAACATTTCTTGAATGGGGCATGCTTATATAAGATGGAGAGGAAAGCACTTTTGAAGAGCAACCAGGCATCCTCTACTGTCAAGAGGTTAAATAAAATGTTTAAAAAGGACTGTAGTAAGTGCCTATTAAGTGCCTAATAAAGTAACAGGGTTGACCGTAACAAGGTTGACCGTAACAGGGTTGACCGTAACAAGGTTGACCGTAACAGGGTTGACCGTAACAAGGTTGACCGTAACAAGGTTGACCATAACAAGGTTGACCGTAACAGGGTTGACCGTAACAAGGTTGACCGTAACAAGGTTGACCGTAACAAGGTTGACCGTAACAGGGTTGACCGTAACAGGGTTGACCGTAACAAGGTTGACCGTAACAAGGTTGACCGTAACAGGGTTGACCGTAACAAGGTTGACCGTAACAGGGTTGACCGTAACAGGGTTGACCGTAACAAGGTTGACCGTAACAGGGTTGACCGTAACAAGGTTGACCGTAACAAGCTTGACCGTAACAAGGTTGACCGTAACAGGGTTGACCGTAACAGGGTTGACCGTAACAGGGTTGACCGTAACAAGGTTGACCGTAACAGGGTTGACCGTAACAAGTTTGACCGTAACAGGGTTGACCGTAACAAGGTTGACCGTAACAAGGTTGACAACTTCAGCCATAAATCTCCTTGTGACCGTGGCAATAGAAGAGGAATAATTTAATGCATGCTTCAAAAATGTTTAAATTGTTCAAACATTTCTAGCCTCTCTATCTACTAGGGCTGAGAATTGCCAGGGACCTCACGATACGATATTATCATGATACTTAGGTTCCCATACAATACGTATTGCGGTTCTCACGATTCTATATGTATTGCGATTCAATACTGTGATTGTATTGTGACTTGATGTTCGAAACATATTTCTCACTGTATGTCTGCTGCAGAGGGACAAGAGAAGTCCATGAGAAAATACGTTTTGATCAGTCATGGAAATCAAAGTACTGAAAACATGTTGGATCACTTTTTAAAAATAAGATGGATAGCAAGCTATAGGATGACAAATACCGGAGTATTGGCGCAGGTACAGCCGACTAGCGCTAGCTAACACTACCTAGCAACAACAACAAAAATGTTGGGGTTAAGTGGGAAGTGTCACGATCGTCAAAAGGAGTAGACCAAGGTGCAGCGTGGTAAATGTTCATCCTTGTATATATTTAAATCAGAACCTTAAACACAAAATAATAAACAATGATAACGTCTTGCAGGCTTAACAAGCAGTACAAAAATAAGATCCCACAACTACAGTTGGGGAAAGGCTACCTAAGTATGATTCCTAATCAGAGACAACGATAGACAGCTGCCTCTGATTAGGAACCATACTCGGCTCAACACAAAGAAATAGACACCATAGAATGCCCACCCCACACCCTGACCTAACCACATAGAGAAACAAACCGTCTCTCTCAGGTCAGGGCGTAACAGGAAGTCACAGAGTATTCACTTTAGCAAGTCTTTATTCATATATAAAATCAGATGTGGTCTATAATAGAGGGCACTTCATTTAATATAAAACTCAATATTTGTGCAGAATTTCTACTTAAATGACCAAAGGCACCAAAAGGCACCAAAAGGCACCAAAAGGCACTCATTTGGTGGAATAACCTGTCTACAGTATGATTCACAGAGAGGAGAGAGGGAGATGAGACAATATATCTGAAGAGAGAGGGAGGGGAGACAATATATCTGAAGAGAAAGGGAGGGGAGACAGTATATATGAAGAGAGAGGGGAGACAGTATATATGAAGAGAGAGGGGAGACAGTAGATATGAAGAGAGAGGGGAGACAGTAGATATGAAGAGGGAGGGGATACAGTATATATGAAGAGGGAGGGGAGACAGTATATATGAAGAGAGAGGGGAGACAGTATATATGAAGAGAGAGGGGAGACCGTTTATATGAATAGGGAGGGGAGACAGTATATATGAAGAGAGAGGGGAGACAGTATATATGAAGAGAGAGAGGAGACAGTAGATATGAAGAGAGAGGGGAGACAGTAGATATGAAGAGAGAGGGGAGACAGTAGATATGAAGAGGGAGGGGAGACAGTATATATGAAGAGAGAGGGGAGACAGTTTATATGAAGAGAGAGGGGAGACAGTTTATATGAAGAGGGAGGGGAGACAGTATATATGAAGAGAGAGGGGAGACAGTAGATATGAAGAGAGAGGGGAGACAGTATATATGAAGAGAGAGGGGAGTCAGTATATATGAAGAGAGAGGGGAGACAGTATATATGAAGAGAGAGGGGAGACAGTATATATGAAGAGAGAGGGGAGACAGTATATATGAAGAGAGAGGGGAGACAGTATATATGAAGAGGGAGGGGAGACAGTATATATGAAGAGAGAGAGGAGACAGTAGATATGAAGAGAGAGGGGAGACAGTAGATATGAAGAGAGAGGGGAGACAGTATATATGAAGAGAGTGGGGAGACAGTATATATGAAGAGAGAGGGGAGACAGTATATATGAAGAGGGAGGGGAGACAGTATATATGAAGAGAGAGGGGAGACAGTATATATGAAGAGAGAGGGGAGACAGTAGATATGAAGAGAGAGGGGAGACAGTAGATATGAAGAGAGAGGGGAGACAGTATATATGAAGAGAGAGGGGAGACAGTATATATGAAGAGGGAGGGGAGACAGTATATATGAAGAGAGAGGGGAGACAGTATATATGAAGAGAGAGGGGAGACAGTAGATATGAAGAGGGGAGACAGTATATATATGAAGAGAGAGGGGAGACAGTATATATGAAGAGAGAGGGGAGACAGTAGATATGAAGAGGGGAGACAGTATATATATGAAGAGAGAGGGGAGACAGTATATATGAAGAGAGAGGGGAGACTGTATATATGAATAGGGAGGGGAGACAGTATATATGAAGAGAGAGGGGAGACAGTATATATGAAGAGAGAGGGGAGACAGTAGATATGAAGAGGGAGGGGATACAGTATATATGAAGAGAGAGGGGAGACAGTAGATATGAAGAGAGAGGGGAGACAGTAGATATGAAGAGGGAGGGGATACAGTATATATGAAGAGGGAGGGGAGACAGTATATATGAAGAGAGAGGGGAGACAGTATATATGAAGAGAGAGGGGAGACAGTATATATGAAGAGAGAGGGGAGACAGTATATATGAAGAGAGAGGGGAGACAGTATATATGAAGAGGGAAGGGAGACAGTATATATGAAGAGAGAGAGGAGACAGTAGATATGAAGAGAGAGGGGAGACAGTAGATATGAAGAGAGAGGGGACACAGTATATATGAAGAGAGAGGGGAGACAGTATATATGAAGAGAGAGGGGAGACAGTATATATGAAGAGTGAGGGGAGACAGTATATATGAAGAGAGAGGGGAGACAGTATATATGAAGAGAGAGGGGAGACAGTAGATATGAAGAGAGAGGGGAGACAGTAGATATGAAGAGAGAGGGGAGACAGTATATATGAAGAGAGAGGGGAGACAGTATATATGAAGAGGGAGGGGAGACAGTATATATGATGAGAGAGTGGAGACAGTATATATGAAGAGAGAGGGGAGACAGTAGATATGAAGAGGGGAGACAGTATATATGAAGAGAGAGGGGAGACAGTATATATGAAGAGAGAGGGGAGACTGTATATATGAATAGGGAGGGGAGACAGTATATATGAAGAGAGAGGGGAGACAGTATATATGAAGAGAGAGGGGAGACAGTATATATGAAGAGAGAGGGGAGACAGTTTATATGAAGAGAGAGGGGAGACAGTAGATATGAAGAGAGAGGGGAGACAGTATATATGAAGAGAGAGGGGAGACAGTTTATATGAATAGGGAGGGGAGACAGTATATATGAAGAGAGAGGGGAGACAGTAGATATGAAGAGAGAGGGGAGACAGTAGATATGAAGAGAGAGGGGAGACAGTAGATTTGAAGAGAGAGGGGAGACAGTATATCTGAAGAGGGAGGGGAGACAGTATATATGAAGAGAGAGGGGAGACAGTAGATATGAAGAGAGTGGGGAGACAGTAGATATGAAGCGGGAGGGGAGACAGTAGATATGAAGAGAGAGGGGAGACAGTATATATGAAGCGGGAGGGGAGACAGTAGATATGAAGAGAGAGGGGAGACAGTATATCTGAAGAGGGAGGGGAGACAGTATATATGAAGAGGGAGGGGAGACAGTAGATATGAAGAGGGAGGGGAGACAGTAGATATGAAGAGAGAGGGGAGACAGTATATATGAAGAGAGAGGGGAGACAGTGGATATGAAGAGAGAGGGGAGACAGTATATATGAAGAGAGAGGGGAGACAGTATATATGAAGAGAGAGGGGAGACAGTATATATGAAGAGAGAGGGGAGACAATATATCTGAAGAGGGAGGGGAGACAGTATATATGAAGAGAGAGGGGAGACAGTATATATGAAGAGAGAGGGGAGACAGTAGATATGAAGAGGGGAGACAGTATATATGAAGAGAGAGGGGAGAAAGTATATATGAAGAGAGAGGGGAGACAGTATATATGAAGAGAGAGGGGAGACAGTATATATGAAGAGGGAGGGGAGACAGTATATATGAAGAGAGAGGGGAGACAGTATATATGAAGAGAGAGGGGAGACAGTATATATGAAGAGAGAGGGGAGACAGTATATATGAAGAGAGAGGGGAGACAGTATATATGAAGAGAGAGGGGAGACAGTAGATATGAACAGAGAGGGGAGACAGTAGATATGAAGAGAGAGGGGAGACAGTATATATGAAGAGAGAGGGGAGACAGTATATATGAAGAGAGAGGGGAGACAGTATATATGAAGAGAGAGGGGAGACAGTATACATGAAGAGAGAGGGGAGACAGTATATATGAAGAGAGAGGGGAGACAGTAGATATGAAGAGAGAGGGGAGACAGTATATATGAAGAGAGAGGGGAGACAATATATATGAAGAGAGAGGGGAGACAGTATATACAGTTGAAGTCAGAAGTTTACATACAATTAGGTTGGAGTCATTAAAACTTGTTTTTCAACCACTCCACACATTTCTTGTTAACAAACTATAGTTTTGGCAAGTCGGTTAGGACGTCTACTTTGTGCATGACACAAGTCATTTTTCCAACAATTGTTTACAGACAGATTATTTCACTTATAATTCACTGTATCGCAATTCCAGTGGGTCAGAAGTTTACATACACTAAGTTGACTGTGCCTTTAAACAGCTTGGAAAACTCCAGAAAATAATGTCATGGCTTTAGAAGCTTCTGATAGGCTAATTGACAGCATTTGAGTCAATTGTAGGTGAAGAGGGAGGGGAGACAGTAGATATGAGGAAGGAGATGGACACAACAAAGAGTTAGAATGGTATTACACAAGGAGAGAAAGAGTGACAATGCTGTGAGAAAGGTGAAAAAATATCCCAGAAAGAGAAATAGGGAAAAAGAGAGGCCAAAGAGACAGAATGGAGAGGAGTAGAGGGGAAAGAACTGGCACAAGTTAACCACTCCTCTGAGACTGACATCCCCGTTTGTTCTTTCTCTCAGCTCTGCTTTTATAAATCCACTTTTCATGGCACCGTTAAGATGTTTCCTGCTAATCGCATTACACAAGCAACAAAGTGGAATTATCACTTACACACGTTTAACGGACGCCCTAATCCTGGAGAACTGGGAATACTGACAGCACCGGCAGAATAGAAGTATTCATGGAAGCAGATTTAAACCAGCGCTCCTGGAGGAAGTGGAAGCATTGTGTGTTTGTAGTGAGAGCTAGACAAGGTCAGAGGAAACGACTCAATGACAGACCTTGCTTCAGGACTATGGGACTGGAAAGGGAGTGTGAATTAGATAGTTAGAAGTAAACAGGAGATTAACAAAGCAACCGCATGACCATCCTTCTTTCCTCTCTACTCCAATCACAAACAGACAGGAAGGGAAACAGAATTACAGTGAGGGAAAAAAGTATTTGATCCCCTGCTGATTTTGTACGTTTGCCCACTGACAAAGAAATGATCAGTCTATAATTTTAATGGTAGGTTCACTTGAACAGTGAGAGACAGAATAACAGCAAAAAAATCCAGAAAAATGCATGTCAAAAATGTTATAAATTGATTTGCATTTTAATGAGGGAAATAAGTATTTGACCCCCTCTCAATCAGAAAGATTTCTGGCTCCCAGGTGTCTTTTATACAGGTAACGAGCTGAGATTAGGAGCACACTCTTAAAGGGAGTGCTCCTAATCTCAGTTTGTTACCTGTATAAAAGACACCTGTCCACAGAAGCAATCAATCAATCAGATTCCAAACTCTCCACCATGGCCAAGACCAAAGAGCTCTCCAAGGATGTCAGGGACAAGATTGTAGACCTACACAAGGCTGGAATGGGCTACAAGACCATCGCCAAGCAGCTTGGTGAGAAGGTGACAACAGTTGGTGCGATTATTCGCAAATGGAAGAAACACAAAAGAACTGTCAATCTCCCTCGGCCTGGGGCTCCATGCAAGATCTCACCTCGTGGAGTTGCAATGATCATGAGAACGGTGAGGAATCTGCCCAGAACTACACGGGATGATCTTGTCAATGATCTCAAGGCAGCTGGGACCATAGTCACCAAGAAAACAATTGGTAACACACTACGCCGTGAAGGACTGAAATCCTGCAGCGCTCGCAAGGTCCCCCTGCTCAAGAAAGCACATATACATGCCCGTCGGAAGTTTGCCAATGAACATCTGAATGATTCAGAGGACAACTGGTGAAAGTGTTGTGGTCAGATGAGACCAAAATGGAGCTCTTTGGCATCAACTCAACTCGCCATGTTTGGAGGAGGAGGAATGCTGCCTATGACCCCAAGAACACCATCCCCACTGTCAAACAAGGAGGTGGAAACATTATGCTTTGGGGGTGTTTTTTCTGCTAAGGGGACAGGACAACTTCACCGCATCAAAGGGACGATGGACGGGGCCATGTACCTTTCAAATCTTGGGTGAGAACCTTCCCTCAGCCAGGGCATTGAAAATGGGTCATGGATGGGTATTCCAACATGACAATGACCCAAAACCCACGGCCAAGGCAACAAAGGAGTGGCTCAAGAAGAAGCACATTAAGGTCCTGGAGTGGCCTAGCCAGTCTCCAGACCTTAATCCCATAGAAAATCTGTGGAGGGAGCTGATGGTTCGAGTTGCCAAACGTCAGCCTCGAAACCTTAATGACTTGGAGAAGATCTGTAAAGAGGAGTGGGACAAAATCCCTCCTGAGATGTGTTCAAACCTGGTGGCCAACTACAAGAAACGTCTGACCTCTGTGATTGCCAACAAGGGTTTTGCCACCAAGTACTAAGTCATGTTTTGCAAAGGGCTCAAATACTTATTTCCCTCATTAAATTGCAAATCATTTTATAACATTTTTGACATGCGTTTTTTCTGGATTTTTTGTTGTTGTTATTCTGTCTCTCACTGTTCAAATAAACCCACCATTAAAATTATAGACTGATCATTTCTTTGTCAGTGGGCAAACGTACAAAATCAGCAGGGGATTAAATACTTTTTTCCCTCACTGTACATCACATGTAACGTTTGGGTGTTCTTTCCGTCTGTTTGATTTCCTGGAAATAGTCTTTGGCTTTTAACAAACAACTTTAACAAAAGCAATCAACTACAACTCAGTTAAAACTGAATCAGAATGACACAAAGAGTTCCAAAATGTCGCCACACAGATACAGTACAATATTTTAGTCTCAGTGCTTGAGTCTACAGAGACTGTGAATGGTAGCCCTTTCCCTCCCACTGTCCCTGTCGCAGCCACACACAGGTGAAAGGCACTGCTGATGACAGCTTCATTCTCCACAGAG
Source organism: Salmo trutta (assembly GCF_901001165.1). Lineage (NCBI taxonomy): Eukaryota > Metazoa > Chordata > Actinopteri > Salmoniformes > Salmonidae > Salmo > Salmo trutta. The sequence goes on along the minus strand of NC_042969.1, from coordinate 17,278,903 downwards.
AGAACAGAGGATGGGGTGCGGAGAGGACAGAGAAGAGAGGATGGGGTGAGGAGAGGAGAGGACTACCCACTGAGAGAAGAGAGGATGGGGTGAGGAGAGGAGAGGACTGTACCCACTGAGAGAAGAGAGGATGGGGTGAGGAGAGGAGAGGACTGTCCCCACTGAGAGAGGAGAGGATGGGGTGAGGAGAGGAGAGGACTGTACCCACTGAGAGAAGAGAGGATGGGGTGAGGAGAGGAGAGGACTGTCCCCACTGAGAGAAGAGAGGATGGGGTGAGGAGAGGAGAGGACTGTCCCCACTGAGAGAGGAGAGGATGGGGTGAGGAGAGGAGAGGACTGTCCCCACTGAGAGAGGAGAGGATGGGGTGAGGAGAGGAGAGGACTGTACCCACTGAGAGAAGAGAGGATGGGGTGAGGAGAGGAGAGGACTGTCCCCACTGAGAGAGGAGAGGATGGGGTGAGGAGAGGAGAGGACTGTCCCCACTGAGAGAGGAGAGGATGGGGTGAGGAGAGGAGAGGACTGTCCCCACTGAGAGAAGAGAGGATGGGGTGAGGAGAGGAGAGGACTGTCCCCACTGAGAGAAGAGAGGATGGGGTGAGGAGAGGAGAGGACTGTCCCCACTGAGAGAGGAGAGGATGGGGTGAGGAGAGGAGAGGACTGTCCCCACTGAGAGAAGAGAGGATGGGGTGAGGAGAGGAGAGGACTGTCCCCACTGAGAGAAGAGAGGATGGGGTGAGGAGAGGAGAGGACTGTCCCCACTGAGAGAGGAGAGGATGGGGTGAGGAGAGGAGAGGACTGTCCCCACTGAGAGAAGAGAGGATGGGGTGAGGAGAGGAGAGGAGAACTCCCACCATAGACAAACAGACAGATTGACTGAGACTGGGCAGGAAATAGGAAAGGAAAGGACAAGAAAGATAAGGAAATAAATGGAAAGAAATGAGAGCAGATCGTGGGGGAATAAATTAAAGGACGATAATGAAACAGAAAAAGGGAGAATATAGGATAGGAGGAGCCAACAGAGTAAACACAGGGAGAGAGAGAGAAGAAGAAAGGTGTCAGCCATTTTACATCAGACTGCACTCACACTAGGAGACAGAGGGGGGCATAAGAGAGAGAGAAGGAACGAGGGAGAAACAGGATGTGTGGGAGGAGGTGGAGATAGCAAGATCAGCTGTGTGTGAGAGAGAAGGGAAGATGGAGTGAGAGATATGGAAGGAGTTAAAGAGAGACAGATGGAGAAGAGAGAAAGTAAGAAGCAGAAACTAAGGACAGAGCAAGTGGGAATTAGCTAAGAAACAGAGTGGCTGTTAGAATATAGGGAGAGGAGGAGAGAAGGAGGGAGAGGAGGAGAGAAGGAGGGAGAGGAGGAGAGAAGGATGGAGAGGGGGGAGAAGGAGGGAGGGGGGAGAGAAGGAGGAAGAGGGGGAGAGAAGGAGGAAGAGGGGGAGAGAAGGAGGGAGAGGGGGAGAAGTAGGGAGGGAGGGAGGCGGGAGAGAAGTAGGGAGGGGAGGAGAGAAGGAGTGAGAGGGGGAAAGGGGGCAAGGGGGATGGAAGGAGAGGGGGAGAGAAGGAGGGAAAAGGGAGAGAAGGAGGGAAAGGGGAGAGAAGGATGGAAAGGAGAAGGGAGAGGGGGAGAGAAGGAGGGAGAGGAGAAGGGAGAGAAGGAGGGAGACAGGGAGAGAAGGAGGGAGAGGAGGAGAGAAGGAGGGAGAGGGGGAAGAGAAGGAGGAAGAGGGGGAAGAGAAGGAAGGAGAGGGGGAGAAAAGGAGGGAGGGGGAGATAAGGAGGGAGAAGGGGAGAGGGGGGAGAGAAGGAGGGAGGAGGGAGAGTGAGGAGAGGAGGGAAAGGGGGAGACATGGAGGGAGAGGGGGAGAGATGGGGGGAAAGGGGGGAGACATGAAGGGAGAGGAGGGAGAGATGAAGGGAAAGGGGGGAGACATGGATGGAGAGGGGGAGATGGAGGGAGAGGGGGGAGAGATGGGGAGAAGAGAGAGAGGGCTGTCTGAGTCATTTAATCTCATAGTGTAATACTCATCCATTACACCGACACCCCACTGTTAATTCATACAGGACCCCCACTAGATAAGAGAGTAGAGGAGAGCATTGACTGACAGAGGCAGAGGAACAACACACACACACACACACACAAAAGAAGCAAAGCTTGAGCAGGTCTGCCTCGCTGTGCAGATGGTTGTCTCACTGACGTTAAGCTATTATAATGCAGTTATTACCCACAATGCCCAGATCTCAGAAAAATCTTCTTTATGGCAGATGGTCTCCCTAAAAATAAACAGCCCACAGACAGAGACAGAGGGACATAAAGAACTGCCTGTGGGCTAGATGAGTCACTCACTGTCCAGGCCTCAAGTACTCTCAATCGTGGGCAGTTATTTCCAGGAAAGCAAGGCTCAAAATGTATCAAAGAGAGATTTCCAGCAAGGCTGGAACGCTAACAAAGACACAGTTAGATAAAAGCAGCAAACACAGGAACATCGTCCTCCCATTAACCTGTGAATATAGAGTTGTAAACATATGTACAGGGAATAGAGAGAACAATGGTCTTCTGAGACCTGGCCTATTCACATATATAATAGAGTGGAAATACACAGGTCAAGACGCATGCATTAACCAATGGTGTGTGTGTGTGTGTGTGTGTGTGTGTGTGTGTGTGTGTGTGTGTGTGTGTGTGTGTGTGTGTGTGTGCGCGTGCGTGCGTGCGTGCGTGCGTGCGTTTAGGCCTGTGTATGCAGCCTACATGTGGGGGAATCATACAGGACATCAACCCACATGGGACATTAAATACACAACTGAATGCTCTCATAACAGGCCCAGCATTACCCAGGATGTGAACGCACCAGGAAGGGCCACAGGGGAGTCAGAAACCTGCAGTAGGTGACTCTGCTCTGCTATCTCCAACAGCCACAAAAACACTTTCCATTCAGTCTTCTATCGGTGGATAAAAGTCAGCATTAAATGGTTTGGTCAGTGAAGTGTGCATCAGCAACTGTGGCCACATTCAAGTGTAGGCGTCTTACATCTAGTCAGCCTGCAGTGGGCGTCATTACAGTGTAGGCGTCTTACATCTAGTCAGCCTGCAGTGGGCGTCATTACAGTGCGTGTGGGCGGGCAGCTTAACAGGTCCGAGTTCAACATGCTGAAAACATTTTGCAGTGTGGCACAAACATTTTCACAATCTTGAATGATATGTCACAGTAACGTTGAAATAGTGGCAGTAACATTCCTTTTCTTCAACCATCATTCTGCAAGTGGACGTTCAACAAATGTGTTTACGTTGTATAACTCTACACTGTGTGGCTCTCCTGGCTCAGTGACTTGGATGACCTAGTGACCTCTAGCCAGCTCGATCTGTTTGGTCTGCTGTGGGAACACACAAACTCCACAAGACTGGATAAGAGTACAGACAGACTGCTGTAAGATAAGAGTATAGACTACTGTAAGATCAGAGTATAGACTACTGTAAGATAAGAGAATAGACTACTGTAAGATAAGAGTATAGACTACTGTAAGATAAGAGTATAGACTACTGTAAGATAAGAGTATAGACTACTGTAAGATAAGAGTATAGACTACTGTAAGATAAGAGTACAGACTACTGTAAGATAAGAGTATAGACTGCTGTAAGATAAGAGTATTTTCTACTGTAAGATAAGAGTATAGACTACTATAAGATAAGAGAATAGACTACTGTAAGATTAGAGTATAGACTACTGTAAGATAAGAGTATAGACTACTGTAAGATAAGAGTACAGACTACTGTAAGATAAGAGTATAGACTGCTGTAAGATAAGAGTATTTTCTACTGTAAGATAAGAGAATAGACTACTGTAAGATAAGAGTATAGACTGCTGTAAGATAAGAGTATAGACTACTGTAAGATAAGAGAATTTGAAACTGCAAGATAAGAGTATAGACTACTGTAAGATAAGAGTATAGACTACTGTAAGATAAGAGTACAGACTACTGTAAGATAAGAGTATAGACTACTGTAAGATAAGAGAATAGACTACTGTAAGATAAGAGTATAGACTACTGTAAGATAAGAGTATAGACTACTGTAAGATAAGAGTATAGACTGCTGTAAGATAGGAGTATTTTCTACTGTAAGATAAGAGTATAGACTACTGTAAGATAAGAGTATAGACTACTGTAAGATCAGAGTATAGACTACTGTAAGACAAGAGTATAGACTACTGTAAGACAAGAGTAAAGGCTGATACTGTGTATCCACACTGACATTCCTCCCCCTTAAGTGCTCAAAATAGACAGCTGATTCCTTATGTAGAGCATGTGAAACTGTACAGGGCATTAGGAAAGTATTCAGACCCCTTCACTTTTTCCACATTTTGTTATGTTACAGCCTTATTCTAAAATTGATTAAAAATAATTAAAAACTCATTAATCTACACACAATACCCCATAATCTGTGCTGAATACAACAGGTGTAGACCTTACAGTGAAATGCTTACTTACAAGCCCTTAACCACCAGTGCAGTTTTGAAGTAAATAATAGGTATTAGGTAAACAATAGATAGATAGACAGTAGATAAAGGGGGGGGGCACAATGCATCGTCCGGGTAGCCATTTGATTAGCTGTTCAAAGCGAAAACAGCTGATAAAACAGCTGACAAAGCGAAAACAGCTGATAAAACAGCTGACAAATCGAGAACAGGTATATATACATTTTTGCACATACATATATATATTTTTTAAATAGCTTATTTACATAAGTATTCAGACCCTTTGCTATGAGACTCGAAATTGAGCTCAGGTGCATCCTGTTTCCATTGATTATCCTTGAGATGTTACTACAACTTGATTGGATTTGGAAAGGCACACACCTGTCTATGTAAGGTCCCACAGTTGACAGTGCATGTCAGAGCAAAAACCAAGCCATGAGGTCGAAGGAATTGTCCATAGAGCTCTGAGACAGGATTGTGTTGAGGCACAGATCTGGGGAAGGGTACCAAAAAAATGACTGCAGCATTGAAGGTCCCCAAGAACACAGTGGCCTCCGTCATTCTTAAATGGAAGAAGTTTGGAACCACCAAGACTCTTCCTAGAGCTGGCCGCCCAGCCAAACTGAGCAATCAGGGGAGAAGAACCCAATAATTACTCTGACAGAGCTCCAGAGTTCCTGTGTGGAGATGGGAGAACCTTCCAGAAGGACAACTCCACCAATCAGACCTTCATGGTAGAGTGGCCAGACGGAAGCCACTCCTCAGTAAAAGGCACATGACAGCCCGCTTGGAGTTTGCCAAAAGGCACGTAAAGGACTGTCAGACCATGATAAACAAGATTCTCTGATCTGATTAAATTAAGATTGAACTCTTTGGCCTGAATGCCAAGCGTCACATCTGGACAAAACCTGGCACCATCCCTACGGTGAAGCATGGTGGTGGCAGCATCATGCTGTGGGGATGTTTTCAGTGGCAAGGACTGAGAGACTAGTCAGGATTGAAGGAAAGATGAAAGGAGCAAAGTACAGAGAGATCCTTGATGAAAACCTGCTCCAGAGTGCTCAGGACCTCAGACTGGGGCGAAGGTTCACCTTCAACAAGACAACAACCCATTGCACACAGCCAAGACAACACAGGAGTGGCTTCGGGACAAGTCTCTGAATGTCCATGAGTGGCCCAGCCAGAGCCCGGACTTGAACCCGATTGAAAATCTCTGGAGAGACCTGAAAATAGCTCTGCGGCGATGTTCCCCATCCAACCTGACAGATCTTGAGAGGATCTGCAGAGAGGAATGGGAGAAACTCCCCAAATATAGGTGTGCCAAACTTGTACCGTCATTCCTAAGAAGGAAAGAGACAGACAGAGACAGAAAGAGACAGAGACAGAAAGAGAGACAGAGACAATAAGAGAGACAGAGACAGAGACAGAAAGAGACAGAATGAGACAGAGAAAGAGAGAGAGAGACAGAGACAGAAAGAGAGAGACAGAGACATAAAGAGACAGATATAGAGAGAGACAGAGACAGAAAGAGACAGAGAAAGAGAGCGAGAAAGAGAGAGAGACAGAGACAGAAAGAGAGAGACAGACAGAAAGAGAGAGACAGAGACAGAAAGAGAGAGACAGAGACAGAAAGAGACAGAGAAAGAGAGAGAGAGAGACAGAAAGAGAGAGACAGAGACAGAAAGAGAGAGAGAAAGAGAGAGAGACAGACAGAAAGAGAGAGCCAGAAAGAGAGACAGAAAGAGAAAGAGACACAAAGAGAGGAAGATATATAGATTGGAACGAGGGACAGAGGGAGAGAGAGAGAGACAGACAGACAGACAGACAGACAGACAGACAGACAGACAGACAGACAGACAGACAACGCAAAAAAGAGAGCAAGAGACAGCGAGAGAAAGAGAGACAGAGGGAGAGAGAGAAAGAGAGAGGGGGTGTAGAGAAAGAGATGCAGATCAGAGGGACAGAGTCAGAGAGAAAAGACCTGGAGGGGATCAGAGGGTCAGTGGAGTGGATGAAAGCAGAGAGAAACAGGCAAAATACTGATGAACAAGAGAAATGAGAGCAAGAGAGTGCAAGAGAGATCCAAAGATAATGATACCGTGAGAAAATGGGCAAGAATCAAAATAGCGAGAAAGAGAGAGAGAGCGAGACAAAGGCAGAGAGAGAAAGAGGGACATCGGAGTCAATCACCACCTTCCGGAGACACCTGAAACCCCACCTCTTTAAGGAATACCTGGGATAGGATAAAGTAATCCTTCTAACCCCCCCCCTAAAAGATTTAGATGCACTATTGTAAAGTGGTTGTTCCACTGGATATCATAAGGTGAATGCACCAATTTGTAAGTCGCTCTGGATAAGAGCGTCTGCTAAATGACTTAAATGTAAAATAAAGGAAGATATATAGATTGGAAAGAGGGACAGAGAGAGAGAGAGAGAGAGAAAGAGAGAGAGAGAGAAAGAAAGAAAGAGAAAGAGAGAGAAAGTGAGAGAGAGATGGCAAAAAAGAGAGACAGAGACAGCGAGAGAAAGAGAAAGAGAGACAGCGAGAGAAAGAGAGACAGAGGGAGAGAGAGAAAGAGAGAGGGGGGTGTAGAGAAAGAGAGACAGCGAGAGAAAGAGAGACAGAGGGAGAGAGAGAAAGAGAGAGGGGGGTGTAGAGAAAGAGAGACGGAGTCAGAGAGATAATAACCTACAGAGTAGACCTATCCTGTGGGTGTAGGCTAACTGTAGAGAGATAATAACCTACAGAGTAGACCTATCCTCTGGGTGTTGGCTAACTGTAGAGAGATAATAACCTACAGACTAGACCTATCCTCTGGGTATAGGCTAACTGTAGAGAGATAATAACCTACAGACTAGACCTATCCTCTGGGTGTAGGCTAACTGGTGAGAGATAATAACCTACAGAGTAGACCTATCCTCTGGGTGTAGGCTAACTGTAGAGAGATAATAACCTACAGAGTAGACCTATCCTCTGGGTGTAGGCTAACTGTAGAGAGATAATAACCTACAGAGTAGTCCTATCCTCTGGGTGTAGGCTAACTGCAGAGAGATAGTAACCTACAGAGTAGACCTATCCTCTGGGTGTAGGCTAACTGTAGAGAGATAATAACCTACAGAGTAGACCTATCCTCTGGGTGTAGGCTAACTGTAGAGAGATAATAACCTACAGAGTAGACCTATCCTCTGGGTGTAGGCTAACTGTAGAGAGATAATCTACAGAGCAGACCTATCCTCTGGGTGTAGGCTAACTGTAGAGAGATAATAACCTACAGAGTAGACCTATCCTCTGGGTGTAGGCTAACTGTAGAGAGATAATAACCTACAGAGTAGACCTATCCTCTGGGTGTAGGCTAACTGTAGAGAGATAATAACCTACAGAGTAGACCTATCCTCTAGGTGTAGGCTAACTGCAGAGAGATAATAACCTACAGAGTAGACCTATCCTCTGGGTGTAGGCTAACTGTAGAGAGATAATAACCTACAGAGTAGACCTATCCTCTGGGTGTAGGCTAACTGCAGAGAGATAATAACCTACAGAGTAGACCTATCCTCTGGGTGTAGGCTAACTGTAGAGAGATAATAACCTACAGAGTAGACCTATCCTCTGGGTGTAGGCTAACTGTAGAGAGATAATAACCTACAGAGTAGACCTATCCTCTGGGTGTAGGCTGACTGTAGAGAGATAATAACCTACAGAGTAGACCTATCCTCTGGGTGTAGGCTAACTGGTGAGAGATAATAACCTACAGAGTAGACCTATCCTCTGGGTGTAGGCTAACTGTAGAGAGATAATACCCTACAGAGTAGACCTATCCTCTGGGTATAGGCTAACTGTAGAGAGATAATAACCTACAGAGTAGACCTATCCTCTGGGTGTAGGCTAACTGTAGAGAGATAATAACCTACAGAGTAGACCTATCCTCTGGGTGTAGGCTAACTGCAGAGAGATAATAACCTACAGAGTAGACCTATCCTCTGGGTGTAGGCTAACTGTAGAGAGATAATAACCTACAGAGTAGACCTATCCTCTGGGTGTAGGCTAACTGCAGAGAGATAATAACCTACAGAGTAGACCTATCCTCTGGGTGTAGGCTGACTGTAGAGAGATAATAACCTACAGAGTAGACCTATCCTCTGGGTGTAGGCTAACTGCAGAGAGATAATAACCTACAGAGTAGACCTATCCTCTGGGTGTAGGCTAACTGTAGAGAGATAATAACCTACAGAGTAGACCTATCCTCTGGGTATAGGCTAACTGTAGAGAGATAATAACCTACAGAGTAGACCTATCCTCTGTGTGTAGGCTAAATGTAGAGAGATAATAACCTACAGAGTAGACCTATCCTCTGGGTGTAGGCTAACTGTAGAGAGATAATAACCTACAGAGTAGACCTATCCTCTGGGTGTAGGCTAACTGTAGAGAGATAATAACCTACAGAGTAGACCTATCCACTGGGTGTAGGCTAACTGTAGAGAGATAATAACCTACAGAGTAGACCTATCCTCTGGGTGTAGGCTAACTGTAGAGAGATAATAACCTACAGAGTAGACCTATCCTCTGGGTGTAGGCTAACTGTAGAGAGATAATAACCTACAGAGCAGACCTATCCTCTGGGTGTAGGCTAACTGTAGAGAGATAATAACCTACAGAGTAGACCTATCCTCTGGGTGTAGGCTAACTGTAGAGAGATAATAACCTACAGAGTAGACCTATCCTCTGGGTGTAGGCTAACTGTAGAGAGATAATAACCTACAGAGCAGACCTATCCTCTGGGTGTAGGCTAACTGTAGAGAGATAATAACCTACAGAGTAGACCTATCCTCTGGGTGTAGGCTAACTGTAGAGAGATAATAACCTACAGAGTAGACCTATCCTCTGGGTGTAGACTAACTGTAGAGAGATAATAACCTACAGAGCAGACCTATCCTCTCGGTATAGGCTAACTGCAGAGAGATAATAACCTACAGAGTAGACCTATCCTCTGGGTGTAGGCTAACTGTAGAGAGATAATAACCTACAGAGCAGACCTATCCTCTGGGTATAGGCTAACTGCAGAGAGATAACAGGGTCAGGGCTCACTGGACTGGGACACAACCAGAACTGACATGACCCTTCACAGCAGAACCAACCATGCCGGATAGAACCAGAACTAACTGGATGCGACCTACCCACTCTGAACAAAAGCAAAGGACATGGCATAAAAACTGCATAATGGTTCCACTGGGCTACTGTAATCACTGAGATAATGAACTGACAATAAACCAACTCTGTAATCACTGAGATAATGAACTGATAATAAACCAACTCTGTAATCACTGAGATAATGAACTGATAATAAACCAACTCTGTAATCACTGAGATAATGAACTGATAATAAACCAACTCTGTAATCACTGAGATAATGAACTGATAATAAACCAACTCTGTAATCACTGAGATAATGAACTGATAATAAACCAACTCTGTAATCACTGAGATAATGAACTGATAATAAACCAACTCTGTAATCACTGAGATAATGAACTGATAATAAACCAACTCTGTAATCACTGAGATAATGAACTGATAATAAACCAACTCTGTAATCACTGAGATAATGAACTGATAATAAACCAACTCTGTAATCACTGAGATAATGAACTAACTCAGTAATCACTGAGATAATGAACTAACTCTGTAATCTGATAATAATAACTGATAACTGATAATAAACCAACTCTGTTATTTATACTTAGCGTTTAATGCTCTTCCTTGTTGAGTCAGTTCCAATACAATGTCTATGCAAGTCAAATCAAATGTTCTATTCAAATCGTATTTGTCACATGCGCCAAATACAACAGGTGTAGACCTTACAGTGAAATGCTGAATACAACAGGTGTAGACCTTACAGTGAAATGCTGAATACAACAGGTGTAGACCTTACAGTGAAATGCTGAATACAACAGGTGTAGACCTTACAGTGAAATGCTTACTTACAAGCCTTTAACCAACAATGCAGTTCAAGAAAATATAGTTTAGAAAATATTTACTTTTTAAATAAAAGTAACACAATAAAATAACAATGAGGCTATATACAGGGGATACCGGTACTGAGTCAATGTACAGGGGTACAGGTTAGAGGTAATTTGTACATGTAGGTAGAGGTGAAGTGACTATGCATAGATAATAAACAGTGAGCAGCAGCAGTGTAAAAACAAAGGGGGGGTCAATGCAAATAGTCCGCATGGCCATTTGATGAATTGTTCAGCAGTCCTCACATGTTGAATGACATCCAGCTGTACTCGCTCTGTGTTCACAGTGAAGATGAATGCCTAGAGATAATACCAGTCCCCCATGACTGTGGTAGGGAACAACACACACACTGGGTCTGTGGGCCAACACCTAGCTCTGCTGATGTTAACACTAATACAGGCTGCTGATTCACTGATACCCACATCACCTGGACAGGACCATGATGTGCTGACTCTCACAGCACCAGCCAGGGCGTCCTCAGAAAATCCCCTGATACGTGAGAAGGACAGAGTGGAATAAGCAGTCCTAAAATCCCCTGATACGTGAGAAGGACAGAGTGGAATAAGCAGTCCTAAAATCCCCTGATACGTGAGAAGGACAGAGTGGAATAAGCAGTCCTAAAATCCCCTGATACGTGAGAAGGACAGAGTGGAATAAGCAGTCCTAAAATCCCCTGATACGTGAGAAGGACAGAGTGGAATAAGCAGTCCTAAAATCCCCTGATACGTGAGAAGGACAGAGTGGAATAAGAAGTCCTAAAATCCCCTGATACGTGAGAAGGACAGAGTGGAATAAGAAGTCCTGATTCCAGGACCTGGCAGCTCCTCAGATACACTCAGACCTCGCCTCCCATAATCTGTCCCAGAGGATCAGGGGGAGGCAAGGGGGAGACAGGGAAAATCCATTTTTTCCTTGGATTTTTTGGCTGGATGTGTCTTAATTTGGCGTTAGGGTTGTTGCGTAACCACCCCTCTGTCTCTATGTGTGTGTTGTCTCAGAGGGTCTGTCTTTAGTTAGATGGGTTCTCTGGTGACGCGCAAAGTGACTGAACAGCTGAGGGAGTGACGCTGGTGTGTGTGTGTGTGTGTGTGTGTGTGTGTGTGTGTGTGTGTGTGTGTGTGTGTGTGTGTGTGTGTGTGTGTGTGTGTGTGTGTGTACATGGTGTGATTGCTTGTCTATAAATGGGATGAACCTAATCATTGTAAATGCATTTGTGAGTGTGTGTGTGCTTGTGCATGTGTGTGTGCCTCTGTGAACAACACAGGACAGGAGTGTTTTTGTCGTACACTGCTCTGGGTGGCTGTGTGTGTGTGTAAATTAGATTACCCTCACAGCTCTGACCTGGATGTGAGTGACGCTGTGTCCTACAAAGAGCAGCACAGAATGTGTGCCTTACTGACACACAGCAGCTTCAAGCACATACAGAGCAACATCCCCATCCACAGCCACAGCAACAGCCACAAGCACAACCCCACAGGGATGGCAGAGAGAGAGAGAGAGAGAGAGAGAGAGATAGGCTGTTTAGGGAGGGAGAGGAACAGTAAATGGAGATGAAGGAGTGTGGGGAGAGATGGAGAGAAAGAGGACAGAAAGACAATGGTAGAGAGTGAAAGACAGGAAGAGAGGGGAAGGGGACAGGAAGGGGAAAAAAGAGGGTTAAGGGATGCAGGGAAAGTAGAGCAAATAGGAGAGGGTTTAACGTACAGAAATAGTGGAGGGAGCTGAGCAAAAGGGATAGGCCATTGTGTGAAAACCATAGAATACCAAAGAAGAAGCAGCAGGAACAAAGAAAGAGAGACAGAGAGAGAGGGAAAGATAAAGAAGGGGTTGAAAAGGTGAAACAGAGGAGAACCGAGTGCAGGGAACACAAATGAGGACAGAGAGAGGATTCTGGGTAAAAATGAAACAGAGATGAAGCAAAAGACTGCGGCTAAGAGAGAGAGAGAGAGAGAGAGAGAGAGAGAGAGAGAGAGAGAGACAGAGACAGAGACAGAGACAGAGACAGAGTTGGAGAGAGAGAGAGAGAGAGAGAGAGAGAGACAGAGAGAGAGACAGAGACAGAGAGAGAGACAGAGACAGAGACAGAGACAGAGACAGAGACAGAGACAGAGACAGAGACAGAGACAGAGACAGAGTTGGAGAGAGAGAGAGAGAGAGAGAGAGAGAGAGAGAGAGAGAGAGAGAGAGAGAGAGACAGAGACAGAGACAGAGACAGAGACAGAGACAGAGACAGAGACAGAGACGGAGACGGAGACGGAGACGGAGAGGGAGAGGGAGAGAGAGAGAGAGAGAGAGAGAGAGAGAGAGAGAGAGAGAGAGAGAGAGAGAGAATAGAAAAGGAAGTGGGTTTGGGGTGAAAGAAGGCAGTGTTTGTTGGAATTGGGTACAACACTGCTTAAAAGCTTTAGTGGCTGATTGTAATACTCATCCCTGTCTCTGCAGTCTCCCTGTGGTACTGAAGACACTCTGACAGAGAGAACCCTCTCACACAATTACTAAAGACAACCGACACACTGCCTGACACATCAGACCACAAAGGTGCATTACAGCGTGAGCAGTTGTGATCTCAGACACTTGGCAAAGCTAACACAATTACACAGACTAACCAAGCGCACACAAAGAGCCACTAAAGCAAAGATAAACCACACCTTCAAAATGCAACAAACACTATGATTTAAGAACAAACTGTGGTATGATGAAAGACACATACGGTTGTGAATTTTGTACGGTTGCTTTCATATTTTCACAAGCACAGCCTTCTGTTCTAAAGATGACCTTGCCAACCACAGTCCCAGTAGGTAAATGTACACGCAACGATAGACCCCGAATACCTACACCACACAGACTAGGGATGAAGGGAGCAAATGTGGCCCAGTGAAACCATGTATATTCACGCTGTGTGTCAAGAGGGCCTGCAGAAAACCAATGTGACCCACTGAAGTCATGACATCACCTGTTGGCTAAATGAGACACATACTGTCCAAGCATGCTTGGCATTGCTACTGTGCACGCACTGAAACACACAGAGACAGACACATTTTAATGGAGCACTTTACTGCTTTTCTACTCTCCATCTACTCTCCATCTACTCTCCATCTACTCTCCATCTACTCTCCATCTACTCTCCATCTACCTATCTCTCCATCTACATCTCTCCATCTACTCTCTATCTCTCCATCTACTCTTCATCTACCTATCTCTCATCTACTCTATATCTCTCCATCTACCTATCTCTCCATCTACTCTATCTCTCCATCAACTCTTCATCTACCTATCTCTCCATCTACTCTCCATCTACTCTTCATCTACCTATCTCTCATCTACTCTATATCTCTCCATCTACCTATCTCTCCATCTACTCTATCTCTCCATCAACTCTTCATCTACCTATCTCTCCATCTACTCTCCATCTACTCTTCATCTACCTATCTCTCATCTACTCTATATCTCTCCATCTACCTATCTCTCCATCTACTCTATCTCTCCATCAACTCTTCATCTACCTATCTCTCCATCTACTCTCCATCTACTCTTCATCTACCTATCTCTCCATCTACTCTTCATCTACCTATCTCTCCATCTACTCTCTATCTCTCCATCTACTCTCTCTCTCCATCAACACTTCATCTACCTATCTCTCCATCTACTCTCTATCTCTCCATCTACTCTCTATCACTCCATTTACTCTTCATCTCCCTATCTCTCCATCTACTCTCCATCTCCCTCTCCCTCTCTCCATCTACTCTCCATCTCCCTCTCTCCATCTACTCTCTATCTCTAAAACTACTCTCTATCTCTCTCTCTCCATCTACTCTATATCTCTCCATCTACTCTCTCTATCTCTCCATCTACTCTCTATCTCTAAAACTACTCTCTATCTCTCTCTCTCCATCTACTCTATATCTCTCCATCTACTCTCTATCTCTAAAACTACTCTCTATCTCTCCATCTACTCTCTCTATCTCTCCATCTACTCTCTATCTCTCCATCTACTCTCCATCTCCCTCTCTCCATCTACTCTCTATCTCTAAAACTACTCTCTATCTCTCTCTCTCCATCTACTCTATATCTCTCCATCTACTCTCTCTATCTCTCCATCTACTCTCTATCTCTCCATCTACTCTCTATCTCTCCATCTACTCTCTATCTCTAAAACTACTCTCTATCTCTCTCTCTCCATCTACTCTATATCTCTCCATCTACTCTCTATCTCTCCATCTACTCTCTATCTCTCCATCTACTCTCTATCTCTAAAACTACTCTCTATCTCTCCATCTTCTCTATATCTCTCCATCTACCTATCTCTCCATCTACTCTCCATCTACTCTTCATCTACCTATCTCTCCATCTACTCTCTATCTCTCCATCTACTCTCTCTCTCCATCAACACTTCATCTACCTATCTCTCCATCTACTCTCTATCTCTCCATCTACTCTCTATCACTCCATTTACTCTTCATCTCCCTATCTCTCCATCTACTCTCCATCTCCCTCTCCCTCTCTCCATCTACTCTCCATCTCCCTCTCTCCATCTACTCTCTATCTCTAAAACTACTCTCTATCTCTCTCTCTCCATCTACTCTATATCTCTCCATCTACTCTCTCTATCTCTCCATCTACTCTCTCTATCTCTCCATCTACTCTCTATCTCTAAAACTACTCTCTATCTCTCTCTCTCCATCTACTCTATATCTCTCCATCTACTCTCTATATCTCCATCTACTCTCTCTCTCTCCATCTACTCTCTCTATCTCTCCATCTACTCTCTATCTCTCCATCTACTCTCTATCTCTAAAACTACTCTCTATCTCTCTCTCTCCATCTACTCTATATCTCTCCATCTACTCTCTATCTCTCCATCTACTCTCTCTATCTCTCCATCTACTCTCTCTATCTCTCCATCTACTCTCTATCTCTCCATCTACTCTCTATCTCTCCATCTACTCTCTATCTCTAAAACTACTCTCTATCTCTCTCTCTCCATCTACTCTATATCTCTCCATCTACTCTCTATCTCTCCATCTACTCTATATCTCCCCATCTACTCTCTCTATCTCTCCATCTACTCTCTCTATCTCTCCATCTACTCTCTATCTCTCCATCTACTCTCTATCTCTCCATCTACTCTCTATCTCTAAAACTACTCTCTATCTCTCTCTCTCCATCTACTCTATATCTCTCCATCTACTCTCTATCTCTCCATCTACTCTATATCTCTCCATCTACTCTCTCTATCTCTCCATCTACTCTCTCTATCTCTCCATCTACTCTCTATCTCTCCATCTACTCTCTCTATCGCTCCATCTACTCTCCATCTCTGACTTCCCCCCATATCAGTGTTTCCAGTACTGAGATCTAACTCACTCTTCATCCTTGACTTTCCCACCATCTCTCTTTTTGTCCATCTTCTGCATTGTTTCACATTCCTCTCAATCAATGTGTACAAGTGTCACTGAATAGGAATGACCTAGCAGTGCACTGCTGATTTTAGCTAACCTCAGTCATACTATTCCTAGCCTATAGAATTACCAAAGTGTGAAATCTGAAGTGGCCTAGTAGAATAAAATAGAAAATGGCCATAATTCAATATATTTAACAACGTGTTGATGTATTTTCACATGTACTATTGCTTCTCTGCTGACACCATCAGTTGACCAACTTACAATGAGGATTGCTTTAACATAATCCATGAGTTTCACAAAAACATGAACCAATTTTCATTAAATAATGTGCGAGAAGGCATAGCCATACAAAAGCCATCCCCTCCCCCTCCTCTTCCACCTGCTCCCTCCCTCTCTCTCGTTGCTGAGACCGCTGCACTGCACGTGAGGCTCGCCGACATGCTGTGGAAAACCAGCGACTACAGAGAGGTAATTCTGCCAGTCCGTTGCTAGGGCAACACCACCATCCCCTAGACTCGACCTGGTTCAGCCACACTCTCATAGCTGATGAGACACAACCTCTGTGTTAACCAATAGCATGAGATCATGTTTTGAAAATCAAAACAAAGGCCCATTATTATTTCAACCACACTGCATTAGAACACAGACTATGGGAAAAGGGGAGGAACATTCGTCGCTGGTTGCGTTCCAAGCCCCATGCAAATAATGAATGACAGCTCCCTAGTGAAGCCAAGCAGCACACCCCCACCCCAACCTACCCGGCTGGCTAGCGGTGTGCCAGAGACAGGCAGCTCTCTCTCTCCCCCAGCCACAGGCACAGCCTCAGCAGCACACCCCCACCCCAACCTACCCGGCTGGCTAGCGGTGTGCCAGAGACAGGCAGCTCTCTCTCTCCCCCAGCCACAGGCACAGCCTCAGCAGCACACCCCCACCCCAACCTACCCGGCTGGCTAGCGGTGCACCAGAGACAGGCAGCTCTCTCTCTCTCCCAGCTACAGGCACAGCCTCAGCAGCGCACGGCCCACATAACCAGTTACCACCACGGAGAGCAGGCTTTCAGACACATACTCATTCAGACAAACAAGGAGGTGGAATGGGTTCACACTCCAAAATATGTCGCTTAACGCTTACTTCCTTGTTCAATGTTTTTAATGTTTTACTGCATCCGGGATAGCGTACACAGATGTTCTGTCTTAACATCCTTCTTCAGTGTGTAGGTACGAGGTTCTTTCATTCAAAACAGGATCTGTGAAGAACAACAGATGGGCCGCAGGTGCTTCTAATCGGGGTTGTCACTCATCTGCCAATCAGAGGCCTCTCCCTCTGGTCTACCTGTTTACACATTTGTCACAAAAGAATACAGAATTATAGGGGATGGGAGCAGGCACGAAGGGCCCCTCACAAATCAATGGCCCCAGGTGTCCGCTCACTCATACTCATTCACTCACGAGCGCGCACACACACACCACTGTTGTCTTACGAAGCTACATGCCACATGATAAGACAGAATAATAACCCATCTAATGAAAACAACACCACAACAGCCACCACATTATTCAGTTGACATGACTAAAGGGCACAGCTCGATCGTTACAAACCAAAACAACTTGACTGTGTGGAAAAGGAGCTGATATGATAGTGTCATAGGTTTCAAGGCTGTGTTAAATCCCCAGTAGACTCTCTTTCTGAGGGGGTGTAGCCCCACATAAGGATTATGAAAAGCCTTTGATTACTGAAATAGCTCCATTCATGGCAACAACACAAGCTGAAGAGGGAAATGCATGGACCAAGGCCCTGTATATAAGGCTCAACGTACAGCTCTGTGAGGATGAGGCTGAAGTTAGCCCCATCCACTGACCTACGGTCAGCATTATACCTACTTATAGTCTAAATAGTTCTTGGTCACGTGTTGGCCTGAGCAGGTTCACTAATCTATGAATTACATGGATATTTTCCCTTGTTTTATTAACAGGTATCGACATTGTATCAATACAATACCAAGCCCAGGCTGACCCTCCTGAACAAGCAGACTGGAACCACCATGTATACCTGAGAAAACAATCCTCTTTCCTGTTCACCTCTAACCATATAGGATCAGACCAGCCGACCTATGTAAGTGAGTTGTTTAGTTAAAACAGATGGGGAAGTAATGGGCTGTCGAGTGACATGTCCAACTAAATAAAGTCCTATACTCCATTGTGTCTCAGGTTACAGCATGACAGCCGTGTCACCAAAATATCACATGGGCCCATCCACTCCGTTACACAGTCAGCTAGTTGAGACATCCATGACAGGACAAAACGGGCTATATTAGGCCACCAATAGCCGATTTTAATATATTTTAGATTGATGACCTCCTTACCTCTCCAGAAGCTCTCCTCCTGTGGTCGGGTACCACTAGAGTATTCCCATTGCTGCCCGGGACTATAGTAGAACCTATACTCATTCTGGGTCCAACTAACATGTACCGTTTGTCTCCGGATCTGTACTGGATGCTGTGGCACAGTGTCCCGTCGTAATTCACATCTTGTAAATACTTGGAGGAATCGTCTGGGGCTTTGGAGCACTGCATTACAATCAACACGATGATACTGATGATAAAAAGTGCTGAAACTGACCCCAAAGTGATGATCAAATAAAATGTAACGCTGTTCTCCTCCTCGTCTTTTACTGAACTTTTAACATCAGAAGCTGCAAAAGCCTCTTTGGGCTCCACAACGTTGATAATCACAGTAGCTGTTGCTGAGAGTGAAACGTTCCCATTGTCTTTTACCAGTATGACCAGTTTATGCTCAGCCTCGTCTGTCTCTGTGAATGACCGAAGTGTCCTTATCTGTCCTGTATAGCGGTCCAAAGCAAAGAGACTGTGGTCAGTAACTTCCTGCAGTGAAAATAACAACCAGCCGTTATAGCCTATATCAGCGTCATAGGCTCTCACTTTAGTCACCAAATGGCCTGCGTTCACATTGCGGGGAATCTCCTCCACACCTTCAGCGGAACCGTTAGCGCTGACTGGATACAAGATCACTGGAGCGTTGTCGTTCTGATCCAGAATGAACACGTTTATTGTGACGTTGCTGCTTAGTGACGGAATTCCAGAGTCTGTAGCTACAACTTGGAATTGGAACGTTTTGAGGGTTTCAAAGTCAAAGGTTTTTAGCGCCAGTATGTTTCCATTTTCAGGATTTATGTTGAGGAAAGATGACCATTTATTCTCCTCGACACCGTTTCTCAGAATATGATATGAAATAATTGCGTTTTCATTTATGTCACGATCAGACGCACTCACGCGAAAAAGTGAGGCGCCTGGGTGGTTATTCTCAGTGACATAGAAAGTATAGGGGCTCAGTGAAAACTCTGGACTGTTATCATTCACATCTGATACTACAACACTAATAGTCTTTACAGATGACAGGGACGGCTGGCCTGCGTCTTTAGCAACGATTGTTAGATCATATTCAGACTGTTTTTCCCTATCCAGAGGTGACTTGGTGACTACAGAGTACATGTTGTCATGTAGAGATGGTAATAGTGTGAAAGGTACGTCTTCCAATACATGGCAGAGAACTTTCCCATTGAGACCAGAGTCCAAATCAGTAACACTGATCAGTGCCACCGTGGTTCCGGGCCTAGAATCTTCTGGAATTGCCTTAGAAAATGATGTCACCTCTATCTCAGGTGCATTGTCGTTGAGGTCAACGATTTTGATTTTTACGCTTTTGTCTGTTGTCAGAGGAAGTTGTCCTTGATCTGATGCCAGAATATCAACCAGATAGCTATCCCTTTCCTCAAAATCTATTTGCTCTTTTACAGTTATTTCACCTGTGATGGTGTCTATATCAAAAAGTTTCCTTAACTTGCTGTTGACGTCATTGCCAAATGAGTAAACCACATTCCCATTCGGGCCGCTATCTAAATCGGTGGCATTTACCTTTATGACCATAGTTCCCAAAGGAGCGTTTTCATTTACACTTACAGAATATATATCTTTAGTGAACACAGGAGTATTGTCATTAACATCCAGTACGTCCACTGATATTTCCAGAGTTCCAGATCTGGGTGGTTTTCCACCATCAATGGCAGTGAGGAGTAATTTATGGCTTCTTACAGCTTCTCTATCTAGTGGTTTCTGTAAAACCAAAAACGGAATTTTACCGTCCTCACCTCGATCTTTAACTTCCAAACGAAAATGGTCATTATGACTCAGTTTATATTGTTGAACGGAGAATGGACCTTCGTCTGGGTCACGAGCTGCTTGTAGCTGAAATCGCGCTCCCGGTAACCTGGACTCTGAAATCTCTAACTGTTTCTCTTTCTCAGGAAAGCTGGGAGAATGGTCGTTAACATCTAACACCTCCACCGAGACATAATGGATCTCCAGCGGGTTCTCTCGAACGGTTTTCAGGTTGATCAAACACACGCTGCTCCGTTCACACACCTCCTCTCGGTCTATTTTTCGGTTCACATATAAGATGCCGTCATTCTGGTTTAGCTGGAAAAGGGGCTCCGTCGAGCCCGACACGATTCGAAATCCCCTCTCCTTCAAGCTGCTCAGATCTATTCCCAAATCCTTAGCTATATTCCCCACGACAGTTCCTTCCTTAAGCTCTTCAGAGATGGAGTATCTTATCTGTGCAGATGCCACGGTCCAAAAAAAACACGTAGCAACCATGAAAACTACCCTCTGCCGTCGCTCGCGCCATGCCCCGCATCCTCTTTGTTCCATGTTTTTAAGGTTAAAGAGAAATCCAGAGCAGTTTCACTACACCGCTGCCGGCAACGTCATCGTATTCATCGCACTCCCAAATATAATCACAGCTCGGTATCTTACAATATGTTAGCGTTGAAAGGTTTCAAATGACAATTTATCCTCGAAGCTCTGAAATCTGCTAGCGACGAAATACCAAAACAGCTATAAAGGGAGGACTCAAAAGTATGACCAATATTTCATAACCCTTCTTCTACTTGCACACTGACACCATGCGTTTCAGCCTCATATTGCAGGATTGGGTATAATTAGACCCTTTACGATCTTTTACTACACGAATACCGAGTGCTATTTCCAAACAAAACATTGTAAAAGACAAAACAACATTACAAACCATTGTACTGGTTAGGCAAAGATGGGATATACATGGGGAAGATCTTTATTAGACGTCGGGCCTTCCCTGTGGCTCAGTTGGTAAAGCATGGTGTTTGCAACGCCAGCATGGTGTGTGCAACGTCAGGGTTGTGGGTTCGATTCCCACGGTACAGTACAAAAAAATTAAAATGCATGGTATGAAATGTATGCCCTCACTAGTGTAAGTCGCTCTGGATAAGAGCGTCTGCTAAATGACGAAAATGTAAAATGTCTGCGGGTGCATGTTGGTTGATGTTTGCAACAAGTGTCCTACATAGAACTACATGGTTTGGACCATGTCAATAAATACTGAAAAGGATTCTTCTATAGCCTAAGTGAAACTGCAAAGCGTCTTTAACCATCTCAAGAGAGTTTTGTCACAACGAAGATGCTGAATGTACTCCACCAGGTTTCAGCACCATGGACAGCGGAAGTCCCTAGTACTGCGTCTTTTGACGAGAAAACCCCCGTGGGACGGAGCCCTCTGAGGTATACACAATATTTCTAATCGACCGATTCAGATAATAACACAAACAAATGCACGCTTTTGCCACCTACAATAGTGTCTATCATATGTGCCACCCCATAGATGACTCATACATTCAGTCCCTGCGGCACGGATCCTGTAACCATCAGAAATAGTACTTTGATTGAAAATACTGAGAACTAACGAGTAGTTAGTTACTCATGACAATGTGGTCAACTTCTTACCTCTCCAGAAGCTCTTCTCCTGTGGTCAGGTACCACTAGAGTATTCCCATTGCTGCCCGGGACTATAGTAGAACCTATACTCATTCTGGGTCCAACTAACATGTACCGTTTGTCTCCGGATCTGTACTGGATGCTGTGGCACAGTGTCCCGTCGTAATTCACATCTTGTAAATACTTGGAGGAATCGTCTGGGGCTTTGGAGCACTGCATTATAATCAACACAATGATACTGATGATAAAAAGTGCTGAAACTGACCCCAAAGTGATGATCAAATAAAATGTAACGCTGTTCTCCTCCTCGTCTTTTACTGAACTTTTAACATCAGAAGCTGCAAAAGCCTCTTTGGGCTCCACAACGTTGATAATCACAGTAGCTGTTGCTGAGAGTGAAACGTTCCCATTGTCTTTTACCAGTATGACCAGTTTATGCTCAGCCTCGTCTGTCTCTGTGAATGACCGAAGTGTCCTTATCTGTCCTGTATAGCGGTCCAAAGCAAAGAGACTGTGGTCAGTAACTTCCTGCAGTGAAAATAACAACCAGCCGTTATATCCTATATCAGCGTCATAGGCTCTCACTTTAGTCACCAAATGGCCTGCGTTCACATTGCGGGGAATCTCCTCCACACCTTCAGCGGAACCGTTAGCGCTGACTGGATACAAGATCACTGGAGCGTTGTCGTTCTGATCCAGAATGAACACGTTTATTGTGACGTTGCTGCTTAGTGACGGAGTTCCAGAGTCTGTAGCTACAACTTGGAATTGGAACGTTTTGAGGGTTTCAAAGTCAAAGCTTTTTAGCGCCAAAATGTTTCCATTTTCTGAATGTATGTTGAGGAAAGATGCCCATTTGTTCTCCTCGACACCGTTTCTCAGAATATGATATGAAATAGAGGCGTTTTCATCTACGTCACGATCTGATGCGCTCACGTAAAATACTGAGGCGCCTGGGTCGTTATTCTCAGTGACATAGAAAGTATAGGGGCTCAGTGAAAACTCTGGACTGTTATCATTCACATCTGATACTACAACACTAATAGTCTTTACAGATGACAGGGACGGCTGGCCTGCGTCTTTGGCTACTATTGTTAGATCATATTGAGATACTTTCTCTCTATCCAGTGGTGACTTGGTGACTACAGAGTACATGTTGTCCTGTAAAGACGGCATTAATGTAAATGGTATGTCCTCGACTAAAGAGCAGATCACTTTTCCATTAAGACCAGAGTCTAAATCATTAACACTGATTAGTGCTACAGTGGTACCGGGTCTAGAATCCTCGGGGATTGCGTTCGAAAAAGACGTCACCTCTATCTCAGGTGCGTTGTCGTTGAGGTCAATAATCTTTACTGTTATGCTTTTGTCTGTTGTCAGAGGTGCAGATCCTTTATCCGATGCCTGTATATCAATCTCATAGCTGTCCTCTATTTCAAAATCGATCCATTCTCTGACAATTATCTCACCTGTGATAGCATCTACTTCAAAAAGTTCACGTAACTTACTGTTCACATTACTACCAAAATAATAAATGATTTCACCGTTTGAACCCTCGTCCAAATCCGTAGCGTTGACTTGTATGACTGTTGTGCCAATAGGAGAATTTTCATTTAGCGTCACAGAGTATGACTCTTTAGTGAAAACAGGCATATTATCATTAACATCTAAAACGTCCACTAATATTTCTATTGTACCAGACTTGGGAGGGTTGTCTCCATCAATGGCTGTGAGCAGTAATTTATGCCTTTTCAAAGCTTCTCTATCTAGTGGTTTCTGTAGATTTAGAATAGGGATTTTACCATCCTTTCCACGGTCTTTAACTTCTAAACGGAAATGATCGTTGTGGCTGAGTTTATATTGTTGAACAGAATATATTCCACCGTCTGGGTCAACGGCAGCCTGCAGCTGAAAACGCGCCCCTGGTAAGGCTGACTCAAATATCTCTAACCGTTTCTCTTTCTCGGGAAAGCTGGGAGAATGGTCGTTAACATCTAACACCTCCACCGAGACATATTGGATCTCCAGCGGGTTCTCTAGAACGGTTTTCAGGTTGATCAAACACACGCTGCTCCGTTCACACACCTCCTCTCGGTCTATTTTTCGGTTCACATACAAGATACCGTCATTCTGGTTTAGCTGGAAAAGGGGCTCCGTCGAGCCAGACACGATTCGAAATCCCCTCTCCTTCAAGGTGCTCAGATCTATTCCCAAATCCTTAGCTATATTCCCGACGACAGTTCCTTCCTTAAGCTCTTCAGAGATGGAATATCTTAACTGTGCCGACGCCCCGCTCCAAAAGAGAACCAAAGCAACCATGAAGACGACCCACTGCCGTCGCTGCCTCCATGCCCTGAATCCTCTTTGTTCCATGATTTCCAGATAAGTAAAAACTGTACACAGCACTTCCGCTATGCCTCAATCTGGGGAAACGCTCTATCCATTACATTCGTAACTATAACATCAGCTAATTATCCAAAGTTATATTTATTCTGGCAATGTAAGATATTATTCTCCCCACGATGCTGCATGACTGAATTCCTCCATCAACTGAATAATCTACGAAACCAACAAGGGGGCGGACTCAAAATGTGACGGGAGAAAATGTATCAGGAGTGTTATTCTAGTTGGGTACTGACACCTTGCGATACTACGTCACATTACAATATCATTTAAGAGTTTACATTTTTATATTTCAATACTGAAAACTACCTTGGCACAATACACATTTGACAAAACGTTACTGCAAAAGGTGTATAGATATGGGAGTTCTGGTTGAATATGACATATCGTGATGTCTTTACAAGAACTAAAGCGTTATACAAGAATGCAACAAGGAAATTGAATTGAGAAAGATTTATAGAGAAAGAGGAGAGTTTATATGTCATCACCTTTTGTCAAGCATTCATCAAATAGCGCTTTGAAGTGCCCAACGTTTCAGCACCACTGTGGCGAACAGCGCCCAGTGAGCAGCGGCTGTAAATGAACGAGCAACTTCTGTTGTGAGACCATGTTAGAACCAACAACCCTCTGACGTCAAAACAACATAGGCCTATTTAAAATACTCACAAATGGCTAAAAATGTTACTCGAAAATCAGCCTCAATAGAGGGTACGTGATGATGGTGAAATACAAGGTTGTTTTCAACTTCTTACCTCTCCTGAAACTCTCCTCCTGTGGTCGGGTACCACTAGAGTATTCCCATTGCTGCCCGGGACTATAGTAGAACCTATACTCATTCTGGGTCCAACTAACATGTACCGTTTGTCTCCGGATCTGTACTGGATGCTGTGGCACAGTGTCCCGTCGTAATTCACATCTTGTAAATACTTGGAGGAATCGTCTGGGGCTTTGGAGCACTGCATTACAATCAACACGATGATACTGATGATAAAAAGTGCTGAAACTGACCCCAAAGTGATGATCAAATAAAATGTAACGCTGTTCTCCTCCTCGTCTTTTACTGCGCTTTTAACATCAGAAGCTGCAAAAGCCTCTTTGGGCTCCACAACGTTGATAATCACAGTAGCTGTTGCTGAGAGTGAAACGTTCCCATTGTCTTTTACCAGTATGACCAGTTTATGCTCAGCCTCGTCTGTCTCTGTGAATGACCGAAGTGTCCTTATCTGTCCTGTATAGCGGTC
Organism: Salmo trutta; assembly: GCF_901001165.1. NCBI lineage: Eukaryota > Metazoa > Chordata > Actinopteri > Salmoniformes > Salmonidae > Salmo > Salmo trutta. The sequence goes on along the minus strand of NC_042969.1, from coordinate 17,253,538 downwards.
CAAAGCAAAGAGACTGTGGTCAGTAACTTCCTGCAGTGAAAATAACAACCAGCCGTTATATCCTATATCAGCGTCATAGGCTCTCACTTTAGTCACCAAATGGCCTGCGTTCACATTGCGGGGAATCTCCTCCACACCTTCAGCGGAACCGTTAGCGCTGACTGGATACAAGATCACTGGAGCGTTGTCGTTCTGATCCAGAATGAACACGTTTATTGTGACGTTGCTGCTTAGTGACGAAATTGGAGAGTCTGTAGCTACAACTTGGAATTGGAACGTTTTGAGGGTTTCAAAGTCAAAGCTTTTTAGCGCCAAAATGTTTCCATTTTCTGAATTTATGTTGAGGAAAGATGCCCATTTATTATCGTCACCACCGTCTCTCAGAATATGATATGAAATAAGTGCGTTTTCATTTATGTCGTGATCTGAAGCACTCACAGAAAATACTGAGGCACCTGGGTGGTTATTCTCAGTGACATAGAAAGTATAGGGGCTCAGTGAAAACTCTGGACTGTTATCATTCACATCTGATACTACAACACTAATAGTCTTTACAGATGACAGGGACGGCTGGCCTGCGTCTTTGGCTACTATTGTTAGATCATATTGAGATACTTTCTCTCTATCCAGTGTTGACTTGGTGACTACAGAGTACATGTTGTCATGTAGAGATGGCGTTATTTTGAAAGGGTTGTCCTCAGTTAGAGAGCAGACAACTTTCCCATTGAGACCAGAGTCCAAATCATTAACACTGATTAGTGCTACAGTGGTACCGGGTCTAGAATCCTCTGATATTGAGTTAGAGAATGATGTCACTTCAATCACAGGTGCATTATCGTTGACATCCACAATATTAATAATTACAGTTTTGTCTGTTGTCAATGTAGCTGCCCCTTTGTCTGACGCTTGTATATCGATCTCATACTTGTGATTTTCTTCAAAATCAATTAGTCCTGTTACAATTATTTCGCCAGTAATCGGGTCTAAATCAAAACATTCTAGAACCTCCCCTTCCACGTCATTACCAAATGAATAGACAACTTCAGCATTAGAACCCTCGTCCAGATCAGTGGCGTTTACCTGTATGACTGTTGTTCCTAAATTAGCGTTTTCATTCAACAATACAGAGTACGCATCTTCAGTAAAAACCGGGGGGTTATCATTGACATCGGATACATCTACAGTTATTCTCATGTCTCCAGATCTTGGAGGTTTTCCTCCATCAATAGCTGTGAGCAGCAATATATGGCTCTTTACAGCCTCTCTATCCAGTGGTTTCTGTAAAATAAGACTAGGGGTTTTACGGTCCTCACCTCGATCTTTAACTTCTAAACGGAAATGATCATTTTGACTGAGTTTATATTGTTGAACGGAATATATCCCGCCGTCTGGGTCACGAGCTGCTTGTAGTTGAAATCGCGCCCCTGGTAACGCAGATTCTGAAATCTCTAACCTTTTCTCTTTCTCGGGAAAGCTGGGAGAATGGTCGTTAACATCTAACACCTCCACCGAGACATAATGGATCTCCAGCGGGTTCTCTAGAACGGTTTTCAGGTTGAGCAAACACACGCTGCTCCGTTCACACACCTCCTCTCGGTCTATTTTTCGGTTCACATACAAGATACCGTCATTCTGGTTTAGCTGGAAAAGGGGCTCGGTCGAGCCCGACACGATTCGAAATCCCCTCTCCTTCAAAGTGCTCAGATCTATTCCCAAATCCTTAGCTATATTTCCCACGACAGTTCCTTCCTTAAGCTCTTCAGAGATGGAATATCTTATCTGGGCTGAAGCTCCGATCCAAAAGAAAATCAAAGCAACCATGTAGGTGACCGACGGCTGTCGCTCGCGCCATGCCCTGCATCCTCTTTGTTCCATATTTTAGAATAAATAACGAGAATCCACAACACTTCCACTATTCCTTCATTGGTGACTGTTGTCCATCCATTATATTAGCAAACATGACAAATGCTCATGATCCAAAAGTGTTTTAAGAATGTCAATTTTAAACCTTATTCTTCCCACGATCCTGCATAACTGCATTCCTCCAGCGACTGAATCGTCTAAGCAGCAAGTGGGCGGAGTCAAAAGCATTATGGTAATTATTTCTCTCAAGATCGTTATTGTAGTTGGGTACTGACATCATGCGATTCTACCTGACATTACACTATCGTTGAAGCTTAGTAATGGAATCTTGACACGATACATATCAGATAAAACTTTACTGCAAAAGTTGTATTGATTTTTTTTTTAAGTCGGTATACACGTTACAAACCATTACGTACAATGCTTATTTCTGCTAACATAAAGCAACATTTACCCTACCCATGTATGCAACAAGTGTCTGACATGGAAAAAAGAATGAAGAAGAATATAATATCCACTGTAAGAGCATGTATACGTCGTCACTTTCACCAGTTAAACAGCACATTAAACTGGACAGCATTTCAGCACCACAGTGGTGGACAGCGACCTGTGCAGAGAGCAGTGTCACTTTCGGCAATCATTTAACAGCTAACAAACCTCGTTAGCCTACTTAAAAACCTAAAATGGTTCATGCATTCACACATAACCCTTTCTTGGTCAATGAAAAACCAGACAGAAATTCTAACAAACAGAATGGGAATAGTACGCCATCATCAAACTCAGCATTGTAATTGTCAGTAGAAGATTTCTGAATAGGTCGTTTTCATCCCCTTACCTCTCCAGAAGCTCTCCTCCTGTGGTCGGGTACCACTAGAGTATTCCCATTGCTGCCCGGGACTATAGTAGAACCTATACTCATTCTGGGTCCAACTAACATGTACCGTTTGTCTCCGGATCTGTACTGGATGCTGTGGCACAGTGTCCCGTCGTAATTCACATCTTGTAAATACTTGGAGGAATCGTCTGGGGCTTTGGAGCACTGCATTACAATCAACACGATGATACTGATGATAAAAAGTGCTGAAACTGACCCCAAAGTGATGATCAAATAAAATGTAACGCTGTTCTCCTCCTCGTCTTTTACTGAACTTTTAACATCAGAAGCTGCAAAAGCCTCTTTGGGCTCCACAACGTTGATAATCACAGTAGCTGTTGCTGAGAGTGAAACGTTCCCATTGTCTTTTACCAGTATGACCAGTTTATGCTCAGCCTCGTCTGTCTCTGTGAATGACCGAAGTGTCCTTATCTGTCCTGTATAGCGGTCCAAAGCAAAGAGACTGTGGTCAGTAAGTTCCTGCAGTGAAAATAACAACCAGCCGTTATATCCTATATCAGCGTCATAGGCTCTCACTTTAGTCACCAAATGGCCTGCGTTCACATTGCGGGGAATCTCCTCCACACCTTCAGCGGAACCGTTAGCGCTGACTGGATACAAGATCACTGGAGCGTTGTCGTTCTGATCCAGAATGAACACGTTTATTTTGACGTTGCTGCTTAGTGACGGAATTCCAGAGTCTGTAGCTACAACTTGGAATTGGAACGTTTTGAGGGTTTCAAAGTCAAAGCTTTTTAGCGCCAAAATGTTTCCATTTTCTGAATTTATGTTGAGGAAAGATGCCCATTTGTTCACTTCACCACCGTCTCTGAGAATATGATATGAAATAAGTGCGTTTTCGTCTACGTCACGATCTGAAGCACTCACGGAAAATACTGAGGCGCCTGGGTCGTTATTCTCAGTGACATAGAAAGTATAGGAGCTTAATGAAAACTCTGGACTGTTATCATTCACATCTGATACTACAACCCTAATAGTCTTTACAGATGACAGGGACGGCTGGCCTGCGTCTTTGGCTACTATTGTTAGATCATATTGAGATACTTTCTCTCTATCCAGTGGGGACTTGGTGACTACAGAGTACATGTTATCCTGTAAAGACGACATTAGCTTGAAAGGCAAGTCTTCCAATACAGAACATATAACTTTCCCATTAAGACCAGAGTCTAAGTCATTAACACTTATAAGTGCTACAGTGGTTCCGGGTTTGGAATCTTCGGGGATTGCCTTCGAAAATGATGTCACTTCTATTTCTGGCGCATTATCATTCACATCAATAATCTTTACAATTACGCTTTTGTCTGTTGTCAATGGAACGGGTCCCTTGTCAGATGCCTGTATATCAATGTCATAAATATTGTGTACCTCATAATCTATCAGACCTTTTACGGTTAGTTCACCAGTATTCGGATCCAATCCAAATAGTCGCAGTAACTTGTCATCTACTCCATTACCAAATGAATATATAATTTCACCGTTTGCATCTTCGTCCAAATCGGTTGCTTTTACCTGAATGACAGTTGCACCGACAGGAGAATTTTCACCAAGCATTACAGAGTATGCGTCTTTAGTGAAGACAGGTGAGTTATCATTAACATCCAATACCTCAACGATTATTTCCACAGTCCCAGACCTCGCTGGTTTTCCTCCATCAATGGCTGTAAGCAGTAATCTATGATTCTTAGCAGACTCCCTATCTAACTGCTTTTGTAAAATCAAAATAGGCATTTTACGGTCCTCCCCTCTATCTTTAACTTCTATACGAAAATGATCATTGTTACTCAGTTTATATTGTTGAACAGAGTATGGGCCACTATCTGGGTCACGTGCAGCTTGTAGCTGAAATCGCGCCCCTGGTAACGCAGATTCTGAAATCTCTAACCGTTTCTCTTTCTCAGGAAAGCTGGGAGAATGGTCGTTAACATCTAACACCTCCACTGAGACATAATGGATCTCCAGTGGGTTCTCTAGAACGGTTTTCAGATTGATCAAACACACCGTGATCCGTTCACACACCTCCTCTCGGTCTATTTTTCGGTTCACATACAAGATACCGTCATTCTGGTTTAGCTGGAAAAGGGGCTCCGTCGACCCAGACACGATTCGAAATCCCCTCTCCTTCAAGGTGCTCAGATCTATTCCCAAATCCTTAGCTATATTCCCCACGACAGTTCCTTCCTTAAGCTCTTCAGAGATGGAATATCTTATCTGGGCTGAAGCTCCGATCCAAAAGAAAATCAAAGCAACCATGTAGGTGACCGACGGCTGTCGCTCGCGCCATGCCCTGCATCCTCTTTGTTCCATGTTTTAGAATAAATAACTAGAATCAACAGAATTTCACTATTCCTCAATTTGTGTCAGTTGTCTGTCCATTATATTAGCAAATATGACCAATGGTGACTATCCAGTAGCGTTTTAAGAATGTACATTTAGATCGTATCCTCCCCAAGATGCTACATGACTGTATTCCTCCAGTGATTGAATAAGCTAAGCAGCAAGGGGCGGACTCAAAAGTATGACGGGGTGAAATCTACCAGGAGCAGAATTCTAGTTGTGTACTGACACCCAGGGGCGAAAATCTGATATCAACTTGAGGGGACAATTACATGACATTTTCTCAAGAGCAATTCCTAAGGGGGACACCAAAAGTAGTGCTGTAACACATAGCCTACGTTGTGTTATGTTAAATGTATATTGAGGAACCATAATTACTACAACTGGATAATTGAAAGTTACAGCAGTTAACTGAAGGGTTGTCCCAACTTGTTCAAATCATAATAATTCTACTACTAATAATAGTTATAGCAGTGTTCCTTATAAGTCCAGTATGTACGCAGGTATTTGTACTGCGTACATACAACCAGCAATACCAAGAAAGGTCAATAGGTGGCAATGGTACTGTACACTGTATGGGTGCAGTTTTAGTAAATACAATGAACATGGTGTGATCTCATCTAAAAGAATCTCCATTGAGAACCATCACAAAGTTGGTCTCCGTATTGAATTGACCTTTTTATTTGACTTTTTCTGATACATTTATATAGTCATTAAATATGTGCCACTGGCCTGAGTCTACTACAATAGCTTTACAAGAACAAAAAGCTCAAAATAAGTACAGTTCTAAAAGCGAAAGAACTACTTCAATGAATACTTCAAAAATACTTATTTATTGTTCAGTCAGTGTCTCAACTCTTAAAACATCAGCTATGGACAAGTATGTCACACAAAGTACGCAATTTTAAATATAATAACATAAAATAAATAATTAGCAAGTGTACTGTCATGTACTAAAAACTGAAAACTACTAAACAAAATAACAAATATCATACTATACACAAGGGGTTCTCAAACAGGGGTCTGTGGACCCCTAAGGGTCCCTGGTGTAATTGCAAGGGGTCCATGAAATAAAAAAGTGTAATGAACATATTCAGCACCACAAGGATTCCAGTAACTTTACATATAATATAGAGGGGGTGGAGGTCCCTGAGGACTAGAGGTCGACCGATTAATCGGAATGGACGATTAATTAGGGCCGATTTCAAGTTTTCATAACAATCGATAATCGGTATTTTTGGCCACCGATTTTTTTTTTTTTTTTTATAAATATTTTTTAACTAGGCAACTCAGTTAAGAAAACATTCTTATTTTCAATGACGGCCTAGGAACGGTGGGTTAACTGCCTTGTTCAGGGGCAGAACGACAGATTTTGACCTTGTCAGCTTGGGGATTCAATCTTGCAACCTTACGGTTAACTAGTCCAACGCTCTAACCACCTGCTTTACATTGCACTCCACGAGGAGCCTGCCTGTTATGCAAATGCAGTAAGAAGCCAAGGTAAGTTGCTAGCTAGCATTAAACTTATCTTATAAAAAACAATCAATCAATCAATCATAATCACTAGTTCTCTACACATGGTTGATGATATTACTAGTTTATCTAGCCTGTCCTGCGTTGCATATAATCGATGCGGTGCGCATTTGCGAAAAAGGACTGTCGTTGCTCCAACGTGTACCTAACCATAAACATCAATGTCTTTCTTAAAATCAATACACAAGTATATATTTTTAAACCTGCATATTTTGTTAATATTGCCTGCTAACATGAATTTCTTTTAACTAGGGAAAATGTGTCACCTCTGCAACAGAGTCAGGGTATATGCAGTAGTTTGGGCCGCCTGGCTCGTTGCGAACTGTGTGAAGACTATTTCTTCACACAGCCGACTTCGCCAAACGGGGATGATTTAACAAAAGCGCATTTGCGAAAAAAGCACAATCGTTGCACGACTGTACCTAACCATAAACATCAATGCCTTTCTTAAAATCAATACACAGAGGTATATATTTTTAAACCTGCATATTTAGCTAAATGAAATCCAGGTTAGCAGGCAATATTAACCAGGTGAAATTGTGTTAGTTCTCTTGCGTTCATTGCACGCAGAGTCAGGTTATATGCAACAGTTTGGGCCGCCTGGCTCGTTGCAAACTAATTTGCCAGAATTTTTGCCAGAATTTTACGTATTATAATTAAGTCTATGATTTGATATTTGATAGAGCAGTCTGACTGAGCGATGGTAGGCACCAGCAGGCTCGTAAGCATTCATTCAAACAGCACTTTAGTGCGTTTTGCCAGCAGCTCTTCGCAATTCTTCAAGCATTGCGCTGTTTATGACTTCAAGCCTATCAACTCCCAAGATTAGGCTGGTGTAACCCATGTGAAACGGCTAGCTAGTTAGCCGGGTGCGCGCTAATAGCGTTTCAAATGTCACTCGCTCTGAGACTTGGAGTAGCTGTTCCCCTTGCTCTGCATAGGTAACGCTGCTTCGAGGGTGGCTGTTGTCGATGTGTTCCTGGTTTGAGCCCAGGTAGGAGCGAGGAGAGGGACGGAAGCTATACTGTTACACTGGCAATACTAAAGTGCCTATAAGAACATGCAATAGTCAAAGGTATATGAAATACAAATCGTATAGAGAGAAATAGTCCTATAATTCCTATAATAACTACAACCTAAAACTTCTTACCTGGGAATATTGAAGACTCATGCTAAAAGGAACCACCAGCTTTCATATGTTCTCATGTTCTGAGCAAGGAATTTAAACGTTAGCTTTTTTACATGGCATATATTGCACTTTTACTTTCTTCTCCAACACTTTGTTTTTGCATTATTTAAACCAAATTGAACATGTTTCATTATTTATTTGAGGCTAAATTGATAGTATTTATGTATTATATTAAGTTAAAATGAGTGTTCATTCAGTATTGTTGTAATTGTCATTATTACAACAACAACAAAAAAAACGGCCGATTAATCGGTATCAGCTTTTTTGGTCCTCCAATAATCGGTATCGGCGTTGAAAAATCATAAATCGGTCGACCTCTACTGAGGACCACTCTAAACCTTGCCCGCCTTGCCTCAAAATATGCAGGGGTTCCTGTACCCAAAAAAGGTTGAGAACCACTGCTATACACACTACTGAACAAAAGAAACAAACATATGTTTGCGGGTTTCAATGGATCCAGCAGATATTTTCCCTCTAGACTGTCCAGCCTGTCTTTATGTACATTACAGACAACTACGCCGTTCAGTTTCTCTTGGCCCATGCAAGCCCGTAGCCAAGTCTTTAACCTGCAGAGTGCACTGAAACTCCTCTCAGCCTCACATGAAGACACTGGCACCCCAAACAGAATTCTGATCAGCACCTCAACTTGGTCAACCAACCCCAGCACCTCCACTGGAAGCCTCCTGAGGACCTCTGCTGCCTCTCCACTGGTGCTACAGGAGTATTTGTTGCGAAAGAGATGCAACTGCAGTGAAAGAGAATCTATGTTCAGCTCAGGGTACTGATCTAGAGACTCATCCAACTCCCCCGTGAGAAGCGCTCTTTCCAACTTTTGCAGGACGTTTAGACTGTCCTTGTCTAAACGGTTGCCAAACAACCTCCACACCATCCAACACTTAAAGAAATTCTGCCCTATAGTGATGCACCGCTTTGCCAGCAAATCGTCTTGAGTGTCTCTCAATGGAGTCAATCAATGTTGTTGCTTTCTCATACAGTGCAAGGTATCTTTCGTCATTTCTGCTGTTTACCCCACGCACTGGATAACTGGGGACTGATTGGATTTAGCTGGTGTGCTGTTACAGTTACAAAGTGGAGGTGGGTTTGGCAATTTTGATGTGCTGTGAATTTTTCATTGGCTTTTCTCCAGTTCCTAAATCCTGCACTAATGAAGGCAGCATCCACTCTTTGGCCAAAAGATGGCTGGCTTGAAAACCCTTGTCTACAGTGAAAACACAACACTCCTTTTATTGATGGATTATAATGTAGCCAGGGGAAATCACGAAACCATCTCTCTTGAAACGTCAACACTCTGTTGGCAAGAGTTCGCAGTTCTATAAATTGTAGGTGTGGCTGATATGGTTTTGTGCCATCACTGAGGTAACTGGACAATGCTGTGCCACTGTCCCCTATACTGGTGCTGCTGGCAACAAGGTTGACACCTGGTCCTGCCGTGGCTGTGACACTGTCCTCTGAAGTCTCTCTCCCTGGCTCTTTCCCTTTCACCACCCTCACTGACTCACAGTCTGTCTCCTAGAAAAGAAATAAGGTGTTTGCCGTACTCCTAACTACCGGTACCCAAAACTACACAATTAATCACAACAGCAATACCATTGCCTTAAACAAATCTTAGTTCAGTCACCAGTTTAAGTTGAGAGTGGGGGTATCCATGGCATTTTCCAATTATGTCCCTATTTTACAAGTCTAAAAAAGAGAGAACCTTTCATAATGTTGCCAAACAAAGACTCAACCAACTTACCTGAGACTCCCTGTCTCTGCCAGTCTGTCCCTGCCTATCAGTCTCTGCCAGTCTGTCCCTGCCCATCTGTCACCAGCTCTGCTGTCTGTGTGCCACCTGTTGCCTGCTCTGCCTAATGGCATCATTGTGAAACATTTCCATTTCACTTCTTTCTTATGAACATTTTATCAACTAGTCTTTGAGATATTTGGCTACTAGGGTTCTTACTTTGCATTTTGGTGTACTGAAAAATACTCTGATGTCCGTCTTTTTTTCTACCTGGCTGGCTACACACACAGTGTGCAGGTTATTTACAGTAGGAGATGTCTATCATCTATTATCTTCTACCATTCTATATGGGCTTCGATCTAAAAGGTAGCTAGCTAGTCAGCTTGCAAATGTGAAACGGATTGCAGTGACAAGCGTTGACAGCTGTATGAGTTCACCATTTACACAACGTATGCTGCAACCTTTTGTCATTTTAATATAGTTTATGTTTTATATTGGCTGGCTTCCAACAATAGCTTAATTTACAGAGCTAGTGAGCATCAATTCTGTTTCTGTGGTGTTTACTATTATCTTTGCTATCGTCAGTTTACTCCAATATCGGCACACAGGTGCTTCAAAGTCCCCTAGCGACAATTAGCTTTTGCAACGAGACCATTAAAGATTTTTAAGACAATGGTAGAAGAGAGTGTAGTTCTGTTCAGTTTGGAGTTCAGCTTATCGCTAACCTGATCACAGGGACTTTGACGCACTACAGCTGTATGCTGATCTTGGAATAAACTCACAATAGCAAAGATTCCATCTTTGACGACGCCACATGCATGGGATAGGTACTAGCTAGCTTGCTAGCTAATGTTTGCTTTAGTTTGCGCGCTAGCTCTGCAAATTCAGCTATTGTGTGTGTGCACCCTGCCAACATAAAACAGCATCTCTATGGTGCGATTGACTGGATTAACCTCACGTTAGTTACGTGCATTGAGTGCTTTTCAGACGGTAGACACGAACCCTCAGTCACCTTGCCAGCTAAGGAACACTACATTGCATTGCTAGCTTCTCTCATTGAGTCAAATTCAAATAGCTGCAAACACTGGTTGATGTTACTGTAGCCAGCTAGCAAACATCAGCTAACCGCTAGCTAACACAGAGTGACCTTTTAATTTAATGCAGCGAAAATGAAGACGTGTTAAAATGGTGACGGTTATAAATGTGTTTTCTTGTATTGAGTGGTAGAAGCAAAGAAATGTCTAACATATCCTTTGTTTGAACTACTTACTGGAGGTCAGCCACCAACAACAGACTCTGTCAGATTCCCACACATGTACAGTAAACCATTGTGAGGCAAAGGGAGGGAGGTCACAATCTTTTGAAACTTAAAAACTCGCTATTAAGTGCCTATAATCGGGACAAGTGCTTTCATTGCGAATTATTAATATTATTGAAATTACATGGTTGGGGGGGACGTGTTATATCTGTAAAAACGTTATCAGTGAAGCAACATCTCAAGACATCTGTCAGGAAGTTGAAGCTTGGTCGCGAATGGGTCTTCCAAATGGACATTGACCCCAAGCATACTTCTACAGTTGTGGAAAAATGGCTTAAGGACAACAAAGTCAAGGTATTGGAGTGGCTATCACAAAGCCCTGACCTCAATCCTATAGAAGATTTGTGGGCAGAACTGAAAAAGTGTGTGCAAACAAGGAGGCCTACAAACCTGACTCAGTTACACCAGCTCTGTCAGGAGGAATGGGCCAAAATTCACATAACTTATTGTGGGAAGCTTGTGAAAGGCTACCCGAAACGTTTGACACAAGTTAAACAATTTAAAGGCAATGCTACCAAATACTAATTGAGTGTATGTAATGTTTACTAGGATTAAATGTCAGGAATTGTGAAAAACTGAGTTTAAATGTATTTGGCTAAGGTGTATGTAAACTTCCGACTTCAACTGTATCTTCTTACCTCTGCCGAAGCTCTCCTCCTGTGGTCAGGTACCACTAGAGTATTCCCATTGCTGCCCGGGACTATAGTAGAACCTATACTCATTCTGGGTCCAACTAACATGTACCGTTTGTCTCCGGATCTGTACTGGATGCTGTGGCACAGTGTCCCGTCGTAATTCACATCTTGTAAATACTTGGAGGAATCGTCTGGGGCTTTGGAGCACTGCATTACAATCAACACGATGATACTGATGATAAAAAGTGCTGAAACTGACCCCAAAGTGATGATCAAATAAAATGTAACGCTGTTGTCCTCCTCGTCTTTTACTGCGCTTATAACATCAGAAGCTGCAAAAGCCTCTTTGGGCTCCACAACGTTGATAATCACAGTAGCTGTTGCTGAGAGTGAAACGTTCCCATTGTCTTTTACCAGTATGACCAGTTTATGCTCAGCCTCGTCTGTCTCTGTGAATGACCGAAGTGTCCTTATCTGTCCTGTATAGCGGTCCAAAGCAAAGAGACTGTGGTCAGTAACTTCCTGCAGTGAAAATAACAACCAGCCGTTATATCCTATATCAGCGTCATAGGCTCTCACTTTAGTCACCAAATGGCCTGCGTTCACATTGCGGGGAATCTCCTCCACACCTTCAGCGGAACCGTTAGCGCTGACTGGATACAAGATCACTGGAGCGTTGTCGTTCTGATCCAGAATGAACACGTTTATTGTGACGTTGCTGCTTAGTGACGGAGTTCCAGAGTCTGTAGCTACAACTTGGAATTTGAATGTTTTGAGGGTTTCAAAGTCAAAGCTTTTAAGCGCAACAATGTTTCCATTTTCTGAATTTATGTTGAGGAAAGATGCCCATTTGTTCTCGTCACCACCATCTCTCAGAAAATGATATGAAATAAGTGCGTTTTCATCTACGTCACGATCTGATGCGCTCACAGAAAATACTGAGGCGCCTGGGTGGTTATTCTCAGTGACATAGAAAGTATAGGGGCTCAGTGAAAACTCTGGACTGTTATCATTCACATCTGATACTACAACACTAATAGTCTTTACAGATGACAGGGACGGCTGGCCTGCGTCTTTAGCAACGATTGTTAGATCATATTCAGACTGTTTTTCCCTATCCAGAGGTGACTTGGTGACTACAGAGTACATGTTGTCCTGTGAAGACGGCGTTAGAGTGAACGGGACGCCATCGCTTATAGAACAGATCACTTTTCCATTAAGACCAGAGTCTAAATCATTAACACTGATTAGTGCTACAGTGGTACCGGGTCTAGAATCCTCGGGGATTGCGTTCGAAAAAGACGTCACCTCGATCTCAGGTGCGTTATCGTTGAGGTCAATAATCTTTACTGTTATGCTTTTGTCTGTTGTCAGAGGTGCAGATCCTTTATCAGATGCCATTATGTCGATCTCATAGCTGTCTTGTAGCTCGAAATCGACCAATTCTTTCACAACTATCTCACCCGTATTCGTATTTACATCGAAAAGCTTACGTATCTTGTTTTTTACAATTTTACCGAAAAAGTAAAGGACCTCGGCATTTGAACCCTCGTCTAAATCCGTGGCATTTACTTGCACGACTGTCGTGCCTATTGGAGAATTTTCATTCAATGTCACCGAGTATGACTCTTTGACAAAAACGGGCATATTATCATTTACATCTAAAACATCAATAACTATTTCCACAGTCCCAGACCTGGGAGGTTTTCCTCCATCAATGGCTGTGAGTAGTAATGTATGTCGTTTCATAGCTTCTCTATCTAGGGGCTTTAGTAGATTTAGAACAGGAATTTTACCTTCCCTTCCTCGATCTTTAACTTCCAAACGAAAATGGTCATTTTGACTGAGTTTATATTGCTGAACCGAGTACTGGCCACCATCTGGATCAACGGCAGCTTGCAGCTGAAATCGTGCACCAGGTAAAGCGGATTCGTATATTTCTAACCGATTCTCTTTCTCGGGAAAGCTGGGAGAATGGTCGTTAACGTCTAACACCTCCACCGAGACATAATGGATCTCCAGCGGGTTCTCTAGAACGGTTTTCAGGTTGATCAAACACACGCTGCTCCGTTCACACACCTCCTCTCGGTCTATTTTTCGGTTCACATACAAGATGCCGTCATTCTGATTTAGCTGGAAAAGGGGCTCGGTCGAGCCCGACACGATTCGAAATCCCCTCTCCTTCAAGGTGCTCAGATCTATTCCCAAATCCTTGGCTATATTCCCCACGACAGTTCCTTCCTTAAGCTCTTCAGAGATGGAATATCTTATCTGGGCTGAAGCTCCGCTCCAAAACAGAACCAAAGCAACCATGTAGGTGACACTCTGCCGTCGCTCCCGCCATGCCCTTTGTTCCATGTTTTCAAGACAAATAGCCCTAATCCACAGCGCTTCCACTATTCCTTCATTTGTGACCGTTGTCTTTCCAGTATGTTCGTCAAATACCAAAACGAATAAACAAACAATTGTCTTATTTATGTCAATTCCAGATCTTATTCTCTCCACGAACCTGCACGACTGTATAACTCCAGGGACCGATCAAACCCACCAAACCAGCCAGGAGGAGGGCTCAAAAGCATGACGATAGTATTTCTACCAGAAGCGCTATAGCTGGGTACTGACACCATGCGATTCTAACTCGCATTGCGCTGTTGTTTAATAATGTTAGGCCTACTTTTACTAGTCCAACCCTCCCAGAATGCTATATTGGTACAACGCATGAGGGAGAAAGGTCAGTACAAGGTTAGAATAAAAATGGTCAAAGACTCCAGTCACCCAGGTCATAGACTGTTCTCTCTGCTACCACACAGCAAGCGGTACGGGAGCGCCATGTCTAGGTCCATTCATCCAATGTCCACCCGGACTATTTACATTGTTTTTACACTGCTACTCACTGTTTATTATCTATCCATAATCACTTTACCTACATGTACAAATTACCTCATCAAGCCTGTACCCCGCGTATTGACTCGGTACCGGTACCCCCTGTATATGGGCTCTTTATTGTTATTTTATTGTGTTACTTTTAATTAAATGTTTTACTTTAGTTAATTTAGTAAATATTTTCTTAACTCTTTTTCTTGATCTGCATTGTGGGTTAAGGGCTTGCAAGTAAGAATGTCACGGTAAGGTCGGCAACTGTTGTATTCTGCGCATGTGACAAATACAATTTGATTTGATTTGATTTTGATGACTGGACTCGGCAGACCCATAATTCATATGTCTTAAAGGTTCCGTTAAATAAAATATACTGAAGCATGCAACACGTCTCCGATATTTAAATAAATCAAGCAATTTATACTGTCCTTTTTTGGGGACAACACTTCATTATGCAAAAAGTGTATTGAATTCCTAGAGATAGATAGAGGACTGTTTTTTATATCTGTGCCATTATAGCGTCTGTGACAGCATGGGCAGTGCCATTGAGGCTACAACCTATAGGAATCCCCAGCTAGTTGACGACATTGGCTACTTTAAAATGGCGGAAGCACTAAATGGTGCTGCCCATGCTAAAACGGCCGTTTGGCCACTAGAGGCCTCTATCATTCTCTATGGTTGAATAGCCCAACGTTTCAGCACCACGGTGATGGACAGCGCCCTGCCTGCCCTGAGCGGCAAGTCCTGAGTGTGGTGGTGGGGAATAAGCAGGTTAACTTCCACGTGCCAAGCTCTCAGATCATGTCACAGACACAACCCTCTGATTTTAAAACATCATATTTGACCAACTCACACATAACCCTTTCAGTCAAGGAAATATTAAATACATACAAATACAATGATAGCGTATGCAATTCTCCAACGCAAGCATACTATCAGCACTACATGTCAATGGTCAGGTGTAAGAGCATTGTGAACAATAAATTCGTTTTCATCCCCTTACCTCTCCTGAAACTCTCCTCCTGTGGTCAGGTACCACTAGAGTATTCCCATTGCTGCCCGGGACTATAGTAGAACCTATACTCATTCTGGGTCCAACTAACATGTACGGTTTGTCTCCGGATCTGTACTGGATGCTGTGGCACAGTGTCCCGTCGTAATTCACATCTTGTAAATACTTGGAGGAATCGTCTGGGGCTTTGGAGCACTGCATTACAATCAACACGATGATACTGATGATAAAAAGTGCTGAAACTGACCCCAAAGTGATGATCAAATAAAATGTAACGCTGTTGTCCTCCTCGTCTTTTACTGCGCTTTTAACATCAGAAGCTGCAAAAGCCTCTTTGGGCTCCACAACGTTGATAATCACAGTAGCTGTTGCTGAGAGTGAAACGTTCCCATTGTCTTTTACCAGTATGACCAGTTTATGCTCAGCCTCGTCTGTCTCTGTGAATGACCGAAGTGTCCTTATCTGTCCTGTATAGCGGTCCAAAGCAAAGAGACTGTGGTCAGTAACTTCCTGCAGTGAAAATAACAACCAGCCGTTATATCCTATATCAGCGTCATAGGCTCTCACTTTAGTCACCAAATGGCCTGCGTTCACATTGCGGGGAATCTCCTCCACACCTTCAGCGGAACCGTTAGCGCTGACTGGATACAAGATCACTGGAGCGTTGTCGTTCTGATCCAGAAGGAACACGTTTATTGTGACGTTGCTGCTTAGTGACGGAATTCCAGAGTCTGTAGCTACAACTTGGAATTGGAACGTTTTGAGGGTTTCAAAGTCAAAGCTTTTTAGCGCGTAAATGTTACCATCATCAGAATTAATATGTAGGTAGGATATAGTAGGAGCGTCGCCATCACTTTTCCAAATGTTATAAGACACACGAGCGTTTTCATCTTGGTCTCTATCTGAGGCACTAATGGAAAACACAGACGCGTGTGGAGCATTGTTTTCCGGTACATAGAAAGTATACTGACTCCGAGAAAACACAGGACTGTTATCATTAACGTCTGAAATATGGACTGTGATGGTTTTGTGGGAAGACAGTGATGGGACTCCTTTATCTGTAGAAGTTATAGTCACTGTGTACATAGGCTCTGACTCTTTGTCCAGTCTGCTTTTAGTAATCAACGAATACATATTTTTCTGAAAAGACGGTTTTAATTCGAAAGGGATGTTGTCTGAGATTGTACATATAACTAAGCCGTTTTCACCAGAGTCCATATCAAACACGCTGATAAGAGCTACTGCTGTACCGGGTCTTGCGTCCTCGGGGACTTGGCTTGATAGGGACGTCACGTCCATCTCAGGTGCGTTGTCATTTACATCTTTCACGTTAATAACGACACTACAGTGACCAGTCAATGTAACTGGACCTTTGTCAGAGGCCTGCATGTCAATTTCATAAACACTCTGCTCTTCAAAGTCTATTAATCCTTTTACAGTGATCTCACCTGTAACATCATCTATCTCGAATAAATCGAACGCTTTGTTTTTAAGACTGTTATCAAAAGTGTATATAACCTGTCCGTTGGCGCCATCATCTATATCCGTGGCGTGTAATCTTAGAACTGAGGCACCTACCGGAGGATTTTCATATAAAGTTACCGTATACACCTGTCTGTCAAAGACTGGTGCGTTGTCATTGACATCAATCACGTGTATTGTTACATTGACTGTGCCAGATCTTGCTGTCTCACCTCCGTCAAACGCAGTCAAAATCAGTCGAATTTCAGGCCTCTGCTCTCTGTCTAGCGGCTTTTTCAAAATCAGAAAAGGAATTTTATCCTCACCGCGAGTTTTAACATCTAAGTCAAAGTTATCGTTTTGACTGAGAGTGTACTTACGGAGACTGTTTGCTCCAACATCAGGGTCACGCGCAGCGTCAAGAGGAAAGCGCGTTCCTTGGAGCACAGCATTCTCTGCAATCTCTAAGCGTTTCTCGTTTTCTGGAAAAATCGGAGAATGGTCATTTATATCCGTAATTTCAACCTCAACATAATGTATTTCCATTGGATTTTCGGCGATGGTTTTTAGGTTGATTAAACACACACTGTTTTTCTCACACAGCTCCTCCCTATCGATGTTTCTGTTCACATACAACACGCCATTATCTTGGTTTATCTGCAAAAGACCTTCCTTAGAGCCAGATACAATCCGAAACCTTCGCTCCGCCAGTATATCCACACTGAACCCCAAATCCTTTGCTACATCTCCCACATAAAAACCTTCTTTCGACTCCTCCGCGATAGAATAGCGTATTTGACAATAAGCTCCACCGGAAAAGCACAACAAAAATACAAACGACAGCATCGCCCAGTGAGGCGCCTCTCCTCTCTGTCCGTCTATCATTTTGACAAGCCCTGTTATTTTGGAACCACTACAGTCCGCTTCATCCAGAAAAATCAAGGTGCCAAGTTCATCCACGAAAAAGATTCAAGCAAGTATCCATGCGTATAGTATTCTCCACTCCAGAAAGCAAGTGCCCATTTCACTCGACTCGAATGATTTTTAATGAGGCAACACGACAAAGGGAGGGAGGGATTCAAACAAAATGCATGTTTGTAACAGTAAAAAGCAGCGACACCATGCGCATTAGGAGAATGGCTTTCATGCGCAGCAACTCAAACCAAAACATAAATATGTGACATGTCAAATAACACTTTGAACTGAAAAGTGTTTCAGAACAATTGTCGTGGACATCGACCACTTTCAAATGTGGTGGTGACTCCTGATCCTCTGATTTCAAGGACAGACCCTGTGAGAGGTGTAGGTTTGTTAAAACGCCAAAGCCATACTCCGAAAAAACATATGAGACCCACTCAAACAAGACCCCGTAGTTCAATTAAATATATGAACTTACAAAAAATGGGACAATAATCTATGCGATTTCTATATAATTACAGAGACATACATGTCTTACCTCTCCAGAAGCTCTCCTCCTGTGGTCAGGTACCACTAGAGTGTTCCCATTGCTGCCCGGGACTATAGTAGAACCTATACTCATTCTGGGTCCAACTAACATGTACCGTTTGTCTCCGGATCTGTACTGGATGCTGTGGCACAGTGTCCCGTCGTAATTCACATCTTGTAAATACTTGGAGGAATCGTCTGGGGCTTTGGAGCACTGCATTACAATCAACACGATGATACTGATGATAAAAAGTGCTGAAACTGACCCCAAAGTGATGATCAAATAAAATGTAACGCTGTTCTCCTCCTCGTCTTTTACTGCGCTTTTAACATCAGAAGCTGCAAAAGCCTCTTTGGGCTCCACAACGTTGATAATCACAGTAGCTGTTGCTGAGAGTGAAACGTTCCCATTGTCTTTTACCAGTATGACCAGTTTATGCTCAGCCTCGTCTGTCTCTGTGAATGACCGAAGTGTCCTTATCTGTCCTGTATAGCGGTCCAAAGCAAAGAGACTGTGGTCAGTAACTTCCTGCAGTGAAAATAACAACCAGCCGTTATATCCTATATCAGCGTCATAGGCTCTCACTTTAGTCACCAAATGGCCTGCGTTCACATTGCGGGGAATCTCCTCCACACCTTCAGCGGAACCGTTAGCGCTGACTGGATACAAGATCACTGGAGCGTTGTCGTTCTGATCCAGAATGAACACGTTTATTGTGACGTTGCTGCTTAGTGACGGAATTCCAGAGTCTGTAGCTACAACTTGGAATTGGAACGTTTTGAGGGTTTCAAAGTCAAAGCTTTTTAGAGCGGAAATATGTCCATTGTCAGAATTGATATTCAGGAAAGATGTCATATCATTTTGTGTCCCTTCGCCTCTAACAATGTGATATGAAATAGCAGCATTTTCATTCAAGTCTTTATCAGTGGCGGTTACAGAGAATATGAACGCACCGGGGGCGTTATTTTCCACTAAGTACAGCTCAAGAGGGTTTTTGGAGAATTCTGGGCTGTTATCGTTCACATCTGATATCTGGACGCTCAGAGTTTTGAATGTGGACAGAGGAGGCTGACCACAGTCAGTGGCTGTTATTGTGATGTCATAATGGGACATGAGTTCTCTGTCTAAACGTTGTTTGGTCACTAAAGAGTACATATTATCCTGAAAGGAAGGTTTCAATTCAAAGGGTACATCTCCTAACAGACTACACAACACTTTTCCATTAATACCAGAGTCTTTATCACTAACACTTATGAGAGAAATAACAGTTCCTGGTTTGGAATCTTCAGAGACCATATTGGAAAGGGATGTTATCTCTATCTCGGGTTTGTTATCATTTACGTCAAGTATTTTTATGATAACCACGCATTCGACAGTCCATGGAGGCTGACCTCTGTCTGATGCTTGCACACTTAGTTTGTACACCTCGGTGTCATCAAAGTCTACCTGGGCCTTAACTGTAATTTCACCTGTAACGCTATCCAATTCAAACACGTCATAAACTTTGCTCTTAAGGTTTCTGCCAAGAGAGTATTCAACAACACGGTTTAACCCTTCATCTAAATCAGTAGCACGAACTTTTACAACGATGGTACCAATAGGGGCGTTTTCTTGTAAAGTTACAGAATATGTGTCTTGACTAAAAACCGGCTTGTTATCATTTACGTCAAGAACAGTAACGGTTATATTTAGAGATCCTGATTTTGGCGGATTCCCTCCATCGATAGCAGTTAAAACCAATGAGTGATTGATTCTGTTCTCCCTATCTAGAGATTTCTGTAATATTAAAAATGGTATTTTGTCCTCATCGCTATCTTTTATGTCAATGTCGAAAAAATGATTCTGACTTAATTTGTAAAAACGTACAGAGTTTACCCCTATGTCCGGATCACGAGCAGTCGGAATTTGTAAGCGAGTTCCCGGAGGAACATGTTCCGCTATTTCAAAATGCTGCTCCTTTTCTGTGAACATTGGTGAATGGTCATTGACATCTTTGATTTCTAACTGAACATAATGTATTTCTAGAGGATTCTCAACTACAATCTTCAGGTTCATCAAACACGCGCCAGTGCCATCACAGAGCTCCTCTCTGTCGATATTCTTATGAACATACAAGACGCCATTGTTCTGATTTAACTGGAAAAGAGCGTCATTAGATCCAGAAACGATACGAAACCGTCGGTCCACCAAAGTACTGACGTCAAGACCCAAATCCTTAGCAACATTTCCAACAACGGATCCCTCTTTCACCTCCTCTGGAATAGAGTACCTTATCTGAGCCGAAACCTGCTCCACGAAGCACAGCAGCAAAGAGAAACGCAGAGCAACCCACCAGTACTCCCATCTGCGCCTTTGTCTTCCGTCTCCCATCGTTAAATAGACAATTATGCACAATCCTCAAATAAAAAAAGACATTCCTAGTGATCAGATAACCGACTCGTAACGATCCATAGTCCTACTGAATCCAATTCTTAAGCACCGAAAAAGAATACATGTATTATCTGTACACAGGAGCACATCTTGTTCTGATGTCCACCGCACTCTGTCTGTATGTGTGGGGGGGAAACAGCCCAGAGGGGCAGGGCCTAACCTACCAACAGCCTCATTTTATTACACTGACATCCTGTGGTCCGGGAATCAGATTCTATAACTTTATAAACATGGAGATATTGTCTGTTTTTTAGTTGCAATAACTATGTCGTAGCAGTCAAGGAATATAGAAAATGTGTAAACGGAAAGAGAGACTGATGGACTCCAACACATACATACAACAAGTGAGCTGTTGATTCAGCATCACCGAGGTGGACAGCGACCGACTCAGCAGCCTGTACTTCATCACGCACGCTAATGACATTTCAATGAACCAGAAAATCAAATCAATTGACCAACACGATACTTTATATACTTAATACTGTAACTGTTGAAATGCTTTGAAATAGCTCTTACCTCTCCAGAAGCTCTCCTCCTGTGGTCAGGTACCACTAGAGTATTCCCATTGCTGCCCGGGACTATAGTAGAACCTATACTCATTCTGGGTCCAACTAACATGTACCGTTTGTCTCCGGATCTGTACTGGATGCTGTGGCACAGTGTCCCGTCGTAATTCACATCTTGTAAATACTTGGAGGAATCGTCTGGGGCTTTGGAGCACTGCATTACAATCAACACGATGATACTGATGATAAAAAGTGCTGAAACTGACCCCAAAGTGATGATCAAATAAAATGTAACGCTGTTCTCCTCCTCGTCTTTTACTGCGCTTTTAACATCAGAAGCTGCAAAAGCCTCTTTGGGCTCCACAACGTTGATAATCACAGTAGCTGTTGCTGAGAGTGAAACGTTCCCATTGTCTTTTACCAGTATGACCAGTTTATGCTCAGCCTCGTCTGTCTCTGTGAATGACCGAAGTGTCCTTATCTGTCCTGTATAGCGGTCCAAAGCAAAGAGACTGTGGTCAGTAACTTCCTGCAGTGAAAATAACAACCAGCCGTTATATCCTATATCAGCGTCATAGGCTCTCACTTTAGTCACCAAATGGCCTGCGTTCACATTGCGGGGAATCTCCTCCACACCTTCAGCGGAACCGTTAGCGCTGACTGGATACAAGATCACTGGAGCGTTGTCGTTCTGATCCAGAATGAA
The DNA here is from genome assembly GCF_901001165.1 of Salmo trutta. NCBI lineage: Eukaryota > Metazoa > Chordata > Actinopteri > Salmoniformes > Salmonidae > Salmo > Salmo trutta. The sequence continues at coordinate 17,231,588 of NC_042969.1, read as the reverse complement.
CACGTTTATTGTGACGTTGCTGCTTAGTGACGGAATTCCAGAGTCTGTAGCTACAACTTGGAATTTGAATGTTTTGAGGGTTTCAAAGTCAAAGCTTTTCAGTGCGGAAATATGTCCATTATCAGAATTTATATTCAAGAAAGATGTCATATCATTTTGTGTCCCTTCTCCTCTAACAATGTGATATGAAATCGCAGCATTTTCATTCAAGTCTTTATCTGTAGCGCTTACATAAAATATTGACGCACCAGGGCCGTTATTTTCCACTAAGTACAGCTCAAGGGGGTTTTGGGAGAATTCTGGACTGTTATCATTCACATCTGATATCTGGACGCTCAGAGTTTTGAATGTGGACAGAGGAGGCTGACCACAGTCAGTGGCTGTTATTGTGATGTCATAATGGGACACGAGTTCTCGATCTAAACGCTGTTTCGTAAGTAAAGAGTACATGTTATCTTGAAATGAAGGTTTCAATTCAAAAGGTACATCTTTTGACAGACTGCAAATGACTTTACCGTTAATGCCGGAGTCTTTGTCAGTTACACTGATGAGAGAAATAACAGTCTCTGGTTTGGAATCTTCAGAGACCATATTGGAAAGAGATGTTACCTCTATCTCGGGTTTGTTATCATTTACGTCAAGTATTTTTATGAGAACCCTACATTCTGTCCTCATAGGGGGCTGTCCTTTATCTGATGCCATGACATCAGCTCTGTAAACTTCAGTGTCCTCAAAGTCGATTTTACCCTTCACTGATATTTCACCGGTATTGGAATCTAAGCTAAAAGTATCATATACTTTTCTTTTTAGGTTTTTCACGAATGAATATATAATTTCAGAATAGACACCGTCATCCAAATCGGTAGCATTAACTTTAGCAACAATTGTTCCAATTGCACCGTTTTCCTGTATCGTCACAGAATACACATCCTGGCTGAAAATAGGTCTGTTGTCATTATTATCAAGAACAGTGACTGAAATGTTGACATGCCCTGATCTTGGCGGGCTACCGCCATCGACGGCCGTTAAAACTAAAATATGTTTGCTTTCACGTTCCCTATCGAGAGGTTTATGTAATTTCAAAACAGGGATTTTTCCTTCTTCTCCTGTGTCCCGCAGCTCTAGATCAAAATATTCAGTATGGCTTAATTTATATAAACGAACAGAATTCATTCCGGAATCTGGATCGCGTGCTGCCTGTAACTGGAAACCTGTGCCTGGCAGAGTAGATTCTGCTATTTCCAAATGCTGTTGTTTCTCTGGGAAACTGGGTGAATGGTCGTTCATATCACTTATCTCTATCCCTACATAATGGATTTCTAGAGGATTCTCAACAACGATTTTCAGGTTTATCATGCACGCACTATTGCCTTCACAGAGCTCCTCTCTGTCGATATTCTTATGAACATACAAGACGCCATTGTTCTGATTTATCTGGAAAAGAGCGTCATTAGATCCAGAAACGATACGAAACCGCCTCTCCAACAAACTACTGACATCAAGACCCAAATCCTTAGCAACATTTCCAACAACGGATCCCTCTTTCACCTCCTCTGGAATAGAGTACCTTATCTGAGCCGAAACGTGCTCCACGAAGCACAGCAGCAAAGAGAAACGCAGAGCAACCCACCAGTACTCCCATCTGCGCCTTTGTCCTGCGTCTCCCATCGTTAAATAGAAAATGAAACACAATCCCTCAATGAAAAAAATCCAATCCTGAAGATCAGATGGCCAACGGGTTTCTATCCACACTTTCTCCAATGTTTCATCAGCGAAATAGAACACAATCCTTTATGCCTACCGTCTTGTTCTAATGTCCGCCCCGACCTATGTATGGAACAAAACAACCCAGAGAGGGGCAGGGCCTATTCTACAAAGCACCAGTCAGTCACCTTGTGTTATACTGACACCCAGCGCTCCGTGCTCCTGTTTACCACCGTAGAATGCATTGTTTTGTACATACATTTGGTTGTGACTATTTGAATTGATAAAAGCCCCAGTTGCATTGGGTCCATTTTTTCATTTAACCGTTATTTAACTAGGCAAATCAGTTAAGAACGAATTCTTATTTACAATGATGGCCTACCCCGGCCAAACCCGGATGACGCTGGGCCAATTGTGCACTGCCCTATGGGACTCTCAATCACGGCCGGATGTGATACAGCCGGGATTCGAACCAGGACGCTGCGCCACTCGGGGGCACTTAAAGGAATAGCAATGTAAAAGGGTGAGGAAAGGTCGAGGAAGAATATAAAAGGGTATGGAACAGTAGGCTACTAAGATGATGTAGAGGATTGGCCAACACACTTAAAAAGGAAGAGAAGGCAACAACACGCGTTCAACGGAAAACAATGAATGTACAATTCAGCACCGCTAGAGAAGACCTCAACCGCACCAGCCATTATGCACAGAAATGCCGTTTGTAGACAAATGAGTGTTGCTGGGGCCTGGTTATGACTCGTCAACTATTTTAAGGGAGGTATCATCATATTTCCCAAACACCCATATAGGCCAAAAACAAACACATAAGATTATAAATGTACAGCGCTTACCTCTCCAGAAGCTCTCCTCCTGTGGTCAGGTACCAGTAGAGTATTCCCATTGCTGCCCGGGACTATAGTAGAACCTATACTCATTCTGGGTCCAACTAACATGTACCGTTTGTCTCCGGATCTGTACTGGATGCTGTGGCACAGTGTCCCGTCGTAATTCACATCTTGTAAATACTTGGAGGAATCGTCTGGGGCTTTGGAGCACTGCATTACAATCAACACGATGATACTGATGATAAAAAGTGCTGAAACTGACCCCAAAGTGATGATCAAATAAAATGTAACGCTGTTCTCCTCCTCGTCTTTTACTGCGCTTTTAACATCAGAAGCTGCAAAAGCCTCTTTGGGCTCCACAACGTTGATAATCACAGTAGCTGTTGCTGAGAGTGAAACGTTCCCATTGTCTTTTACCAGTATGACCAGTTTATGCTCAGCCTCGTCTGTCTCTGTGAATGACCGAAGTGTCCTTATCTGTCCTGTATAGCGGTCCAAAGCAAAGAGACTGTGGTCAGTAAGTTCCTGCAGTGAAAATAACAACCAGCCGTTATATCCTATATCAGCGTCATAGGCTCTCACTTTAGTCACCAAATGGCCTGCGTTCACATTGCGGGGAATCTCCTCCACACCTTCAGCGGAACCGTTAGCGCTGACTGGATACAAGATCACTGGAGCGTTGTCGTTCTGATCCAGAATGAACACGTTTATTGTAACGTTGCTGCTTAGTGACGGAGTTCCAGAGTCTGTAGCTACAACTTGGAATTGGAACGTTTTGAGGGTTTCAAAGTCAAAGCTTTTTAGAGCGGAAATATGTCCATTGTCAGAATTGATATTCAGGAAAGATGTCATATCATTTTGTGTCCCTTCGCCTCTAACAATGTGATATGAAATCGCAGCATTTTCATTCAAGTCTTTATCAGTGGCGCTTACAGAGAATATGGATGCACCATGGGGGTTATTCTCTAGTAAATACAGTTCAAGGGGTTTTTTGGAGAATTCTGGGCTGTTATCATTCACATCTGATATCTGGACGCTCAGAGTTTTGAATGTGGACAGAGGAGGCTGACCACAGTCAGTGGCTGTTATTGTGATGTCATAATGGGACACGAGTTCTCTGTCTAATCGCCCTTTTGTGACGACAGAATACGCATTGTCCTGAAATGATGGTTTTAATTCAAATGGGACGTCCTCGGATATTGTTAATAGGACTTTGCCGTTGTTACCGGAGTCTGTATCCGTTACGCTAATGAGAGATATGACTGTTCCAGACTTTGAGTCCTCGGATATCATGTTAGACAGTGACGTCACCTCTATTTCTGGTTTATTGTCGTTTACATCCGTTATCTTGATGACAACTCTACAGTCGACTGATAGTGGGGGTTGTCCTTTGTCAGAGGCTTGCACTGTTAATTTGTAAACCTCATTCTCTTCAAAGTCTACTGGACCTATGACACGAATTTCACCAGTAAGACTGTTCAAATGAAATATGTCATGAACTTTGCGCTTTATGTTTCTACCAAGTGCATATTCAACTTCACCATTTTGACCTTCGTCTGTGTCAGTGGCGTTTATGTTTAAAACGGTTGTTCCAATAGGTGCATTTTCCTGGATAGTAACAGAATAGATATCTTTACCACAAACGGGTCGATTGTCATTGACATCAACAACTGTAACCGTAATATTTAGAGTACCTGATCTCGGAGGATTGGCTCCATCTATTGCTGTTAAAATGAATGAGTGGTTTGTGTTTTGCTCTCTATCAATAGCCTTCCTTAAGATTAAAAACGGAACTTTGTCTTCGTCTCCATTATCAATTAATTCCAATTCGAAATGAGGATTACTACTTAATACGTACATGCGCACAGAGTTCAATCCAACATCTGCATCCCGTGCGGTCTGGAGTTCAAAGCGCGTATCAGAAAGGGCATTTTCCGCTATCTCTAAGTGCAGATCCTTTTCAGTAAAACTGGGCGAGTGATCATTAACATCCGTTATTTCTACACCAACATAATGAATCTCTAAAGGGTTTTCAACAGCGATTTTCAGGTTTATTAAACAAGCGCCAGTGCCATCACAGAGCTCCTCTCTGTCGATATTCTTATGAACATACAAGACGCCATTGTTCTGATTAACCTGGAAAAGAGCGTCATTAGATCCAGAAACGATACGAAACCGTCTGTCCACCAAAGTACTGACGTCAAGACCCAAATCCTTAGCAACATTTCCAACAACGGATCCCTCTTTCACCTCCTCTGGAATAGAGTACCTTATCTGAGCCGAAACCTGCTCCACGAAGCACAGCAGCAAAGAGAAACGCAGAGCAACCCACCAGTACTCCCATCTGCGCCTTTGTTCTCCGTCTCCCATCGTGAAATACACAATTACGCACAATCCTCAATGAAAAAAAATCGAATCCTAATATTCAGATAAACAAGTCGTTATTATCCATACTGTATCCAATATTTCAGCACCGGAAAAGAATACGGTTCTCTCTGTCCAACATATCAGGGTTTACGGATGTCTGCTCAGCTCTCTCTAGAACAAAACAGCCCAGAGAGGGGCAGGGCCAATAGTACATAGCACCAGACAGTATCATTGTCCTATACTGGCACCCTGTGGGCTGGGATTCCATCCACAATTATATGAGCTCCGAGAGATTACATACCAATAAATATGCATAAATTAGCTATCAAATAACGAGTACAAATGGAGATGGAAGGTGAGTAGATACATAGCAAAATAACAGAAAACGCAGGTATGGTAGTAGTCTAGCGTGATCTCTCCAACTAATGAAGGGAGCTTGACGTTCAGCACCATGGACAGAAACCACGGCAGCTACTTTGCCTACGTACATTAGCCACGGACCAAACATGATCAAAACAAAATACATTATGGAGAGTAAAGGTTAGGGTAAGTTCTTACCTCTCCAGAAGCTCTCCTCCTGTGGTCGGGTACCACTAGAGTATTCCCATTGCTGCCCGGGACTATAGTAGAACCTATACTCATTCTGGGTCCAACTAACATGTACCGTTTGTCTCCGGATCTGTACTGGATGCTGTGGCACAGTGTCCCGTCGTAATTCACATCTTGTAAATACTTGGAGGAATCGTCTGGGGCTTTGGAGCACTGCATTACAATCAACACGATGATACTGATGATAAAAAGTGCTGAAACTGACCCCAAAGTGATGATCAAATAAAATGTAACGCTGTTCTCCTCCTCGTCTTTTACTGCGCTTTTAACATCAGAAGCTGCAAAAGCCTCTTTGGGCTCCACAACGTTGATAATCACAGTAGCTGTTGCTGAGAGTGAAACGTTCCCATTGTCTTTTACCAGTATGACCAGTTTATGCTCAGCCTCGTCTGTCTCTGTGAATGACCGAAGTGTCCTTATCTGTCCTGTATAGCGGTCCAAAGCAAAGAGACTGTGGTCAGTAACTTCCTGCAGTGAAAATAACAACCAGCCGTTATATCCTATATCAGCGTCATAGGCTCTCACTTTAGTCACCAAATGGCCTGCGTTCACATTGCGGGGAATCTCCTCCACACCTTCAGCGGAACCGTTAGCGCTGACTGGATACAAGATCACTGGAGCGTTGTCGTTCTGATCCAGAATGAACACGTTTATTGTGACGTTGCTGCTTAGTGACGGAATTCCAGAGTCTGTAGCTACAACTTGGAATTTGAATGTTTTGAGGGTTTCAAAGTCAAAGCTTTTTAGAGCGGAAATATGTCCATTATCAGAATTTATATTCAAGAAAGATGCCATATCGTTCTGTATCCCTTCTCCTCTAATTATGTGATATGAAATAGCAGCATTTTCATTTAAGTCTTTATCAGAGGCGGTTACAGCGAATATTGACCCACCAGGGGCGTTATTTTCCAGTAAGTACAGCTCAATAGGGTTTTGGGAGAATTCTGGGCTGTTATCGTTCACATCTGATATCTGGACGCTCAGAGTTTTGAATGTGGACAGAGGAGGCTGACCACAGTCAGTGGCTGTTATTGTGATGTCATAATGGGACACGAGTTCTCGATCTAAACGTCCTTTTGTGACGACAGAATATACGTTTTCTTTATATGATGGCTTCAATTCAAAAGGTATATTTTCTGATATACTTGAAATCACTTTACCATTGATACCAGAGTCTTTATCTGTGACACTGACGACAGAAATAACAGTTCCTGGTTTGGACTCTTCAGACACCGTATTAGAGAGGGATGTAACATCAATTTCTGGCTCATTGTCATTGATATCGATTATCTTTATGATCACTCTACATTCCACAGTCAGTGGAGGTTGTCCTTTATCCGAGGCCTGAACATCTAGTTTATACACCTCTGTGTCCTCGAAGTCCACCTCACCTTTAACCCTAATGTCTCCAGTTAGCCTATCCAGTTCAAAAATATCATAGACTTTTCTCCTTAAGGTTTTACCCAGGCTGAACTCAACCTCACTATTACTTCCTTCATCTGGATCAGTTGCATTTACTCTAATAACAACTGTACCAACTCCAACGTTTTCTTGTATCCTAACATTATATGTATCCTGACTAAAGACGGGACGGTTGTCGTTACTATCTAGAACAACAATTGTAACATTTAGAGTTCCTGATCTTTGAGGATTACCTCCATCTATCGCTGTTAGGAGAAGAGTGTGTTTTACTTGTTGTTCCCTGTCCAGTGACTTCTTTAAAACTAAAAAGGGTATTTTGTCCTCGTCGCTTTGCCGCACATCGATTTCAAAATGATCGTTAGACGTTATTTTATAGGTATGAACTGAATTCATCCCAACATCAGGATCACGAGCTGCATGTAATTGGAACCGTGTACCTGGAGGGGTATGTTCAGCTATCTCAAATTTCTGTTCCTTTTCTGGGAAATTAGGTGAATTATCATTCACATCTGTGATTTCCACAGCTACATAATGGACTTCTAGCGGGGTTTCAACGACTATTTTAAGGTCTATCAAGCACACGCCAGTGCCATCACAGAGCTCCTCTCTGTCGATATTCTTATGAACATACAAGACGCCATTGTTCTGATTTATCTGGAAAAGAGCGTCATTAGATCCAGAAACGATACGAAACCGCCTCTCCACCAAAGTACTGACGGCAAGACCCAAATCCTTAGCAACATTTCCAACAACGGATCCCTCTTTCACCTCCTCTGGAATAGAGTACCTTATCTGAGCCGAAACGTGCTCCACGAAGCACAGCAGCAAAGAGAAACGCAGAGCAACCCACCAGTACTCCCATCTGCGCCTTTGTTCTCCGTCTCCCATCGTTAAACAGCGGAACAAAAACACTGTCCTCAATGAAAAAATACAATCCTAATGATCAGATGGCCAACTCGTAACGATCCATACTGAATCAAATGCTTCAGCACCGAAAATAATACACCTATTATCTGACTATCGTATACACGTCTTGTTCGGGTGTCCACACCGGTCTCTCAGTGTGTGAAACAAAACAGCCCAGAGAGGGGTAGGGTCTAATCTACAAAGTACCAAACAGTCTCCTTATGTTACACTGACACCATGTGGTCCGGGATTCTTGTCCACCCAAAAGGCTACGATGAGCTTCCGTGTGTGTCGTCTGTATCGAATCCAGTAAATACGCCGATATCAGTAAAAAAACAAATGAAATAACGAGTAAAGATAAAGCGGTGCTAGATAGGGGAGGAAAAGAAACATACTAAATTGAAGCAGTGCACAGTGAAATAACAGATAATAAACCTCAGGCAGTAGCCTAGCCTAGCATGCACTCGCCAGCTAACCTAAGAAGTGAGCTTGGAATTCAGCACCATGGACAGCGCCCCCTACAGCGAGTTTGCGTTTGGACATTACGCATAGACGACAACATGCTCGCACACACATTCACTCAAAACATGTCTCTTTCTCTGACTTAATAGGCAGTAACGGATAAAGACACTTCTTACCTCTCCAGAAGCACTCCTCCTGTGGTCGGGTACCACTAGAGTATTCCCATTGCTGCCCGGGACTATAGTAGAACCTATACTCATTCTGGGTCCAACTAACATGTACCGTTTGTCTCCGGATCTGTACTGGATGCTGTGGCACAGTGTCCCGTCGTAATTCACATCTTGTAAATACTTGGAGGAATCGTCTGGGGCTTTGGAGCACTGCATTACAATCAACACGATGATACTGATGATAAAAAGTGCTGAAACTGACCCCAAAGTGATGATCAAATAAAATGTAACGCTGTTCTCCTCCTCGTCTTTTACTGCGCTTTTAACATCAGAAGCTGCAAAAGCCTCTTTGGGCTCCACAACGTTGATAATCACAGTAGCTGTTGCTGAGAGTGAAACGTTCCCATTGTCTTTTACCAGTATGACCAGTTTATGCTCAGCCTCGTCTGTCTCTGTGAATGACCGAAGTGTCCTTATCTGTCCTGTATAGCGGTCCAAAGCAAAGAGACTGTGGTCAGTAACTTCCTGCAGTGAAAATAACAACCAGCCGTTATATCCTATATCAGCGTCATAGGCTCTCACTTTAGTCACCAAATGGCCTGCGTTCACATTGCGGGGAATCTCCTCCACACCTTCAGCGGAACCGTTAGCGCTGACTGGATACAAGATCACTGGAGCGTTGTCGTTCTGATCCAGAATGAACACGTTTATTGTGACGTTGCTGCTTAGTGACGGAATTCCAGAGTCCTTGGCAATGACGTGAAACTGGAATGTTTTGAGGGTTTCAAAGTCAAAGCTCTTTAGTGCATAAATGTTACCGTTGCCTTCATTTATGTTTAGGAAGGATGTCACGCTTTGTCCAGTGCTCCCACGGTCCAGTGAATATGTAATGGCTGCATTTTCTCCTTCATCCAAATCAGAAGCGCTTACAGAGAAAATAGGCATGCCGGGCTTATTGTTTTCAACTACATAAAATGTGTAAGGGTTTTCAGTGAAAAGTGGATTGTTATCGTTAACATCTACTACCTCCACTTGAATGACTTTAGTTGATGTCAAAGGAGGGGTTCCTAAGTCTTTAGCCGTGATGGTAATATCATACCGAGCCACAGACTCTTTATCAAGGAATTCATTCGTGACTAACGAATAGAAATGTCCATCGGGAGAAGGCTTCAGATCAAACGGTAAATCCTTCGGTAAAGAACAGATTACCTGTCCGTTCACACCCGAGTCCAGGTCGGTCATCCCCATTAGCGCTACCACGGTACCGGGAGGTGCGTCCTCAGGGATCCGTCTGGACAGAGAGGTGACGTCAATCTCGGGCCTGTTGTCGTTCACGTCTTCAACTCTGACGAGCACGTTGCAGTGTGTGGAGAGAGACACCGCTCCTGTATCCGCTGCCAGTACCTTCATCTCATACACTTGCTTCTCCTCGAAATCAAGGCCTCCCTTCACTTTTAGCTCTCCTGTTTTACTGTCCACCTCAAAGGGCTCAGCACCCATAGCTCTAAATTTGCCTCGCAAAGAATACTTGACCTCGCCATTTAGACCCTCGTCCGTATCAGAGGCATTCAAACGAATTAAAAATGTCCCCGCGGGTGCACTTTCCTTTACGGTTACTGTGTATTTCTGCTTGTCACACACGGGTGCATTGTCATTTATATCAGACACAATAACTGTGATATTAAGGGCTCCTGTTTTGGGTGGCTTGCCCCCATCTAACGCTGTTAACAGCAACGTGTGTTGAGAAATAAGCTCCCTATCCAATGGTTTTTGTAATACTAGAAATGGGATTTTACCGTCTTCACCAAATTCTTCGGTTTCCACACGAAAATACTGGTTGTGGCTTAAGGTGTAAGACTGTAAAGCATTTAAGCCTACATCTGAATCGTGTGCTCCCTCCACTTGGAACCGCGTCCCTGCCAATGCGGACTCTAGGATTTCCAAATGATGTGTTTCCTCGGGGAATTTAGGGGAATTATCATTTACATCTATTATCTCTACTGTCACTTGGTGCATTTCTAGTGGATTTTCTATCACCGCTTTTAGATTGATGAAACACGGCGTGTATTTTACGCACAGTTCCTCTCTGTCTACTCTGTGGTTCACTAACAAAGCACCATCTCTCTGGTTAACCTGGAAGAGCTCGTGCTTTGTTCCAGACACAATGCGAAGATTCCGGTCCGCTAGTCTCGAGGTGTCGAATCCCAGGTCTTTAGCTATATTCCCAACTGCCGTTCCGACTTTCAATTCCTCTTGAATGGAGTATCGTATCTGTCCGGAGATTCCTTTCAAATGAAGAAAAAGAAGAGCAAAATAAGGAAATGCCCATCCACCTAACCACCGCCTTTTTCGGGTTTGTATCGCCATTGTATGCTAGAAAAACTAGACTATAGGCCTAACGCAGAAATGCTCAAATCTGAAAGCACACAAAGAAATTCCGTATCAGTGGATCGCACTACAAGTGTTGGTTATTGCTGTCGTCTTGCCATTTAGAATAGCGCTCTTCAACGTCCGCCCTGATGCTGCTGTCTCTCTGACGCTACTGAATGTCTCATCCCTTCAAGAACGGCCCTATTACGCGCCTCTGACCAGTTTATGATGTAACAGCACCATCATGCGTCTGGGCACCTTGTGGTTCTTAACCTGTAGGCCAATACCATCATGCCCTGGCTTTGAAGTAACTGTCTTTCCATAACGGATCGACCTAATTGTATCACCTCTTACAATATACTGTCCTTATTTAATGAGAAAAATACTGTCCTTATTTAATGAGAAAAATACTGTCCTTATTTAATGAGAAAAATACTGTCCTTATTTGATCAGCAATATACTGTCCTTATTTGATCAGCAATATACTGTCCTTATTGAAATGTATTGAAAATGATATACATAAAAAGCATGGGTGACAAAAACAGTACACTGGGATTCACAGGACATGTTTCCAATGTCACAGTTAAACCAATAATTACCAAGAACAGGCTGTTTTACATTTAGACTTTGTCTTTGATCAGCAATATACTGTCCTTATCAGTGGTGGAAAAAGTATCCAATTGTCATACTTGAGTAAAAGTAAAGATACGCTACATATACAAAAGTATGTGGACACCCCTTCAAATGACTGGATTCATTTTTTAGCCACACGCGTTGCTGACAGGTGTATAAAATCAAGCACTCCGCCATGCAATCTCCATAGACAAACATTGGCAGTAGAATGGCCTTACTGAAGAGCTCAGTGACTTTCAACGTGGCACCGTCACAGGATGCCACCTTTCCAACAAGTCAGTTCATCAAATGCCCTGCTAGAGCTGCCCCAGTCAACTGTATGTTCTGTTACTGTGAAACGGAAACGACGGCTCAGCCCCAAAGTGGTAGGCTGCACAAGCTCACAGAACGGGACCGCAGAGTGCTGAAGTGCGTAGTGCATACAAATCGTCTGTCCTCGGTTGCAACACTCACTACCGAGTTCCAAATTGCGCGTGGAAACAACGTCAACACAATAACTATTCGTCGGGAGCTTTATGAAACACAAACCTAAGATCACACAAGCCTAAGATCACCATACACAATGCCAAGCATCAGCTGGAGTGGTGTAAAGCTGGCAGTTATTGGACTCTGGAGCAGTGGAAACATGTTCTCTGGAGTGATGAATCACAGTTCACCATCTGGCAGTCCGACGGATGAATCTGCGTATGGTGGATGCCAGGAGAACGCTACCTGCCCCAGTGCATAGTGCCAACTGTAAAGTTTGGTGGAGGAGGAATAATGTTCTGGGGCTGTTTTTCATGGTTCAGGCTAGGCTCCTTAGTTCCAGTGAAGGGAAATCTTAACGCTACAGAATACAATGACATTCTAGACAAATATGTGCTTCCAACTTTGTGGCAACAGTTTGGGGAAGGCCCTTTCCTGTTTCAGCATGACAATGCCCCCGTGCATAAAGCGATGTCCATACAGAAATGGTTTGTTGAGATCGGTGTGGAAGATCTTGACTGGCCTGCACAGAGTCCTGACCTCAATCCTATTGAACACCTTTGGGATGAATTGGAACGCCGACTGTGAGCCAGGCCTAAAACGCCCCAACACCAGTGCCCAACCTCACTAATGCTCTTGTGGCTGAATGGAAGTAATTCCCTGCAGCATTGTTCCAACATCTAGATGAAAGCCTTCCCAGAAGAGTGGAGGCTGTTGTAGCAGCAAAGGGGGGACCAACTCCATATTAATGCAAATGGTTTTGGAATGAGATGTTCGACAAGCAGGTGTCCACACACTTTTGGCCATGTAATGTATCCTAACAGAAAATCACTAAAGTAAAAGTGAAAGTCACCCAGTTAAATACTACTTGAGTAAAAGTCTGAAAGTATTTGGTTTTAAATATACTTAAGTATTAAAAGTAAATGTAATTTCACATTCCTTACAAGCAAACCAGATGGCATTGCCAGGGGCACACTCCAACACTCAGACATAATTTACAAATGAAGCATGTGTGTTTAGTGAGTTCGCCAGATCAGAGGCAATGTGTTTAGTGAGTTCGCCAGATCAGAGGCATTGTGTTTAGTGAGTCCACCAGATCAGAGGCATTGTGTTTAGTGAGTCCGCCAGATCAGAGGCATTGTGTTTAGTGAGTCCGCCAGATCAGAGGCATTGTGTTTAGTGAGTCCGCCACATCAGAGGCATTGTGTTTAGTGAGTCCGCCAGATCAGAGGCATTGTGTTTAGTGAGTCCGCCAGATCAGAGGCATTGTGTTTAGTGAGTCCGCCAGATCAGAGGCATTGTGTTTAGTGAGTCTGCCAGATCAGAGGCATTGTGTTTAGTGAGTTCGCCAGATCAGAGGCATTGTGTTTAGTGAGTTCGCCAGATCAGAGGCATTGTGTTTAGTGAGTCCTCCAGATCAGAGGCATTGTGTTTAGTGAGTTCGCCAGATCAGAGGCATTGTGTTTAGTGAGTCCGCCAGATCAGAGGCAGTAGGGATGACCAGGGAGGTTTACTTGATAAATGCGGGAATTGTATGGAGTAAAAAGTATATTATTTTCTTTAGGACTGTAGTGGAGTAAAAGTAAAAGTTGTCAAAAATATAAATAGTAAAGTAAAGTACAGATACCCCAAAAAACTACTTAAGTAGTACTTTAACATATTTTACTTAAGTACTTTACACCACCGTTCCTTATTTTACCAACAATACACTGTCCTTATTTTATCAGCAATACACTGTCCTTATTTTATCAGCAATACACTGTCTTTATTTTATCAGCAATACACTGTCTTTATTTTATCAGCAATACACTGTCCTTATTTTATCAGAAATATACTGTCCTTATTTTATAAGAAATATACTGTCCTTATTTTATCAGCAATACACTGTCCTTATTTTATCAGCAATACACTGTCCTTATTTTATCAGAAATATACTGTCCTTATTTTATCAGCAATACACTGTCCTTATTTTATCAGCAATACACTGTCCTTATTTTATCAGCAATACACTGTCCTTATTTTATCAGCAATACACTGTCTTTATTTTATCAGCAATACACTGTCTTTATTTTATCAGCAATACACTGTCTTTATTTTATCAGCAATACACTGTCTTTATTTTATTAGCAATACACTGTCTTTATTTTATCAGCAATACACTGTCCTTATTTTATCAGCAATACACTGTCTTTATTTTATCAGCAATACACTGTCTTTATTTTATCAGCAATACACTGTCTTTATTTTATCAGCAATATACTGTCTTTATTTTATCAGCAATACACTGTCTTTATTTTATCAGCAATACACTGTCTTTATTTTATCAGCAATACACTGTCCTTATTTTATAAGAAATATACTGTCCTTATTTTATCAGCAATACACTGTCCTTATTTTATCAGAAATACACTGTCTTTATTTTATCAGCAATACACTGTCCTTATTTTATCAGCAATACACTGTCTTTATTTTATCAGCAATACACTGTCTTTATTTTATCAGAAATATACTGTCCTTATTTTATCAGAAATACACTGTCCTTATTTTATTAGCAATACACTGTCCTTATTTTATCAGAAATACACTGTCCTTATTTTATCAGAAATATACTGTCCTTATTTTATCAGCAATACACTGTCCTTATTTTATCGGAAATATACTGTCCTTATTTTATCAGAAATATACTGTCCTTATTTTATCAGAAATATACTGTCCTTATTTTATCAGAAATATACTGTCCTTATTTTATCAGAAATATACTGTCCTTATTTTATCAGAAATATACTGTCCTTATTTTATCAGAAATATACTGTCCTTATTTTATCAGCAATACACTGTCCTTATTTTATCAGAAATACACTGTCTTTATTTTATCAGCAATACACTGTCTTTATTTTATCAGCAATACACTGTCTTTATTTTATCAGCAATACACTGTCCTTATTTTATAAGAAATATACTGTCCTTATTTTATCAGCAATACACTGTCTTTATTTTATAAGAAATACACTGTCCTTATTTTATCAGCAATACACTGTCCTTATTTTATCAGCAATACACTGTCCTTATTTTATAAGAAATATACTGTCCTTATTTTATCAGCAATACACTGTCCTTATTTTATCAGCAATACACTGTCCTTATTTTATCAGCAATACACTGTCTTTATTTTATTAGCAATACACTGTCCTTATTTTATAAGAAATATACTGTCCTTATTTTATCAGCAATACACTGTCCTTATTTTATCAGCAATACACTGTCTTTATTTTATCAGCAATACACTGTCTTTATTTTATCAGCAATACACTGTCCTTATTTTATCGGAAATATACTGTCCTTATTTTATCAGAAATACACTGTCCTTATTTTATTAGCAATACACTGTCCTTATTTTATCAGCAATACACTGTCCTTATTTTATCGGAAATATACTGTCCTTATTTTATCAGAAATATACTGTCCTTATTTTATCAGCAATACACTGTCCTTATTTTATCGGAAATATACTGTCCTTATTTTATCAGCAATACACTGTCCTTATTTTATCGGAAATATACTGTCTTTATTTTATCAGCAATACACTGTCCTTATTTTATCAGCAATACACTGTCCTTATTTTATCAGAAATACACTGTCCTTATTTTATCAGCAATACACTGTCCTTATTTTATCAGCAATACACTGTCTTTATTTTATCAGCAATACACTGTCTTTATTTTATCAGCAATACACTGTCTTTATTTTATCAGAAATACACTGTCCTTATTTTATAAGAAATATACTGTCCTTATTTTATCAGCAATACACTGTCCTTATTTTATCAGAAATACACTGTCTTTATTTTATCAGCAATACACTGTCTTTATTTTATCAGCAATACACTGTCTTTATTTTATTAGCAATACACTGTCTTTATTTTATCAGCAATACACTGTCTTTATTTTATCAGCAATACACTGTCCTTATTTTATCAGCAATACACTGTCCTTATTTTATCAGCAATATACTGTCCTTATTTTATCAGAAATATACTGTCCTTATTTTATCAGCAATACACTGTCCTTATTTTATCAGCAATACACTGTCCTTATTTTATCAGAAATATACTGTCCTTATTTTATCAGCAATATACTGTCCTTATTTTATCAGAAATACACTGTCCTTATTTTATCAGAAATATACTGTCCTTATTTTATCAGAAATATACTGTCCTTATTTTATCAGCAATACACTGTCCTTATTTTATCAGCAATATACTGTCCTTATTTTATCAGAAATACACTGTCCTTATTTTATCAGCAATACACTGTCCTTATTTTATCAGCAATACACTGTCCTTATTTTATCAGCAATACACTGTCCTTATTTTATCAGAAATATACTGTCCTTATTTTATCAGCAATACACTGTCCTTATTTTATCAGAAATACACTGTCTTTATTTTATCAGCAATACACTGTCTTTATTTTATCAGCAATACACTGTCTTTATTTTATTAGCAATACACTGTCTTTATTTTATCAGCAATACACTGTCTTTATTTTATCAGCAATACACTGTCCTTATTTTATCAGCAATACACTGTCCTTATTTTATCAGCAATATACTGTCCTTATTTTATCAGAAATATACTGTCCTTATTTTATCAGCAATACACTGTCCTTATTTTATCAGCAATACACTGTCCTTATTTTATCAGAAATATACTGTCCTTATTTTATCAGCAATATACTGTCCTTATTTTATCAGAAATACACTGTCCTTATTTTATCAGAAATATACTGTCCTTATTTTATCAGAAATATACTGTCCTTATTTTATCAGCAATACACTGTCCTTATTTTATCAGCAATATACTGTCCTTATTTTATCAGAAATACACTGTCCTTATTTTATCAGCAATACACTGTCCTTATTTTATCAGCAATACACTGTCCTTATTTTATCAGCAATACACTGTCTTTATTTTATCAGCAATACACTGTCCTTATTTTATCGGAAATATACTGTCCTTATTTTATCAGAAATACACTGTCCTTATTTTATTAGCAATACACTGTCCTTATTTTATCAGCAATACACTGTCCTTATTTTATCGGAAATATACTGTCCTTATTTTATCAGAAATATACTGTCCTTATTTTATCAGCAATACACTGTCCTTATTTTATCGGAAATATACTGTCCTTATTTTATCAGCAATACACTGTCCTTATTTTATCGGAAATATACTGTCCTTATTTTATCAGAAATATACTGTCTTTATTTTATCAGCAATACACTGTCCTTATTTTATCAGCAATACACTGTCCTTATTTTATCAGAAATACACTGTCCTTATTTTATCAGCAATACACTGTCCTTATTTTATCAGCAATACACTGTCTTTATTTTATCAGCAATACACTGTCTTTATTTTATCAGCAATACACTGTCTTTATTTTATCAGAAATACACTGTCCTTATTTTATAAGAAATATACTGTCCTTATTTTATCAGCAATACACTGTCCTTATTTTATCAGAAATACACTGTCTTTATTTTATCAGCAATACACTGTCTTTATTTTATCAGCAATACACTGTCTTTATTTTATTAGCAATACACTGTCTTTATTTTATCAGCAATACACTGTCTTTATTTTATCAGCAATACACTGTCCTTATTTTATCAGCAATACACTGTCCTTATTTTATCAGCAATATACTGTCCTTATTTTATCAGAAATATACTGTCCTTATTTTATCAGCAATACACTGTCCTTATTTTATCAGCAATACACTGTCCTTATTTTATCAGAAATATACTGTCCTTATTTTATCAGCAATATACTGTCCTTATTTTATCAGAAATACACTGTCCTTATTTTATCAGAAATATACTGTCCTTATTTTATCAGAAATATACTGTCCTTATTTTATCAGCAATACACTGTCCTTATTTTATCAGCAATATACTGTCCTTATTTTATCAGAAATACACTGTCCTTATTTTATCAGCAATACCCTGTCCTTATTTTATCAGCAATACACTGTCCTTATTTTATCAGCAATACACTGTCCTTATTTTATCAGAAATATACTGTCCTTATTTTATCAGCAATACACTGTCCTTATTTTATCAGAAATACACTGTCTTTATTTTATCAGCAATACACTGTCTTTATTTTATCAGCAATACACTGTCTTTATTTTATTAGCAATACACTGTCTTTATTTTATCAGCAATACACTGTCTTTATTTTATCAGCAATACACTGTCCTTATTTTATCAGCAATACACTGTCCTTATTTTATCAGCAATATACTGTCCTTATTTTATCAGAAATATACTGTCCTTATTTTATCAGCAATACACTGTCCTTATTTTATCAGCAATACACTGTCCTTATTTTATCAGAAATATACTGTCCTTATTTTATCAGCAATATACTGTCCTTATTTTATCAGAAATACACTGTCCTTATTTTATCAGAAATATACTGTCCTTATTTTATCAGAAATATACTGTCCTTATTTTATCAGCAATACACTGTCCTTATTTTATCAGCAATATACTGTCCTTATTTTATCAGAAATACACTGTCCTTATTTTATCAGCAATACACTGTCCTTATTTTATCAGCAATACACTGTCCTTATTTTATCAGCAATACACTGTCTTTATTTTATCAGTTGTTATACTTTGAGTGGGAAGCCTCTATAATACCACGAATTTCAGCTTACTCACCACTGTTTTTAAAATTATTACATCCTCTATTCAAATACATTATACATTTAGATGTGATAGATATAACAAGTAATGCAGTCAGTGTGTCACAATATTAAAATTATAGATATCTACGTTTTTGCCACTTCAGCTTTCCTAGGTTTGTCTTGTGTAGGTCTATAATGGGTTATTAGAACAACCCATTCTGTTCCGCTATTGCAACAGTAAACAGCGACACCCTATGGCTGAGAGTGATAGGTTCATTATCTCTCCCCCCGTCTACGTATCTCTCTCCAATTCCTCCTCCATGGCGCTCTCCCTCCACCAGGTCATCTCGAAGATTACTGCCATGACATGTGTATTGTGAAACAGTGAGATAACTCATTTACCTACTTTTCAACGCTGCTTTATTTAGCCTAAATCACTGCACTGAATGCTTTGCAGATGCTGTATGCGTTACCCGGATGCTGCATCGGGAGCTGAGGGTCTTGTCAGAATATACAATTACAGCTGCTTCAAAGCGCACCAGGAGTCACTGCAAGCAGGCAGCGCGTTTCCCTGGCAACAGAGACGTCAGGCGGGTCGCTGTCCGGGGTTCTGAAAGAAAGCAGGCGCAGAGAGAGGGGAAGAGGAAGAGATCAGGAAGGGTGAGGGGGCAGTGCCTGCTGTAGACAATGAAACGGGTACGGGTATGTTTTATTTGTCCCGCTCTCCTAATTTGTGCTGAATTATGTTACAAGGTTCATGTAATGTTTTTTCCCCGTTGCCCACCCTCTTAGGTCTATACCCCCCTCTTATCGCCTTGGATTTGTCACAATGAGAGGCATACTGCTCTGCCGTCACCTGGATACAGGGAGAAGGAATCCTCTCTCCGCAGAGGTGGCATCATATGTCCCAGAGTGGTGTGGTGAAAAAAAATCTGGAGCCTATATTTTCCTTATCTGGTAACCTAACTAGGTAAAACTCTGGTACAACGTGGTTCATCTGTTATAAAAACGTTTAATATGAGCTATGATTGGACCAGACTTTTTCTAATCAGGTCACATGGTTTAAAAAAAACTCCTGGAAAAACTCCTGGACTTGGGAAGATGAGAACCCTGTCAAACTGCAGCAACCTTGTACTTGTTCATGTGAATTATATTTTAAAGAACGACTAAGGGGGTTTCCTATACACAGACACAGAGAAAGCAACATGATTTGACAATAGAAGTCACAGGGCTGAGCAAGCTTTATGCAGGTTTGCATCGTGTAGTCCTGCCCTATGCAACTGTAGGCCTAATAAAATATTATCTGTCACCTATTGTGTTTATTGATTCATTACAGTTAAACATTTCGGATTGAAAAAGTCTAGGTAGCCTAGTCAGCCCAATTTTGAATATGAACCAAACTTGATCCTATTCACATTTTCTCACAAACAAATAGGCTATAAATACTTGGTTAACCCTGGCCAGAGGGACAGGGCGCGTAGTAGGCTAGACTATGCAGCTGCTGATGTTAGTAGCCTACAGTTGATCAGACTGAACATAGTCTAATTCCCATGTTATCACGCTTACTAAATAAATACCGGAGGAAAGTGGAGAGCGCGCCTTGAGCTTTGAGCGTTGTGCGTTGTGCGTGGCACCTGCAATTTCCGTGAATGTGATTGGTCAAGACACGCAAAGAGCATGCAGCAGAACTCAGCTGTGAAGGACATGAGGTATCGGTCTAAAAAACAGCACCTTGCTCCTCTTCAAACCCTTTGCGTCGCTATATTTTATTAAACTAAATCAAAAGTGGTTAAAAAGTGCTGAGGCAAATGCCGCCTGACCACAAGTTTTCTGGCAGCACTGCTATTGTTTAGCCAAGGGAAGATAAAGACGTCCTAGTGTAAATATACTGGAAGATTTCAGCACAGTACATGCCTAGATGTATGATAGTCATGGTGTCTCAACCATTATCTTCTACCCCTTCTACAATAGGCCTATTGTATGACAAGATCACGATTTCATACCACTGATGCTCTACTGTAGAGCATCAGGAAACAGGTCACAGGTTCCTGCTGTTTCATTTGTTTGTTTGTTTGTTGATCTCACATGTAGAACGGTAACTACAACACACAGAGATGCTAACAGCTGGAGCCCTCACAGTACAATCAGCTGTCTTGGAGGCAGGGCCCAGATGTGCTGTTTTAATTCAGGCTGAAACAGAAACCATGGCCTCAGCATTCAGGGGAGAGCAGAGCATGTTAGCATGCTAGCATGGTACTGTTGCTACACTAACTTAGCATTAGGAGCTATTAGATCCATCAGAATCAGGTTAA
This sequence comes from Salmo trutta, assembly GCF_901001165.1. Lineage (NCBI taxonomy): Eukaryota > Metazoa > Chordata > Actinopteri > Salmoniformes > Salmonidae > Salmo > Salmo trutta. The sequence goes on along the minus strand of NC_042969.1, from coordinate 17,210,628 downwards.
TACTCTTACTCATCAGCCTGTCTGCTGCTGCTAAATCACACTGGGGGCTAAAACACCAGCACAGACATACACACACACTCAATCGCACCCCTTACGCACTCACATGCACAGTCGCACACATGCCACACACACATCTATAAGAGGGATTTTTGGTGGCATCTCCAAGACTAAAAACAAGGAAGAGTTCTGTCCTGTCCTGTCTGAGAAAGAAGGCTGAGATAAAAATAGGCGTCAACGCTCTGTTCCTCCAACAGACAGGGTTCTTTACTGCGTTAATAATTGTGTGTTTCATAAGCAGAATAAGTGGCCTACATCAAGTACAGTAGCACTACCCTTGTCACACCCTGATCTGGTTCACCTGTCCTTGTGATTGTCTCCACGCCCTCCTGGTTTCTCTTATTATCCCCGGTGTATATGCTGGATATATCACCTATGTTTCCTGTCTCTCTGTGCCAGTTCGTCTTGTTTGCCAAGTCAACCAGTGTTTTTCCTTGCTCCTATTTTTCCCCAGTCTCTGTTTGTTTCTAGTCCTCCTGGTTTCGACCCTTATCTGTCCTGACTCCATACCCACCTGCCTGACCACTCTGCCTGTTCTGACTACCAGCCTGCCTATCCCCCTGTACTGTTTTGGACTCGGATCTGGTTTCTGACCCCTGCCTGGCCTGACCTCGAGACTGCCTATGGTCTGGTACTGTTTGGACTCTGACCTGGTTTATGAACTCTCGCCTGTCCCGACCTACCTTTGCCTTCTCCCTTTGGTATAATAAATATCAGAGCTCTACCATCTGCCTCCTGTGTCTGCATTTGGGTCTCGCCTTGTGCCCTTATAACCCTGGTGGGTGTTACACTGTGACAGTGTAGAGGAGTGGTTAACCAACAATACAGTGTAGAGGAGTGGTTAACCAACAATACAGTGTAGAGGAGTGGTTAACCAGCAATACAGTGTAGAGGAGTGGTTAACCAGCAATACAGTGTAGAGGAGTGGTTAACCAGCAATACAGTGTAGAGGAGTGGTTAACCAGCAATACAGTGTAGAGGAGTGGTTAACCACACTGTAAAAAAAGGGATAAACTTATATTTAATTTTCATTGTGTAGAATAATAGAAAATGTCAGTAAATGCGAAATACATTAAACTTCCTGTAGTTTTTACAGTCATGCTTCCCTTTTTCACAACAATAAGCTGTAGAAATACAATAATATACATTGTAAAGAAACAACTATTTTTACCATTGTTTTATGGATTTTTACTTTAGTTTTACATTTTAAATGCAGATAATTATAGGAAAAACTATTTCTGATGTTTATAAACAGTATACAACTATGCAAGGGAATGTAAAAAGAATGCTATCGTCTGTGATTGTACTGATATTGATCACTACATTACAAATATTAACTGTAAAATTATGAGTATTTACAATACCTCAATGACAGTGAATGCATATTATTTAACAGACTGTTATTTAAATTATTAAGCAAGTTATTTTAGTATTTATTAATAGCAAAGTTTTTCAATGTTTAAGAACAGCATGAAGCTATGAAAGACATTTTTTTTTAAATGACATTTTCTGTGAATTTAAAGATATTGGCTGTAATAAAAAAAGTAATCTTACATTAATAAACTTTAAATGTTACATGTCATTCTCTTTATTTGAGAATAATGGTCAGATGTTGATAAAATTACGAAGATAAATCTACATCCCGGGTGGCTCTGTGGTCTATCTCAGTCTGCGTTAGTTCGAGCACTTATTGAAACTATTTACGTTAAGTATTTAAGGTTTCCTACTTTTACCAGTGTGTGATTGTGCTTACATGTTGCTATGTAATGTAGGTAGACTGCATTCTACCTCGACTCTCAGGTAGAAGACCATGCTATATTGTCATTTTATTTTAACATTAATATCACCACTTCAGCAATTTCGTCCTCACCAGAGTATGATTCATTATGATCATTCATTATGATCCAACATTCTCTTCCATATCAGACACTTCCTCATCTATTTCAAAGTCACCATCCTCTACATCACTCGTCAGAACTATTAAAAAGGTTCGTGTAATTAAAGACCAGTCGATATTTCACATTGAATTGAGTCGTTTCCGTTAGAAACCATTTGACAAGGATTCAGAAACACGCTGGAGGCGTCATTCAAGGGGAGCATTACCACCAAACTTTTGCTTAGTTGTTTAACATAACGTTGAAATATTTGACGACATTGCTAGATGTGCCGCTCATTAACGTTGTATATGTTAGCTAATGTCGTGGAGTTTGTGGTTGGCTGCTCACACGTCGTTAGCAAGATAGCTAGCTAATACTCGCCGAGCTAGCTACCAACCAGACCTTAGCTAGCTAGCAGCAAGCACACGTTTTTTTGTAACATATCATATTTTGGCAGTTAAAGTTTTATTAGTTCTGAATTTTGAAGCACTGACATTCCGCTATTTAGCTAGATGGCTAGCTGCAGTTCATAACCTAGTTAGCGCGCTAATTGCTAGCTAGGTAACGTTAACGCTAGTTTGCTGTAATCCAATACTGCCTGATAACATGTTTTTCCTCTCTCTTTTTCCTTCAACACTTCCATGAATTGGAATTGAGGAAATGACCTGCAATCCTCAAACTGAAGTAATATTCATAGCTAGTTTAGTTTAGCAAACTGAGTAACTTAGTATGGATGTACAAATAAATAATCGCTGTTGTCCCCTTTTGAAGTCAATTGTCATTGGAATCAAGCAAATCAGAAAAATACACTTCAGAAGTTAATTGGAACCTAGATTAAAATCTACAGGCTACTTTTTTCCTTTGTTACAAGTAAGTTAAATATAGAGAAATTGGGAATTCTTTCCAAAGAATTGGCATGACATTCCTGTGGTCTCACTGTTAAAACATTACGAGGTTATGTGGATCATCAGTAATTACACCGACATTAAGTAAATGGCCAATATGTATGCTGCATGGTTACTCTCTCTCCTCTAACTCTCTCTTCTCTGCTCTCATCCTTCTAGACCTATCTGCTGCCTTTGATACTGTGAACCATCAGATCCTCCTCTCCACCCTCTCCGAGTTGGGCATCTCCGGCGCGGCTCACTCTTGGATTGCGTCCTACCTGACAGGTCGCTCCTACCAGGTGGCGTGGCGAGAATCTGTCTCCGCACCACGTGCTCTCCCCACTGGTGTCCCCCAGGGCTCTGTTCTAGGCCCTCTCCTATTCTCGCTATACACCAAGTCACTTGGCTCTGTCATATCCTCACATGGACTCTCCTATCATTGCTACGCAGACGACACACAATTAATCTTCTCCTTTCCCCCTTCTGATAACCAGGTGGCGAATCGCATCTCTGCATGTCTGGCAGACATATCAGTGTGGATGACGGATCACCACCTCAAGCTGAACCTCGGCAAGACGGAGCTGCTCTTCCTCCCGGGGAAGGACTGCCCGTTCCATGATCTCGCCATCACGGTTGACAACTCCATTGTGTCCTCCTCCCAGAGTGCTAAGAGCCTTGGCGTGACCCTGGACAACACCCTGTCGTTCTCCGCTAACATCAAGGCGGTGACCCGATCCTGTAGGTTCATGCTCTACAACATTCGCAGAGTACGACCCTGCCTCACACAGGAAGCGGCGCAGGTCCTAATCCAGGCACTTATCATCTCCCGTCTGGATTACTGCAACTCGCTGTTGGCGGGGCTCCCTGCCTGTGCCATTAAACCCCTACAACTCATCCAGAACGCTGCAGCCCGTCTGGTGTTCAACCTTCCCAAGTTCTCTCACGTCACCCCGCTCCTCCGCACACTCCACTGGCTTCCAGTTGAAGCTCGCATCTGCTACAAGACCATGGTGCTTGCCTACGGAGCTGTGAGGGGAACGGCACCTCCGTACCTTCAGGATCTGATCAGTCCCTACACCCAAAGAAGGGCACTGCGCTCATCCACCTCTGGCCTGCTTGCCTCCCTACCTCTGCGGAAGCACAGTTCCCGCTCAGCCCAGTCAAAACTGTTCGCTGCTCTGGCACCCCAATGGTGGAACAAGCTCTCTCACGACACCAGGACAGCGGAGTCAATCACCACCTTCCGGAGACACCTGAAACCCCACCTCTTTAAGGAATACCTGGGATAGGATTAAGTAATCCTTCTAACCCCCCCTCCTCCCCCCCAAAATATATAGATGTACTATTGTAAAGTGGTTGTTCCACTGGATATCATAAGGTGAATGCACCAATTTGTAAGTCGCTCTGGATAAGAGCGTCTGCTAAATGACGTAAATGTAAAATGTAAATGATATAATACTTTTAAAAGTCATATGCGTCATCATCATAGTCTGCTGTATCACAATGTGACACGATGCAAGGACCATTTTACATGTGAAAATCGTCATTGTCAGAAATAATACCTTGATCTGAAGGATCTTCTTGCTCATCAAAGGTCACATGTTTCAAAAAGAGAAAAGGTCAAATGCCCATTCAGAGACTGTGGCAAAGCCTTTACATTAAGATCCTCTGTTACTTCCCACAGTTCAAGGCAGCATAGGTATGCTACAGCTGCTCATGTGTCCAATTATTCCGTTTGTGAGTTCTCATGATGATGCTGAAAGTCTGTTCGGTGTAGATCTTATTGATGAAGGGCCAGAGGATATACTGAACCCAGCTGTTATGAAAAGTCTGTATATAAAACATCTGTTTTACATTAAGTTACAGGCCAAGTATCTAATTCTTCTCCTTTACTATACAAATGTTTTTTGATTAGCATAATAGTCTTAATGAACTTTGTCATCAGTACACTCAACATCAACTCAAGGTTGCCCTTCAGTCTAATACTAACTTGACAGAAATTGAAGGTGTTTTAAAGACCTTGGAGGACACAGATTTGCATGCATCCTGTAGCTCTACTTAATCACCAGAATAAATGAGAAGGCAGTATTTCCAGAGGAACTTTTCCTATGTGCATCCGAAAAGCTATAAGTTTAGGGACAGATGAAAACCGAAAGGAACAATATGCTCAGTATATCCCTATAAAAGAGACATTGAAAGCTATGCTCAAGGATCCAGTTGTTTGGCAGGAAAGCCAGTAAAGGACGCTACATGTACTTCTGCACGTGTTATATGTTGTTTGTGATGGATCGTGTTCAAGTCTATTGCAGTATTTATGGACTCAGGTGTAACTAAAGCTTGTATTGTATCAAAATGCTTTTGATGTTAACGCTCTTGGATCAGCAAATAAGAAACAAGATTGTGGGGTCTACTTTACACTGGCAAACTTTGATCCATTTTATCGTTCCAGTATTGATCATTTACAGCTCATGTTATTGTGTAATGAGAGAGACTTTAAATATTTTGGCCATGATGAGCTTGTTTCTACAATGCTGTCAGATCCCAGAGATTTAGAAACAAATGGGTTGGAGATATCTGGACATGCTGTAAAGGCAGCAGGCTTTTGCATTACTGGTGATAATTTGGGGTCTCAACATAGGAGAATTCATAGAAAATGTTAGTACCTCCAACTACGTCTGTTGATATGATTTTGATGAACCTGCTGCTGCCAAAACAGTACAAAATTACGAGCCAGTGAAAGCACTACAAGATGGTAATGAGACAATATCCAGGGGGTTAAAATTGGACTGTGTATTTAATTCCCTCAAGAACCTTCATGTCTGTCAGCCAGGCCTCCCACCATGCATTGGTCATGATTTGTTTGAGGGGATAGTGGCATATGAACTAGCCATTTATATCATGTACTTTGTTAAAGTAAATCAATTATTTACATACTCAGAGCTTAACCGCAGGATCAGGCAGTTTAGCTACCAAGGATCTGATGCAAATTCCACACCCTCAGAAGTTGGTGAAAAGGGAATTAAACTAGGTGGTCAGGCAACAGAAAACTGGTCTCTTTTGAGGCTCCTCCCTGTTCTAATAGGCAAAAAGATTACTGATACAGAAGATTGGGTATGGCAACTAACAATCCTACTTAAAGAACTTGTGGATTGAATCTGTGCCCCCTCCATTTCTGTGGCTCAAGTTACTTTGCTCAGTGTTCTGATTCCTGAGGATACAGTCAAGAAAAGAGCTGTTTCCTTCTCACAAACTGAAACCAGAGCCCCACTATGTGATCCACTATCCTGCTTTGATACTAAAGTTTGGCTCACTTATAAGACTGTGGACAATGAGGTTTGAAAGTAACAATTCATATTTCAAAAGATATGTCCGGATAGTGCAACATTTCAAAATTGTGTGTCAAACGCTTGGCAATAATCACCTCCTTCTGCAAACCTATCTGAACTCAAGTTCCTTTGCTCTTGCTTTGCAAGTAAACTGTTCATCCCCTTTCAATGCTGAGTTATACAGTGATGCTGTATGCAATGCAGTTGAGGCAAGCTTGTTAGGGGACCGGATATTGTGTTGTCCACTGAGATGCATTTGAAGGGCACCTTTTACTGAAAGGGCATCTTTCTATGTCTTTGTAATGGTGTCTCATCAGAATTCGGACAGAGTTTATGTTGATAAAGGAGAACAAGCATGTCTACAATCTTGTTACACATCATAGTCTTCCCTGTAGCTCAGTTGGTAGAGCATGGTGTTTGCAACGCCAGGGTTGTGGGTTTGATTCCCACGGGGGGCCAGCACAGAAAAAAAAAAAAAGGTATGAAATGTATGCATTCACTACTGTAAGTCGCTCTGGATAAGAGCGTCTGCTAAATGACTAAAATGTAAATAGCTCATCTTGGTCACTGGAATTTGGACTATGAAGTTCAAAGTGCTATTTAGGGCATGATGTGTCTTAATGCAGAACTATGTTTGGATTACTACCATTAACTGTGTATGCTTTCTACAGAACTAGTCATTTCACTGAAACATAGCATAGTAGATGCTGAATAGGAAATCAATGAAGTGGTGGAAGTAGACAGTTCAAATAACACAAGTTTGGACAAAATTACAGTTGAATAGAGACCATGTGAACAATTTGTATTGAATGGTAGTCTTTACTTTTTTTCTTAAGTAGACATGGATGATCAAGACAGTGCTCTTGCGTTATTTATATGTTCTTTGCTGCCAAACTCAAGTGGACATCAGTCAGTGCTGGATTCTCTTAAGACATTGGGTGTGGAAGAGCTGGAAGACAAGAAGTATGTCCAGGAGGCAGATGTTCTCCACGTCCTGAGGCCAGTAGAAGCAAGGAAGCTGATAGCCCAAGTGAACGCTACATGTTAGTGTGTCAGTTTGTTACTTCAACAACTCATAACTGTCATTAAAACATGGTATTGTCACTACAGTATGTGAAATGTGTTAAGCATGGTGAGAAAAGTAGAACACGTTACACGGCCTGATTCCCAACCTCTTCTTTTTATCCAAGGTGAAAAGGATGGTACTGAAAGGAATAGTCCAACACGCAGAAGTGTGTCTGGTGGCCCCCAAACACCCCGCAGCGAGGATTGTTCCTTTGCTATACATAAGTACATAAGAAAATGCTAAACGGGCTATACATTTACTGTTTAAAAAGTGCATATACACCCAAAGCTTAAATGGGCTCTATGTATGACGATATGATTGACACTAAAATGTTTTCAAGGTGGGTGTCAAGTCAGGTAATATTTGTCTAATTCAAATAGTTCAAATCATAACTTTTGGGAAGCTTTTTGAGCTATACGACCGATTTCAATCTGCACAGACGTTAGAACATCTAGGCTCAGTTTCTCAGACACTGACTAGTGTAGCCCTCCTATTCATGGTGTGTCAAATGGAGTTTTATGGCTTTTATCAAATGTTTTATATCATAATAATCATATTATCATATATATATGATATATCATATATACATATTATTAATCATATATTTAACAAGCAGACAACTGATAGCAAGATGTATATGTTATAATGGGAGTTAAGTTTGGTTTAGAAACGTAATGATGATTTTGTATGTGGTGTCAGGGAGTAAAATGTGGAGTTAAGAGAACCCCAAATGTGTTTCTTGTGCACTTTCCCAGGTGGTAGATACAACACTGACAGCACAAGCTCAAGCCCAAGCGCATGCTCCAGCCCCAATAGACGGACAGCAGTGGAAAATAACTGGCACTTCAGTTTGTAATTCCTTGGAATAGAATGCCATCTGAGGTTACAAGAAAGCTGGAGAACAAGGAGCGCCCAACTGGAAGGGAGAGACATGAAGTTATTCGCCTGAATGTATGTGAAATCCTTACTGATTGTCCAATGCCAGGAAAGAAGCATTTGAGTGAAGTAGCCAGAAAGATGGTGCTGACTTATCCTAAGGCATTCCAAGATGTTATCGAAGGTGAAATGTTGGTAGTGGACACGACTCCCTTACTAAGCAGCTGCAGAGCCGAGTTGATAACTTGAAGCGAGGAACACCACCCTCTCCCTAAGACAGTCAAGTGAGTCTGAGGCTCCACCATCCAAGAGGATATGCCTGGATTCTTACGGCTGTATCAACTGGTGACCAGGACGGCTACCAGCCAATGAAACACAGGAACATACACGAGAAGAACTAAATAAGATGTACAAAAACAGAAGCGAAGACAACAAGAGTGTTGAAAAGAAAATGGCAGCAAACTTCTACTCCCAGAGGAAAGACATCATTTGTGGTATGGAGACCTCTGACATTGCCAAAGAATGGCCATATCTACACGAGATCCTTGGCATCAAGACTCATTTTAGAGAACTTACTGGTGTTGATCTCAATGAAGAGCATGAGAAAGCCATGGCGAGCAAATGTGTGAGAATTGTCCTACTTCAAATCTCTCCCTTGTGAGTGGAGGAGCAAGATTGCCAAGACATTGTCAGATATAGAAACTGTCAAAGAGAGAAGCCAGAAGCTAACCTACCTGGGTCTGTTTTGTTGCTACTTAACAAGATGTTCCTCAACGTTGATGAAACTTGCCTTCCGTCGGAAATTGACTGCAAAGCTGCCAAGCACACCGTGCATCCTTGTTTGTGGTAAGACATTTTCTGCGTTTTCACTTTACATACCCAAACGAAATCTGCGTTTTTTTAAAGTGTATTATTTTGTAACCACATAAATGTTGTTTTAGTACACTGAATAGTATTAAAAGTATGTACAGTAAGTATGTTAAAAATAAACCTAATTATCTTATACTTTAGTATACTTATAATACAGGATTGGAAATAGCATTTTAATACAATAAAATATCTTCCTAATTTAAACTAATAGCTTATTTTAAGTGTATGCTATTTGTAATGCTATTTGTAATGCTGTATTAAAAGTATTGTGACCAGTCCTGCATTACAATAAAGCAGGACAAGTGGAAAAGGAACGAGACAAAAAGAACCAAGGGCAATTTAAAGGGTTTTAAATTAAATAAGCAAGTCAACTTCTCTCTCTGACCATGAAGGGAAATAATGCACTCTAAGGAACAAAAAGGAGACTTAACAGAAGCTATACTGATGGAGAGGAGTCTGACTCCTGCCAGGTTGTTGTGAGGTCCGAAGCTTCGAACGTCATTGGGCACGTGGTGTTGTAACTTTGACAACAAGCTTCTTGTTTACTGAATTGAATTGGTAGCTCTTTGAAAACTGAACTGGGCATCAGAGCTGTTTTTTTAAAATGTATTCTTCCCATCACTACTTATTACTATTTAAATAGCGTTTAAATACTATTTTAATACTATAGAGTGTTCTAATATACAACTTTAAGTGGTTCCAAAATAATACGCGTATACAGCTTTTTTCGCTTGGGTAACAATGTGTCAGACCTGTGTGGGTGTGTGTGAGAGAGGTAGAATGGGAGTTTTAGGGATGGAGCAGGAGCAAAAGAGGGAGATGAAGTGGGTGAGGTTGCAGGAGGTAATGAGAGAGATGGGTAAAGAGAGGAAGAGTTTGCATGGAAGATAAAGAGTGGTAAAACATTTCACCCCTTGTCTGTTATTACCATAGGGAGTTCTCCTCTGACTGCTGAAAACTTGATGGTTTCTGTGGACCAGATCGCCCTGAATGGCATTCTTACCTTCAACGATGCCCTGGTAATGATGTTTGTGGCATATTATTGCTTTAACATAAATGACCTCTCTGACAACATTGGAGTTCCTGCATTTGAAGTGATTGACTATATAGTTCTTCCAGGATTTCTTTGTAGCACTTGGGAAAGTGGTGTGTAACGTTATATTGCACACCTATTGCAATGGACATGACTTTCTTTACACACGTTATAACTAACTGTAGTCTGGTGTTGTCATCTAGGATGCCTTACTGTTAACTACAACTTTCAATTTCAAAACAGAACCACACTAGTTCCTTGTTGGCCAATAGAAATGTAGCATTTCAGGATACACTTTCTATGCACCCAATATACTTTCTGGTGAAAAAAACATTGTGAAACATTATCGTTCCACTGTTACTTTAACTGTATCAGACATTTTCTAATATTACATTGCAAACATCCTATGTGTAGCCCCTTTAAATTAGATAAATAGATTTTTGCAGGTACATTTTTGTTAGTCAACAAATCAAATGATTCTATCTGACGGGGTAGAGGACCACTGCTAGTGATTTTAAGAACGGCGGACACACTAGTATAGAATGACGTTATTTATGTTATTTCATCCAACGCAAGTGCCTATTCAAGAGCAAACCAGATATTGGGTCCAAAGTGGAGAAGAACTCAAGAAAGCAGCATGCAATCAGTCCAAAAGTTATTTCTCTGATCTCAAACATTGCAGACCATGAATGGAGGGAGTCAAGAAACAGGCAGATGATAAAAAACACTTTACCAAAATGTTAGAACTGAATGTTTTTACATTAGCATGTGGTAAGTTGCTTTTAAGTGAATGTTTGACACAGTATATGTAAAGTTTGAGTTCAATAAATGTTTTTGCACTAGGATCGATACACCTTGTCCTACACACATCTCCCATCCACCCTCCCACCATATAGTTGTGGGTTAGGACAACAGAATAATAACTTGACCTAAATATTATAACCAAAATGTCAAAATACTGATCGTTTTTGTAAAAAAAAGATTTAAGAAAAGCTTTCATTGAATTTCCTATGTTTGACACCATAACTATCAAGTGTATAGTTCCAGAAATGTTTGTACGCTGAGATTACCTGATACCCTCTTCTTAACACACCCCTCTCTTTCTACCCGTTTACCTCTGCCATGCCACTGCACGCACAGGTTAAGGTTTGAACGTGTATTGAACAACTTAATATAATTAATATAACTTAATATAATTAATCTAATAATTAATACAGTTGAAGTTAGAAGCTTACATACACTTTGGTTGGAGTCATTAAAACACATTTTTCAACCACTCCACAAATTTCTTGTTAACAAACTATAGTTTGTGCATGACACGAGTCATTTTTCCAACAATTGTTTACAGACAGATTATTTCACTTAACTCACTGTATCACAATTCCAGTGGGTCAGAAGTTTACATACTATGCCTTTAAACTGTGCCTTTAAACAGCCTGGAAAATTCCAGAAAATTGTCATGGCTTTAGAAGCTTCTGATAGGCTAATTGACCTAATTTGAGTCAATTGGAGGTGTACATGTTAGAGGTCGACCGATTAATCGGAATGGCCAATTAATTATGTCCGATTAAGTTTTCATAACAATCGGTATTTTTGGCCACCGATTTGCCTATTTATTTATTTGTTACACCTTTTTTTTAACTAGGCAAGTCAGATTTAAGAACAAATTCTTATTTTCAATGACGGCCTAGGAACAGGGGTTAACTGCCTTGTTCAGGGGGGATTCGGGGATTCGTTTTTGCAACCTTCCGGTTACTAGTCCAATGCTCTAACCACCTGCCTTACATTGCACTCCACGAGGAGCCTGCATGGTAGGCTGACTACCTGTTACGCGAGGGCAGCAAGAAGCCAAGGTAAGTTGCTAGCTAGCATTAAACTTATCTTATAAAATACTATCAATCTTAACATAATCACTAGTTAACTACACATGGTTGATGATATTACTAGTTTATCTAACGTGTCCTGCGTTGCATATAATCGATGCGGTGCCTGTTAATTTCTCATCGAATCACAGCCTACTTCGACAAACGGGAGATGATTTAACAAGCGCATTTGCGACCAATGTACCAAACCATAAACATCAATGCCTTTCTTTAAAGGCCGTAATTAATTTGCCAGAATTGTACATAATTAGGACATAACATTGAAGGTTGTGCAATGTAACAGGAATATTTAGACTTAGGGATGCCACCCGTTAGATAAAATACGGAACGGTTCCGTATTTCGCTGAAATAGTAAACGTTTCCTTTTCGAAATGATTGTTTCTGGATTCGACCATATTAATGACCAAAGGCTCGTATTTCTGTGTGTTATGTTATAATTAAGTCTATGATTTGATATTTGATAGAGCAGTCTGACTGAGCGATGGTAGGCAGCAGCAGGCTTGTAAGCATTCATTCAAACAGCACCTTCATGCATTTTACCAGCAGCTCTTCGCAATTCTTCAAGCATTGTGCTGTTTATGACTTCAAGCCTATCAACCCCCGAGATTAGGCTGGTGTAACCAATGTGAAATGGCTAGCTAGTTAGCGGGTGTGCGCTAATAGCGTTTCAAACTTCACTCGCTCTGAGACTTGGGAATGGTTGTTCCCCTTGCTCTACATGGGTAACGCTGCTTCGAGGGTGGCTGTTGTCGATGTGTTCCTGGTTCGAGCCCAGGTAGGAGCGAGGAGAGGGACGGAAGCTATACTGTTACACTGGCAATACTAAAGTGCCTATAAGAACATCCAAAAGTCAAAGGTATATGAAATACAAATTGTATAGAGAGAAATAGTCCAAAAATAACTACAACCTAAAACTTCTTACCTGGGAATATTGAAGACTCATGTTCAAAGGAACCACCAGCTTTCATATGTTCTCATGTTCTGAGCAAGGAACTTAAACGTTAGCTTTTTTACATGGCACATATTGCACTTTTACTTTCTTCTCCAACAATTAGTTTTTGCATTATTTAAACCAAATTGAACATGTTTCATTATTTATGAGGCTAAATTGATTTTATTGATGTATTATATTAAGTTAAAATAAGTGTTCATTCAGTATTGTTGTAATTGTCATTATTACAAATAAATAAAAATTTTAAAAATCGGGCATTTGAATCGGTATCAGATTTTTTTTGGCACTCCAATAATCGGTATCGGCGTTAAAAAAACATAATCGGTCGACCTCTAGTACCTGTGGATGTATTTCAAGGTCTACCTTCAAACTCAGTGCCTCTTTGCTTGACATCATGGGAAAATCAAAAGAAATCAGCCAAGACCTCAGATTAAAAAAAAAAAAATTGTAGACCTCCACAAGTCTGGTTCATCCATGGGAGCAATTTCCAAATGCCTGAAGGTATCACGTTCATCTGTACAAACAATAGTACGCAAGTATAAACACCATGGGATCACGCAGCTGTCATGCCGCTCAGGAAGGAGACGCGTTCTGTCTCCTAGAGATGAACGTACTTTGGTGCGAAAAGTGCAAATCAAACCCAGAACAACAGCAAAGGACCTTGTGAAGATGCTGGAGGAAACAGGTACAAAAGTATCTATATCCACAGTAAAATGAGTCCTATATCAACATAACCTGAAAGGTTGCTCAGCAAGGAAGAAGCCACTGCTCCAAAACTGCCATAAAAAAGCCAGACTACGGTTTGTAACTGCACATTGGGACAAGATTGTACTTTTTGGAGAATTGTTCTCTGGTCTGATGAAACAAAAATATAACTGTTTGACCATCGTTATGTTTGGAGGAAAAAGGGGGAGGCTTGCAAGCTGAAGAACACCATCCCAACCGTGAAGCACGGGGGTGACAGCATCATGTTGTGGGGGTGCTTTGCTGCAGGAAGGACTGGTGCACTTCACAAAATAGATGGCATCACGAGGAAGGAAAATTATGTGGATATATTGAAGCAACATCTCAAGACATCAGTCAGGAAGTTAAAGCTTGGTCTCAAATGGGTCTTCCAAATGGACAATGACCCCAAGCATACTTCCAAAGTTGTGGCAAAATGGCTTAAGGACAACAAAGTCAAGGTATTGGAGTGGCCATCACTAAGCCCTGACCTCAATTCTATAAAACAGTTGTGGGCAGAAGTGAAAAAGCGTGTGCGAGCAAGGAGGCCTACAAACCTGACTCAGTTACACCAGCTCTGTCAGGAGGAATGGGCCAAAATTCATCCAACTTATTGTAGGAAGCTTGTGGAAGGCTATCCAAAACGTTTGACCCAAGTTAAACAATTTAAAGGCAATGCTACCAAATACTAATTGAGTGTATGTAAACTTCTGACCCACTGGGAATGTGATGAAAGAAATAAAAGCTGAAATAAATCATTCTCTCTACTATTATTCAGACATTTCACATTCTTATAATAAAGTTGGGATCCTAACTGAACTAAGACAGGGAATCTTTACTTTTTCTAGCCAATTCTCTATTTCACAACCAGTTGAATTGAGTAGTTTTTCATAATGTAATAACAATTATCTGTGTTCTAGCTATATTTTGGCATCAATTAAGGAGTAATGTCTGTTTTTTCGCGTAACAATTCCTTAGTTTCACAACTGATGCCAGTTAGATCAAGAGTAGGTTTTTGTAATGTTATGACAATTATCTGTGTTTGTGTAACTTTGGCATCAATTAATTAAGGAATTATTCGTTTTTGAGCTGACCAATTCTCTATTTTCACAACTGATACCAGTTATATTGAGAGTAGGTTTTTGTAATATTACGATTATAATCTGCGTTTTGTCATCAATTAAGGAGTTCTTTATGCTTTTTAGCTGGCCAATTCTTTATTTTTCACAACCAATGCCAGCAAAAAAGGGATTCCAGGTATAAATAGGAGTTAATGTCGTAAAATTGCAGTAATATACTTTATTTGATGGAAAGTAAATCCCCATTTAATACAGATTATTTATGTACATTTTTGTCTTTAGTTTTAGTCTATTTCTGGCACCCGTGCTGCCAGACTTTTACCGTAAATTAACAGGATTTATTTTCACAGTGCAGCTATACAGTGGAGACGAGTGGTTATACAGTGGAGACGAGTGGTTAACCAGCTATGCAGTGGAGACGAGTGGTTAACCAGCTATGCAGTGGAGACGAGTGGTTAACCAGCTATGCAGTGGAGACGAGTGGTTAACCAGCTATGCAGTGGAGACGAGTGGTTAACCAGCTATGCAGTGGAGACGAGTGGTTAACCAGCTATGCAGTGGAGACGAGTGGTTAACCAGCTATGCAGTGGAGACGAGTGGTTAACCAGCTATGCAGTGGAGACGAGTGGTTAACCAGCTATGCAGTGGAGACGAGTGGTTAACCAGCTATGCAGTAGAGACGAGTGGTTAACCAGCTATGTAGTGGAGACGAGTGGTTAACCAGCTATGCAGTGGAGACGAGTGGTTCTTTTGCACCCAAGTATCTCTACTTGCACATCATCTTCTGCACATCTATCACTTCAGTGTTAATGCTAAATTGTAATTATTTTGCCTCTATGGCCTATTTATTGCCTTACCTGCCTAATCTTACTACATTTGCACACACTGTACATAGATTTTTCTATTGTGTTGTTGACTGTACGTTTGTTTATACCATGTGTAACTCTGCTGTTTTTGTCTCACTGCTTTGCTTTATCTTGGCCAGGTCGCAGGTGTAAATGAGAACTTGTTCTCAACTGGCCTACCTGGATAAATAAAGTTGAAATAAAAACAAATCCAGCTATACCATTTACACAGACCTGAGCCAAAGGACGTGAAGGGACAGTGAGGTGTGCTGCTAACACTACGGACCTGACTATTTACCTGTCTCTGACAGGCACCCTTCACCGCAATACCATCAGTACCAGCAATACAATCAGTACTATCAATATCATCAGTACTATCAATATCATCAATACTATCAATATCATCAGTATCATCAATACTATCAGTACTATCAATATAATCAGTACTATCAATATCATCAATACTATCAATATCATCAGTATCATCAATATCATCAATACTATCAGTATTATCAGTACCAGCAATACTATCAATATCATCAATACTATCAGTACCAGCAATAAAATTAGTACCAGCAATACTAGCAATATCATCAATACTAGCAATATCATCAATACAAGCAATAAAATCAATACCAGCAATATCATCAATACAAGCAATAAAATCAATACCAGCAATATCATCAATACCAGCAATACAATCAATACTAGCAATATCATCAATACCAGCAATACAATCAGTACCAGCAATACAATCAATACCAGCAACACTATCAATATCATCAATACTATCGATACCATCGCTCTCAATGCCATCCCATCTTTTTCCCAGATCATCATCATCCCTTCACGTTCTGTTGCAATTTACTCATTTATATTTGTTGGAATTGCATTATGCTGCCATGTATAGAAAGTAAAAGTCAGCACCTTGCAGCAGACCAGATGGCTCGGTGTGAGGAGTAGAGGCTCTCTGTCCTGAATCATAGATAATCAGTACTAACTGAACTACAGAGTGAGGAGTAGAGGCTCTCTGTCCTGAATCATAGATAATC
This sequence comes from Salmo trutta, assembly GCF_901001165.1. Taxonomy (NCBI): domain Eukaryota; kingdom Metazoa; phylum Chordata; class Actinopteri; order Salmoniformes; family Salmonidae; genus Salmo; species Salmo trutta. The sequence goes on along the minus strand of NC_042969.1, from coordinate 17,194,102 downwards.
AGTACTAACTGATCTACGGAGTGAGGAGGAGAGGCTCTCTGTCCTGAATCATAGATAATCACTACTAACTGAACTACAGAGTGAGGAGGAGACGCTCTCTGTCCTGAATCATAGATAATCAGTACTAACTGAACTACAGAGTGAGGAGGAGAGGCTCTCTGTCCTGAATCACAGATAATCAGTACTAACTGAACTACAGAGTGAGGAGGAGAGGCTCTCTGTCCTGAATGATAGATAATCAGTACTAACTGAACTACGGAGTGAGGAGGAGAGGCTCTCTGTCCTGAATCATAGATAATCAGTACTAACTGAACTACAGAGTGAGGAGGAGAGGCTCTCTGTCCTGAATCATAGATAATCAGTACTAACTGAACTACGGAGTGAGGAGGAGAGGCTCTCTGTCCTGAATCATAGATAATCAGTACTAACTGAACTACAGAGTGAGGAGGAGAGGCTCTCTGTCCTGAATCATAGATAATCAGTACTAACTGAACTACAGAGTGAGGAGGAGAGGCTCTCTGTCCTGAATCATAGATAATCAGTACTAACTGAACTACAGAGTGAGGAGAGGCTCTCTGTCCTGAATCATAGATAATCAGTACTAACTGAACTACAGAGTGAGGAGGAGAGGCTCTCTGTCCTGAATCATAGATAATCAGTACTAACTGAACTACGGAGTGAGGAGGAGACGCTCTCTGTCCTGAATCATAGATAATCAGTACTAACTGAACTACAGAGTGAGGAGGAGAGGCTCTCTGTCCTGAATCATAGATAATCAGTACTAACTGAACTACAGAGTGAGGAGGAGAGGCTCTCTGTCCTGAATCATAGATAATCAGTACTAACTGAACTACAGAGTGAGGAGGAGAGGCTCTCTGTCCTGAATCATAGATAATCACTACTAACTGAACTACAGAGTGAGGAGGAGAGGCTCTCTGTCCTGAATCATAGATAATCAGTACTAACTGAACTACAGAGTGAGGAGGAGAGGCTCTCTGTCCTGAATCATAGATAATCAGTACTAACTGAACTACAGAGTGAGGAGGAGAGGCTCTCTGTCCTGAATCATAGATAATCAGTACTAACTGAACTACAGAGTGAGGAGGAGAGGCTCTTTTGTCCTGAATCATAGTGCTGAATCACTAGATGTCCTACTCACAGCAGTCTGTTATGTAGACTCTGTCTTGTTGCTCTTGGCCATCTCTCTTTGCCCAACTGCTTTAGTTACAGCAGTCCCATTCAATTCACTCTATTTGTATGGGCTGACCTAGACATTAACATAACCCCATACACACCAGTGGAGGCTGCTGAGGGGAGGACGGCTCATAATAATGGCTGAAATGGAGCAAATGGAATGGCATCAAACACATGGAAAACATGTTTGATGTACAGTATGTCACTTTGATATTTCCGTTTTTTATTCTTAATAAATTAGCAAAAATTTCTAAAAACCTGTTTTTGCTTTGTCATTATGGGGTATTGTGTGTAGATTGATGAAGGGGGAAAACGATTTAATCCTCTTTAGAATAAGGCTGTAACGTAACAAAATGTGGAAAAAGTCAAGGGGTCTGAGTATTTTCCCAACGTACTGTATTTGATACCATTCAACTGTTTCCGCTCCAGCCATTACCACGTGCCCCTCCTTCCCAATGATGGTGCCACCAACCTCCTATGATAAACACAGACTCAAATGGTCACATGTGGTCATGAGCCATGGCCTGTCTCTCGCTGTAAATCTACACTGTCATGTGGTGAATAGCAGGATAAAACCACATTTACGTGAGCATGTATGTCAATCAAATCTGACGTGCCATTTCACCAGTAGCTAGCCAGCTCCATCATATTTAAAGTGGAAATGTATCTGCCTCTTCCTCACGACTAGGCCTACAGAACATTTTAGACCACAAAGTGAAATAGCAAATATCCGCTAGCTAACGCCACTCGTTCTGCCATCAGAATAAATAGACCTGGTCTTATCAAAGCATTGCACATATCACGATAACTGTATTGTTGACATATTCTCTGCGCTGAATTTACGTAATTTACGATTCTTAACAATATCTTTTTGGTCACTGTTGGCCTAATTGAACGACGTTCTTGTTTACCTTTGTAGTAAAATCGTGTTGTTTTCCTCATTTGCCCGATCTCACAGTTCAATTAAGTTAATATCCGGCAGATATTATTCAGTTTTCCACTTATTGCGGAAGTCAAGGAACAATTGAGGTCTGGACATGTTGTGGAGTAGGCCCACCTCTTTACATACCAATTGTATTATTTAAAAAATCCTTTGTGATCAATATGATTTCTCTGTATGCATTTCTTACTTTTTTTTTGGGGGGGGGGGGGCAGCCTATGGGTACATGTGGTATAACCTAAGTGTGCAACATGAATATTATAGTTGTAAACCCCCCAAACAAAAAAATTGTTGAAGCAAAAAATGAACCATAATGGATTTCTACCAGTCACTTAAAGAGAAATTCCACCCAATAACTATCTTTTGGTATTTGTTTCATTAGTCCATTGTTGATAAGGTCCCAAAATGTTTTGCTTGTCAGCAATCAAGTTTTCAACATATGTAACTATCAAAATACAGAAATCCTCCTTGTGTGATGCATTTTGCATAATAGGATGCAAAACGCAGCATCATAAGACGCAAAATGCATCATACAGGGATGATTTCTGTATTTTGGGAAACAAACTAAGTGCTGACAAGCAAAACATTTTCCTTCAAGTTATTGGCCTACCATAGAGAATGATAGAGGTCTCTAATGGCCAAATGGCTGTTTTAGCATGGGTAGCGTCATTGAGGGCTTCCACCATGCCAATTTAAAGTAGTCCAAGTGTCAGTTGGGTGGGGATTCCTATGGGTTGTAACCTCAATGGCGCTGCCCATGCTGTCACAGATGCCATAATGGCACAAATGTAAAGATGAGTCCTCTATCCAACTCTATGAGGCCTACCTGTGAGTTTTTTGTCACTTTACACACCTTCAATATCCACCTATCACGTTTCATCAATCGGTAAAGTATTAACCAATGAGATTCAATCATTTTAAAATGACTTTCTTCCTATCACTTTCCTGTTGTTGCTTCTGTTTTACAGATCACCACCTACACCCCAGCACCACCAGGTTAGGCCAGGGTTTCCCAAACTCGGTCCTGGGGCCCTGCTGGGTGCACGTTTAGTTTTTTTGCCCTAGCACTACACAGCAGATTCAAATAACCAACTCATCATCAAGCTTTGATTATTCAAATCAGTTGTGTAGTGCTAGGGCAAAAAACTAAATGTGCACCCAGGGGGGCCCCAGGACCAAGTTTGGGAAACCCTGCATCAGGCTATTGATTTGTTTATTAAACATTTCAAATAATCAGTTCAACCGTGAAGCTTTTGTCTGGTAGAGCTGCTAATGTGCAGTTACTTCAAAAGTTGAATTGAGTAGGCTTCAGTAGCTAGCATGTCAACCAATGAGCTGCTGTGGAACTGCTCAGCTGACCTAGCAAAAGCTGCCCCTACACCACAGATCCAGGATCAGATACCTACCAACCTTGACCTTAACCATATCTCAAAAATATCTGACCTCGTATCAGCGGTTAGGGGCATCTTTTGTGTCCTACGGATGAGTGGGCCCACCTTGGAGAGCTAAAAGAACCAGAGAGCAAAGAGGTAATTCATCATGAATGTAATAGTCTTATAGATCAGATCAACATGGCATGCAGTACAATACATAAAGACTGACTACATATTGCACCATCAATAGATACTATAGGCTACATAAAGCACGTATATACTTGCCTTGATCAGAACTAAAAGCAGGAATAGTAGTTACTGTAGTAATATTTGAAATACATATAGGAGTTTCATTTTGTTTAGCAATCACATTTTGTACATAGTTTTAAAAATAAAGAAATGTAAACTTTAAAAACAGATTAATTTGGCCAGTGTATTGTTTTCTTTGTTTACTTCAATACTAAAGCATTGGGATGAAATACATCCAGCATTACACATAAAATAACACAGTCATTCATTTAAGTGATTAAAATGAACTTATTCACTGATAAAGGTTTAAAGCGAACGTATAAGGCAGTGAAACAATATATAAAATGGACATATTATATTTGGATGAAACTGTATTTGCCATAGGGCCTAATTCAAAATGATGCCAGATACTTCCAATACTTCCCCTCACTGGCAAAGCCCAGACATCCCCCAACCTCACATAGGGGTAGACCATGGATGTTTTTAGGAGGGAACTATGTGCAGTTTGCTCTGCTCTGGAGTGGAGGAGGAGGGTGAGAGGAGCTGTGCAGGGAGAGAGCACAGGCCGATGACCTCTGACCCCTCCTCCAGACCAGCAGTCTTTGATGTCAGAAGGGTGTCTTTGTCATTGCACCTTCATCAGAGAGGTGTCATAATTGTGACTTCATCATATAGGCTAACAGTATTCTTTGTAATGACACTCTTGTTATGAAAAGTGAAAAATAAAAAACTGAATAAACAGTGATGGTAGAGTGAGACCTTGGTAGACACTGTGAGTCACTTAAAATATCCCAGACCACATCTAACACATTTCCTAACAAAGCAGTTACATTGAAATCTCCATGCACATGAAGGAAAGGGCTGATATACGTACATATACAGTATTGATAAAGAAGGGCTCACTCTTTGTTGTTTGATAAATGGATTGATGAAAGTATTCTAAATTCCTTTTTAGGATATATTGGTTTGTTTGATTCTACATTTCCACACGTGTGCTCTGACCGAACAAGAACAAATACTTCAGTAAAAACCTAACATCCAAGGTCTTTCCTTTTGGAAAGGGGGTACAGTCTTTGAAGGCAATTCCACATTCCTATGTCTGTCTCTGTATATTCATAGTGGCTGTTTTAACTCCTGCATTCTGTCTCTCTAGTGTATGTTCTCTTCACTGTGGTTAGTTGAAACGTGAGGGGCCCTCAGTGATGGGCCATAGCCATGCAGAACCATGCGTGTTGAATGGACGTTGAAGTTGATTGGGGCTAGTGTGTGCTTATAGAGAGATTGGGTCATGGCTGGGGGATAGGGGGGCAAGGGACCATCAGAGTGTCCTTTAGGTCCTTGGGATGACAGTCATTGTTTTGCCAAGGGGGTGTAGGTGAAGTGTCACTGGGGGCCTGGTCGCTTAGGGGAGGGGGCTGAGTAGGGTAAGGACGGGGGTTCCTTTCATCAGTGGACGCGGGGTTCCTTCTGATGTAACTCTGGTGGACCAATGGGGATGGGGCCTTATGAGGAACTGCTGCCGCTGCCGGTGGTGGTGGACCCCTGAGAATGAGAGAAGAGGATTAGACAAAGGTGGGAGGGATCTGGGACACTCACAGCCTTGTGATTGGCCAGACTATGACACGTCTCATGCAGCCGAGGTCTGTCAGTCTGACAAGGCATCAGGCAGAAGGACAGAGTGGAGGATTCTGGTGGTGGTGGGGCTATCCATGTACACCATGCTCCAAGATTACGTGAGGGAGAGTGGTTGCTAAGGAATTGGGTGATAAGTTTCATTTTCTGTCCCTCTGCACAAAGAATTAGGTCAGGCATCACATCGCAGTGAAGACGAATTCACAAGGATCCTTGTGTTGTTGTGAACTCATCAACAGTCAGTCAAACAATCAAACAGTCAATCATTCACACCACAAACAGTACAGTCCAATCCACCAAACAAACAGTCTAAGATACAGTAGAACATGTCCCTGATCTGCATTAGTGATGGGAGTGAAGGAGATGAACATGTATTAATATTACATGCAGAGGACCGTATAGTTCTGTTTAGGGTTGCAGAAATCCAGGAACTTTCCCAAAATCCCCTGTCTTTCCAGAATACCAGGTTGGAAGATTACCTGAATCAGGAGGGGGAAAGCAGGAAATCCATAATCTTCCAACCAGGATTACTGGAAAACCTAGGGATTTGGGGGAAGTTCTGCTACATGCTAACATGTATGTCAGCCTGGGTTGTAATGTATCTGTGGTGGTTGCAGGGAGGGCCTGAGAGGGCCTGGGAGGGCCTGGGAGGGCCTGGGAGGGCCGGGGTAGGATGCTGTGAGATGCATCAGTCAGGGATCAGTTGTGGTGTGCAAGAGAGGGCCGGACAATTGTCCGATTTCTGTTTTTTTTGTCTGTCATTCTACGGCCCCCGGGGGCCAGATGCAGGGTTGAGTGCTCAGTAACTGGCTGCAATCAGGAGTTACACACAGGGTGTGCCCTAAACAAAAAATGAATCGCAGGAGAGAGGGCATACCGTCATCCATCCCCCTCTTTAATCTGGATTACAACTAAAGCCAGAGTTTCTGCCAAATAGATCACAGATTATTATTGTTATCAGCAGCATTATGATTATCACAATGTCTCTGTCTGATGTCCTCTGAGGTTAATCAATGCCATTAGTTTGTTTCCCTGATAGGAAACTGTCCAAAGGTCACTGTTCCGCCAGAGAAGAAAGACCAAATGTACTTTAGAGTAAGGAAACTAGGGCAGCAGAACCTAGATATCAGCATCATAATAGTAGCGTTGCTAGAGGATATTATTATGTAATCAGAGCTGAGACAGGCCCAATAGGAGGAGGATATTATTATGTAATCAGAGCTGAGACGGGCCCAATAGGAGGAGGATATTATTATGTAATCAGAGCTGAGACAGGCCCAATAGGAGGAGGATATTATTATGTAATCAGAGCTGAGACAGGCCCAATAGGAGGAGGATATTATTATGTAATCAGAGCTGAGACGGGCCAATAGGAGGAGGATATTATTATGTAATCAGAGCTGAGACAGGCCCAATAGGAGGAGGATATTATTATGTAATCAGAGCTGAGACAGGCCCAATAGGAGGAGGATATTATTATGTAATCAGAGCTGAGACGGGCCAATAGGAGGAGGATATTATTATGTAATCAGAGCTGAGACAGGCCCAATAGGAGGAGGATATTATTATGTAATCAGAGCTGAGACAGGCCCAATAGGAGGAGGATATTATTATGTAATCAGAGCTGAGACGGGCCAATAGGAGGAGGATATTATTATGTAATCAGAGCTGAGACAGGCCCAATAGGAGGAGGATATTATTATGTAATCAGAGCTGAGACAGGCCCAATAGGAGGAGGATATTATTATGTAATCAGAGCTGAGACAGGCCCAATAGGAGGAGGATATTATTATATAGTCAGAGCTGAGACAGGCCCAATAGGAGGAGGATATTATTATGTAATCAGAGCTGAGACGGGCCAATAGGAGGAGGATATTATTATGTAATCAGAGCTGAGACAGGCCAAATAGGAGGAGGATATTATTATATAGTCAGAGCTGAGACAGGCCCAATAGGAGGAGGATATTATTATGTAATCAGAGCTGAGACAGGCCCAATAGGAGGAGGATATTATTATATAGTCAGAGCTGAGACAGGCCCAATAGGAGGAGGATATTATTATGTAATCAGAGCTGAGACGGGCCAATAGGAGGAGGATATTATTATATAGTCAGAGCTGAGACAGGCCCAATAGGAGGAGGATATTATTATGTAATCAGAGCTGAGACAGGCCCAATAGGAGGAGGATATTATTATGTAATCAGAGCTGAGACAGGCCAATAGGAGGAGGATATTATTATGTAATCAGTGCTGAGACAGGCCCAATAGGAGGAGGATATTATTATGTAGTCAGAGCTGAGACAGGCCCAATAGGAGGAGGATATTATTATGTAATCAGAGCTGAGACAGGCCCAATAGGAGGAGGATATTATTATGTAATCAGAGCTGAGACAGGCCCAATAGGAGGAGGATATTATTATGTAATCAGAGCTGAGACAGGCCCAATAGGAGGAGGATATTATTATGTAATCAGAGCTGAGACAGGCCCAATAGGAGGAGGATATTATTATGTAATCAGAGCTGAGACAGGCCCAATAGGAGGAGGATATTATTATGTAATCAGAGCTGAGACAGGCCCAATAGGAGGAGGATATTATTATGTAATCAGAGCTGAGACAGGCCCAATAGGAGGAGGATATTATTATGTAATCAGAGCTGAGACGGGCCAATAGGAGGAGGATATTATTATGTAATCAGAGCTGAGACAGGCCCAATAGGAGGAGGATATTATTATGTAATCAGAGCTGAGACAGGCCCAATAGGAGGAGGATATTATTATGTAATCAGAGCTGAGACGGGCCCAATAGGAGGAGGATATTATTATGTAATCAGAGCTGAGACAGGCCAATAGGAGGAGGATATTATTATGTAATCAGAGCTGAGACAGGCCCAATAGGAGGAGGATATTATTATGTAATCAGAGCTGAGACAGGCCCAATAGGAGGAGGATATTATTATGTAATCAGAGCTGAGACAGGCCCAATAGGAGGAGGATATTATTATGTAATCAGAGCTGAGACAGGCCCAATAGGAGGAGGATATTATTATGTAATCAGAGCTGAGACAGGCCCAATAGGAGGAGGATATTATTATGTAATCAGAGCTGAGACAGGCCAATAGGAGGAGGATATTATTATGTAATCAGAGCTGAGACAGGCCCAATAGGAGGAGGATATTATTATGTAATCAGTGCTGAGACAGGCCAATAGGAGGAGGATATTATTATGTAGTCAGAGCTGAGACGGGCCAATAGGAGGAGGATATTATTATGTAATCAGAGCTGAGACGGGCTCAATAGGAGGAGGATATTATTATATAGTCAGAGCTGAGACAGGCCCAATAGGAGGAGGATATTATTATGTAATCAGAGCTGAGACAGGCCCAATAGGAGGAGGATATTATTATGTAATCAGAGCTGAGACAGGCCAATAGGAGGAGGATATTATTATGTAATCAGTGCTGAGACAGGCCAATAGGAGGAGGATATTATTATGTAATCAGAGCTGAGACAGGCCCAATAGGAGGAGGATATTATTATGTAATCAGAGCTGAGACGGGCCCAATAGGAGGAGGATATTATTATGTAATCAGAGCTGAGACAGGCCAATAGGAGGAGGATATTATTATGTAATCAGTGCTGAGACAGGCCCAATAGGAGGAGGATATTATTATGTAGTCAGTGCTGAGACAGGCCAATAGGAGGAGGATATTATTATGTAATCAGAGCTGAGACGGGCCCAATAGGAGGAGGATATTATTATATAGTCAGAGCTGAGACGGGCCCAATAGGAGGAGGATATTATTATGTAATCAGTGCTGAGACAGGCCAATAGGAGGAGGATATTATTATGTAATCAGAGCTGAGACGGGCCCAATAGGAGGAGGATATTATTATATAGTCAGAGCTGAGACGGGCCAATAGGAGGAGGATATTATTATATAGTCAGAGCTGAGACAGGCCCAATAGGAGGAGGATATTATTATGTAATCAGAGCTGAGACGGGCCCAATAGGAGGAGGATATTATTATATAGTCAGAGCTGAGACGGGCCCAATAGGCGGAGGATATTATTATGTAATCAGAGCTGAGACGGGCCCAATAGGAGGAGGATATTATTATATAGTCAGAGCTGAGACAGGCCCAATAGGAGGAGGATATTATTATATAGTCAGAGCTGAGACAGGCCAATAGGAGGAGCCTTGAGGATAAGAGTCTAACATGGGCAGCATTGGCTAGTTTGGGGATGAGGATCTGTTAAAAAGGGGCAAAAGGTCGATGCAGGACAGACCCAATCTGGTGCTTTTCATAGATGAGGCCATGAGGAACAGGGCAGGGGTATCACCAGAGTGACATTTGTGATCAAAACCACCACTCCTCTTAACGGGAGGGGAAAAACACAGGACGAGAAGAACTCCACTGAAACAGAAACAGACACGAAAAAGAAAACACATCATTTCTGTAAGGCCATTTAAAAAGGGCTTCCCAGGGCGGTTGAGTAAGACCCCTGCATACCTCCAGCTGCACAGTGGACTTCCCTCATTTAGGGTACTTAAGAACAGGGAGAAAAGAAAGAAGCATTTCAATGGTCAAGACATTGCAGAACACAAGGAATCTTTCTGTATGCATGGTTATGGCCTATGGCTATACTCTCATTTTGTCGTATTAATCACTCCATTTCTACTGAAGGGATTATCTGATAAATCTTGGGAAAAGTCTGAAAGTCAATATTTCAAAAATATATAGCCTACAGCCCAAAACAGACAAAACAGACAAAACAGGATAGAAGGAAAAATGTCATGGCAACCTGAAAAGGGTAACATGAGTTGGTTAGGAAAACAACCGTTTCAGCAATCCATACACACGCACGCACGCACGCACGCACACACACACACAGTCACCCTCACACACAAGCGCGCACACAATAACTTATTCTACAAATATTTACCTTTTTACAAGAACCAGCCTTGATCAAGTAAAACATTTGTTATACATTGGAACGAGTGCGTAAATGTATAATAACACGAGAACAGATATTGCAGAACATGTAGATAGACTATGGATAGGCTATGGCTGGATTTTGAGAAATGACAGTGCACATTATTAGGTATAGAGAGAGTGGTGCACAGCAAAACAAGTTCACTACAACCCTGACCCCTCTCTTGCTGCAGACCTCCTCCTGCTCTCTTCCCTACTGAGTGACGTAAGAGGAGGAGACAACCTCTGCAGCATGGAGGCGGGAGTGGCCTCATTGAGGCGTTCAGCTTCACTGGGCTCACTGAGAGAGAGAGGGGGGGGGGGGTTTATTCTGATGCATTTTAATAAATCAGGGGATGGAGATATTTGATGAAATGAAAGTCAATAAACAAATACCGAATTAGAATAGATCCTGTGATGTCAATAATGAGAGGAAGCCATTTGTTGCATCTAGACTCATAAAGGACAGGAAGTCTAATGTGAAACCGTAACCTTGTTTGTTTTGAAAGCTCAAGGGGTTTCTGTCTCATTTCTTTGTAGGCTGTACCATATATAAACAACATTGCTGCTGGCGCTGTGTAATCTCCATCACTGTGTGTTAGCTCTACAAGGATGCAGTATGCAGGCACAGTTAGTGCGGTGAAATATAAGCCACACGCCATTCAACCTGTCAGGCCAAATTAGAGGCGCCTTTTCCCCAGCAGGTACTGCAGCTGTTTGTTGAGGTGCTAGAGGGAAAAAATATAAATTCATAACAGATGAATGAATTTCAGAGGTAAAGGAACTAGGCCTGATTACCAGGCAATGCCAGAAGGGGACCTGTTTTTAGACGGGTAATGTGGTGGAAGGTGGACATGTAACACCTTCCCTCTCAACACCTGACACTTTGTATACGGTATATCTGGGTAAACAGTATGCGACAAGTTTGTGTGAATAGGTTATGTGATGCCAAAAACATTATCAAATTTTATCTTACACATTTTAAGTTTCAGTAATTTTCCAAGTTTCTATTATTGAACAGTATTTTATAAAATCATCATTGCTTCTTCTCAGAAATAAACAGAACTTTTGCCCAAAGTGTTAGATTTGTGTTTTTCACGATGCCATCTTGGATTTACTTGTTGTTCTTACACAGTAGCGTGGTTCTAATGAACATTTGGTGTTGCTCTCTCATTACTGTAACTTCCCAACCACTTCACTGGGTTCACATTACCTTGCTTGTTGTGGAACTGGAGGCGTATACGTTGCCTATACAGTCATGTCCATAATTAACAGCACTCTTGATAAAGATGAGCAAAAAAGACTGTATAAAATAAATAATACAAATATTGAGATATATTGTACGCCCCATAAATGTAGATATTGTTGTAACCCAATGATAAAATGTATAGAATTGCAGGAAATAAGTTTCAAAGCTGCTAAATTATTTTCAGCATCAAGAGGGGTGTGAACAGTTTGTGTCATGAACTGTGCTTGTGCCCGTAGAAATAGACTTGGCGCACGTGGGGGGGATGCAGGATATTCCCCACTGTTGGGGCCCCGAGTAAAAGAGTTTGGGAACCCCTGTTTTAGGGCACACACTTAGAAAAAAATGTGATGGAAATTTCCGTTCATATGGTCCCCAGCAGCTGACCGGACGTTCTGAGACCTCAAGCAGCGATTCACTACAGCTTCCATCTTAACCCATCCGGACCTGTCCCGTCAGTTCGTGGTGGAGGTCGACACCTTGGACGTCGGAGTGGGGGCTGTCCTATCCCAGCATTCTGCCCAGTACCAGAAGCTGCATCCCTGTGCCTTCCTTTCCCATCGTCTTAACCCCGCTGAGAGGGACCACCAAGCGTCTCAACTCCAGGCAGGCCAGATAGTCCTTGTTATTCACTCATTTCCTTTTCACTATCTCCTACCGCCCGGGGTCCAAGAATGTGAAGCCTTACGCACTTTCACGTCTGTACAGCCCTGCTACTACACCATCGGACCCAGAGATCATCCTCGCTACTTCCTGTCTAGCGGCTGCTATCATCTGGGGAATAGAGAGTCTGGTCCGCAAGGCGCAGTGTTCCCAGCCAACTGGATGTTTGTTTCCACACTCACCTGTCATCCTGGCTCCCATCGGACCTTGGCTTTCATCCAACAACATTTTTGGTGGCCCGCCATGGTTCCCGACATCTCCTCGTTCGTTGCCGCCTGCACTGTGTGTGCGCAGAACAAGACTCTGGGGCAAACTCCAGCTGGCCTCCTTCAAGCACTCCCTGTCCCTCACCGCCACTGGTCCCATATCTCCCTGGACTTCATCACGGGTCTCCATCCGTCAGATGGCAACACCACCATCCTTACGGTGGTGGATAGGTTTTCCAAAGCCACCCTAAGTTGCCCTCAGCTAAGGAGACGGCCCAGCTCATGGTGCAGCACTTCTTACAGATCCATGGACTTCCGGTCGACATGGTCTCCAATCACGGTCCTCAATTCTCATCCCAGTTCTGGAAGGCGTTCTGCACCCTCATTGGGTAGTCGGCCAGCCTGTCCTCTGGTTTTCATCCATCCCCATTCTAATGACCAGTCGGAGCGAGACAATCAGGACCTGGAGACAACTCTTCGTTGCCTCGTCTCCACCAATCCCACCACCTGGAGCCAGCAATTCGTGTAGGTGGATTATGCCCACAACACCCTTCCCTGTTCTGCTACGGGTCTCTTGCCTTTTAAGAGTTCCCTGGGATATCAGCCCCACCCTTCCCAGAGCAAGAAAATGAAGACAGACATACCTTCTGCCCAGATGTTTGTCCATTGTTGTCGCTGTATCTGGAAAATAGCCCAGGCCGCTCTTCTCAAGACCACCTCCAGGTATCGATGACAGGCGGACCGCCAACAGATCCCTGCTCCCCGCTACCATCTTGGGCAAAGGGTATGGCTTTCCACTCGGTATCTGCCCCTCCGGGTGGAGTTCCGCAAACCTCCCCTCATTTTATCGACCTTTTCCCCATCTCTAAGGTCCTTCTGTTGCCCCGCACCCTCCGTATACATCCCACTTTCCATGTATGTAGAATGAAACCCCTGTTTCATAGCCCTTTGTCTCCTGTTTCCAGGCCCACCCCTCTCCCCCGTCTCATCGATGGCCATCTGGCATACATAGTTTGGCGACTCCTGAGTGTTCGACCGCAGGGCAGGGGATTCCAGTACCTGGTTGACTGGCCCAGAGGAGAGGTGTTGGGTCCCCACCAAGAATATCCTGGACCTCGGACTTCCGCCGTCGACACCTCGGTCAACCAGGTATGTCCCAGGGTAGGACGTCAGGTGGCGCTCCTGGGTGGGAGGTGGGGGTGGGGGGGGGGACTGTCACACCCTGATCTGTTTCACCTGTCTTGATATTGGCTCCAACTCCCACCAGGTGTCTCCCATTACATCATGTGTATTTATACCTGTGTTTTCTGTTTGTCCGTTGCCAGTTTGTCTTGTCCTGTCAAGTCTTACCAGCATGTTCCCGTGGTTCCTGTGCTCTAGTTTTTTGTTTTTCCTAGTCTTCCCAGTTCTGACCTGTCTGCCTGTCCTGACCCTGATCCCGCCTGCCGTCCTGTACCTAACTGACTCTGATTTGGATTACAACTCTATGCCTGCCTTAACCTACCGATTGCCTGCTCCTTGAACTAATAAACTCTGAGACTCATACTTTCCACCTCCTGTGTCTAGATCTGGGTCTTAGCCTGAGCCGTGATAATTATGGGGTATTGTGTGTAGATTGATGAGGGAAATAAAAATATATATTTTAGAACAAGGCTGTAACGTAACAAAATGTGGAAAAAGTCAAGGGGTCTGAATACTTTCAGATGGCACTGGAGAACCTAAAAGGGTTATTTGGCGATCCCCAAAGGAAAATCCTTTGAAGAACTAGTTTTGGATCCAGGTAAAAACCATTTGGGTTCCAGGTAGAATCATTTTCGGTACCATGTAGAACCCATTCCAAAGAGGGTTCTACATGGAACCCAAAAGGGTTCTACCTGGATCCAAAAAGGGTTCTCCTATGGGAACATCTGAAGAACCCTTTTGGAACCCTTTTTCTAAGATTGCAGTGACTCAGTCATATTGTTGTTGCATTGTGCTTTGCTGTGGAAGTCATTCAGAGGTGGAGGTCATGCGGAGGTGGAGGTCCTTCTTACCTGCAGAGTAGAGGCGGCTGATTCGCTGGTCTCTGTCAGGCCCGTGCTCCTTGGTAAACTGGACACAATGTATCTGGAGCCCGCCTTTGGCACAGGCTGTCTGACTACCAGCTTTCCTTTCCTGGTCTCTGCTAGAAACATACTGTACCAGTAGGCATCGTTGGAGACCAGGGTGGAATCTGCGATGGTCGAGTTCCTCTCGCTGATCACGCTGTTCCTACTGGGAGGAGCCGCTTTGCTGGGCATCGGTTTCTGACACTTCAGCACACAGGTGACCAATATGGTGATCAATAACAGAAAGGACACCGAGCCCAAGCCGATCACCAAATACAGGTTTAAGTCTGAAAATATGTCATATTCTAGAGGCACTTCAGTCATGTCAGAGTAGGCTTTAACGGCAGTCTCCACTGTTGACAGCTTGATGGTAACTGTAGCTGAGAGAGCAGGTTCCCCGTTGTCCTTGGCGATGACAACCAGCCGTTGATGACGCGGATCTCTGTAACTGAACATTCTCATGGTCCGGATATCTCCATTGTATTGGTCCAGACTGAATAAGGTGGCGTCAGTAACCTGTAGAAACTGGTATGTAATCCGAGAGTTCTGGACCGAGTCCGTGTCTATGGCTATCACCTTGGAGACCAGGGATCCTTTATCGGTGGATCTGGGAATCTTATCCTCCACCACGGAGCCGTGCACGCGCCACGGTGAGACTATGACCGGGGTGTTGTCGTTCTGGTCCACAATAATGATGTGGACAGTCACGTTACTGCTGAGCGGAGGAACACCAGAGTCTCTGGCCTCAATGTGGAAAAGGAACTCCTTCTCTATCTCATAGTCAAACGTCTTCAGTGCGTAAAGATTACCGTTCTCCGGATTGATGGAAAACAGCATGGAAATGGAGGTGTTCACTATCTCCTTTTCTATGATGAAATAAACTAGATACTGGTTTTCATGGAGGTCTGGATCAAACGCAGTGAGGGAACTTAGCAAGGCCCCAGGCGCGTTATTCTCCATAACGGGAATAGTGTAGAACGACTGGGGGAACTGTGGAACGTTGTCGTTAACGTCTAGTAGTTCTAAAGTCATCGTTTCGTTGTCAGATAGCGGAGGGGAACCCCTGTCTGTTACGGTAAAAGTTATGTCATATTCTGGAACCTTCTCACGGTCTAGAGGTTCTGACACTACTAACTCATAATAGTTATCGGAAGACTCTCTTAGTGCAAAAGGTAATTCATCCGCAATATGGATATCAACAATCCCATTTTCACCTGAATCTTTATCGCCGACACTGACAACTGCTATCACCGTGTCTACTGCTGTATCCTCCTTTATAGGACTTTGATATGATTTGATTGATATTTCAGGATGATTGTCATTCATATCCGTCACTAGAATAGCTATTTTACACTGACCTGATAAATAATTGGATCCTTTATCTGTCGCTATAACCTCCATATCATAAATTCTATAATCTTCATAATTAATCATTTCTTTTACTGTAATTTCACCATTATTAGGGTTTAAACTGAACGTTTCTTGAGTTTTTTCAGATGTATACAGACTATATGAATATACTATTTTCGAATTGGTTCCCTCATCTAAGTCAGTTGCATTCAGTTTCACCACAAGACTTCCGATTGGAGAGTTTTCCATTATTTCTATATTGTAGCTTTCTTTGTCAAATTTAGGGGCGTTGTCGTTTGTATCCAGCACTCGAACAATGATGTTGGCTGTGCCCGAACGCGCTTGTACTCCGCCGTCTACAGCGGTGAGTATTAGATGATGAACCTCCTGCTGCTCGCGGTCTAAAGCTGTCTGCAAAATTAGATCAGCAAACTTTGACCCATCTCTCCCGGTCTGAATTTCTATAGTAAAATGATCACTTTCGCTCAGGTGGTAGGTTTTAACAGAATTGTCTCCGACATCAGGATCCACGGCATTGTTCAAAGAGAAGCGTTCACCTATTGCAGTTGACTCGGATATATCCAAATACATTTTATCCCTTCGAAAATGAGGTGCATTATCGTTGATATCCATGATTTCTAGTTCGATATTAAACATTCGTATTGGGTTTTCAATTGTAACATCCAATTTAAGGAAGCAAGTGGTCGTTTTGATGGGGCAAAACAATTCTCTGTCCATCTTCTCTAAAATGTACAGTTCCCCCGTGTCTTTGTTAATCTGCAAATACTTCTTATTTCCAACAACATCTAACCGTATCTCCCGTTTACTCAGAGTGTTTACATCGAGTCCCAAATCAGCAGCTAAATTAGCAACAACGGAGCCTTCCTCCATTTCTTCGGGAATAGAATAATGGGTAACGGCAGACACGGTGTTCAGGGCAGCAGAGAAAAGAAGAAAAACCGAGACATACCTTCTCCATGGCTGTCCGCGTCTATGCGCCTCCATTGTTGTCTTTGTGAACTCTGTTTACAATAAAGTCATCTCAAACACAATGTCAACCAGCAGAAAATATAGGTCAATTACAATATCGCAAGGCCTTAAGCGTTTAAGAGCGAACAGAGCAGAATAATCTCTTTTTTGACGGATTCAGCAACAGGAGTAGGCTACACTGCCTTCCTAATGACGAACTGTCATGGCGACCACTGCATTACAAACGAATGTGTTTAGCTAGTAAACAGCGACGCTTTGCGCATATTACGAGCTTGTACACAGCAAAAATTGGAGTGTTGACATTTCAGGGTTAAACATTTCCGAGTTGATTTTCACTCCCAGAGTGTAATTTTAACACATTCTGATTTAAATGGTGTTCAGTGTTGGAGTTATTTGACAGAGTTGAGCCGGTCAGTGTTAACCCAACTCCGCAGAGATGTAATTAAGCTCCCTCCGCCCATGCATTTCACTTCGTCGGTTGGAGACAGAGGAGACAAGTCGGCGCCATTTTCTCCC
This sequence comes from Salmo trutta, assembly GCF_901001165.1. Taxonomy (NCBI): domain Eukaryota; kingdom Metazoa; phylum Chordata; class Actinopteri; order Salmoniformes; family Salmonidae; genus Salmo; species Salmo trutta. Next base: position 17,176,682 of record NC_042969.1, on the reverse strand, counting down.
TCCCATGCAGTACTACACGGTAAGTGCAATTAACTCAAACTTACTGAAACAATTATAAATTGATGCGGAGAATTTCAGTATGATCAATGAAACATCTACAGAGAATATATGCCTAACAAAACCGTGTTTGTTGCCAGGTCTGAGCAGCAAATTTGTCCTGGTGATTAGCTAGCTAGAAGTGTATGGTAAGCTAGCTAACAGTTTGTTACTTAAACCGTCTCCAACTTTATCAATGATGATTTATTGAGAGGAAAAACAAAGCGTTATGTTTTTTTACTGTATAAAATCTTGTTTGAGGCTGGAGCTAACGTCTTTTTCCCCCCTTCACTTTGAACATCAAAGGGACCGCAAACATCACGTCCCAACACGCAGACGGTGTTTCACGTGTTGTCTGTGTGACCAGCGTACACTGTATTTGGTGACCCATCAGATTCTATGACCTGCAGTGTTGGAAAAAGTACTCAGATCATTTACTTAATTAAAAGTATATAAGTATTACCAGTTAATTGTACTGAAATTACTAAGTTAAAGCTAAAGTACAAAATTAGCAGAAAATCGGGCTGTGACTGATATTAAACATTTATTAAACATTTAAGTGCTTCATTAAATACTGATGAGTCAATGCATAAGCAGCATTTTAATATCTCATTCACAGCGCGATTTTCTGAAAATTAGTACTTTTTCCAACAGTGCAGGTCACAGAATCTGATGGGTCACCAAAAATGGTGTAACACTGTCGACTTAGCTTTAATCTTTATCGTTCTTCCTTTAAATGTTTATTTACTTTGTCAAACTTCCTTGCATGTCTCAGTCAAAATGCTGGTCCAGGTGAAGTACAGCCAACAGCAGAAATATGTGAAGCTGGATGAGGATGAAGGACGGTTTGACTTTATGCAATTCCATGAAAACGGTTAGCATGGCTTTAAAAGCTCGTTGTGCAAGCTCCTTAATGTTGTCGATTCTGATTTTCTTTACATGCCTTTATCAGACTCTTTTATACGGTAAATGGGGTTAAATTGCTAATCATTTTCAGTTCTGTAATGTGTGCTTCATAGAGTGTAAAGTATTAATATACACCAAAACAGTCAAGAAAAAAAGCCAATCATCAATTTGGATTTAAGAGGGAATGGGTTATGTGAGGGAAAATGCTCTAGGTATATTTAAGGGTTATACAGTGTGTATTCAACGTGAAGAGTTATTGGCTGTGAGGCAAGAAACATTCTGACTTCAAAGGCACATTCAGTTTGACCTTACTATCTTTTCCAGTCATCGAGAGATTTTGCCTGCCACCTGATGCAAAAGTTATATACAAGGATGCAACAGGGACAGAAGTTGATGCAGAAATATTCAGCGACCTCGTTGGACAAGGCAATGTGGTGCTGACACTATTCTCAGATCAGGGTGAGATATCAAGGCAGGTATAATAAAGAACTTTACACCTTACATAATATAATTATTTGCATTTTTTTCTATTCCTTTAGAATTCTCTGATTTCTCCTTGTCTTCTGCTTCTGAGACGTCTGACTCAAGCTTCAGCTCAAGTGCATCAACTATAATCCTAGATGATGTCCCTAGCAAGAGACAAAGAATTGAGGATACACATGATGCTGTGTCTGCTGAACAGGTTTCTTAATGCTTTCACATTTTTTCACTGAGTCTCTAGAAAAGCTATTTATCACCATGTTTTGTATTGTAATGTTTTTTATTAGTTGATTGAAGCTGTGCTAAGAGGCAAGTCTGGGGGTGAAGAAGTACTACAGGAGTACCAAACAACAGAAACCCTAACAGATGCTGCAAGAAGAAAAATGGTTAACATCCTGGTGGCTCACATGATTGACAATCATGGGTATGTTTGTTTCACATTGTTTTTATTTGTACCAGATAACTGCATGGCCATTGCATAAATGTACTAATTTAATATCTCCTCTCAGGCACCGCCCCACTAAAGCAATCAGAGAAGATTATGCGCGTGGGATAGTGATGTTGTTCCCTTCCCTCAAGGATCCATACTCCAAGAAGGGCTATGTAATAGGCATTATTATTGTTAACTCTTTCATGTCATGTTGTGACACAAAACTGTGTGGATGACATTGATATTTGAATTCCGTGAGATTTCTCATGAGCCTAGTATGACAACGCATTTATTTTCTTTTTTTCCCATTTCAGGAACACTTCTATGATGCTGCAAGCAGCACAGGATACATTTCTTGCCGTCTGAAAACAGTCCAGAGGAAGATTCGTCGAGGATCTGCACTGCCACCAAATAGCCCAATTGACTTTTCTCCAGGGGGCCCAAATTTCCAAAGGACTGTTAATGTTGAAAGGCAGCTTGATGGTGATGCTTGCCAAGAGGCCATGTCTTTGCTCAACCATACCACAGACAATTCCCTGATTTTTCCAGAAGATGAGAGAGACCTTTCAGCACCGTCAGAAGCTCGTTAATGACCCAGGCAGAAGTGTTGATATCCTCTCCAGCTTCCCAAGATTCCTGGATACAAAAGGATTGGTAAGTTTGGGATGAGATGTTTAGAATGGCTTGAAATTTGAAAGTATTTCCTGAAGTAGTAGTAGTTTAATATCTTCTTTCTTAAAGGTGGACCAAGACTTCACTCTCCTATTTGATGGCGACACATCCTCCAGGCTTCTTCAGAAATGGGATTTGTTCTTCAAGCCAAATGTCATAAAAGAGGCTAAGCGGCTCACCTCAACACCAGAGTTGCGTCGCTTGGTGCAGTCAGCAGAAAGTCCCCCAGGAAGTGATCTTGATGAGCCAACAAGTGAGTTGTTTTTTTTATTTTTTATAAATTTGCTATAATTGCAGTTAAATTATAACTGCAATAATATTTCATTTGTTTATTCTGTGTATCTCTGAACGTTGATCTGATTTTTGGGATAAATGTGACTAATAGATGACTTTTTAAAACGTTCTCATAATGCCTCCCTGTTCTCATTCAAACTTTAAAAGTATTACATTTGAAGAGTTTTCAGTTAATTCTTGTGACTCTTTGTCCTCAGCCTACGACCAAGAAATGGCTTCCCTGTTGTTGCTGTTACATCTCCTTCCACCACCTCCAGGGGGACTGAAGTCTCCAAAAATTAGTGCATGTGATGCAGTTGAGACTTGTTGTCTTTCATAAGGTAATTATATTATTAACGTGATTATAGTAATTTGTCAGGTCACCTTCTTAGCGACATATGTAAATGAGGGTTGTTAAAAAGTGGATGGAATTGTAATTAAGTCTTCATTCCCATCTTGCACTAGCCAATGAAAAGCTGTTTGAATAATCACTTCTATAATGTAGTTTTCTCTGGCTGCACATTATTCTTGTCTAATTTTCAGTTTTCTAATCTCAACCCTAGTCATGCTGCAGTTTGGAGGAGCATCTCCGCAACCAGCAGGATCGGCAGCCGTACCTCCTCGCTGTTGGGCGTCAGAAGAGCAAGATTGAGAGCTTCTACATCACAATGGATAAGCGTCTCATCCCATGCAAGGCAAACCGTTTAATTCATTGAAGTATTTCCATGTTTGTAATAACTATTCATTTGATATCATGCATGATGTTCTTGAGGGTGTGGTTCAGTATGAGATCAAATAGCTTTTTGGATATCTCACGCAACACTTTGTCAGAACAGGACTTGCTTTCCAGGATTTATTGTTTTGATTATGGATTTTTAGAATGAAAAAATCGTCCTACAAAGATTATTTTGGAGAGTGTTGGCAATGGCATTGGTTTGAATTCTATTCAGACATTGTGTCTTGTGAAAAACATCCCACTGTTTGACATTATTCCTGCAGGAAACAAAAACTGGAATTTGTTACTGTTGTTACTTCAAATAATGAACAGTTTTTTTCACCTTCTCTCACTCTAGGTATGACAATATATTTAAAGCATTTGATTGTTGACCACCACAAACTACTTAAGCACTTGTATCCACATAGAAACTTGATACCTAAGCATCATTTTATGATCCATTACCCATCTTCTATAAGGAAAATTGGCCCCTTATTATATACGTGGTGTATGAGGTTTGAGGCCAAACACAAGCTGTTTAAAGATTGTTTTAAAAATTTCAAAAACATAACCAAATCGCTTGCTAAAAAGCATCAGATGGCCATTGCTTATCACTGGGAAACCTTCACCCTCAAACAAAATGAGTATGGGCCAATTAAATATTTTCTCTTCAGAGATGAGAATGTCGTCAACAATGAAATGCTTGAAACGATCTTGTCAAAAGACGTTTTCTCAACTAGTCGGGTTAAAGTTGATGGTGTAGAATATAAAGCTGGACTAGTTATTTGCAGTGCAATGCAAGAAGACATGCCAGTCTTTTGTCAAATAAGTGATGTACTTTTGGTTGAAGATCACTTTTTTATTTTTTGACAAACAAGCTATTTACAGAGAATTTTGATGACCATCATCATGCATTCAGAGTATTACGAAGTGTGGAAAGATGTCTACTAAAAATGTCTGAGCTTAAATTTCATAAACCGTTTGATATTCAAAGCTCATACAATGTTTCAGATGAAAGTATGTGCATTATACCTTCATTCACAATGTTTTAATTCAACTGACTGCAAGGCAGAAGGCACAAATAAATGTGTTTGACAATGATTGTTTATTGTGATTCATTATTATTATTATAAGTATATATTTAATTAAATAATGAATAAATTAACAATTCATTTTAACATTTTTTCAGTGTAGATAATTGACACTTTAGGGAGTGAAATTAACACTACCCAAATAGTTAATAAAAATTAACACTACCCAAATAGTTAATAAAAATTAACTCGGAGCAGTGTTAGTTGTCTAATCTCTTAGTGTTACTTTAACTCTGTTTTGCGAGTTAAAGAAGGAACTCTGGCAGTGTTAAATGTTTAACTATTTTGAAAGTGTTAATTTAACTCTGGAGAGTGTGGACCTATATAAACCCTCAAAGTGTTGAAATCAACTCTGTGGGAGTTAATTCAACACTGGACTTTTTGCTGTGTACATATCTACTGCTGTCTATGTTGTTGGGCTGTCTTCGTAATATAGCTAAATGTAGACACAAATAAGCAAACATCTGGAGCACTGTTGCCTGTAAGATTTTTATCGACTTCACGATTGAAACAAGACCAAGGTAGCTGGTGGGATTTCATTTGTTTTGCCGAACATATTTTTGAATTTATATTAGACCTGAAAGGTAGGCCTATTAACACGATGACCCCAGAAGTGTCATCCATTGAATGACGAAGAAAAAAGGCATTTACGCATAAGGTGAATGCGTAAAGAGTCATACACGGACAAATACCACTGGTCACAGAGGTCAATTCAACGTGTATTCCACGTTGGTTTACGTGGAAACAAGGTTGTCTATAGAAATATTTTAGCATATCTGAAATGAATGATCATGTCTTACCTGCAGAGTAGAGGCGGCTGATTCGCTGGTCTCTGTCAGGCCCGTGCTCCTTGGTAAACTGGACACAATGTATCTGGAGCCCGCCTTTGGCACAGGCTGTCTGACTACCAGCTTTCCTTTCCTGGTCTCTGCTAGAAACATACTGTACCAGTAGGCATCGTTGGAGACCAGGGTGGAATCTGCGATGGTCGAGTTCCTCTCGCTGATCACGCTGTTCCTACTGGGAGGAGCCGCTTTGCTGGGCATCGGTTTCTGACACTTCAGCACACAGGTGACCAATATGGTGATCAATAACAGAAAGGACACCGAGCCCAAGCCGATCACCAAATACAGGTTTAAGTCTGAAAATATGTCATATTCTAGAGGCACTTCAGTCATGTCAGAGTAGGCTTTAACGGCAGTCTCCACTGTTGACAGCTTGATGGTAACTGTAGCTGAGAGAGCAGGTTCCCCGTTGTCCTTGGCGATGACAACCAGCCGTTGATGACGCGGATCTCTGTAACTGAACATTCTCATGGTCCGGATATCTCCATTGTATTGGTCCAGACTGAATAAGGTGGCGTCAGTAACCTGTAGAAACTGGTATGTAATCCGAGAGTTCTGGACCGAGTCCGTGTCTATGGCTATCACCTTGGAGACCAGGGATCCTTTATCGGTGGATCTGGGAATCTTATCCTCCACCACGGAGCCGTGCACGCGCCACGGTGAGACTATGACCGGGGTGTTGTCGTTCTGGTCCACAATAATGATGTGGACAGTCACGTTACTGCTGAGCGGAGGAACACCAGAGTCTCTGGCCTCAATGTGGAAAAGGAACTCCTTCTCTATCTCATAGTCAAACGTCTTCAGTGCGTAAAGATTACCGTTCTCCGGATTGATGGAAAACAGCATGGAAATGGAGGTGTTCACTATCTCCTTTTCTATGATGAAATAAACTAGATACTGGTTTTCATGGAGGTCTGGATCAAACGCAGTGAGGGAACTTAGCAAGGCCCCAGGCGCGTTATTCTCCATAACGGGAATAGTGTAGAACGACTGGGGGAACTGTGGAACGTTGTCGTTAACGTCTAGTAGTTCTAAAGTCATCGTTTCGTTGTCAGATAGCGGAGGGGAACCCCTGTCTGTTACGGTAAAAGTTATGTCATATTCTGGAACCTTCTCACGGTCTAGAGGTTCTGACACTACTAACTCATAATAGTTATCGGAAGACTCTCTTAGTGCAAAAGGTAATTCATCCGCAATATGGATATCAACAATCCCATTTTCACCTGAATCTTTATCGCCGACACTGACAACTGCTATCACCGTGTTTACTGCTGTATCCTCCTTTATAGGACTTTGATATGATTTGATTGATATTTCAGGATGATTGTCATTCATATCCGTCACTAGAATAGTTATTTTACACTGACCTGACAAAGAGTTGGTCCCCTTATCTGTTGCTATGACTTCCATATCATAGATCCTGAAGTCTTCATAATTGATCATTTCTTTCACCGTTATTTCTCCGTTATTAGAATTCAAACTGAAAGTGGCTTGAGTTTTCTCTGATGTATAAAGGCTATATGAATATATTATTTCCGAATTGGTTCCCTCATCTAAGTCAGTTGCATTCAGTGTTACCACAAGGCTTCCGATTGGAAAGTTTTCCATCACATTGATGATGTAGCTTTCTTTATCAAATTGAGGGGCGTTGTCATTCGTATCTAGAACGCGAACAATTATGTTGGCTGTACCGGAGCGCGCGGGGAGTCCACCATCTACAGCGGTGAGTATTAGGTTATGAACGGCGTGCTCCTCTCGGTTTAAAGCCTTTTTTAGTATCAAATCGGCAAACTTCGATCCATCCCTCCCCGTCTGAATTTCAATATCAAAATGATCACTTTCACTGATTTGGTAGGTTTCTACAGAATTCGTGCCCACGTCGGGGTCAATTGCATTGCTTAGAGAAAAACGCTCCCCGGCTGGGGTCGATTCAGAAATATCTAGGTTGATGATATCTCTACGAAAACGTGGCGCGTTGTCATTTATATCAACGATTTCCAATTCTATGTTAAATATCCGAACTGGATTTTCAATAATTACCTCCATTTTTAGAAAACAAGTTGTAGCTGTTTTAGAACTACAGAGGTATTCCCTGTCCATATTTTCAACAATATACAGCTCCCCTGTCTCTTTGTTCACGTCAAGATATTTCTTACCGGCGATGATGTCTAACCGCATCTTGCGTTTGCTCAAGGTTTTCACATCCAGTCCCAAATCCGCAGCTAAATTAGCAACAACGGATCCTTCCTCCATTTCCTCGGGAATAGAATAGTGAGTAACAGCAGACGCCGTGTTCAGGACTGCAGAGAGAAGAATAAAGGCGGAGACGAACCTTCTCCAGGACTGTCCATTAATACGCGAATCCATTGTTAGAAATAGTTTGCTTTACTCCCAGTGTGAAGCAATTCCAAAACATACAATTGAACAGTGAAAATATTGAATAAGACAACACAACGACTGTTTCTAATAAGTGCCAGGTTGTGTTTGAAATGATCTATTCAAACGTGGTAGTTTCAGCACCACAGAGCTGTCCATATCACAATGCTCCCCTCTCGTCCCTGTGACGCAGCTTCCATGGAGACTATTACATCACAAACGAATGCTTTTCACTGGTGAACAGCGATGCTTTGCGTGTTTAACAAAACTTTGCACCTTTCATTTTAAAGTACTACAGACCTCATAGTATTACTGTATTACCAGTTAATTAAAAGTGTGCACATATCGATAGAAAATGAGGTGTCAAGTATATACATTCAAACGTTTACATCAGCAACAAGGAAGACATGCCATGCATGTCAGAGCAAAGAAGTTCCAACATTTAAGGTTGTATAAATGGAGTAAGAATCTACCTGGGGAACAAACACTGACAAAGTTACAGCAAATGATGTTGAATCCGAGGTGGAGATCCTTCTTACCTGCAGAGTAGAGGCGGCTGATTCGCTGGTCTCTGTCAGGCCCGTGCTCCTTGGTAAACTGGACACAATGTATCTGGAGCCCGCCTTTGGCACAGGCTGTCTGACTACCAGCTTTCCTTTCCTGGTCTCTGCTAGAAACATACTGTACCAGTAGGCATCGTTGGAGACCAGGGTGGAATCTGCGATGGTCGAGTTCCTCTCGCTGATCACGCTGTTCCTACTGGGAGGAGCCGCTTTGCTGGGCATCGGTTTCTGACACTTCAGCACACAGGTGACCAATATGGTGATCAATAACAGAAAGGACACCGAGCCCAAGCCGATCACCAAATACAGGTTTAAGTCTGAAAATATGTCATATTCTAGAGGCACTTCAGTCATGTCAGAGTAGGCTTTAACGGCAGTCTCCACTGTTGACAGCTTGATGGTAACTGTAGCTGAGAGAGCAGGTTCCCCGTTGTCCTTGGCGATGACAACCAGCCGTTGATGACGCGGATCTCTGTAACTGAACATTCTCATGGTCCGGATATCTCCATTGTATTGGTCCAGACTGAATAAGGTGGCGTCAGTAACCTGTAGAAACTGGTACGTAATCCGAGAGTTCTGGACCGAGTCCGTGTCTATGGCTATCACCTTGGAGACCAGGGATCCTTTATCGGTGGATCTGGGAATCTTATCCTCCACCACGGAGCCGTGCACGCGCCACGGAGAGACTATGACCGGGGTGTTGTCGTTCTGGTCCACAATAATGATGTGGACAGTCACGTTACTGCTGAGCGGAGGAACACCAGAGTCTCTGGCCTCAATGTGGAAAAGGAACTCCTTCTCTATCTCATAGTCAAACGTCTTCAGTGCGTAAAGATTACCGTTCTCCGGATTGATGGAAAACAGCATGGAAATGGAGGTGTTCACTATCTCCTTTTCTATGATGAAATAAACTAGATACTGGTTTTCATGGAGGTCTGGATCAAACGCAGTGAGGGAACTTAGCAAGGCCCCAGGCGCGTTATTCTCCATAACGGGTATAGTGTAGAACGACTGGGGGAACTGTGGAACGTTGTCGTTAACGTCTAGTAGTTCTAAAGTCATCGTTTCGTTGTCAGATAGCGGAGGGGAACCCCTGTCTGTTACGGTAAAAGTTATATCATATTCTGGAACCTTCTCACGGTCTAGAGGTTCTGACACTACTAACTCATAATAGTTATCGGAAGACTCTCTTAGTGCAAAAGGTAATTCATCCGCAATATGGATATCAACAATCCCATTTTCACCTGAATCTTTATCGCCGACACTGACAACTGCTATCACCGTGTCTACTGCTGTATCCTCCTTTATAGGACTTTGATATGATTTGATTGATATTTCAGGATGATTGTCATTCATATCCGTCACTAGAATAGTTATTTTACACTGACCTGACAAAGAGTTGGTCCCCTTATCTGTTGCTATGACTTCCATATCATAGATCCTGAAGTCTTCATAATTGATCATTTCTTTCACCGTTATTTCTCCGTTATTAGAATTCAAACTGAAAGTGGCTTGAGTTTTCTCTGATGTATAAAGGCTATATGAATATATTATTTCCGAATTGGTTCCCTCATCTAAGTCAGTTGCATTCAGTGTAACCACAAGGCTTCCGATTGGAAAGTTTTCCATTATTTCTATATTGTAGCTTTCTTTGTCAAATTTAGGGGCGTTGTCATTCGTATCTAGAACGCGAACAATGATGTTGGCTGTACCGGAGCGCGTGGGTACTCCGCCGTCTACAGCCGTGAGTATTAGATGATGAACCTCCTGCTGCTCTCGGTCTAAAGCCTTTTTCAGAATCAAATCGGCAAACTTTGACCCGTCTCGTCCGGCCTGAATTTCTATATTGAAATGATCACTTTCTCTTAGATGGTACGTTTTCACAGAATTAGTGCCAACGTCAGGATCCACGGCATTGTTCAAAGAGAAGCGTTCTCCTATTGCAGTTGACTCCGATATATCCAAATGCATTTCGTCTCTTCGAAAATAAGGTGAATTGTCGTTGATATCCATGATTTCTAGCTCAATATTAAACATTCGTAATGGGTTTTCAATTGTAGCGTCCAGTTTAAGAAAGCAATTGGTTTTAGAGCTGCAAAGATGTTCTCTGTCCATTTTCTGTAAAATGTAAAGCTCTCCGGTTTCTTTGTTAACCTCCAGATATTTTTTATTGGCGACAACATCCAATCGCATCTTGCGCCTATTCAATGTTTTCACATCCAGTCCCAAATCAGTAGCTAAATTGGCAACAACGGAGCCTTCCTCCATTTCCTCTGGAATAGAATAATGGGTTACGGCAGACGCCGTGTTCATGGTGGTAGAGAGAAGAAGAAAGACCGACACGTACCTTCTTCTCCACCGTTGAACGAGGCAATGCGACTCCATCTTTTGATTGTTGTTATCCGTGGGTAACGCAATACAAAAATTGGGACCTTCTGATGATGGTTTGAGAAGCCAAACGAGTCGACTATTGTACCGATATGTATTTTAGATAATCGTTTTACAGCGATGGATTCAGTACCAGGGAGATGTCCACATACATTGCTTTTCTTTCGTCGCTGTGACGAACTGTCATGGCGACTGTTACTTCACAGAACAGAGCCTTTTATTGGTGAGCAGCGACACTTTGCGCATTTTACCAACATACACACATGCGAATTACAACATTGCAGGCAAGTTTTAATTGCCTAAAATAGGTAGAATAGAAGAGCGAGTAGGCCTGTGCTCAGTTTTTTTCTTCGGTTATCATACTTGTTCACAACTACCCCAATAATATATGCATCAATGTCTCACCATGCCTTCACTTTGTGCCCTGGTTTTACACGAAGAGATCCAGCACATTATTGTCAAAGCGATTGATTATAAGTAATTTGTTTAAAACAGATGGAGATTGTTTTCTTACCTGCAGAGTAGAGGCTGCTGAGTCGCTGGTCTCTGTCAGGCCCGTGCTCCTTGGTAAACTGGACACAATGTATCTGGAGCCCGCCTTTGGCACAGGCTGTCTGACTACCAGCTTTCCTTTCCTGGTCTCTGCTAGAAACATACTGTACCAGTAGGCATCGTTGGAGACCAGGGTGGAATCTGCGATGGTCGAGTTCCTCTCGCTGATCACGCTGTTCCTACTGGGAGGAGCCGCTTTGCTGGGCATCGGTTTCTGACACTTCAGCACACAGGTGACCAATATGGTGATCAATAACAGAAAGGACACCGAGCCCAAGCCGATCACCAAATACAGGTTTAAGTCTGAAAATATGTCATATTCTAGAGGCACTTCAGTCATGTCAGAGTAGGCTTTAACGGCAGTCTCCACTGTTGACAGCTTGATGGTAACTGTAGCTGAGAGAGCAGGTTCCCCGTTGTCCTTGGCGATGACAACCAGCCGTTGATGACGCGGATCTCTGTAACTGAACATTCTCATGGTCCGGATATCTCCATTGTATTGGTCCAGACTGAATAAGGTGGCGTCAGTAACCTGTAGAAACTGGTATGTAATCCGAGAGTTCTGGACCGAGTCCGTGTCTATGGCTATCACCTTGGAGACCAGGGATCCTTTATCGGTGGATCTGGGAATCTTATCCTCCACCACGGAGCCGTGCACGCGCCACGGTGAGACTATGACCGGGGTGTTGTCGTTCTGGTCCACAATAATGATGTGGACAGTCACGTTACTGCTGAGCGGAGGAACACCAGAGTCTCTGGCCTCAATGTGGAAAAGGAACTCCTTCTCTATCTCATAGTCAAACGTCTTCAGTGCGTAAAGATTACCGTTCTCCGGATTGATGGAAAACAGCATGGAAATGGAGGTGTTCACTATCTCCTTTTCTATGATGAAATAAACTAGATACTGGTTTTCATGGAGGTCTGGATCAAACGCAGTGAGGGAACTTAGCAAGGCCCCAGGCGCGTTATTCTCCATAACGGGAATAGTGTAGAACGACTGGGGGAACTGTGGAACGTTGTCGTTAACGTCTAGTAGTTCTAAAGTCATCGTTTCGTTGTCAGATAGCGGAGGGGAACCCCTGTCTGTTACGGTAAAAGTTATGTCATATTCTGGAACCTTCTCACGGTCTAGAGGTTCTGACACTACTAACTCATAATAGTTATCGGAAGACTCTCTTAGTGCAAAAGGTAATTCATCCGCAATATGGATATCAACAATCCCATTTTCACCTGAATCTTTATCGCCGACACTGACAACTGCTATCACCGTGTCTACTGCTGTATCCTCCTTTATAGGACTTTGATATGATTTGATTGATATTTCAGGATGATTGTCATTCATATCCGTCACTAGAATAGTTATTTTACACTGACCTGACAAAGAGTTAGTCCCCTTATCTGTTGCAATGACTTCCATGTCATAGATCCTAAAGTCTTCATAATTGATCATTTCCTTTACAGTTATCTCACCGCTATCAGGATTTAATTTGAACGTGCCCTGTGTCTTTTCTGATGTATAAAGACTGTAGGAGTATATTACTTCTGCATTTGACCCTTCGTCTAAGTCTGTTGCGTTTAACTTCACTACAATATTTCCGATTGGGGAGTTCTCCGGTACGTTTATACGAAAGCTTTCCGTTTCAAAATAAGGGGCGTTGTCATTTGTATCTAACACATGAACAATGATGCTGGCTGTACCGGAGCGCGTGGGTACCCCGCTGTCTACAGCGGTGAGTATTAGATTTTGAAACGCCTGCTTCTCTCGGTCTAAAGCCTTTTTCAGAATCAAATCTGCAAACTTCGATCCGTCTCTTCCAGTCTGAATTTCAATACCAAAATGGTGGCTTTCGCTAAGATGATAGGTTTTCACCGAGTTAGCACCAATATCAGGGTCAACTGCATTGCTTAAAGAGAATCGCTCACCTAACGGTGTCGACTCGGATATATCTAAATGTATTGTATCTCTTCGAAATTGTGGCGCATTATCATTGATATCCATTATTTCCAACTCTATGTTAAATATCCTCAGTGGGTTCTCAAGGACAACTTCCATTTTTAAAAAACAAGTAGCTGTCTTAATGTTGCAAAGCAGTTCCCTGTCTATCTTTTCAGCGATATACATTTCTCCTGTGTCCTTATTAACGTCCACATATTTCTTATTAGCTATGGTATCTAACCGCATCTTGCGGTCGCTTAAGGTTTTCATGTCCAGTCCCAAATCAGTGGCTAGATTAGCAACAATAGAGCCTTCCTCCATTTCTTCGGGAATAGAATAATGGGTAACGGCAGATGCCGTGTTCAGGACTGCAGAGAAAAGAAGAAAGACCGAGACGTACCTCCTCGAGAGCTGAATGATACGATGTACACCCATTGTTTCAAATGATTGCTTATCACGCGCAACGCAAAATTCAAAACGTGAGGATTGTGATAATCTGGAAATAGTCAACCGTTTGGGAGTAGAAGCGAGACGTGTTTAAGAGCATCCTTTGTCAAAGCGATGGTTTCAGAACCAGGGAGCTGTCCAGATAAAAAAACACCTTGCTTTCCTCCTTGTTACAAACTGTCATTGTGACGATTACATCACAAGAGGTGTGTTTTATTGGTGAGCAGCGACACTTTGCGCATTTACCAGCATTCACATATCTACATGAAAACGGTACACTTGTTTTTGTGGTCTATGAATGGTGTATAATGAGAAAGAAAAGTTTACGTCGTTATTTTTAATAAATTGTTTTTAAAGGGCATGGGAATATATATATATATATTGTCCATTTCGCTACGTTTGTAAAATCTAATGTTGTCATCATTATTATAAACGTTGCATGGCATTGTATAGTTTAAACGTTTGGTAGAGGGAGTAAAGGTTTATCAGTTTGTTGTTTTGGTCATTATTGTAGTTCACAGCTACCCTTTATAAGATTTTAATTTGTACCATATTACGCCCTAAATGATGGCTTTTACGCAGCAGATTATCAAAAAAAGGCTTGTAGGTAATTTGTTTAAAACAGATGGAGATTGTTTTCTTACCTGCAGAGTAGAGGCTGCTGAGTCGCTGGTCTCTGTCAGGCCCGTGCTCCTTGGTAAACTGGACACAATGTATCTGGAGCCCGCCTTTGGCACAGGCTGTCTGACTACCAGCTTTCCTTTCCTGGTCTCTGCTAGAAACATACTGTACCAGTAGGCATCGTTGGAGACCAGGGTGGAATCTGCGATGGTCGAGTTCCTCTCGCTGATCACGCTGTTCCTACTGGGAGGAGCCGCTTTGCTGGGCATCGGTTTCTGACACTTCAGCACACAGGTGACCAATATGGTGATCAATAACAGAAAGGACACCGAGCCCAAGCCGATCACCAAATACAGGTTTAAGTCTGAAAATATGTCATATTCTAGAGGCACTTCAGTCATGTCAGAGTAGGCTTTAACGGCAGTCTCCACTGTTGACAGCTTGATGGTAACTGTAGCTGAGAGAGCAGGTTCCCCGTTGTCCTTGGCGATGACAACCAGCCGTTGATGACGCGGATCTCTGTAACTGAACATTCTCATGGTCCGGATATCTCCATTGTATTGGTCCAGACTGAATAAGGTGGCGTCAGTAACCTGTAGAAACTGGTATGTAATCCGAGAGTTCTGGACCGAGTCCGTGTCTATGGCTATCACCTTGGAGACCAGGGATCCTTTATCGGTGGATCTGGGAATCTTATCCTCCACCACGGAGCCGTGCACGCGCCACGGAGAGACTATGACCGGGGTGTTGTCGTTCTGGTCCACAATAATGATGTGGACAGTCACGTTACTGCTGAGCGGAGGAACACCAGAGTCTCTGGCCTCAATGTGGAAAAGGAACTCCTTCTCTATCTCATAGTCAAACGTCTTCAGTGCGTAAAGATTACCGTTCTCCGGATTGATGGAAAACAGCATGGAAATGGAGGTGTTCACTATCTCCTTTTCTATGATGAAATAAACTAGATACTGGTTTTCATGGAGGTCTGGATCAAACGCAGTGAGGGAACTTAGCAAGGCCCCAGGCGCGTTATTCTCCATAACGGGAATAGTGTAGAACGACTGGGGGAAGAGTGGCGCGTTATCATTGACGTCCAACAGATGTAAAGTTATCGTTTCATTATCAGACAAGGAGGGCCTTCCTCCGTCCGTCACAACGAGCGTGATATCATATTCTGGAACTTTCTCACGGTCTAATGTTTCCGAGACAATGAGCTCGTAATGGAAGTCAGACGACTTGTTCAAAACAAATGGCACCTGTTGGTTTATAGATAGGTTCACTTTGCCATTGTCACCTGTGTCTCTGTCGCTTATACCTACGATTGCTATGACTGTCCCAACCGGAATGTTCTCATTAACTGTACTCTTATACGATTTAACGGTTATCTCTGGATAGTTGTCGTTTTTATCTGTAACGTCAACTACAATTTTACATTGACCCAATAGGGGATGCTGTCCTTTGTCCTTAGCCTCAACATGCATCTCGTAAAATTTCATATCTTCATAATCAATAGGTCCTTTCACTGTTATCTCTCCTGTGTTTGGATTCAGTGCAAATACGTATTGTGTTTTCTCTGAGGTGTAAAGTGTGAATGAATACGTGATGTTTGCATTTGGCCCTTCATCTAAATCTGTGGCGTTTAGCTTCATTACTAGCGTTCCAATCGCGGAGTTTTCTGTCACATTAACGTAATAAACCGAACGGTCGAATCGAGGGGCGTTGTCGTTTGTATCCAGCACTTTAACAACGATATTAGCTGTACCAGATTGCGATGGGACCCCGCCATCTACAGCCGTGAGTATTAAGTTATGAACGGCGTGCTCCTCCCGGTCTAAAGCCTTTGTCAAGACCAAGTCAACATATTTAGTACCATCACTCCCAGTCTGGATTTCTATGGTAAAATGATCGCTAGCACTGAGCTGGTAGGTTTTGACTGTATTTATACCAACATCCGGGTCCACTGCATTAGGAAGGGAGAATCTCTCTCCTGGTGTAGCTGATTCTAAAACATCGAGCTCTATTCTGTCCCTACGAAAATGAGGTGCGTTATCATTAATATCTGTTATTCCCAATTCAATGTTAAATATGCGTAAAGGACTTTCAATGATAACGTCCAATTTTAAAAAACAGTCGGTAGTCTTAGTAGTACAAAGATACTCCCTGTCTATTTTCTCTACAATATACAGCTCACCTGTCTTTTTGTTGACGTCCAAGAACTTCTTGCTATGGAAAATATCAAGTTTAACCTCGCGATGAGCCAGACCTCCAAGTTCCAGTCCCAAATCTTCGGCTAAATTGGCCACTACAGATCCTCTCTCCATCTCTTCGTGTATGGAGTACCGCGTCACAGACAAAGCGCTGCCCCATAACGCACAGAACACAAAGACAGCCGAGAAAAACCTTCTCTCCCGATGCATCCTGGACGTTGAACTCCAGTCAGATTTAGCTAGACTCCTTATATTCGGATGCTATTAAGGCTTGTATAAAATCCTATATAGCAGCCTGGTGTTCAGACCAGTGTTGTTGTTGTAAATGAAATAGCCCTGTTTGTTTAAGCTAAAACAGGTCTGTCCTACAGCAGAGACGCATGAGAATGTCATGGTTCCCTCTAAGCTGAGACAATTACTGGTGAACAGCGACACCATCTGGCTAACGCAGGAGGGGAGTCAGGGAGAGAGGCCACTGGTTGTTGTGATGCTGCAGAACTGGCTACTTAAGCAAGACAGTATTGATAGAGATATAAAAAATAGTAAATATTGTGCTGTATTACTAAGTAGGCTGTTGATATTCATATTACTAAGAACGAAGGGCATGTTGACTTGTACTATTGTATTTGGCCTATCTATTGTTTTCACGGTTGATGTGATAATCAGTGAATAAATCAAAAACAGTGAAAACAAAACCCCACTTATTTTTCATAGTCCTAGTCCAAGTCCAAAACTAAAATGCATTTAGCATCTAGCCCACAATCGTTATTTTATCTTCCTTGATTCTAAATGTAAGTTGTTTTTATTGTATATTATTGTATATTTTTCAATATAACTCTGTAATGAAAAGAGAAATACAAATTAAATGTATTAATATTAAATCTAGCGCCAAATCCATGTGATTGGAATTATCTGACTTCCATTCACTGATTATGACATCACCGGTGAAAAAAATATGAATGAAATACCTTTTTGCTGTCTAGAATCTTATAATGTGACGCAACAATAGACCATTGGCTTGAATTTCAGCCTAAAACAATATGCGCATTTTCCCACCAGAGATGTTTCCATCGAACTGATTTATTGCGTATTAAATTCTGTGCGTGATGACATTGTGCACCGAATGAAAAATACAAGTTAAATGGGCTTCCATTGCATTTTTAACTCTACTGATGGTTTTGTCACAAAAACGGTTGCGTTAAATAGCAAACATGCCCACTCTGGTCTTGGCACGTGCGCTCTAGCCGACACCTTGCCGATACAGTGAGGGTAGTCTACTTGCATAATGAAATTATTATGGATAAGAGATATTCAAATGTTTTTTTATAATAATTGTCAAACGGCAGCCAAGCAACGATCATCATGTCACCAGAATAAGATATGTATTGGTAGGGAGCATCAAGCTCATCACGTGCACTTTCACCACCCTGTGAAGTTCATCATTATGTATTTATCTGTGGCCTAACAACCTGCTTGGTTTCTGAGTCATAGTGGGAGGACCACACAACATATCACCGCGGGACTCCAAGTTTACTTCAATATAATAGTTATTATATCAATATTTCCGCATGAAGGCGTTTCCATGAAGGGGTGCTGCAATTCTTTTGCCGATGGGGGATGCAGACGTTTTTTTCCCCCCACGATGAAGACGTCTGTATCGGTCCGCTAATACAGGACTAGTAAAGGCCCAGTGCACTACCTTAGTGAAAACATTTAAACGAAATGTATTTGAGTGTTTACCAGTATTTGTAACTTGAGTCTGATCATTATCTGTACAAAACAGTTCATCTGATAATACTTGTGGAATATAAAAATACTTGATATACAGTACCAGTCAAAAGTTTGGACACACATACTCATTCAAGGGGTTTTCTTTATTTTTACAATTTTCTACATTTTAGAATAATAGTGAAGACATCAAAACTATGAAATAACACAAATGAAATCATGTAGTAACCAAACAATCTGTAAACAAATCAAAATACAGTTGAAGTCGGAAGTTTACATACACCTTAGCCAAATACATTTAAACTCAGTTTTTCACAATTCCTGAAATTTAATCCTTGCAAAAATTCCCTGTCTTAGGTCAGTTAGGATCACCACTTTATTTTAAGAATGTGAAATGTCAGAATAATAGTAGAGAGAATGATTTATTTTAGCTTTTATTTCTTTCATCACATTCCCAGTGGGTCGGAAGTTTGCATACACTCAATTAGTATTTGGTAGCATTGCCTTTAAATTGTTTAACTTGGGTCAAACGTTTCGGGTAGCCTTCCACATGCATCCCACAATAAGTTGGTTGAATTTTAGCCCATTTCTTCTGACAGAGCTGGTGTAACTGAGTCAGATTTTTAGGCCTTCTTGCTTGCACACGCTTTTTCAGTTTTGCCCACAAATGTTCTATATGCTTGAGGTCAGGGCTTTGTGGTGGCCACTCCAATACCTTGACTTTGTTGTCCTTAAGCCATTTTGCAACAACTTTGGAAGTATGCTTGGGGTCATTGTCCATTTGGAAGATCCATTTGCGATCAAGCTTT
Source organism: Salmo trutta (assembly GCF_901001165.1). NCBI lineage: Eukaryota > Metazoa > Chordata > Actinopteri > Salmoniformes > Salmonidae > Salmo > Salmo trutta. The sequence continues at coordinate 17,157,610 of NC_042969.1, read as the reverse complement.
AACTTCCGACTGATGTCTTGAGATGTTGCTTCAATTTATCCACATAATTGTCCTGCCTCATGATGCCATCTATTTTGTGAAGTGCACCAGTCCCTCCTGCAGCAAAACTCCCCAAAAACATGATGCTGCCACCCCCGTGCTTTACGGTTGGAATGGTGTTCTTCAGCTTGCAAGCCTCCCCCTTTTTCCTTCAAACATAACGATGGTCATTATGGCCAAACAGTTCTATTTTTGTTTCATTAAACCAGAGGACATTTCTCCAAAAAGTATGATCTTTGTCCCCATGTGCAGTTGCAAACCGTAGTCTGGCTTTTTTATGGTGGTTTTGGAGCAGCGGCTTCTTCCTTGCTGAGCGACCTTTCAGGTTATGTCGATAGAGGACTTGTTTTACTGTGGATATAGATACTTTTGTACCTGTTTCCTCCAGCATCTTCACAGGGTCCTTTGTTGTTGTTCTGGGATTGATTGGCACTCTTCGCACCAAAGTACGTTCATATCTAGGAGATATGATAAACATGATACCTTCAGGCATTTGGAAATTGCCCCCAAGGATGAATCAGACTTGTGGAGGTCTACAATTGTTTTTCTGAGGTCTTGGCTGATTTCTTTTGATTTTCCCATGATGTCAAGCAAAGAGCCACTGAGTTTGAAGGTAGGCCTTGAAATACATCCCTAGGTACACCTCCAATTGACTCAAATTGTGTCAATTTGCCTATCAGAAGCTCATCAAGCCATGACATAATTTTCTGGAATTTTCCAAGCTGTTTAAAGGCACAGTCAACTTAGTGTATGTAAACTTCTGACCCACTGGAACTGTGATACAGTGAATTATAAGTGAAATAATCTGTCTGTTAACAATTGTTGGAAAAATTACTAGTGTCACGCACCAAGTTAATGTCCTAACCGACTTGCCGAAAACTATAGTTTGTTAACAAGAGTGCTTGAAAAGCGAGTTTTAATGACTCCAGCATAAGTGTATGTAAACTTCTGACTTCAACTGTATATTTTATATTTGAGATTCTTCAAAGCAGCCACCCTTTGCCTTGATGACATCTTTGCACATTCTTGGCATTCTCTCAACCAGCATCATGAGGTAGTTACCTGGAATGCGTTTCAATTAAAAGTTTTGCCTTGTTGAAAGTTAATTTGTGGAATTAATTTCCTTCTTAATACGTTTGAGCCAATCAGTTGTGTTGTGACAAGGTAGGGGCGGTATACAGAAGATTTGGTAAAAGACCAAGTCCATATTATGTCAAGAACAGCTCTGATAAGCAAAGAGAAATGACAGTCCATCATTACTTTAAGACATGAAGGTCAGTCAATCCAGAAAACTTCAAGAACTTTGAAAGTTTCTTCAAGCGCAGTCGCAAAAACCATCAAGCGCTATGATGAAACTGGCTCTCGTGAGGATCGCCACAGGAATGGAAGACCCACAGTTACCTCTGCTGCAGAGGATAAGTTCATTATAGTTACCAGCCTCAGAAATTGCAGCGCAAATAAATGCTTCACAAAGTTTAAGTAACAAACACATCTCAACATCAACTGTTCAGAGGAGACTGTCTGAATCAGGCGTTCATGGTCAAATTGCTGCAAGGAAACCACTACTAAAGGGCACCAATAAGAAGAAGAGACTTGCTTGGGCCAAGAAACACGAGCAATGGACATTAGACCAGTGGAAACCTGTCCTTTGGTCTGATGCGTCCAAATTTGAGATTTTTGGTTCCAAACACCATGTCTTTGTCAGACGCAGAGTAGGTCAACGGATGATCTTAGCATGTATGGTTCCCACCGTGAAGCATGGAGGAGGAGGTGTGATGGTGTGGGGGTGCTTTGATGGTGACATTGTAAGTGATTTATTTAGAATTCAAGGCACTCTTAACCAGCATGGCTACCACAGAATTCTGCAGCGATACGCCATCCTATCTGGTTTACGCTTAGTGAGACTATCATTTGTTTTTCAACAGGACAATGGCCCAAAACACACATCCAGGCTGTGTAAGGGCTATTTGACCAAGGAGAGTGATGGCGTGCTGCATCAGATAACCTGGCCTCCACAATCACTCGACCTCAACGCAATTGAGAGGGTTTGGGATGAGTTGGACCGCAGACTGACGGAAAAGCAGCCAACAAGTGCTCAGCATATGTGGGAACTCCTTCAAGACTGTTGGAAAAGCATTCCTCATGAAGCTGGTTGAGAGAATGACAAGACTGTGCAAAGCTGTCATTAAGGCAAATGATGGCTACAATGAAGAATCTAAAATATTAAATATATTTTGATATATTTAACTCTTTTTTGGTTACTACATGATTCCATATGTGTTATTTCATAGTTTTGATGTCTTCACTATTATTCTACAATGTAGAAAATAGTACAATTAAAGAAAAGTCCTTGATGACTGGCCTATGTACAATACAGGAATGTACAGTGCAGTATTCATACCCCTTGACATTTTCCACATTTTGTTACCTTATTCCAAAATAGATTAAATTACATTTTCCTCATCTATCGACACACAATACCCCATAATGACAGATTTTTTTACATTTTAGCAAATGTATAAATAAAAAACACTGAAATACCTTATTTACATAAGTATTCAGACCCTTTGCTATGAGACTCAAAATTGAGCTCAGGTGCATCATGCTTCCATTGATCATCCTTGAGATGTTTCTACAACTTGAGTCCACCTGTGGTAAATTCTATTGATTGGACATGATTTGGAAAGGCACACACCTGTCTATATAAGGTCCCACAGTTGACAGTGCATGTCAGAGCAAAAACCAAGCCATGAGGTCAAAGGAATTGTCCATAGAGCTCCGAGATAGGATTGTGCATAGGCACAGATCTGGGGAAGGGTACCAAAAAATGACTACAGCATTGAAGGTCCCCAAGAACACAGTTGCCTCCATCATTCTTAAATTGAAGAAGTTTGGAAAAATCAAGCCTCTTCCCAGAGCTGGCCACCCGGCCAAACTGAGCAATTGGGGGAGAAGAGCCTTGGTCAGGGAGGTGACCAAGAACCCTATGGTCACTCTGACAGAGCTCCAGAGTTCCTCTGTGGAGATGGGAGAACCTTCCAGAAGGACAACCATCTCTGCAGCACTCCACCAATCAGGCCTTTATGGTAGAGTGGCTAGACAGAAGCCACACCTCAGTAAAAGGCACATGACAGCCCGCTTGGAGTTTGCCAAAAGGCACCTAAAACCTCTCAGACAGTGAAAAACAAGATTCTCTGGTCTGATGAAACCAAGATTGAACTCTTTGGCCTGAAAGCCAACCGTCACATCTGGAGGAAACCTGGCACCATCCCTACGGTGAAGCATGGTGGTGGCAGCATCATTCTGGGGGGGATGTTTTTCTGAGGCAGGGACTGGGGAGACTAATCAGGATCGAGGGAAAGATGAACGGAGCAAAGTCTAAAGAGATCCTTGATGAAAACCTGCTCCAGAGTGCTGAGGACCTCAGACTGGGGTGAAGGTTCACCTTCCAACAGGACGACGACCCTAAGCACACAGCCAAGACAATGCAGGAGTGGCTTCGGGACAAGTCTTTGAATGTCTTTGAGTGGCCCAGCCAGAGCTCGAACTTGAACTAGATCGAACATCTCTGGAGAGACCTGAAAATAGCTGTGCAGCGACGCTCCCCATCCAACTTGACAGAGCTTGAGAGGATCTGCAGAGAAGAATGGGAGAAATTCCCAAAATACAGGTGTGCCAAGCTTGTAGCGTCATACCCAAGAAGACTCGTCTGCAATCTTTGCCAAAGGTGCTTCAACAAAGTACTGAGTAAAGGGTCTGAATACTTATGTTAATGGCTGCTGAGGGGAGGACAGCTCATAATAATGGCTGAAACGGAGCAAATGGAATGGCATCAAACACATGGAAAACGTGTGTTTGATGTAGAGTATGTAAATTTGATATTAGCGTTTTTTATTTGTAATACAGTTGCAAAAATGTATAAAAACCCGTTTTTGCTTTGTCATTATGGGGACTTGTGTGTAGATTGATGAGTAAAAAACCCAAATGTAATCCATTTTTGAATAAGTCTGTAATGTAGCAAAATGTGGAAAAAGTCCAGGGGTCTGAATACTTACCAAATGCAATGTCTTAATGTTTTTCCTCATAATCCTGGACTATCGGACCACCATTTTATTACGTTTGCAATTGCAACAAATAATCTTCTCAGACCCCAACCAAGGAGCATTAAAAGTTGTGCTATAAATTCTCAGACAACCCAAAGATTCCTTGATGGCCTTCCAGACTCCCTCTGCCTACCCAAGGACGTCAGATGACAAAAATCAGTTAACCACCTAACTGAGGAACTCAATTTAACCTTGCGCAATACCCTAGATGCAGTTGCACCCCTAAAAACTAAAAACATTTGTCATAAGAAACTAGCTCCCTGGTATACAGAAAATACACAAGCTCTGAAGCAAGCTTCCAGAAAATTGGAACGGAAATGGCGCCACACCAAACTGGAAGTCTTCCGACTAGCTTGGAAAGACAGTACCGTGCAGTATCGAAGAGCCCTCACTGCTGCTCGATCATCCTATTTTTCCAACTTAATTGAGGAAAATAAGAACAATCCAAAATTTATTTTTGATACTGTCGCAAAGCTAACTAAAAAGCAGCATTCCCCAAGAGAGGATGGCTCTCACTTCAGCAGTAATGAATTCATGAACTTCTTTGAGGAAAAGATCATGATCGTTAGAAAGCAAATTACGGACTCCTCTTTAAATCTGCGTATTCCTCCAAAGCTCCGTTGTCCTGAGTCTGCACAACTCTGCCAGGACCTAGGATCAAGGGAGACACTAAAGTGTTTTAGTACTATATCTCATGACCCAATGATGAAAATAATCATGGCCTCTAAACCTTCAAGCTGCATACTAGACCCAATTCCAACTAAACTACTGAAAGAGCTGCTTTCTGTGCTTGGCCCTCCTATGTTGAACATAATAAACGGCTCTCTATCCACCGGATGTGTACCAAACTCACTAAAAGTGGCAGTAATAAAGCCTCTCTTGAAAAAGCCAAATCTTGACCCAGAAATTATAAAAAAAACTATCGGCCTATATCGAATCTTCCATTCCTCTCAAAATTTTTAGAAAAAGCTGTTGCGCAGCAACTCACTGCCTTCCTGAAGACAAACAATGTATACGAAACGCTTCAGTCTGGTTTTAGACCCCATCATAGCACTGAGACTGCACTTGTGAAGGTGGTAAATGACCTTCTAACGACGTCAGACCGAGGCTCTGCATCTGTCCTTGTGCTCCTAGATCTTAGTGCTGCTTTTGATACCATCGATCACCACATTCTTTTGGAGAGATTGGAAACCCAAATTGGTCTACATGGACAAGATCTGGCCTGGTTTAGATCTTATCTGTCGGAAAGATGTCAGTTTGTCTCTGTGAATGGTTTGTCCTCTGACAAATCAACTGTACATTTCGGTGTTCCTCAAGGTTCCGTTTTAGGACCACTATTGTTTTCACTATATATTTTACCTCTTGGGGATGTCATTCGAAAACATAATGTTCAATTTCACTGCTATGCGGATGACACACAGCTGTACATTTCAATGAAACATGGTGAAGCCCCAAAATTTCCCTCGCTAGAAGGCTGTGTCTCAGACATAAGTAAGTGGATGGCTGCAAACTTTCTACTTTTAAACTCGGACAAAACAGAGATGCTTGTTCTAGGTCCCAAGAAACAAAGAGATCTTCTGTTGAATCTGACAATTAATCTGGATGGTTGTACAGTCGTCTCAAATAAAACTGTGAAGGACTTCGGCGTTACTCTGGACCCTGATCTCTCTTTTCAAGAACATATCAAGACTATTTCAAGGACACCTTTTTTCCATCTACGTAACGTTGCAAAAATCAGACACTTTCTGTCCAAAAATGACGCAGAAAAATTAATCCATGCCTTTGTTACTTCTAGGTTGGACTACTGCAATGCTCTACTTTCCGGCTACCCAGATAAAGCACTAAATAAACTTCAGTTAGTGCTAAATACTGCTGCTAGAATCCTGACTAGAACCCAAAAAATGTATCATATTACTCCAGTGCTAGCCTCCCTACACTGGCTTCCTGTTAAGGCAAGTGCTGATTTCAAGGTTTTACTGCTAACCTACAAAGCATTACATGGGCTTGCTCCTACCTATCTTTCCGATTTGGTCCTGCCGTACATACCTACACGTACGCTATGGTCACAAGACGCAGGCCTCCTAATTGTTCCTAGAATTTCTAAGCAAACAGCTGGAGGCAGGGCTTTTTCCTATAGAGCTCCATCTTTATGGACTAGTCTGCCTACCCATGTGAGAGACGCAGACTCAGTCTCAACCTTTAAGTCTTTACTGAAGACACATCTCTTCAGTAGGTCCTATAATTAAGTGTAGTCTGGCCCAGGGGTGTGAAGGTGAACGGAAAGGCTGGAGCAACGAACCGCCCTTGCTGTCTCTGCCTGGCCGGTTTCCCCTCTCTCCACTGGGATTCTCTGCCTCTACCCCTATTACAGGGGCTGAGTCATTGGCTTACTGGTGTTCTTCCATGCCATCCCTGGGAGGGGTGCGTCACTTGAGTGGGTTGAGTCACTGACATGGTCTTCCTGTCTGGGTTGGCGCCCCCCCTTGGGTTGTGCCGTGGCGGAGATCTTTGTGGGCTATACTCGGCCTTGTCTCGGGATGGTAGGTTGGTGGTTGGAGATATCCCTCCAGTGGTGTGGGGGCTGTGCTTTGGCAAAGTGGTTATATCCTACCTGTTTGGCCCTGTCCGGGGGTTTCATCGGTTGGGGCCACAGTGTCTCCTGACCCCTCCTGTCTCAGCCTCCAGTATTTATGCTGTAGTAGTTTATGTGTCGGGGACTAGGGTCAGTCTGTCACATCTGGAGTATTTCTCTTGTCTTTTCCAGTGTCCTGTGTGAATTTAAATATGCTCTTTCTAATTCTCTCTTTCTCTCTTTCTTTCTTTCTCTCTCTCGGAGGACCTGAGCCCTAGGACCATGTCTCAGGACTACCTGGCTTGATGACTCCTTGCTGTCCCCAGTTCACCTGGCCGTGCTGCTGCTACAGTTCCAACTGTTCTGCCTGCGGCTATGGAACCCTGACCTGTTTACCGGACGTGCTACCTGTCCCAGACCTGCTGTCCCAGACCTGCTGGAACCCTGACCTGTTCACCGGACGTGCTACCTGTCCCAGACCTGCTGTTTTCAACTCTCTAGAGACAGCAGGAGCGGTAGAGATACTCTCAAAGATCGGCTATGAAAAAGCCAACTGACACTTACTCTTGTGTTACTGACTTGTTGCACCCTCGACAACTACTATGATTATTATTATTATTTGACCATGCTGGTCATTTATGAACATTTGAACATCTTGGCCATGTGCTGTTATAATCTCCACCCGGCACAGCCAGAAGAGGACTTGCCACCCCTCATAGCCTGGTTCCTTTCTAGGTTTCTTCCTAGGTTTTGGCCTTTCTAGGGAGTTTTTCCTAGCCACCGTGCTTCTACACCAGCATTACTTGCTGTTTGGGGTTTTAGGCTGGGTTTCTGTACAGCATTTTGAGATATCAGCTGATGTAAGAAGGGGCTATATAAATAAATTTGATTTGATTTGATTTTGATATATCATGAATTTAAAAGTTCAAAAATAGTTGTAGCAATTGCAGATTACCCCTTTCATTAATATAATGTATTGCAATGCTCTCTATATATATATATATATATATATATATATATATATGTGCTGACAACAAAATCACACAAAAATAATCAATGGAAATCCAATGTATCAACCCATGGAGGTCTGGATTTGGAGTCACACTCAAAATTAAAGTGGAAAACCACACTACAGGCTGATCCAACTTTGATGTAATGTCCTTAAAACAAGTCAAAATGAGGCTCAGTAGTGTGTGTGGCCTCCACGTGCCTGTATGACTTCCCTACAACGCCTGGGCATGCTCCTGATGAGGTGGTGGATGGTCTCCTGAGGGATCTCCTCCTAGACCTGGACTAAAGCGTTGGTGGATGGAGCGAGACATGATGTCCCAGATGTTCTCAATTGGATTCAGGTCTGGGGAACGGGCGGGCCAGTCCATAGCATCAATGCCTTCCTCTTGCAGGAAATGCTGACACACTCCAGCCACATGAAGTCTAGCATTGTCTTGCATTAGGAGGAACCCAGGGCCAACCGCACCAGCATATGGTCTCACAAGGGGTCTGAGGATCTCATCTCGGTACCTAATGGCAGTCAGGCTACCTCTGGCGAGCACATGGAGGGCTGTGCGGCCCCCCAAAGAAATGCCACCCCACACCATGACTGACCCACCGCCAAACCGGTCATGCTGGAGGATGTTGCAGGCAGCAGAACGTTCTCCACGGCGTCTCCAGACTCTGTCACGTCTGTCACGTGCTCAGTGTGAACCTGCTTTCATCTGTGAAGAGCACAGGGCACCAGTGGCGAATTTGCCAATCTTGGTGTTCTCTGGCAAATGCCAAACGTCCTGCACGGTGTTGGGCTGTAAGCACAACCCCCACCTGTGGACGTCGGGCCATCATACCACCCTCATAGAGTCTGTTTCTGACCGTTTGAGCAGACACATGCACATTTGTGGCCTGCTGGAGGTCATTTTGCAGGGCTCTGGCAGTGCTTCTCCTGCTCCTCCTTGCACAAAGGCGGAGGTAGCGGTCCTGCTGCTGGGTTGTTGCCCTCCTACGGCCTCCTCCACGTCTCCTGATGTACTGGCCTGTCTCCTGGTAGCGCCTCCATGCTCTGGACACTACGCTGACAGACACAGCAAACCTTCTTGCCACAGCTCGCATTGATGTGCCATCCTGAATGAGCTGCACTACCTGAGCCACTTGTGTGGGTTGTAGACTCCGTCTCATGCTACCACTAGAGTGAAAGCACCGCCAGCATTCAAAAGTGACCAAAACATCAGCCAGGAAGCATAGGAACTGAGAAGTGGTCTGTGGTCCCCACCTGCAGAACCACTCTTTTATTGGGGGTGTCTTGCTAATTGCCTATAATTTCCACCTGTTGTCTATTCCATTTGCACAACAGCATGTGAAATTTATTGTCAATCAGTGTTGCTTCCTAAGTGGACAGTTTAATTTCACAGAAGTGTGATTGACTTGGAGTTACATTGTGTTGTTTAAGTGTTCCCTATATTTTTTTGAGACAGTGTATTTATACAGCTTTCTTTTCAACTCTATCACTATCTAACTGGCGCTGTATTCTGTGTTATTTTGTCATCACAGGTCACCTTCTGATGAACCAGAGGATACCTCAGTCAACAGATGACTCTACCGACGACCAGGAAGCCACCAAATCCACAAACTGATATCGCCTTTCTCCAACCAATATGCAACGCGTGTGTTAACTTCAGCAAACGTACCTGTCATTTCTGAAACACAACCAGGCCTTATGTGCTGTCTGAGAGTTAGTCATCTTTGTTATGTGATCTGTTCCATTATTATGTTGAAGGTGTACTTTATGTGATTCATTCTTTATTATGAAAGGCAACAAGCTCTCCTATTGCATCATGTCTGCTCCTTTTCCATCTTTCTCCCTCTGTTTGTGACTGAATGGTGCCCCCTGGTGGAGATACAGCAGGTAGACCACGTATACAGATCTGCTGTCTTTACACTATACAGATACTGAATGTCTAGATACATACTGTGCCATGCCTGATCACATTGGTCATGCCTTGTGGTACCACAATAGGCCATGTGTTTCATTCAGTTCTCTAAATGGTTCATTATCCTTGTATTCGCTCACAATAACACATATCTAGGTCATGGTGTTCCCTGCTGGTTTGAAAGAGCATTTTTGCATTTACTTTGACTTTGACTTTAATGTTGTGGTCTCTGTGTATTTAATGGACTTTTATTGATCCAGTGATCGGAAAGAGGGATGCTGACATGGAGGAGAATGTGTGGGGATTAGAGGGTGTTGAGGATGGGCTATGTATTGGGGGAGGTGAGGATGGGCGAGGGATTGGGGGAGGTTGAGGATGGGTGAGGGATTGGGGGAGGTTGAGGATGGGCGAGGAATTGGGGGAGGTTGAGGATGGGCGAGGGATAAGAGGGACGTGAGGATGGGCAAGGGATTGGGGGGAGGTGAGGATGGGCAAAGGATTAGAGGGAGGTGGGGTTTGGGCCAGGGACTGGGGGGAGGTGCGGATGGGCAAGGGATGGTGGGAGATGAGGATGGGCGAGATATTGGGGGTAGGTGAGAATGGGCGAGGGATTGGGAGGAGGTGAGGATGGGCGAGGGATTAGAGGGACGTGAGGATGGGACAGGGATTAGAGGGAGGTGAGGATGGGTGAGGGATTGGGGAGTTGAACAGTATGTTTATGGGGAGGAGGTAGGCATGATGAGAGGAGAAGAACATTGTACCATGCAGAAGAATCCCCATGGCTCACAGAGCTGCTGGAGGAACACGTTGTGTAATGATGTGTGTAATACTGTAGGTGTGTAATACTGTCTAATACTGTAGGTGTGTAATACCGTGTAATACTGTAGGTGTGTAATACTGTCTAATACTGTAGGTGTGTAATACTGTGTAATACTGTGTAATACTGTAGGTGTGTAATACTGTCTAATACTGTAGGTGTGTAATACCGTGTAATACTGTAGGTGTGTAATACTGTCTAATACTGTAGGTGTGTAATACTGTGTAATACTGAAGGTGTGTAATACTGTCTAATACTGTAGGTGTGTAATACTGTGTAATACTGTAGGTGTGTAATACTGTGCAATACTGTAGGTGTGTAATACTGTCTAATACTGTAGGTGTGTAATACTGTGTAATACTGTAGGTGTGTAATACTGTGTAATACTGTAGGTGTGTACTACTGTCTAATACTGTAGGTGTGTAATACTGTGTAATACTGTAGGTGTGTAATACTGTGTAATACTGTAGGTGTGTAATACTGTGTAATACTGTAGGTGTGTAATACTGTGTAATACTGTAGGTGTGTAATATTGTGTAATACTGTAGGTGTGTAAAACTGTCTAATACTGTAGGTGTTCCCTCTGCGGCCCAGGTGAAGAGGCTTGACTAGGCCTCAATAAGGTCAAGACTTGGATTATGTCCTGAAGGGAAATGCAGTTTAGCAGCCCTCGTCATTATGAATGTGGTGGCCGTTAGTTTATTAGATCATGAGAAGAATGACTGTTTGTTCATGCGTCCTATGGAACGCAACACTGCTTCAGATTCATCCGGACCATGAAATCTACTAAACAACACCCCAGCATTTTATACCAGGCTATGGTTTCTATTCATAGACACATCTTGTCTGGGGATATTTTAGTGGGTGTGAAACGTTGTATGCCTCTATTTTTCAAGCTGATACAGTAACTCCAGCCCTGCTACACCGTCCCTATGGTTCTCCTCCCCTCTCCTGTCGGACAGAAGGTTACACTCCAGTTCCAGAAGCGTCTTGCCTCCATGGAGACCGTTTCCTTATTAAGATAATTATTTTCAATCTGTGGCACCCGCCGACCTAATTACTCTTCTGGATCCGGCCGATACTCATCTGTTGACATTCGGAACTCGTTCTCCGGGATTTTAAAAGAAAAAGCGCATGGAGAGGGGGTGAAGAACGTTTGGCAGATTTCGTCCAGGTTTAGGTCCAGGCGTTTAAGCTCCCATTCCAGTCCCACTGTCTTTACTTAAAATGATATTCTGTTTGTTCAGTTAAGGAACCTCGACTATTCTCTGCGGCCAAATGGAAATGCAAGCACTCCAATGGGCATGTACTGGCATTTTACTATGTTTATTCCTTGCCACAGCTGACCGTGGCAGAAAGCTTGCCCCGGTGTTAGTGCGCCTGGCAACTTTTTCACCCTAAAACAATTTCCTAACTTTAAAGTGGATGTGTGACTGATGCTGATTGACATTGGAAAGGTGCCTCAATCAATTTAACCCATCGTCAGAATGAAACCTGTTTGGGGGAAGCTGGTGATGTCATGAGCATCATCGGCTCAACAGGGCAGGATCCGTACTTGATATACTAGGAAAAAGAGCAAATTATGAGAAAAAAAACTTTATTCTCAGAAATGTATATACAATATATGTGTTAGGAGATGACTGTTAAAGCATTTGTGGATCACCTGCATCACAAATGCAGTTTGCATATCTACAGGTATATTCCTACATATTCTTACAATTTGTCCGTTTTAGATGAATAAACGCAGCCTGGTTATTTGTGTCCGTTTTTGTAAACATTCAAAAATATAATTGATATTTATAACAATGTGCAAAGCGCTGTCCAATCTTAGGCTGTTTGGATGTTTCTCATCATTTTCCTTTGCTCCTGGCTGATTGTCAAAACAATAAATAATAATAATAACAATAATAAATGTAATCAATTGAAAAACAGACTGTGGAAAACATGTGACAGTAATGTATACAAAATAACAATGGCCAACAGTGGCAGATCATAAAACGGTTTAAAGATCACTCTTCTTGGAGTCATCCATCTCCCTCTTTCCGTTAGCATGGAGGTCGAAAGTTGATTTATTCATTCCTCCGTTTGTACACATATTTCATTAATTCAGTCATGAATGAATCCCTTTTCATTGAACTCTCTGTCCTTAGTACGTTTCCTATGTTTACAGACCATACGGCTCATTCACTCATATCATAGAGGCTACTCACTCATTCCCTCTCTCAGAGTCCCATTATTAATCGTTATACAGGTCATTGTTGATGACAGCTGCTGCTGCTTCTGTCCTGGGCTCGTAGTTGTGGATGAAACGTCTCTTCTTGCCGAAGGTGGAGAAGGAGTTGTGGACGTCCAGCTCGCTGCGGTGGTGGGTGGCTGCTGGCCTCAGGGTGCACAGGGCCGACGGCGTGCCCGGGATGTACACGTTGTGTTGGTAGTCTGGAGGTGGTTGGGGGTGAGGATGGGGGTGAGGATGGGGGTGAGGGGGGAGTGGAGGTTGCTGAGGCTGCTGGGGTTGGGGTTGTTGCTGGGGTGGAGGGGTGCACCGAGGGGTCCAGGAGCGAGGAGGTGGCCCAGTGGCAGGAGGAGACATCTTGTAGTCTATAGAAGAAAAAACATAATGTTGATTAATATACTGAAAGACTGAAATCAAGGATAGTACAGACACACACATAAACGCTGTGGAAGTGGGGCTTATGTCATCATAACATAAAACATTTAAATAAAGGAGAGCTGCACACTCTAGGAGCTCAGATGCAAAAATATCGGCTCAACAGGGCAGGATCCATACTTGATATACAAGCTGTCTTCATCAGGGCATGTGTGTGTGTGTGTGTGTGTGTGTGTGTGTGTGTGTGTGTGTGTGTGTGTGTGTGTGTGTGTGTGTGTGTGTGTGTGTGTGTGTGTGTTTCAAGCCCAGGCCCTCATGTACCCCTCATGTGGGTGCCCCAGGTCCAGTACTGGCCCGTCATGGGTGTCATGTAGTTCTCTGGGTCTGCAAGCATGGCCTTCCTCATCAGAGTGCCGTCCATGTTGATAGCGTTATAGCTGCGGAGGATAAAGATCCATCCATGAAGAATCACATAATATGTTCTGGCATGACCAGCCATTCATTAATAACATTCTGTCTCAAGGACCGGTATGCTGAGGTAGTTGGCAGTGTACATGTCAAAGATGATTGTTACCTTTTCACAGAGGACTTCTGGTTCTTTGGGAGGGTCCAGTCTATGTTTGGTTGTTTGAGCTATAGATTAAGAGAGATAATAAGATCTTAAAACCACATGTCTAAAAACCTTGTTAAAAAGACGAGCTTCAACACAAATAGTGATTCAATGTTTTCTCAGTAAATATCAGTAGAGTTCTATTCATTTCCATATTCTACATTATATTCATGTCACTTTAAAGGACCAGTGCAGTCAGAAACGTGATGTGTTGTATATATATTTCCACACTATGAGGTTGGAATAATACTGTGAAATTATGAAAATGATGATGATGCCCGTTTAGTGTAAGAGCTTGTTTGAAACGACTGCCTGATATTTCAGCCTGTTCTGGTGGGATGGTTTTTGGCCTGCCTGTTGACATTACCATGATAAATAAAGTTAATAGACCAATAAAGAGAGTTACAAACCTCTCTGCTAATAACATCTAGTTTTTAGTTTTCCCCTCCTCACTCAGACCACAGTCCTAGCTAGATTATTGCTTGAGAAATTGCTCTTTGCTAAAAAGCTATTTTTGTCTCCTTTTGACCATTTTAATTTAAACAATCACAGTAAGGTACTTAATTGTAACCCAGAAATGACGTGATATTGAAATAAAAACGGCTGAATTGGACATTTAAGGAACGGACGTCTAAATGAATTCGACAAATGATATTTTTTCCATAGAGCTTGACTGCCTCCTTGTGGTCTTTTTTCAGACCGCAGCAAGGATGTGCGTCGTGCTTTGAGCAATGACTCGCCTGTCATTTACTTCGCTTTCATCCACTGCAGCACAACACAGCAGGGGAGGGGGACGGGCACTACAGAGTGATAAGTATTCCGGGAATAAGTCTCATAGTGTGGATTCCATGCTCTATTAATTCACTGTTATTAGAATCGGTATTGAAAATACATTCCACGCCAGCTCTACACAAAAACCTATTAGAACCCAACAGGGATGAAACGAAAACACGATTTTAATATTCAAAGGAAACCTTGACACTCAGGAAATTAATACAATTATACACGTAATTGTTTTTTTTGTTTTATGTATCATTTTTTACATGAATATTGCCCTGATTCTCCGAGAAGATCAGCTTTTAATTATGTCTTGCTGAGAGGCGAGAAAAGTTGTGCCGTTCTTGCAGCTTTACCTAGTTATCTAGGTCATCTCAGCTGATCAGTCTGTTTCCCAGAACAGTTGACCTGTGTGTAGGAGAGGCCTAATCTGTCTCCTCTTTCACCTTCAATTGATGTCTTTTTTATCAGCCTGCTGAGATTACACTAGGCCGACATGTTGGTCTACATACACCATTGATATGGTTGACAATAGGCTATATAACCATCCCACTGTTTAGTTGGTAAGTCTTTGAGCTGGTATCGTGTCATCCGCCGATCCGCGGCATGCTGTGCACCCATCCAATTTGACTCATGTGGGAGAGTGACTCTCGGCGAACACTGGGGTGATTTAAGGGAACCAATGAACGTCATCAAGGACACCAAGCCCCTGGAGGGACATAGCTACAGCAGAACAATCAGCATGACCTCGAATCAAGCTCTTTATATGGCCAGAGGTGTTCCTGCTATGAATGGGACTGACATTTTTAGTCTTCAGTCTATACGGAGATGGGATATTCTAGGAAGAAAAGTGTCCCTTTATCCGTCACTGTCTACATCGTACCAGATAATAGAAATGCACAATGGGCAATACGCACACATCACATTCACGGTTTGCCGGTCCCATCTAGTGACTCCGACAACAGCAGTCTCGCCTTCCTCTCTCTCTCTGTCCCTCCCTCGGTCCCCCCACCCCCACCCACCCACCCACCCTTCCTTCGCTCAGGACAAAACACGGATCTACATCTCTCTCCTCACCGGGGCAATCTACAGGCGTTCCACGTCCCAGCCAGGGCCATGCCCCCCCCTCATCCCCCCTACCTTTTCTCCTCCCCAGCACCCCAGAAACCAGCCCTTTGCCATTTTTCATCAATAATGGACGCGACCCCCTTTCGTATGCACCGCGTTGTGTGCAGCATAACGGCTCGACCGTGACTGTGCCCTTGAGGCATAGTTAGTGAGGTGATCTGTCCAAACAAATGAGAGGTGGACGATTCTCCAGAACGGTCGTTGACAGCATACTTTAGCCCAGAAAAGCGGAGTTCTATTTCCGAGATGGCCTGTCATTCACCTTGTCTGTCAGCCGTTACCTTGTACTTATGGTAAAAACTCTATTCGCAGCCACTACTAGAAATCAATTCCAACTGGTGGTTTGTGAAGGAAAAGTATGGGCGATGTCTCTCGTCGTAAATGTGATAAGCAGGAGACAGAACATGCAATGACATTGATTGTATGCTACCACACCAATACGCAAGCATACAAACGTTACGGGATTTCTCATGTATTATATTACTCGGAAAATGTTTTCAAATGAACAATGGACAAATGATGATCATAGACAGCTCAAATAGCTTAGAAACAACAATGGATTAGGGATCGATGTATAAGCATCGAAACAAACAGGACTGAGGTTTATTCATCTCCGTTGCTCTGTGAAACGGATATTTCTGGCAGACGGTTCTGTTCTGCGCGCGACGAGAGAGACATAAGCTCCACAACACACGTTCAGTGTAAAATATACTGTGGTTCTTGTTTCATATTTCTTTCATAGACTCTGTGAATAGAATATCCACTCTCTTATTATAAAACCAAAACATTTCATCACGTCATTACTGTAGGTCTATAACTAAGGTATAAACACTAACAGGAATGGGAAATAAAAATGTGTAGGTTGCATTAGTAGAGAATTTTACCCAGCCTGATGAATATTGACGTCTGAATATTGTGTCGTTCAAGTTCACTCAGATACAGTCACACTGCCGCATGTATGATTTCACCTTTATTAGATAGAATGTGAAGTACTTGATTATGTTTTAAACAAAAATAGGCATTAACACACAGTATATGTGAAAGTATAAGTGAAGGGGCTAAATGAATTCTATAAATTCTAACACATTCACTCTCACGTTACCTCATTCGGAGTGGTGGCTCCGGAATTGTTATTCGCGGATGCGCTCCGGTTGTGCGCGCTCCAAGCAAAGTTGTCAGCCCCCTTCGTCTCGTTGTTCCTCGAGGTACTGCTGGGGCTGCACGGCTTCAGGAACATAAAGTCACTCTTAGCTGACTCGGGGGTCAGACACACTTTATAGCAGTAGGCTTGGGACAGAGTACCGTTGCCATTTACCTCCATGCAGTTGGTAGGCACTTTAGCCCCGGTGGAGATTTGCAGGTTCAGGTTAGATTTTTTGAATACCTCGGGGGGTGGCTCTGGCTGGAAGCCCCCGCAGCAGCAGCAGGCGAAGGGAGGGAGGCTGTACCCGCTGAGGGTGTCTCTGTCCTTGTAACATTTGACCGCAGCCAGCACAATAATAGCCACCAGGAAGATTAGCGAGATGGTGCTCAGTGACACGATCAAGTAGAGGGCGAGGTTGGAGGGGGGCTGCGGGCTCAGAGTAAGGTCGCCGAAATCAGACAGGGACTCGGGCACGTTCTCGACCACGGAGAGGAGGATGGAGACGGTGGCGGAGAGAGGCGGCTGGCCGTTGTCCTTGACCAGGATGACGAGTCTCTGCCTCGTAGCGTCCTTATCCACGAGCCGGCGAATTGTCCTGATTTCTCCTGTGTAGAGCGCGACACTGAACAGCCCGGGGTCCGTAGCCTGGAGCACCTGGTAGGAGAGGCGGGAGTTCTGTCCTGCGTCCGCATCTAGAGCAGTGATCTTGATGACTAGGTACCCCGCATCCACTGACCTCGGGACCACCTCTGTCGCTACAGTCCCGTTCTTGGGCAAGGGGGACACGATGACCGGAGAGTTGTCATTCTGGTCCAATACGAACACATTTACTGTGACATTGCTGCTGAGTGGGGGGAAACCGGCGTCCTGCGCCTGCACCCGTATCTGAAAGTTCCTTAGCTGCTCGTAGTCAAAGGAGCGTAGCGCGTAGATATTTCCGTTGTCCGAGTTGATGGAGACGTAAGTGGACACGGGCATGCCATGGATCTGACCCTCTAGAATCGAGTAGGACAGATAGGCGTTCTGATTATAATCGGGATCGAAAGCAGTGACTGAGCAAATGGATGCGCCCGGGGCGTTATTCTCAGTCACATAAACTGTGTATGATGGCTGGGCGAAGCGCGGGGGGTTATCGTTAATGTCAGACACTTTGACGAGGATGGTTTTCCTCGTGGAGAGCGACGGGGAGCCCAGGTCCCGGGCCGTGAGGGTGATGTTGTACTCGGAGAAGGCTTCTCTGTCGAGAAACTCGCTAGTCACCAGAGTGTAGTAGTTCTTAAAAGAGGAGTGGAGCTGGAAGGGGACGTTGCTGGGGATCTGGCAGTCCACATTCCCGTTCTCTCCCGAGTCCCGGTCCATGACGCTTATAACGGCTATCACCGTTCCCGATGGTGCGTCCTCCTGGACAGGCGTGGAAACGGAGGTGAGGATGACTTCTGGCGCGTTGTCATTCACATCTAAGATATCCACCAGTACCTTACTGTGCACGGCCACTGCCGAGGGACCCCTGTCTTTAGCCTGCACATACAGCTCATACACACTCGCTTTCTCATAGTCCACAATCCCCTTCACACGGATCTCACCTGTGTACTGGTCTACGCTGAACAGCTCGCGCACTTTGAGAGGTGCGTGCCCACTGAATGCATAGGACACCTCCCCGTTCGCACCCTCGTCCAAATCAGTAGCATTAAGCTTCATCACTAATGTCCCTCTCGGTGCGTTTTCTACCAGGCTCGCCCGGTAAACAGACCGGTCGAAAACGGGCACGTTGTCGTTGGCATCCAGCACCGTGATGGTGATGAGAGCTGTGCCCGAGCGCTCAGGCGACCCCCCGTCCATGGATGTGAGGACCATCTCTTGCGTCTTCTGCTGCTCCCGGTCTAGTGGGGTCTCCAGAACTAGCTCGGCAAACTTGCTCCCATCATTACGCGTCTGGATGTTCAGCACAAAGTGTTCGTTGGAGCTCAGCTGGTAGGAGCGGAGCGAGTTGGTGCCCACGTCCTGGTCCTGCGCACTTTCCAACGGGAACCGAGACCCGGGCGCCGCTGACTCTGTAATCTCCAGATTAAACTCGCTCCATGGGAAATTGGGAGAGTTGTCATTCACATCCAAAATCTCCACCTCCACTCGGTACAGTTCTAACGGATTCTCGATCACCACTTGCAAGTGCAAGAAGCAGGTCGGACTCCGTTCACACAGTTCCTCGCGGTCAATCTTCTCATTAACGAACAAAATACCGTTTTCCAGATTCACTTCTAAGTATTGTTTTTTGGCCCCGGATACAATCCGAAACCGACGAGAGGACAGCTTGGCTACATCCAAGCCCAGGTCCTCGGCGATATTACCGACAAAAGCTCCGTGCTCCAACTCCTCGGGGATAGAGTATCGAATCTGTGCGAGAACCAGGTCCACCACACAAGTGCACACCAGCAGGCACCCCACCAGCCCGGTTAACGGTGTCCACCGGGTGCTCACGAGCCTGTGCGCCATCTCAAACGCGCACCAGAAAATCGTCAAGAGTGAAACCAGCACAGAATGAGTTTACCCGTCACTGACATTATGCACTTTATACAATGATATGTCGATTTGTTTCCAGTTGTTCTAGAAACAAATAAAAAGGCAAAACTTCCGAGCAGATTGCTCCTTTGCGCACGTACAATATACTTTCATCAAATGATTGCACTTTAGAATAATCTAAAACAGGAAGGGAAACCTGGATGAGAGGAGTAAAGCGTCTCTGCTCCACGCGCGCAGTAGCAGTGTGTGAGCGGGGGAGGCTCGCACTATGATTTCCCAGTGTATTAGATATTCCGAGGAGCCGATGGGGAGGTGTGTGTGTGTGTGTGTGTGTGTGTGTGTGTGTGTGTGTGTGTGTGTGTGTGTGTGTGTGTGTGTGTGTGTGTGTGTGTGTGTGTTAGGAGAAGTAGGGGTCCGTGGCTACGCCCAGCACTATATTGGAGGACGACGACATGAGAGCAGCGACGCTAATGACAGTAGCACGGTTAACCCTTTATCTGGCGCGGCTCCTCGGAGCGATTAGAGACGCGACAACAGCGTAGCTTCCATTCGAGACATCAGGGGCAGATTTGGATTAGGGGTAAATCACTTTTCATCGAGGGTGTCGTTTTCTAGTTATTCGCTGAGCAGCTGACGTAGATTTCAAAGGTCTCGTCCGGCACATGGTCCGTCAGGCCTTTGAATAAAACACTTTATAAAAACACAGTGATGGGAATACAACTATAACAACAACTAAAAAGGCTCTTCTTGCATTTTATAGCTATTGGCCACTGTAGGTCTACATGGGATTGCAAATAGGGTTTCTTTGAAAATGAATGCCCAAAATGACCCCATGGATTTATCATCATAGAGTATTTGGGGTTTACAAAAAGAATCCTTAATGGGTTATTCAATTTTAATGATTGTTTGTGAGCATCTATTTTCCAGCTAAAAATAATGAAGGCAAAAAAAGAGGCACTGGTACAAACAAACACGCATTAAAACGGCTTGATCTGTATAGGCAGACCTGAACATCAACTCAATCAACATAAAATCAACTTCATAAAACCATAATCACACCGTTTAATCACAGGAAGGTATTACTGTTGGGATTATATCATAGTCCCATTTTACATGATTATTTACAGGGATAATGGCGATCATTTTACGGAGATAACATAAAAACATGGCAAAAGACAGGAGGTTATTTGTACAGACAAGGCACAATCTTAGCCCAAGTAATTTGAACAGATGTAAATATGATGGAATAACTTTATAAGATTATGGAGATGGCAGTTTTGGCTCTGAAAAGACAAAGAGGAAAACCCGGGACTCTTAAGAGTGTGGCACATGTTTGCTCAAATCTAATTTTACCCATTTAATCCTGGTCAGTCAGTCAGGCATCAAAACACACACACACACACACACACACACACACACACACACACACACACACACACACACACACACACACACACACACACACACACACACACACACACACACACACACACACACACACACACACACACAGAATCCCTCGGCGCGCTCGGCGTAGTCTCTTGACAGACTCAAGTCGCATTCCAATTAAACCCCGTGGCTCGAGCTCAAATTTCTCCACTTGAGCTGACGACACAGCCACTGAGACCAAAGAAAAATTTCCCCGACACCCTCTCTTAGCGACGACCCCCTTCCCTCTTCACCCCCAGAGACCATCCACCCGCCTCTTCTTCTAGTGGAAAAAAGGGAAATCCGCGGCTTTAAACAACCAGAAAACACAATCTGCTCACAGACTTAACCTCCAGCAGATGGTTAAGCTTCTCCAGAAATGATTACATTTCTGAAAAAACACCAGTTCCATTGGTTTCCTCGTCTTTTTAATTAACGGAGTGGAGGATTAGTGTGTAGCTATCCGGGATCAACCGTTCCCCAACAGAAGAATACAAATGTTTTGTGATAAATAATCCCAAAACACTCCGTTGGATGCACCGACAGTCCCTCGGTGCCTGTTACATTAACATGCATTACATGGCGCATTAAGATCGTTTCATCCGCCCTCGCCTCTCCTCGCATTCCCACTTGCATTGTCCGATGGAAAAAGCAACACGGCATTCTCTGAACTGCTCTCACACTCAACAATCACCTTAACCGCGACCCGGCCGAGCACACACAGAGGTCATTTCATTACTTTCTCTGTCTCTACCGTTCCCTCTCCCTCCCTCCCTCTCTCTCTCTCTCTCTTTCTCTTTCTCTTTCACACACACACACACACACACACACACACACACACACACACACACACACACACACACACACACACACACACACACACACACACACACACACACACACACACACAATGAGAGAGGAGAGCTGAGAGAGGAGCAGGAGAGAGACGATAGGCGACAGTCCGGAGATAACTAACTACACCGAGACAGTTCGTTCTTTTCCATGTTGACATAGAGGCAAGATGTGCCATCACTGAGTGGGCATGGAGTTCAATGAACAACAATCCGCGACAGCAACTATACGTGTTTTAAACATTACATGAAGCTGAAGATCATTTGTTTACAAAGACTTCTAGAACGACAAAAAAGATGTAAATGTCTGTGTGGTCTTCTAGCCTCTCCCCCGTTGACAACCTCCCTCTGCTCAGTCATGTTGTTCCATCTTGACTCTCTCGATCTGTTGGAGGCTTGAAACACACAACGTTCAACTCTGTCGGAAAATCATTGTCCAGACCTGCTCTATCATATATCTGTATTACTTTATTCTTGTTTGTAGAAGTTGAATACATTATTATTTAATTAGCCAAATGTCAGTAAAGTAGGCTATAAATCACTTGTCATGACATTACAAATGAATAAGAATATTAACTGAAAAGACGGAAAATGTTAAACTGCGGCTCATTCACTTCCTAAACTCTGAATTGTACTGAAATGAATTTGACCTTAAGCCATGTGGGAAGTCTAAGAACACAGTTAATGTGTAGGCTTACTGATATCGTTTTTATTCCTGATCCTAGAGCGCCATCTGCCGGATAATTGTTAGAGGAGAAATGTCAGAGTAGACAGTACTGCAATACTGTAGCCTACAATCATAATCTTTGTTTTCTTTACATTGAAACAATAGAAACACGTACATTTCATATTAAACTATATCCTCAAAACAAAGCCTATATATGTATTTTAAAAATACGGGTGAAATGTGAAGTCAAAGGCTACAAAAAAAAGTTTGAATGTACAACGTAACAACTCTCTAAAGGGAAGTTATCCCAATCGAAATGCTGAACCCTCACCAATAACAACAATTTCTCATTTGTAGTAGATTTTTTCATTTTTGGTGGTTCGTATGTGGGCCCACTGGATCTTTTCACAGCTGAAGTAACCTCCGCAGTGACCCAGCGCCGATAGGGGAGCCTGCAAAATGACTTCAGACCTCCGATGTGATTTAGGCCACGTTAATCAGTGTATTACACAAGTTTTCCATAACCCATAGGTCAATGGGGGACTGCAGGTTCCCAGTGAATGCAAGTACGAGACAGAAACTATACTGGGAAAAAACTCTATGATTATAAGATATAAATAATTTGGTAGACCTAAATCAGAAATATAGTTTTTTTATGCCCCAGGCCAGGATAAATACATTTAACAAAATAAAGATCCCCACAGTGTCACTATTTATTGCTGTTAATTCAGTTACTGCTATTGATTTAATGTTATTACTACATGTCCATAATACAAATGGAAAATGCAACCTATCAACTGAATTGTAATTGTCTACTTTAAATTGAATTAACAGATTTGTTTTGGAGAATTTTTTTCAATATATAAAAAAAAAAGAGCTGGACAGCGCCCGTGGTTGGTACTTCTGGCCCGCGGACCATGAAACAGGATTTCGATTGAAGTAACCACTGAGCTAAACCAGCGCCGAGGATCTCGGGCTGCAGAACGACTTTTATAGCCTACGTCACAGGGAGCTTCAATAACACGGAAGTGACGGGGCCTTGTGTAATGTGTAAAGCGTTGGTGCATTTACCACTGCTGTACTTACACCATGAGAGAGAAGCACAAACTAAGGCAACCAAACTTGACAATAAAAACAAGAATATCAGACTTGAAACTCCATTCAAGTCATAATAAACTGAGTAGCCCAGGGTGTTGAAGATTCTTTGCGCTATAGGTTATCACAGTGCTATAAAGGTTTTGTAAAATTCGTCATTCATCTATATGGCTTAAGCATTGTACGTTAGATCAATAGCCTATGAGATTTTCTTGAACAAACGTCTTAGGCTAACTTTTGTGAACAAAATTGAATTTCAATCGAAAGACACCAGGCAGCGCATGTGGGTTTGAACCATCACAGAGAACATTCAGAGAAGAAAAATATCGATATATAGCCTTGATGTGCATAGTACAATCAGTCAGAGTAGACATGAATGACTATATATACATTTATTGAGGTCAAATAACCAACCTGATTAAATCCAAGAGCTGTTAACCAAGTGCCTAAATCACTTAGGCATATGACAGTATAAACCACTTCCAACATACCAATCATTTACATAGGAAAAACTCAATACATAATACTGATAATTTTAATGTTTTTGGTTTTGGTTTTGCTGTTTTCATTATTACTAGACCCTATATAGCTAAAACAGGTTGCCCAATGGCCTCTCATTTGAAATGCAAGAAATCATTTAGATTTAATCGTTCATGTTTATTAGGCCTATCTGATATTCCGTGGTCTGACAGCGACTCCCGCTGGTACATTCAGGTAAATCAGGCAGCCCACACAGGACAACGTACTGTAGAGTCTGGCACTACAGGTACGCACAACTGTCCAAATGGCCTTTCTCACTGACCAAGTGGAATACCCTACCCATGTAATGGCCCAGCTAGGTTTCGTTTGATTAGCTTAGACAGTTATGCAAACAAGGGAAGGATGTGGTAATTGTTTTAGTTAGGCAGAGCCCCACCTGTTTTGAGATAGGCTAACTACACCGAGACAGTTCGTTCTTTTCCATGTTGACATAGAGGCAAGATGTGCCATCACTGAGTGGGCATGGAGTTCAATGAACAACAATCCGCGACAACAACTATACGTGTTTTAAACATTACATGAAGCTGAAGATCATTTGTTTACAAAGACTTCTAGAACGACAAAAAAGATGTAAATGTCTGTGTGGTCTTCTAGCCTCTCCCCCGTTGACAACCTCCCTCTGCTCAGTCATGTTGTTCCATCTTGACTCTCTCGATCTGTTGGAGGCTTGAGACACACAACGTTCAACTCTGTCGGAAAATCATAGTCCAGACCTGCTCTATCATATATCTGTATTACTTTATTCTTGTTTGTAGAAGTTGAATACATTATTATTTAATTAGCCAAATGTCAGTAAAGTAGGCTATAAATCACTTGTCATGACATTACAAATGAATAAGAATATTAACTGAAAAGACGGAAAATGTTAAACTGCGGCTCATTCACTTCCTAAACTCTGAATTGTACTGAAATGAATTTGACCTTAAGCCATATGGGAAGTCTAAGAACAAAGTTAATGTGTAGGCTTACTGATATCGTTTTTATTCCTGATCCTAGAGCGCCATCTGCCGGATAATTGTTAGAGGAGAAATGTCAGAGTAGACAGTACTGCAATACTGTAGCCTACAATCATAATCTTTGTTTTCTTTACATTGAAACAATAGAAACACGTACATTTCATATTAAACTATATCCTCAAAACAAAGCCTATATATGTATTTTAAAAATACGGGTGAAATGTGAAGTCAAAGGCTACAAAAAAAAGTTTGAATGTACAACGTAACAACTCTCTAAAGGGAAGTTATCCCAATCGAAATGCTGAACCCTCACCAATAACAACAATTTCTCATTTGTAGTAGATTTTTTCATTTTTGGTGGTTCGTATGTGGGCCCACTGGATCTTTTCACAGCTGAAGTAACCTCCGCAGTGACCCAGCGCCGATAGGGGAGCCTGCAAAATGACTTCAGACCTCCGATGTGATTTAGGCCACGTTAATCAGTGTATTACACAAGTTTTCCATAACCCATAGGTCAATGGGGGACTGCAGGTTCCCAGTGAATGCAAGTACGAGACAGAAACTATACTGGGAAAAAACTCTATGATTATAAGATATAAATAATTTGGTAGACCTAAATCAGAAATATAGTTTTTTTATGCCCCAGGCCAGGATAAATACATTTAACAAAATAAAGATCCCCACAGTGTCACTATTTATTGCTGTTAATTCAGTTACTGCTATTGATTTAATGTTATTACTACATGTCCATAATACAAATGGAAAATGCAACCTATCAACTGAATTGTAATTGTCTACTTTAAATTGAATTAACAGATTTGTTTTGGAGAATTTTTTTCAATATATAAAAAAAAAAGAGCTGGACAGCGCCCGTGGTTGGTACTTCTGGCCCGCGGACCATGAAACAGGATTTCGATTGAAGTAACCACTGAGCTAAACCAGCGCCGAGGATCTCGGGCTGCAGAACGACTTTTATAGCCTACGTCACAGGGAGCTTCAATAACACGGAAGTGACGGGGCCTTGTGTAATGTGTAAAGCGTTGGTGCATTTACCACTGCTGTACTTACACCATGAGAGAGAAGCACAAACTAAGGCAACCAAACTTGACAATAAAAACAAGAATATCAGACTTGAAACTCCATTCAAGTCATAATAAACTGAGTAGCCCAGGGTGTTGAAGATTCTTTGCGCTATAGGTTATCACAGTGCTATAAAGGTTTTGTAAAATTCGTCATTCATCTATATGGCTTAAGCATTGTACGTTAGATCAATAGCCTATGAGATTTTCTTGAACAAACGTCTTAGGCTAACTTTTGTGAACAAAATTGAATTTCAATCGAAAGACACCAGGCAGCGCATGTGGGTTTGAACCATCACAGAGAACATTCAGAGAAGAAAAATATCGATATATAGCCTTGATGTGCATAGTACAATCAGTCAGAGTAGACATGAATGACTATATATACATTTATTGAGGTCAAATAACCAACCTGATTAAATCCAAGAGCTGTTAACCAAGTGCCTAAATCACTTAGGCATATGACAGTATAAACCACTTCCAACATACCAATCATTTACATAGGAAAAACTCAATACATAATACTGATAATTTTAATGTTTTTGGTTTTGGTTTTGCTGTTTTCATTATTACTAGACCCTATATAGCTAAAACAGGTTGCCCAATGGCCTCTCATTTGAAATGCAAGAAATCATTTAGATTTAATCGTTCATGTTTATTAGGCCTATCTGATATTCCGTGGTCTGACAGCGACTCCCGCTGGTACATTCAGGTAAATCAGGCAGCCCACACAGGACAACGTACTGTAGAGTCTGGCACTACAGGTACGCACAACTGTCCAAATGGCCTTTCTCACTGACCAAGTGGAATACCCTACCCATGTAATGGCCCAGCTAGGTTTCGTTTGATTAGCTTAGACAGTTATGCAAACAAGGGAAGGATGTGGTAATTGTTTTAGTTAGGCAGAGCCCCACCTGTTTTGAGATAGGCTAACTACACCGAGACAGTTCGTTCTTTTCCATGTTGACATAGAGGCAAGATGTGCCATCACTGAGTGGGCATGGAGTTCAATGAACAACAATCCGCGACAACAACTATACGTGTTTTAAACATTACATGAAGCTGAAGATCATTTGTTTACAAAGACTTCTAGAACGACAAAAAAGATGTAAATGTCTGTGTGGTCTTCTAGCCTCTCCCCCGTTGACAACCTCCCTCTGCTCAGTCATGTTGTTCCATCTTGACTCTCTCGATCTGTTGGAGGCTTGAGACACACAACGTTCAACTCTGTCGGAAAATCATAGTCCAGACCTGCTCTATCATATATCTGTATTACTTTATTCTTGTTTGTAGAAGTTGAATACATTATTATTTAATTAGCCAAATGTCAGTAAAGTAGGCTATAAATCACTTGTCATGACATTACAAATGAATAAGAATATTAACTGAAAAGACGGAAAATGTTAAACTGCGGCTCATTCACTTCCTAAACTCTGAATTGTACTGAAATGAATTTGACCTTAAGCCATGTGGGAAGTCTAAGAACAAAGTTAATGTGTAGGCTTACTGATATCGTTTTTATTCCTGATCCTAGAGCGCCATCTGCCGGATAATTGTTAGAGGAGAAATGTCAGAGTAGACAGTACTGCAATACTGTAGCCTACAATCATAATCTTTGTTTTCTTTACATTGAAACAATAGAAACACGTACATTTCATATTAAACTATATCCTCAAAACAAAGCCTATATATGTATTTTAAAAATACGGGTGAAATGTGAAGTCAAAGGCTACAAAAAAAAGTTTGAATGTACAACGTAACAACTCTCTAAAGGGAAGTTATCCCAATCGAAATGCTGAACCCTCACCAATAACAACAATTTCTCATTTGTAGTAGATTTTTTCATTTTTGGTGGTTCGTATGTGGGCCCACTGGATCTTTTCACAGCTGAAGTAACCTCCGCAGTGACCCAGCGCCGATAGGGGAGCCTGCAAAATGACTTCAGACCTCCGATGTGATTTAGGCCACGTTAATCAGTGTATTACACAAGTTTTCCATAACCCATAGGTCAATGGGGGACTGCAGGTTCCCAGTGAATGCAAGTACGAGACAGAAACTATACTGGGAAAAAACTCTATGATTATAAGATATAAATAATTTGGTAGACCTAAATCAGAAATATAGTTTTTTTATGCCCCAGGCCAGGATAAATACATTTAACAAAATAAAGATCCCCACAGTGTCACTATTTATTGCTGTTAATTCAGTTACTGCTATTGATTTAATGTTATTACTACATGTCCATAATACAAATGGAAAATGCAACCTATCAACTGAATTGTAATTGTCTACTTTAAATTGAATTAACAGATTTGTTTTGGAGAATTTTTTTCAATATATAAAAAAAAAAGAGCTGGACAGCGCCCGTGGTTGGTACTTCTGGCCCGCGGACCATGAAACAGGATTTCGATTGAAGTAACCACTGAGCTAAACCAGCGCCGAGGATCTCGGGCTGCAGAACGACTTTTATAGCCTACGTCACAGGGAGCTTCAATAACACGGAAGTGACGGGGCCTTGTGTAATGTGTAAAGCGTTGGTGCATTTACCACTGCTGTACTTACACCATGAGAGAGAAGCACAAACTAAGGCAACCAAACTTGACAATAAAAACAAGAATATCAGACTTGAAACTCCATTCAAGTCATAATAAACTGAGTAGCCCAGGGTGTTGAAGATTCTTTGCGCTATAGGTTATCACAGTGCTATAAAGGTTTTGTAAAATTCGTCATTCATCTATATGGCTTAAGCATTGTACGTTAGATCAATAGCCTATGAGATTTTCTTGAACAAACGTCTTAGGCTAACTTTTGTGAACAAAATTGAATTTCAATCGAAAAACACCAGGCAGCGCATGTGGGTTTGAACCATCACAGAGAACATTCAGAGAAGAAAAATATCGATATATAGCCTTGATGTGCATAGTACAATCAGTCAGAGTAGACATGAATGACTATATATACATTTATTGAGGTCAAATAACCAACCTGATTAAATCCAAGAGCTGTTAACCAAGTGCCTAAATCACTTAGGCATATGACAGTATAAACCACTTCCAACATACCAATCATTTACATAGGAAAAACTCAATACATAATACTGATAATTTTAATGTTTTTGGTTTTGGTTTTGCTGTTTTCATTATTACTAGACCCTATATAGCTAAAACAGGTTGCCCAATGGCCTCTCATTTGAAATGCAAGAAATCATTTAGATTTAATCGTTCATGTTTATTAGGCCTATCTGATATTCCGTGGTCTGACAGCGACTCCCGCTGGTACATTCAGGTAAATCAGGCAGCCCACACAGGACAACGTACTGTAGAGTCTGGCACTACAGGTACGCACAACTGTCCAAATGGCCTTTCTCACTGACCAGGTGGAATACCCTACCCATGTAATGGCCCAGCTAGGTTTCGTTTGATTAGCTTAGACAGTTATGCAAACAAGGGAAGGATGTGGTAATTGTTTTAGTTAGGCAGAGCCCCACCTGTTTTGAGATAGGCTAACTACACCGAGACAGTTCGTTCTTTTCCATGTTGACATAGAGGCAAGATGTGCCATCACTGAGTGGGCATGGAGTTCAATGAACAACAATCCGCGACAACAACTATACGTGTTTTAAACATTACATGAAGCTGAAGATCATTTGTTTACAAAGACTTCTAGAACGACAAAAAAGATGTAAATGTCTGTGTGGTCTTCTAGCCTCTCCCCCGTTGACAACCTCCCTCTGCTCAGTCATGTTGTTCCATCTTGACTCTCTCGATCTGTTGGAGGCTTGAGACACACAACGTTCAACTCTGTCGGAAAATCATAGTCCAGACCTGCTCTATCATATATCTGTATTACTTTATTCTTGTTTGTAGAAGTTGAATACATTATTATTTAATTAGCCAAATGTCAGTAAAGTAGGCTATAAATCACTTGTCATGACATTACAAATGAATAAGAATATTAACTGAAAAGACGGAAAATGTTAAACTGCGGCTCATTCACTTCCTAAACTCTGAATTGTACTGAAATGAATTTGACCTTAAGCCATGTGGGAAGTCTAAGAACAAAGTTAATGTGTAGGCTTACTGATATCGTTTTTATTCCTGATCCTAGAGCGCCATCTGCCGGATAATTGTTAGAGGAGAAATGTCAGAGTAGACAGTACTGCAATACTGTAGCCTACAATCATAATCTTTGTTTTCTTTACATTGAAACAATAGAAACACGTACATTTCATATTAAACTATATCCTCAAAACAAAGCCTATATATGTATTTTAAAAATACGGGTGAAATGTGAAGTCAAAGGCTACAAAAAAAAGTTTGAATGTACAACGTAACAGCTCTCTAAAGGGAAGTTATCCCAATCGAAATGCTGAACCCTCACCAATAACAACAATTTCTCATTTGTAGTAGATTTTTTCATTTTTGGTGGTTCGTATGTGGGCCCACTGGATCTTTTCACAGCTGAAGTAACCTCCGCAGTGACCCAGCGCCGATAGGGGAGCCTGCAAAATGACTTCAGACCTCCGATGTGATTTAGGCCACGTTAATCAGTGTATTACACAAGTTTTCCATAACCCATAGGTCAATGGGGGACTGCAGGTTCCCAGTGAATGCAAGTACGAGACAGAAACTATACTGGGAAAAAACTCTATGATTATAAGATATAAATAATTTGGTAGACCTAAATCAGAAATATAGTTTTTTTATGCCCCAGGCCAGGATAAATACATTTAACAAAATAAAGATCCCCACAGTGTCACTATTTATTGCTGTTAATTCAGTTACTGCTATTGATTTAATGTTATTACTACATGTCCATAATACAAATGGAAAATGCAACCTATCAACTGAATTGTAATTGTCTACTTTAAATTGAATTAAAAGATTTGTTTTGGAGAATTTTTTTCAATATATAAAAAAAAAAGCGCTGGACAGCGCCCGTGGTTGGTACTTCTGGCCCGCGGACCATGAAACAGGATTTCAATTGAAGTAACCACTGAGCTAAACCAGCGCCGAGGATCTCGGGCTGCAGAACGACTTTTATAGCCCACGTCACAGGGAGCTTCAATAACACGGAAGTGACGGGGCCTTCTGTAATGTGTAAAGCGTTGGTGCATTTACCACTGCTGTACTTTCACCATGAGAGAGAAGCACAAACTAAGGCAACCAAACTTGACAATAAAAACAAGAATATCAGACTTGAAACTCCATTCAAGTCATAATAAACTGAGTAGCCCAGGGTGTTGAAGATTCTTTGCGCTATAGGTTATCACAGTGCTATAAAGGTTTTGTAAAATTCGTCATTCATCTATATGGCTTAAGCATTGTACGTTAGATCAATAGCCTATGAGATTTTCTTGAACAAACGTCTTAGGCTAACTTTTGTGAACAAAATTGAATTTCAATCGAAAGACACCAGGCAGCGCATGTGGGTTTGAACCATCACAGAGAACATTCAGAGAAGAAAAATATCGATATATAGCCTTGATGTGCATAGTACAATCAGTCAGAGTAGACATGAATGACTATATATACATTTATTGAGGTCAAATAACCAACCTGATTAAATCCAAGAGCTGTTAACCAAGTGCCTAAATCACTTAGGCATATGACAGTATAAACCACTTCCAACATACCAATCATTTACATAGGAAAAACTCAATACATAATACTGATAATTTTAATGTTTTTGGTTTTGGTTTTGCTGTTTTCATTATTACTAGACCCTATATAGCTAAAGCAGGTTGCCCAATGGCCTCTCATTTGAAATGCAAGAAATAATTTAGATTTAATCGTTCATGTTTATTAGGCCTATCTGATATTCCGTGGTCTGACAGCGACTCCCGCTGGTACATTCAGGTAAATCAGGCAGCCCACACAGGACAACGTACTGTAGAGTCTGGCACTTCAGGTACGCACAACCGGCCAAATGGCCTTTCTCACTGACCAGGTGGAATACCCTACCCATGTAATGGCCCAGCTAGGTTTCGTTTGATTAGCTTAGACAGTTATGCAAACAAGGGAAGGATGTGGTAATTGTTTTAGTTAGGCAGAGCCCCACCTGTTTTGAGCCCCACATTTTTTGCAAAAATATTTCACTCACTGGGACACTACGTCACCGCCAAGTCTAAGGGCAGAGCTCCAAAATTCAAGCCTCTTGGGTGCTGCCATAGAGTTACATTAGAAGTGCCCATCCAAGAAGGCTCAAGGTCATTGGCCACAGATAAAATTAAGTCAAATCCTTTTCTTCTCTCATTAATGATCCTCTGCGCCATCTACCGGTTAAACAGCTTACATTCATAAAGACTGCAAAAACATTTAATAGGGACTATGGATTAGATTTCTTTAAAGATAAATACATTTAACACAATAAAGATACCACAGGGTCACCCTCTATTGCTGTCTATTCAGTTAATGTATTGCCTTACCTCCCTAATCTTACCTCATTTGCACACACTGTATATAGAATTTTCTATTGTGTTATTGACTGTACGTTTGTTTATCCCATGTGTAACTCTGTGCTGTTGTTTGTGTGGCACTGCTTTGCTTTATCTTGGCCAGATCGTAGTTGTAAATGAGAACTTGTTCTCAACTGGCCTACCTGGATAAATAAAGGTGAAATATTATTATTATTTATGCTGTTATTAAATGTCCATAATACAAATGAAAAATGTAACCTATCAACTGAATTGTAATTGTCTACTTTAAACGGAATTAACATATTTGTTTTGTAGACCTTTTTTTGAAAAAATAAATAAAAAGCATTGGACAGCGCCCGTGGATCGTACTTCGTGGCCCGCGGGCCGTGAAACAGAAACCGAGTTGAAGTAACCACTGAGCTAAACCAGCGCCGGAAACACAGGGCTGCAGATAGACCTTTGTATGAGATATAGCTTACGTCACAGAGCTCTCCCATAACACGGAACTGACAGGTCCTGTGTAAAGCGTTGGTGCCCTTACCTGTGTATTACTCAGGCTATGAGACAAAAACACAAACTAATGCGACCAAACTTGACAATAAAAATAATGATTGAGATTGCATTCAAGTTTACTGAGGTCAAGTAACCACCCTGTTTAACTCCATGTGCCGTTAACCAAGTGCTTAAATAACTTAGGCATATGACAATATACAAATAATTTCCAATATACACATAATTTCCATAGGAAAAACTCAATAGATAATTATGTTGACATCGTTTTTGTTTAGTTTTTGCAGTTTTCATTATTACTAGGCCCTATATATCTACAATTGGTTCCCTAATGGCTTCCGATTTGAAATGCAATAAAAAAATGCAGTTTGAATTGTTCATGTTTGTTAGGGATATCTGATATTCCGTGGTCTCAGAGCGACTCCTGCTGGTATATTCAGGTAAATCAGGCAGTCTACACACGGACAATGTACTGTAGATTGTGGCAGTGCAGGTACGCACAGACCAGGTTTCGTTTTAATGGTTTAGACGGTTTTGTAAAGAAATGAAGGATGCAGTGTAATTGTTGGACTAGATAGGCTACTGACATATCAACCTTTTCAGAATGTATTTATTTATTTAAAGATAAAGGGGGAGAGAGAACAGGGGGAGAGAGAACAGGGGAGAGAGAACAGAGGGAGAGAGAACTTGGGGAGAGAGAACAGAGGGAGAGAGAACAGAGGGAGAGAGAACAGGGAGAGAGAACAGGGAGAGAGAGAACAGGGGAGAGAGAACAGGGGGAGAGAGAACAGGGGGAGAGAGAACAGGGGGAGAGAGAACAGAGGGAGAGAGAACAGGGGGAGAGAGAACAGGGGGAGAGAGAACAGAGGGAGAGAGAACAGGGGGAGAGAGAACAGGGAGAGAGAGAACAGAGGGAGAGAGAACAGAGGGAGAGAGAACAGAGGGAGAGAGAACAGGGGAGAGAGAACAGAGGGAGAGAGAACAGAGGGAGAGAGAACAGGGGGAGAGAGAACAGAGGAGAGAGAACAGGGAGAGAGAACAGGGAGAGAGAGAACAGGGGAGAGAGAACAGGGGGAGAGAGAACAGGGGGAGAGAGAACAGGGGGAGAGAGAACAGGGGAGAGAGAAACAGGGGGAGAGAGAACAGAGGGAGAGAGAACAGAGGGAGAGAGAACAGGGGAGAGAGAACAGGGAGAGAGAGAACAGGGGGAGAGAGAACAGGGGAGAGAGAACAGGGGGAGAGAGAACAGGGGAGAGAGAGAACAGAGGGAGAGAGAACACAGGGGAGAGAGAACAGGGAGGAGAGAGAGAACAGAGGGAGAGAGACAGCGGGAGAAGAACAGGGGAGAGAGAACAGGGGAGAGAGAACAGGGGAGAGAGAACAGGGGGAGAGAGAACAGGGGGAGAGAGAACAGGGGGAGAGAGAACAGGGGGAGAGAGAACAGGGGGAAGAGAACAGGGGAGAGAGAACAGGGGAGAGAGAGGGAAGAACAGGGGGAGAGAGAACAGGGGGAGAGAGAACAGGGAGATGAGAACAGAGGGAGAGAGACACAGGGAGAGAGGAGAACGAGGGAGAGAGAACAGGGGAGATGAGAACAGGAGGGAGAGAGAACAGGGGAGAGAGACAGGGGAGAGAGAGACGAGGAGAAGAGAAACAGGGGGAGAGAGAACAGGGAGAGAGAGAAACAGGGGGAGAGAGAACAGGGGGAGAGAGAACAGGGGGAGAGAGAACAGAGGGAGAGAGAACAGGGAGAGAGAGAACAGGGAGAGAGAACAGGGGAGAGAGAGAACAGGGAGAGAGAACAGGGGAGAGAGAACAGGGGGAGAGAGAACAGGGGGAGGAGAACAGGGGGAGAGAGAACAGGGGAGAGAGAACAGGGAGAGAGAAACTTGGGGAGAGAGAAGAGGAGGAGACCGATACCGAGGGAGAGAGAACAGAGGGAGAGAGAACAGGGAGAGAGAACAGGGAGAGAGAGAACAGGGGAGAGAGAAACAGGGGAGAGAGAACAGGGGGAGAGAGAACAAGGGGGAGAGAGAACAGGGGGAGAGAGAGAAGGGGAGAGATACAGGGGGAGAGAGAACAGGGGGAGAGAGAACAAGGAGAGAGGAGAACAGGAGAGAGAGAACAGGGAGAGAGAACAGGGAGAGAGAGAACAGGGGAAGAGAGAACAGGGGAGAGAGAACAGGGGGGAGAGAGTCGAGAAGAGAACAGGGGAGAGAGAACAGAGGGAGAGAGAACTTGGGGAGAGAGAACAGAGGGAGAGAGAACAGAGGGAGAGAGAACAGGGGGAGAGAGAACAGGGAGAGAGAACAGGGGAGAGAAGAGGAGAACAGGGAGAGAGAACAGGGAGAGAGAGAACAGGGGAGAGAGAACAGGGGGAGAGAGAACAGAGGGAGAGAGAACAGGGGGGAGAGAGAGAGAACAGGGGAGAGAGAACAGAGGGAGAGAGAACAGGGGAGGAGAGGAGAGAGAACAGAGGGAGAGAGAACAGGGGGAGAGGAAAAGGGGGAGAGAGAACAGGGAGAGAGAGAACAGAGGGAGAGAGAACAGAGGGAGAGAGAACAGGGGGAGAGAGAACAGGGAGAGAGAGAACAGAGGGAGAGAGAACAGGGAGGAGAGAGAGAACAGAGGGAGAGAGAGAGAACAGGGGAGAGAGAACAGGGAGGAGAGACAGGGGGAGAGAGAACAGGGGGAGAGAGAACAGGGGGAGAGAGAACAGGGGAGAGAGAGAACAGAGGGAGAGAGAACAGGGGGAGAGAGAACAGGGGGAGGAGAGAACAGAGGGAGAGAGAACAGGGAGAGAGAGAGAACAGAGGGAGAGAAACAGGGGGAGAGAGAACGGGAGAGAGAGAACAGAGGGAGAGAGAACAGAGGGAGAGAGAACAGAGGGAGAGAGAACAGGGGAGAGAGAACAGAGGGAGAGAGAACAGAGGGAGAGAGAGAACAGAGGGAGAGAGAACAGGGAGAGAGAACAGGGGAGAGAGAGAACAGGGGAGAGAGAACAGGGGGAGAGAGAACAGGGGAGAGAGAACAGGGGGGAGAGAGAACAGGGGAGAGAGAACAGAGGGAGAGAGAACTTGGGGAGAGAGAACAGAGGGAGAGAGAACAGAGGGAGAGAGAACAGGGGGAGAGAGAACAGGGAGAGAGAACAGGGAGAGAGAGAACAGGGGAGAGAGAACAGGGGGAGAGAGAACAGGTGGAGAGAGAACAGGGGGGAGAGAGAACAGGGGAGAGAGAAACAGAGGGAGAGAGAAACAGAGGGGCGGAGAAACAGGGGAGAGAGAACAGGAGGGGAGAGAGACAGAGGGAGAGAGAACAGAGGGAGAGAGAACAGCGGCGAGAGAGAACAGGGGGAGAGAGAACAGGGGAGAGAGAACAGGGGGAGAGAGAACAGGGGGAGAGAGAACAGGGAGAGAGAGAAACAGAGGGAGAGAAACAGGGGAGAGAGAACAGGGGGAGAGGAACAGAGGGAGAGAGAACAGAGGGGAGAGAACAGGGGAGAGAGGAGAACAGGGGGAGAGAGCACGGGGAGAGAGAGAACAGGGGGAGGAGAGAGAGAACAGGGGGGGGGGAGGGGAGAGAGAACAGGGGGGAGAGAGAGAACAGGGGGAAAGAGAAACAGAGGGAGAGAGAACGGGGGGAGAGAGAGAACAGGGAGGAGAGAACAGGGGGAGAGAGAACAGGGGGGAGAGAGAACAGGGGGGAGAGAGAACAGAGGGAGAGAGAACAGGAGAGAGAGAACAGAGGGAGAGAGAAAGGGGAGAGAGAACAGGGGAGAGCACAGGGGAGAGAGAGGGGGGGAGAGAGAACAGGGGGAGAGAGAACAGGGGGAGAGAGAACAGGGAGAGAGAGAACAGGGGGAGAGAGAAACAGGGGAGGAGAGAACAGGGGAGAGAGAACAGAGGGAGAGGGAGAGAGAACAGGGAGAGAGAACAGGGAGAGAGAACAGGGAGAGAGAGAACAGGGGAGAGAGAACAGGGGGAGAGAGAACAGGGGGAGAGAGAACAGGGGAGAGAGAACAGAGGGAGAGAGAACTTGGGGAGAGAGAACAGAGGGAGAGAGAACAGAGGAGAGGAGAACAGGGGGAGAGAGAACAGGGAGAGAGAACAGGGAGAGAGAGAACAGGGGAGAGAGAACAGGGGGAGAGAGAACAGGGGGAGAGAGAACAGGGGGAGAGAGAACAGGGGAGAGAGAACAGAGGGAGAGAGAACAGGGGGAGAGAGAACAGGGGAGAGAGAACAGAGGGAGAGAGAACAGGGGGAGAGAGAACAGAGGGAGAGAGAACAGAGGGGAGAGAGAACAGAGAGAGAGAGAACAGGGGGGAGAGAGAACAGGAGGAGAGAGAACAGGGGGAGAGAGAGAACAGAGGGAGAGAGAACAGAGGGAGACAAAAGACAAAAGAAAAATTTCCCCGACACCCTCTCTTAGCGACGACCCCCTTCCCTCTTCACCCCCAGAGACCATCCACCCGCCTCTTCTTCTAGTGGAAAAAAGGGAAATCCGCGGGTTTAAACAACCAGAAAACACAATCTGCTCACAGACTTAACCTCCAGCAGATGGTTAAGCTTCTCCAGAAATGATTACATTTCTGAAAAAACACCAGTTTCATTGGTTTCCTCGTCTTTTTAATTAACGGAGTGGAGGATTAGTGTGTAGCTATCCGGGATCAACCGTTCCCCAACAGAAGAATACAAATGTTTTGTGATAAATAATCCCAAAACACTCCGTTGGATGCACCGACAGTCCCTCGGTGCCTGTTACATTAACATGCATTACATGGCGCATTAAGATCGTTTCATCCGCCCTCGCCTCTCCTCGCATTCCCACTTGCATTGTCCGATGGAAAAAGCAACACGGCATTCTCTGAACTGCTCTCACACTCAACAATCACATTAACCGCGACCCGGCCGAGCACACACAGAGGTCATTTCATTACTTTCTCTGTCTCTACCGTTCCCTCCCTCACTCTCTCTCTCTCTCTCTCTCTTTCTCTATCACACACACACACACACACACACACACACACACACACACACACACACCACACACACACACACACACACACACACACACACACACACACACACACACACACACACGATGAGAGAGGAGAGCTGAGAGAGGAGAGCTGAGAGAGGAGCAGGAGAGAGAGCTGAGAGACGCGGAGAGAGACGATAGGCGACAGTCCGGAGATAACTAACTACACCGAGACAGTTCGTTCTTTTCCATGTTGACATAGAGGCAAGATGTGCCATCACTGAGTGGGCATGGAGTTCAATGAACAACAATCCGCGACAGCAACTATACGTGTTTTAAACATTACATGAAGCTGAAGATCATTTGTTTACAAAGACTTCTAGAACGACAAAAAAGATGTAAATGTCTGTGTGGTCTTCTAGCCTCTCCCCCGTTGACAACCTCCCTCTGCTCAGTCATGTTGTTCCATCTTGACTCTCTCGATCTGTTGGAGGCTTGAACACACAACGTTCAACTCTGTCGGAAAATCATAGTCCAGACCTGCTCTATCATATATCTGTATTACTTTATTCTTGTTTGTAGAAGTTGAATACATTATTATTTAATTAGCCAAATGTCAGTAAAGTAGGCTATAAATCACTTGTCATGACATTACAAATGAATAAGAATATTAACTGAAAAGACGGAAAATGTTAAACTGCGGCTCATTCACTTCCTAAACTCTGAATTGTACTGAAATGAATTTGACCTTAAGCCATGTGGGAAGTCTAAGAACACAGTTAATGTGTAGGCTTACTGACATCGTTTTTATTCCTGATCCTAGAGCGCCATCTGCCGGATGATTGTTAGAGGAGAAATGTCAGAGTAGACAGTACTGCAATACTGTAGCCTACAATCATAATCTTTGTTTTCTTTACATTGAAACAATAGAAACACGTACATTTCATATTAAACTATATCCTCAAAACAAAGCCTATATATGTATTTTAAAAATACGGGTGAAATGTGAAGGCAAAGGCTACAAAAAAAAGTTTGAATGTACAACGTAACAACTCTCTAAAGGGAAGTTAT
This sequence comes from Salmo trutta, assembly GCF_901001165.1. NCBI lineage: Eukaryota > Metazoa > Chordata > Actinopteri > Salmoniformes > Salmonidae > Salmo > Salmo trutta. The sequence continues at coordinate 17,118,782 of NC_042969.1, read as the reverse complement.
CCCAATCGAAATGCTGAACCCTCACCAATAACAACAATTTCTCATTTGTAGTAGATTTTTTCATTTTTGGTGGTTCGTATGTGGGCCCACTGGATCTTTTCACAGCTGAAGTAACCTCCGCAGTGACCCAGCGCCGATAGGGTAGCCTGCAAAATGACTTCAGACCTCCGATGTGATTTAGGCCACGTTAATCAGTGTATTACACAAGTTTTCCATAACCCATAGGTCAATGGGGGACTGCAGGTTCCCAGTGAATGCAAGTACGAGACAGAAACTATACTGGGAAAAAACTCTATGATTATAAGACATAAATAATTTGGTAGACCTAAATCAGAAATATAGTTTTTTTATGCCCCAGGCCAGGATAAATACATTTAACAAAATAAAGATCCCCACAGTGTCACTATTTATTGCTGTTAATTCAGTTACTGCTATTGATTTAATGTTATTACTACATGTCCATAATACAAATGGAAAATGCAACCTATCAACTGAATTGTAATTGTCTACTTTAAATTGAATTAACAGATTTGTTTTGGATAATTTTTTTCAATATATAAAAAAAAAAGCGCTGGACAGCGCCCGTGGTTGGTACTTCTGGCCCGCGGACCATGAAACAGGATTTCGATTGAAGTAACCACTGAGCTAAACCAGCGCCGAGGATCTCGGGCTGCAGAACGACTTTTATAGCCTACGTCACAGGGAGCTTCAATAACACGGAAGTGACGGGGCCTTGTGTAATGTGTAAAGCGTTGGTGCATTTACCACTGCTGTACTTAGACCATGAGAGAGAAGCACAAACTAAGGCAACCAAACTTGACAATAAAAACAAGAATATCAGACTTGAAACTCCATTCAAGTCATAATAAACTGAGTAGCCCAGGGTGTTGAAGATTCTTTGCGCTATAGGTTATCACAGTGCTATAAAGGTTTTGTAAAATTCGTCATTCATCTATATGGCTTAAGCATTGTACGTTAGATCAATAGCCTATGAGATTTTCTTGAACAAACGTCTTAGGCTAACTTTTGTGAACAAAATTTAATTTCAATCGAAAGACACCAGGCAGCGCATGTGGGTTTGAACCATCACAGAGAACATTCAGAGAAGAAAAATATCGATATATAGCCTTGATGTGCATAGTACAATCAGTCAGAGTAGACATGAATGACTATATATACATTTATTGAGGTCAAATAACCAACCTGATTAAATCCAAGAGCTGTTAACCAAGTGCCTAAATCACTTAGGCATATGACAGTATAAACCACTTCCAACATACCAATCATTTACATAGGAAAAACTCAATACATAATACTGATAATTTTAATGTTTTTGGTTTTGGTTTTGCTGTTTTCATTATTACTAGACCCTATATAGCTAAAGCAGGTTGCCCAATGGCCTCTCATTTGAAATGCAAGAAATAATTTAGATTTAATCGTTCATGTTTATTAGGCCTATCTGATATTCCGTGGTCTGACAGCGACTCCCGCTGGTACATTCAGGTAAATCAGGCAGCCCACACAGGACAACGTACTGTAGAGTCTGGCACTACAGGTACGCACAACCGGCCAAATGGCCTTTCTCACTGACCAGGTGGAATACCCTACCCATGTTATGGCCCAGCTAGGTTTCGTTTGATTAGCTTAGACAGTTATGCAAACAAGGGAAGGATGTGGTAATTGTTTTAGTTAGGCAGAGCCCCACCTGTTTTGAGCCCCACATTTTTTGCAAAAATATTTCACTCACTGGGACACTACGTCACCGCCAAGTCTAAGGGCAGAGCTCCAAAATTCAAGCCTCTTGGGTGCTGCCATAGAGTTACATTAGAAGTACCCATCCAAGAAGGCTCAAGGTCATTGGCCACAGATAAAATTAAGTCAAATCCTTTTCTTCTCTCATTAATGATCCTCTGCGCCATCTACCGGTTAAACAGCTTACATTCATAAAGACTGCAAAAACATTTAATAGGGACTATGGATTAGATTTCTTTAAAGATAAATACATTTAACACAATAAAGATACCACAGGGTCACCCTCTATTGCTGTCTATTCAGTTAATGTATTGCCTTACCTCCCTAATCTTACCTCATTTGCACACACTGTATATAGAATTTTCTATTGTGTTATTGACTGTACGTTTGTTTATCCCATGTGTAACTCTGTGCTGTTGTTTGTGTGGCACTGCTTTGCTTTATCTTGGCCAGATCGTAGTTGTAAATGAGAACTTGTTCTCAACTGGCCTACCTGGATAAATAAAGGTGAAATATTATTATTATTTATGCTGTTATTAAATGTCCATAATACAAATGAAAAATGTAACCTATCAACTGAATTGTAATTGTCTACTTTAAACGGAATTAACATATTTGTTTTGTAGACCTTTTTTTGAAAAAATAAATAAAAAGCATTGGACAGCGCCCGTGGATCGTACTTCATGGCCCGCGGGCCGTGAAACAGAAACCGAGTTGAAGTAACCACTGAGCTAAACCAGCGCCGGAAACACAGGGCTGCAGATAGACCTTTGTATGAGATATAGCTTACGTCACAGAGCTCTCCCATAACACGGAACTGACAGGTCCTGTGTAAAGCGTTGGTGCCCTTACCTGTGTATTACTCAGGCTATGAGACAAAAACACAAACTAATGCGACCAAACTTGACAATAAAAATAATGATTGAGATTGCATTCAAGTTTACTGAGGTCAAGTAACCACCCTGTTTAACTCCATGTGCCGTTAACCAAGTGCTTAAATAACTTAGGCATATGACAATATACAAATAATTTCCAATATACACATAATTTCCATAGGAAAAACTCAATAGATAATTATGTTGACATCGTTTTTGTTTAGTTTTTGCAGTTTTCATTATTACTAGGCCCTATATATCTACAATTGGTTCCCTAATGGCTTCCGATTTGAAATGCAATAAAAAAATGCAGTTTGAATTGTTCATGTTTGTTAGGGATATCTGATATTCCGTGGTCTCAGAGCGACTCCTGCTGGTATATTCAGGTAAATCAGGCAGTCTACACACGGACAATGTACTGTAGATTGTGGCAGTGCAGGTACGCACAGACCAGGTTTCGTTTTAATGGTTTAGACGGTTTTGTAAAGAAATGAAGGATGCAGTATAATTGTTGGACTAGATAGGCTACTGACATATCAACCTTTTCAGAATGTATTTATTTATTTAAAGATAAATACACTTAACAAAATAAAGATACCCACAGGGTCACTATGTATTTAATTATTAAATGTCCATAATACAAAATGGATTTGTGTTGAAGTAACCATTGAGCTAAACCAGCGTCGAGAGTCTAGGGCTGCAGATTGACATTTGTATGAGATAGAGACTACGTCATATAAATCTTCAATAACATGGATTTGACGCCACACAACTGGCCTAGCCATTTCAAGACTGTTTTAGTTTTGATAGGCCTACTACTACGGATGGAAAGACATACAACACATTTACAATAAATAAAACTAGCCTAACGTCTGTTTCATAATGAAAAGATATCCCAATGAAAGAAAAATAACTGCTGTAATATAGAGTAACAGGAGAGCGAAGTGAGAAAACGCAAGACAGCGCCCACGGTTCGACCCCCCAACCATCTGAACGACGAGGAGTGGAAACTTGAGCATACGAAGTATTTTTTTATTTTATTTAACTAGCCAAGTCAGTTAAGAACAAATTCTTATTTACAATGACAGCCTACCCGGGACAAACCCGGACGACGCTGGGCCAATTGTGCACCGCCCTATCGGACTCCCAATCACGGCCGGATGTGATGCAGCCTGGATCCGTAGAGCTAAGCTGGCAAACCTTTGTCATTGGCTCCACAGTTATATTACTGCTACAGGTGTATTGCGACGTCAAGGGATGAGAATGTGCATCAAGATCCAAGTACCTTTATCATCTCCTAGCAGTGGCTGTTCTAGCATGGCTCCCTGGGCGAACCCCCCTAAAACATCCCCATGCTGCACTAACTGTCCTTTTTATTCAGACATTTGGAACACAATTAAATAATCATAACATTTAAAACTATATGAATCTAAATACATATACAAAAATAAGACTCATAAATATCAAAAAGAAGTAACAAGACAAATAGAAACAAATTGTAGTATATAAATACAAAATAAAAACAATCTAATTATTACACTATTACCCTATTTCTAACAAAAACACACAGATAAAACTACATTGCACAAATCCTACATCACACAAATCCACAAATAGAATAACACACTTATAAAGAAGAGAACCAGATTATTACACTATTGCACTTCAAACAAGTAACACACAAACTAAATTGCACAACTAATTGCATTACTAATTGCATTAAAACCGATTGCGCAAATGTCACCTGGGCGGATGCCCATGTCGCCTAAATCCGCCACTGACTCCAACCAAACCTTCATGTGTGCTGAAACATTACTACATATACCGGTAATTCCTTTCAGAGAAGGCCTAATCAAAACGTGTCGTACGCTTAGCCTAAGCAACTATGTCGGCCTAGCTTTTGCCCAACTGAATAATATCACCACTATCAGCAGTTGACACAGGTATATACCAGCCTCATGCATGATAATGAAGTGTGTAGTACATTTGACCAGCAGCACTGTAACGTGAATGGCGTGTTGTTGTACCTATGAGCTATATCCTGTAGGGGGGGACAGAGACCAGTAAACCCAGCAGTGGCCACAAGTACTACAGCTTCCATAGACTGACATCAGACATGACACACACACACACACACACACACACACACACACACACACACACACACACACACACACACACACACACACACACACACACACACACACACACACACACACACACACACACACACACACACACACACACACACACACACACACACACACACACACACACACACACACACACACACACACCACACACACACACTAGAACCCTACGTACTTCATATGTCACACACTTCATTTGGGTGCAAAAGCATAATTAGAAGCTCACCAGGTGCGACAGCAGTCTTGCATCATTACAAAAACAAGGGTTTCCCCTAGTGGATGCTGGATAATACACAGACACCCAGTCTCCTTACTATGTGTGTGTGTGTGTGTGTGTGTGTGTGTGTGTGTGTGTGTGTGTGTGTGTGTGTGTGTGTGTGTGGTGTGTGTGTGTGTGTGTGTGTGTGTGTGTGTGTGTGTGTGTGTGTGTGTGCATGACCTTGACTATGCGCGTGTGTGTCCAGGCGTGTGCATGCATGGCCCCTATGGGGAGATAACTGTTGATTACTGCAGCAGATGTTAAGGAGAACAAGGGGAGAGGGAGAGCTTGTAACAAGGAGAGAGACAGACAGTAAGAGAGGAGAGGAGAAGAGAGAGACAGACAGAGAGAGGGAGAGAGAGTCTGTAACAAGGTGAGAGACAGAGAAAGAGATTTAAAAAGTGATTGAAGAGAGGGAGATGGAGAGAGGAGAGAAGGAGATGGGAAAGAAGATAGAGAAGGAGATGGAGAGAGGAGAGAATGAGATGGAGAGAGGAGGAGAGGAGGAGATGGGAAAGAAGAGGAGGAGAGAAGGAGATTGGAGAGAGAAGAGAAGGAGATGGAGAGAGGAGAGAAGGAGATGGAGAGAGGAGAGGAGATGGAGAGAAGAAGATGGGAGAGAAGGAAAGAGAAAGAGATGGGTGAGAGGAGAGAAGGAGATGGAGGGAGGAGGAGAGAAGGAGATGGAGGGAGGAGTAGAGAAGGAGATTGGAGAGAGGAGGAGAGAAGGAAATGGGAGAGAGAAGGAGATGGGGAGAGGAGGGGTGAGGGAGATGGGAGAGAGGAGATAATGAGATGGGAGAGTGGAGGAGAGAAGGAGATGGGAGAGAGGAGTAGAGAAGGAGATGGGAGAGAGAAGACCCACTAACTTTGCTCTTCACCTCAATTCCACAAGCAGACCCTGTCCTGCTTTCATACACCATGGCAGGAGTATCACCACCATATCATTCACATTGAAAAGAAAGAGAGAGACAGAGAGGAAAGGAGAAGGGAGAGAAAAGGGAGGATGGAGAAAAAGAGAGGTACAGTAGCAAGCTGCCGGGGCAGGGCAAGCAAATAGGTGGAGTGATAGGAATGAAGAGAGGGATAGAAAGAAAGGAGGAGAGAGGAAGGGAGGAGAAGGTGGGAGAGAGAGAGAGAGAGAGAGAGAGAGAGAGAGAGAGAGAGAGAGAGAGAGAGAGAGAGCGAATGGAGAGTTTCTTCCACATGCTCCTCAGCTGTGTAAACTGAAGTTCTGTGCTGCGTCTCGGATTCCCCCAGAAAAGGGGGGATATTTATAGAAGTCCTGGCGGTGTCAGCCCATGGACCCTAGCTCTGTCACACCCGCTAATATTATTATTATTACTTTATACGTGCAAATATTGAATATGTCAGCAACCTGAGAGGCCTGGAGAGACAGTGTGTGTGTGTGTTCGTGTGTGTGTTTGTGTGTGTGTGCATCTGTCTGTCTGTCAGTGTGTGTCTGTGTGTGTTGGTGAAGGAGTAAGTATGTATATATATGTGTGGGAAAGGGGAAGGGGAAGAGAAAAAGGGAGAGAGAACAGTGGGAGAGAGGACGGGGAGAGAGAACAGAGGGAGAGAGGACGGGGAGAGAGAACAGAGGGAGAGAGAGCAGGGGGGGAGAGAACAGGGAGAGAGAGAACAGAGGGAGAGAGAAAAGGGGGAGAGAGAACAGGGAGAGAGAGAACAGAGGGAGAGAGAGCAGGGAGAGAGAGAACAGAGGGAGAGAGAACAGGGGAGAGAGAGAACAGGGGAGAGAGAACAGGGGGAGAGAGAACAGAGGGAGAGAGAACAGGGGAGAGAGAACAGGGGGAGAGAGAACAGGGGGAGAGAGAACAGGGAGAGAGAACAGGGGAGAGAGAACAGGGGGAGAGAGAACAGGGAGAGAGAGAACAGAGGGAGAGAGAACAGGGGGAGAGAGAACAGGGAGAGAGAGAACAGAGGGAGAGAGAACAGGGGAGAGAGGACAGGGGGAGAGAGAACAGAGGGAGAGAGAACAGAGGGAGAGAGGACAGGGGAGAGAGAACAGAGGGAGAGAGAACAGAGGGAGAGAGAACAGGGGAGAGAGAACAGAGGGAGAGAGAACAGAGGGAGAGAGAACAGGGAGAGAGAGAACAGGGGAGAGAGAACAGGGGAGAGAGAACAGAGGGAGAGAGAACAGGGAGAGAGAACAGGGAGAGAGAGAACAGGGGAGAGAGAACAGGGGGAGAGAGAACAGGGGGAGAGAGAACAGGGGGAGAGAGAACAGGGAGAGAGAACAGAGGGAGAGAGAACAGGGGGAGAGAGAACAGAGGGAGAGAGAACAGGGGAGAGAGAACAGGGAGAGAGAGCAGGGGGGAGAGAACAGGGAGAGAGAGAACAGAGGGGAGAGAGAACAGGGGGAGAGAGAACAGGGAGAGAGAGAACAGAGGGAGAGAGAACAGAGGGAGAGAGAGCAGGGGGAGAGAGAGAACAGGGGAGAGAGAACAGGGGGAGAGAGAACAGAGGGAGAGAGAACAGGGGGAGAGAGAACAGAGGGAGAGAGAACAGGGGAGAGAGAACAGGGGGAGAGAGAACAGGGGGAGAGAGAACAGGGGGAGAGAGAACAGAGGGAGAGAGAACAGGGGGAGAGAGAACAGGGAGAGAGAGAACAGAGGGAAAGAGAACAGGGGAGAGAGAACAGGGGAGAGAGAGAACAGAGGGAGAGAGAACAGAGGGAGAGAGAAACAGGGGAGAGAGAACAGAGGGAGAGAGAACAGAGGGAGAGAGAACAGGGGGAGAGAGAACAGAGGGAGAGAGAACAGGGAGAGAGAACAGGGGAGAGAGAACAGGGGAGAGAGAACAGGGGGAGAGAGACAGGGGGAGAGAGGGAGAGAGAACAGGGGGGGGAGAGAGAACAGGGGGAGAGAGAACAGGGGGAGAGAGAACAGAGGGAGAGAGAACAGGGGGAGAGAGAACAGGGGAGAGAGAACAGGGGAGAGGAGAACAGGGAGAAGAGGCAGGGGAAGGAAACAGGGGAGAGAGAACAGGAGGGAGAGAGAACAGAGGGAGAGAGAACAGGGAGAGAAGAGAAACAGAGGAAGAGAGAGACAGAGGAGAGGAGAGAACAGGGGATGAGAGAGACAGGGGAAGAGAAGAACAGGGGGAGAGGAACAGAGGGAGAGAGAACGAAGGGGGAGAGAGGAGAACAGAGGGAAGAGAGAACAGGGGGAGGAGAGGAACAGGGAGAGAGAAGCAGGGGGAGGAGAACAGGGGAGGGAGGAACAAGAGGGAGAGAGAACAGGGGGAGAGAGAACAGGGAGCGAGAGAACAGAGGAGAGAGAACGAGGGATGAGAGAGAGAGAGGGAGAGAGAGAACAGGGGAGAGAGAACAGAGGGGGAGAGAGAACAGAGGGAGATGAGAACAGGGGGAGAGAGAACAGGAGGGAGAGAGAGAACAGGGGAGAGAGAGAACAGAGGGAACGGGGAGAGAGCAGGGAGAGAGAACAGGGGAGAGAGGAACAGGGGGAGATGAGAACAGGGGGAGAGAGAACAGGGGGGCGAGAGAACCGAGGAGAGAGCAGCACAGGGGGAGAGAGAAAAGGGAGAGAGAGAACAGAGGGAAAGAGAACAGGGGAGAGAGAACAGGGGGAGAGAGAACAGAGGGAGAGAGAACAGAGGGAGAGAGAACAGGGGAGAGAGAACAGAGGGAGAGAGAACAGAGGGAGAGAGAGAACAGAGGGAGAGAGAACAGGGGGAGAGAGAACAGGGAGAGAGGAGAACAGGGGAGAGAGAACAGGGGGAGAGAGAACGGGGGAGAGAGAACAGGGGGATGAGAGAACAGGGGAGAGAGACAGGGGGAGAGGAGAACAGAGGGAGAGAGAACAGAGGGAGATTGAAGAGAGAACAGGGGGAGAGAGAAACAGGGAGAGAGAGAACCGGGGGAGAGAGACCAGGGGGAGAGAGAACAGGGGGGAGAGAGAACAGGGGGAGAGAGATGAGAACAAGGGGGAGAGAGAACAGGGAGAGAGAGAACAGAGGGAGAGAGAACAGGGAGAGAGAGAACAGGGGGAGAGAGAACAGGGGGAGAGAGAACAGAGGGAGGAGAGAACCAGAGGGGAGGGAGAACAGGGGTAGAGAGAGCACAGAGGGAGAGAGAACAGGGGGGAGAGAAAGGGGGAGAGAGAGAAACAGGGGGGAGAGAGAAACAGGGGGGAAAGAGAACAGAGGGAGAGAGAAACAGGGGGAGAGAGAACAGGGAGAGAGAGAACAGGGGGAGAGAGAACAGTGGGAGAGAGAACAGGGGAGAGAGAACAGAGGGAGAGAGAACAGGGAGAGAGAGAACAGAGGGAGAGGAGACAGGGGAGAGAGAACAGACGGGAGAGAAGAAACAGGGGGAGGAGGAGAACAGAGGGAGAGAGAACAGGGGGAGAGAGAACAGGGAGAGAGCAGGGGGAGAGAGAACAGAGGGAGAGAGAGAGAGAACCAGGGGGAGAGAGAACAGAGGGAGAGAGAACTGGAGAGAGAGAAACAGGGAAGAGAGAACAGGGGAGAGAGAGAACAGGGGAGAGAGAACAGGGGAGAGAGAGAGAACAGGGGGAGAGAGAACAGGGAGAGAGAACAGAGGGAGAGAGAACTTGGGGGAGAGAGAACAGAGGGAGAGAGAACAGGGGGAGAGAGAACAGGGGGAGAGAGAACAGGGAGAGAGAACAGGGAGAGAGAGAACAGGGGAGAGAGAACAGGGGGAGAGAGAACAGGGGGAGAGAGAACAGGGGGAGAGAGAACAGAGGAGAGAGAACAGGGGGAGAAGAGACAGGGAGTAGAGAGAACAGAGGGAAAAAGAGAACAGGGGAGAGAGAACAGGGGGAGACGAGAGAACAGCGGGAGAGAGAAACAGAGGGAGAGAGAACAGGGGATGCGGGAGAGAGAACAGAGGGAGAGAGAACAGAGGGAGAGGAGAACAGGGGGAGAGAGAACCGAGGAGAGAGAACAGAGGAGAGAGAAGGAGAGAGAGAACAGGGGGAGAGAGAACAGGGGGAGAGAGAACAGGGGGAGAGAGAACAGGGGAGAGAGAACAGGGGAGAGAGAACAGGGGAGAGAGAACAGAGGGAGAGAGAACAGAGGGAGAGAGAACAGGGGGAGAGAGAACAGGGGAGAGAGAGAACAGGGGGAGAGAGAACAGGGGGAGAGAGAACAGGGGGAGAGAGAACAGGGGGAGAGAGAACAGGGGGAGAGAGAACAGGGAGAGAGAGAACAGAGGGAGAGAGAACAGGGGAGAGAGAACAGGGGGAGAGAGAACAGAGGGAGAGAGAACAGAGGGAGAGAGAACAGGGGGAGAGAGAACAGAGGGAGAGAGAACAGGGAGAGAGAGAACAGGGGAGAGAGAACAGGGGGAGAGAGAACAGGGGGAGAGAGAACAGGGGGAAAGAGAACAGAGGGAGAGAGAACAGGGGGAGAGAGAACAGGGAGAGAGAGAACAGGGGGAGAGAGAACAGGGGGAGAGAGAACAGGGGGAGAGAGAACAGAGGGAGAGAGAACAGGGAGAGAGAGAACAGAGGGAGAGAGAACAGGGGAGAGAGAACAGAGGGAGAGAGAACAGGGGGAGAGAGAACAGAGGGAGAGAGAACAGGGGAGAGAGAACAGGGAGAGAGAGAACAGGGGGAGAGAGAACAGATGGAGAGAGAACAGATGGAGAGAGAACAGGGGGAGAGAGAACAGGGAGAGAGAGAACAGGGAGAGAGAACAGGGAGAGAGAGAACAGGGGAGAGAGAACAGGGGGAGAGAGAACAGGGGGAGAGAGAACAGGGGGAGAGAGAACAGGGGAGAGAGAACAGAGGGAGAGAGAACTTGGGGAGAGAGAACAGAGGGAGAGAGAACAGAGGGAGAGAGAACAGGGGGAGAGAGAACAGGGGGAGAGAGAACAGGGGAGAGAGAACAGAGGGAGAGAGAACAGGGGGAGAGAGAACAGGGAGAGAGAACAGGGAGAGAGAGAACAGGGGAGAGAGAACAGGGGAGAGAGAACAGGGGGAGAGAGAACAGGGGGAGAGAGAACAGGGGAGAGAGAACAGAGGGAGAGAGAACAGGGGGAGAGAGAGAACAGGGGAGAGAGAACAGAGGGAGAGAGAACAGGGGGAGAGAGAACAGAGGAGAGAGAACAGAGGGAGAGAGAACAGAGAGAGAGAGAACAGGGGGAGAGAGAACAGGAGGAGAGAGAACAGGGGGAGAGAGAGAACAGAGGGAGAGAGAACAGGGGGAGAGAGAACAGGGGGAGAGAGAACAGAGGGAGAGAGAACAGGGGGAGGGAGAACAGGGGAGAGAGAACAGAGGGAGAGAGAACAGGGGGGGAGAGAACAGGGGGAGAGAGAACAGGGGGAGAGAGAACAGGGAGAGAGAACAGGGAGAGAGAACAGGGGGAGAGAACAGGGGGAGAGAGAACAGAGGGAGAGAGAACAGAGGGAGACAAAAGGAGAGAGATAAAATAAAGAAACTGGGGACAGAGAGAAAGAACAGAAAAACGGGAAGTTGGCATGGATGGAGGGGTGTAACCTGACCTACTGAACTTATTAGAGCTGTCAAAGAACGAGGGTATGAGAGAAAAGAAGGAAGGTGTGAGAGGGGTGGAGCGGTGGAGGGGTGGAGCGGTGGAGGGGTGGAGGGGTGGTGGGGTGGAGGGGTGGTGCGGTGGCAGACAGACATGAGCACATATTCCAGCTCCAGATGATCATTTTCCCTTAAATTACACAGACGTGTTGAAACAGACTGCACACACACACAAACACACACACACACACACACACACACACACACACACACACACACACACACACACACACACACACACACACACACACACACACACACACACAAAGAGAGATCGACATCCACCTGGTAACAGATGCGAACACACACATACAGACACACAAAACTTCTCATAGACATAACACACCCGCACACACACCCACTGCCAGGAGAGGAACATTCCAGACAGAACAGGTGGGTGGAACAAGACAGATCAATCAGGACACTTTGATCCTCCCTATTCCACCTTCCCTACTGTCACCAACACAGAAATACACACAATAGATCTGAACTATCACTACTGTCACCAACACAGAAATACACACAATAGATCTGAACTATCACTACTGTCACCAACATAGAAATACACACAATAGATTTGAACTATCTCTACTGTCACCAACACAGAAATACACACAATAGATCTGACCTATCACTACTGTCACCAACACAGAAATACACACAATAGATCTGACCTATCCCTACTGTCACCAACACAGAAATACACACAATAGATCTGACCTATCCCTACTGTCACCAACACAGAAATACACACAATAGATCTGACCTATCACTACTGTCACCAACACAGAAATACACACAATAGATTTGAACTATCACTACTGTCACCAACACAGAAATACACACAATAGATCTGACCTATCCCTACTGTCACCAACACAGAAATACACACAATAGATCTGACCTATCCCTACTGTCACCAACACAGAAATACACACAATAGATCTGAACTATCACTACTGTCACCAACACAGAAATACACGCAATAGATTTGAGCTATCACTACTGTCACCAACATAGAAATACACACAATAGATCTGACCTATCCCTACTGTCACTAGTGCTGAGCGATACTGTATAAGAAAGCTCAGGAAATGTTTTTGTAATTTTGAACACATTTAGCCCCTTATTTTGTTGACACAAAACTACCTCCAAACTTCCATTCACTTCCATTGGTTACCTGTGACACTTGCGGGGGTCGTAGAGCAAAACGGAGAACACACCAGTCTCATCTTTCCATAGTGTGGTCATATCCATTTGGATGCTACAGACGTTTTTGTGAGAAGTCCAATGTTCGGGATGTCTCATAGATGTCTCATAGGGATGTCTCATAGATGTCCCATAGGGATGTCTCATAGGGATGTCTCATAGATGTCTCATAGGGATGTCTCATAGGGATGTCTCATAGATGTCTCATAGGTGTCTCATAGGGATGTCTCATAGATGTCTCATAGATGTCTCATAGGGATGTCTCATAGGGATGTCTCATAGATGTCTCATAGGGATGTCTCATAGATGTCTCATAGGGATGTCTCATAGGGATGTCTCATAGGGATGTCTCATAGGGATGTCTCATAGATGTCTCATAGGGATGTCTCAGGGATGTCTCATAGGTGTCTCATAGGGATGTCTCATAGATGTCTCATAGATGTCTCATAGGGATGTCTCATAGGGATGTCTCATAGATGTCTCATAGGGATGTCTCATAGGGATGTCTCATAGATGTCTCATAGGTGTCTCATAGGGATGTCTCATAGATATGTCTCATAGATGTCTCATAGGTGTCTCATAGGGATGTCTCATAGATGTCTCATAGATGTCTCATAGGGATGTCTCATAGGGATGTCTCATAGGGATGTCTCATAGATGTCTCATAGGGATGTCTCATAGGGATGTCTCATAGGGATGTCTCATAGGGATGTCTCATAGGGATGTCTCATAGATGTCTCATAGGGATGTCTCATAGATGTCTCATAGGGATGTCTCATAGGGATGTCTCATAGGGATGTCTCATAGGGATGTCTCATAGGGATGTCTCATATGGATGTCTCATAGTCTGACAAACCACTGTAGCTCGGGCCACCTTCCTCTGCAGATGAGGAAGGCTGACAAAGGTGGATGCTTTGGAATTCAGTCACAGCCCATACAAAAATATCTCTATCTTAAATGTACAGATTTTTTCATTATGTTACTTAGATTGACGCACTGGTGGGTATATAAACTCTTCATTAGACAACTAATTGAGCAACGTCAGTGGAATTACTTGAATTACAGAAAGAAATCAAATCATAAACGAGAGAAATCAAGTCAATAACTAGTGGGACAATGGGCTGAAGATTGTTGCGTCACACCATCCATACGGCGCCTCCGACCACATTTTCGGATCAAGCATAAATTGGCTTTTAGGTTAGATATACACAGACCGCATAGACCGCACGGGAGAGGAATGAACACAAGGCAACGACGAGAGGGATAGAGGCAGTTCATGAAGGTGTTCCTCATCTACTTTGAAGAACTAGTAAAATGAGTTTGTCAGACAGCTCTGCAGCGTACTTAGGCAGGCTAGCTAAATAGGGTGACTAAAGACAGTACAGTGTGGGGAGAACAGAGATAACAGTAGATGGTCTCGCTGACTGCTTTTGCCTGAGCAGAGATGAGGAGCAGAGACGAGATGATGACTTTAAGGAATGTAAAATAATGAAAGTAACAAACACATGTTATATTTTTCTATTGACGTCTACCCAATGTGGACCTGACCGAGACAATGGAAAATGAAAAATGTTTTGGCAATAGAGCCCCACAGTGGACGTGTCATAATACCCATAAAACCTAACAGTCAAACAGGGAAATGGTTTCAATTGTTTTTCCACCATTCATTTTTCCCATAGGGGATTTTAGAAACACTTAAAATAAGGGCTGTGTTTTGTGTAGGCTTACCCTGGTGTGACGTTTTGATAACCGTGTAAATTTCTCTCAGAAAAAGTGACTTTTATCAATATATGCGGCTCTATTTACTCTCAGATTCGAATAATGCTAATTAGCATCAAAGTAGACATCATGCAAAGCTACAAATCCCTGCAAGCTCCTGCATGTCATCTTAGCTGACACCTTTGCTAACAGGTATTGTGTCAATTTAAAACTTTTACAAGACAGTTCACAGAATTGTCCATTTAATTAAATGTTGCCAATTTATTCATTACTACATTTAGCTAACATTAGATAGTTAATCCAGAGATTCTTACCTTTGCCTCGATTCGGCAGTCTCGTCCAGATCATCATGGCATTTGTAGTTTTTTCTGATAGCCACATGAGCAGCTAATTAGCATTTCATTTTTGGTGGGTAAAAAAAGGTGAATATATTGATAAAAGTCACCTTGTCCTAGAGAGATTTACACGGTTATCAGAATGTCACACCAGGCTAAGCCTACACGAAACTGTCCTTATTTTAAGTGTTTCTAAAATCCCTTATGGGAAAAATGAATGGTGGAAAAACAATTGGAACCATTTCCCTGTTTGACCACTAGGTTGTATGGGTATTATGACTCATACTGTGGTACTCTATAGAATGGTCACTATTGTGACCAATGTTATCATCTCTAGGTGTAGTAATAACTACACCATCACCACTGTGATCATCTCTAGGTGTAGTAATAACTACACCATCACCACTGTTATCATCTCTAGGTGTAGTAATACCTATACCATCTCTAGGTGTAGTAATAACTACACCATCACCACTGTTATCATCTCTAGGTGTAGTAATAACTACACCATCACCACTGTTATCATCTCTAGGTGTAGTAATAAATACACCATCACCACTGTTATCATCTCTAGGTGTAGTAATAACTACACCATCACCACTGTTATCATCTCTAGGTGTAGTAATAACTACACCATCACCACTGTTATCATCTCTAGGTGTAGTAATAACTACACCATCACCACTGTTATCATCTCTAGGTGTAGTAATAACTACACCATCACCACTGTGATCATCTCTAGGTGTAGTAATAACTACACCATCACCACTGTTATCATCTCTAGGTGTAGTAATACCTATACCATCTCTAGGTGTAGTAATAACTACACCATCACCACTGTTATCATCTCTAGGTGTAGTAATAACTACACCATCACCACTGTTATCATCTCTAGGTGTAGCAATAACTACACAATCTCCACTGTTATCATCTCTAGGTGTAGTAATAACTACACCATCACCACTGTTATCATCTCTAGGTGTAGTAATAACTACACCATCACCACTGTGATCATCTCTAGGTGTAGTAATAACTACACCATCACCACTGTTATCATCTCTAGGTGTAGTAATAACTACACCATCACCACTGTTATCATCTCTAGGTGTAGTAATACCTATACCATCTCTAGGTGTAGTAATAACTACACCATCACCACTGTTATCATCTCTAGGTGTAGTAATAACTACACCATCACCACTGTTATCATCTCTAGGTGTAGTAATAAATACACCATCACCACTGTTATCATCTCTAGGTGTAGTAATAACTACACCATCACCACTGTTATCATCTCTAGGTGTAGTAATAACTACACCATCACCACTGTTATCATCTCTAGGTGTAGTAATAACTACACCATCACCACTGTTATCATCTCTAGGTGTAGTAATAACTACACCATCACCACTGTGATCATCTCTAGGTGTAGTAATAACTACACCATCACCACTGTTATCATCTCTAGGTGTAGTAATACCTATACCATCTCTAGGTGTAGTAATAACTACACCATCACCACTGTTATCATCTCTAGGTGTAGTAATAACTACACCATCACCACTGTTATCATCTCTAGGTGTAGCAATAACTACACAATCTCCACTGTTATCATCTCTAGGTGTAGTAATAACTACACCATCACCACTGTTATCATCTCTAGGTGTAGTAATAACTACACCATCACCACTGTGATCATCTCTAGGTGTAGTAATAACTACACCATCACCACTGTTATCATCTCTAGGTGTAGTAATAACTACACCATCACCACTGTTATCATCTCTAGGTGTAGTAATAACTACACCATCACCACTGTTATCATCTCTAGGTGTAGCAATAACTACACAATCTCCACTGTTATCATCTCTAGGTGTAGTAATAACTACACCATCACCACTGTTATCATCTCTAGGTGTAGTAATACCTATACCATCTCTAGGTGTAGTAATAACTACACCATCACCACTGTTATCATCTCTAGGTGTAGTAATAACTACGCCATCACCACTGTTATCATCTCTAGGTGTAGTAATAACTACACCATCACCACTGTTATCATCTCTAGGTGTAGTAATAATAACACCATCACCACTGTTATCATCTCTAGGTGTAGTAATAACTATACCATTACACTAGTAGAGTAGTAATAAGCTATTAATTGATATATTTCACAGTGACACTTAGCATCGTCAATGACGGGTTCTGTCCTGAAGGTGGCAGTATTGAAAGGGTCTTTAGGCCGCATGGTTGCATTTGAGAGGCCTAAGGTGAACAGCCAGAAGTGCTTTACTACACCCTCAGTGAAATCATCTTCCTTGTCATTGCTGTCATAATCGTTATTGTCATTATCCCCCCATGCAACACGCTTTTGTTATTACTGTCCTTTTCAGCATCACTGTCATCATCATCATCATCACCATCATCTTCCTCATCGTCGTCGTCATCATTGTAAATCTTACCCAGAACCCCCTCCCCCCACGTGGGATGGGATAATAGATAGGAATGGAAAGCAGGAAAAGAAAGGAAGGAAGGTGAAGGAGGAGGAGAAAGAAGAGTGGCGACTGACCGTCTGTACTCCTCTGTGAGGCTACTGGGAACATGGATCAATGTTCAACATGTGTGTGTGTGTTCAGACTGACCTGAACTTCAGGGCACATTCCAGCAAATCATTCAGTACAATGTCACTTCACTAGGAGAAATATCAGAATCTCCCTAATATCAGCCAAGACTGTGTGTGTGTGTGTGTGTGTGTATGTGTGTGTGTGAAATGAGTGTGGAGAACCCCTGCGAAAGGGTTAGTGAGACAGATGATTGACGCCATACACTATCACACTAACCCCTCCCATCCTCCAGTCTAACTCCTCCCATCCTCTAGTCTAACCCCTCCCATCCTCCAGTCTAACTCCTCCCATCCTCTAGTCTAACTCCTCCCATCCTCTAGACTAATTCCTCCCATCCTCTAGACTAACTCCTCCCATCCTATAGCCTAACCCCTCCCATTCTCTAGTCTAACCACTCCCATATTCATTCTCCCTGCCCCCTCCACCCCCTACCTTACACCCATTCTCCCCCACAGCATTTTATAAGTGTGTGTATGTTTGTGTGTGAGTGTATGCGTGAGTCCCTGTGTATGTGTAAAGGGGGCTCCTTAATGACCCCCAGGGTAATTAGGTAGTTAGCTCCTTTAAAGCAAAATAAGTCATAAACACAGATTATCACATAAACAGGTTGGTGTGTCGGTCAGGTCTCTGAGTCCAGCGCCAAAACATGAGTTGCAAATAAGAAGGAAAACACGCAAGGAGGAGGAAAAAACTCAATCGTGACAGAAACCGTTTGCTAAAATTATTCATTTTACTCCTGTTTATTCTCTCTCTCTCTCTCTCTCTCTCTCTCTCAACAATGTACATATTGCCAAAGCTTATTTTGGATATTTACAATATAAATAAAATGAGAATCAAAAATGTCAAAAGGGACAATAACCAAGGGTCAAAATAACCATACATTCAACAATAAGCATACAGTAGAGGACATGTGCAGGTTGATTGGTCTGTCAGACACTGTCCCTCAACTTATGGCAGGCAGCAATGTAGTGCGCTGCCAACCCACAGCTCTCTGCATCCTCCCTCAACAGGACTGGTAGCCTATCTTCATCAGAGAGGTCTTTGAAACCTTGAATAAGGGTTTCAAATTTGGGAAAATGACACTCTCTAATGGTTTTATATTTTTTACATGTTGTCAGGAAATACAGCTCCGTCTCAGGTTCTGCTGTTGTGCAGTGGTTGCACAGCCTTTCCTCTACAGGGAGCCAGGTTTTCCTGTGTCTACCCTTCTCAATGGCAAGGCTGTGCTCACTGAGCCTGTACTTTGTCAAGGTTTTGATCAGTAACCATGGTCAAATATTTAGCCACGGTGTACTGTCGATTTTGGGCCAGATAGCACTGCATTTTGCTTTGTGTTTGTGCTTGTGTTTCCCAATAAGCAATGTAGTTTTGTTTTGACTGTGTTGTAATTTGGTTTATTCTGATTGATTGGATGTTCTGGTCCTGAGGCTTCAGTGTGTTAGTAGAACAGGTTTGTGAACTCAGCCCCAGGACCAGCTGGATGAGGGGACTCATTTCTTTGTTCAGCTCTTGGCATTGCAGGGCTTGGTAATGATATGAGAGCGGGTCAATGTATTTTAGATGTTTCCAAAACGTAATTGCTCTTTTTTTAGTTTTTATTATTAGTGGATATTGGCCTAATTCTGCCCTGCATGCATTGTTTGTAGTTTTCCTCTGGACATGTAGGAGAATCTTACTGTCACTGCTCTCTAGGAGTGGTGGGGAGGGGGTGAAGTCAGGCGCAGGAGACCAAATGTGCACTAGCAGAGCGTTTTTATTCCGGGGGACCGGGTCGAGAGCCAGACCCAGTCCCCCGGCGCGACCACGGGGGCCTCACTGTGGTGGCGGTCAGCGCTCTCCTTCTGGCAACCACCGGCCCATTTCAGGGATTCCTGGACGGCTCTCCAGGTCTCCTTTGAGCGCTGCACTCATTCCTCCACCACAGGAGCCTCGGTCTGGCTCTGATGCCATGGTACCAGGACCGGCTGGTAACCCAACATGCACTGAAATGGTGACAGGTTCGTAGAGGAGTGGCGGAGAGAATTCTGAGCCATCTCGGCCCATGGCATGAACCTCGCCCACTCTCCGGGCCGGTCCTGGCAATAGGACCGCAGAAACCTGCCCACATCCTGATTAATTCTCTCCACCTGCCCATTACTCTCGGGGTGAAAACCCGAGGTCAAGCTGATCGAAACCCCCAGACGCTCTATCAACGCCCTCCACACCCGGGACGTAAACTGGGGACCCCGATCAGAGACTATGTCCCCAGGCACCCCGTAGTGCCGGAAGACGTGAGTAAACAGGGCCTCCACAGTCTGTAGGGCCGTAGGAAGACCGGGCAAAGGGAGGAGACGGCAGGACTTAGAAAACCGATCCACAACGACCAGGATCGTGGTGTTCCCCTGAGACGGAGGGAGATCGGTGAGGAAGTCCACCGTCAGGTGGGACCAAGGCTGCTGTGTAACGGGGAGGGGCTGTAACTTCCCTCTAGGCAGGTGTCTAGGAGCCTTACGGAGCCCACCCCATAAGAGAACCCTGTCTCCACAAAATTTGGGGATTGTGATAAGCTAATCAGGGAATCCCCAGCACCACCGGAAATGCAGGGGAATCAATGAGGAAGAGGCTAATCCGCTCCTCATGACTCCCCCGCGTTACCATGACCAGTGGAACTGTGGCCTCCCTGACCAGCCCTGACCCAAGTGGTCGACTATCTAAGGTGTGCACGGGGAAGGGTTGGTCCACCTGAACCAAAGGAATCCCTAACTTAGTCGCGAACCCATGGTCCATAAAACTCCCAGCTGCGCCTGAATCGACTAGCGCCTTATGCTGGGAATGAGGGGAAAACTCAGGAAAAGAAACCAACACATACATATGGCCGACAGGGAGCTCTGGGTGAGCCTGGTGCTGACTCACCTGAGGTGTCCGAGTAGTGCTCTGCCTGCCCTCTCGACTCCCAGACGAGCTCCTCCAGCACCGGTCAGCAGGGTGTCCTCTCCGACCACAGCTGGTGCAGGAGGAGACTCCTCCTCCAGTCATCCTAGCTTCAGCACCCCCTAGCTCCATGGGCGTTGGAGCAGGAGTGCTGGGAGGTGGAACGAACAGGGCCCGATCAGGACGCCCGCGAGAAGCCAGCAAGTTGTCCAACCTGATGGACATGTCGATAAATTGGTCCAGAGTTAGGGTGGTGTCCCGACACGCTAGCTCCCTGTGGACATCCTCTCTAAGGCTGCACCTATAATGGTCCATCAGGGCCCTGTCATTCCACCCCGCGCCAGCGGCCAGGGTCCGGAACTCCAGCGCGAAGTCCTGTGCGCTTCTCGTCTCCTGCCTTAGATGAAATAGCCGTTCAACCGTCGCTCTGCCCTCCGGTGGATGGTCGAACACAGCCCGGAAGCGGCGGGTGAACTCTGGGTAATGGTCGCTTGCTGAATCTGGACACTCCCAGACTGTGTTGGCCCACTCCAGGGCGTTACCCGAAAGGCAGGAGACGAGGACGTTGACGCTCTCCTCTCTCGAGGGAGTCGGGTGGACGGTCGCCTTAACCCGGCAGCCGTCCCATCGTATTCCCTCGGGAGCGCAAGCCTAATCCCGCTGGGGCTGGGAGCCGTCGGAGTTGGGGGTGGTGCAGGTTGGAGAGTAGCGGAAGGCGGGGTAGGGAGACCGCTGCTCTCCCATCTCTCCATTCTTGCCAACACTTGATCCATGGCCGTCCCCAGACGGTGTAGTACGGCGGTATATTGTAAGACACACTCCTCCATGGATGGGTGGGGGCGCGTCCGCTCCTGCTGACTCCATAATAACTGGTGCGGGATTCTGTCACTGCTCTCTAGGAGTGGTTGGGAGGGGGTGAAGTCAGGCACAGGAGACCAAATGTGCACTAGCAGAGCGTTTTTATTCCAGAGTCCAAAAACACCATGAACAGGCATGTAAACCAGACAAAATAGTCCACCCAAAAAGGGCCGGGACGCAGTCCAGAAAGAAACGCAAGTCCACAATAGACAAAGAAAATCAAACGCAACCCCAAAACCCACAACAGGTAACAGCAAACAATCCTGCACGAACCCAACCTAGAAAAGCGAGACTAAATAACCCACTAATGACCCAACTCAAAACAGGTGCAACAAAAGACAGACAAAACCAAACGAAAAGGGAAAAAGGGATCGGTGGCAGCTAGTAGACCGGCGACGACGACCGCCACCCGAACAGAGAGAGGAGCCACCTTCGGTAGAAGTCGTGACACTTACAGAACTCTGCATGCAGGGTTTCAATGGGGTGTCCTATTTGATGAAATCTTGTTTTGCAAGTGGACCCCACACCTCGCTGTCATAAAGTGCAATTGGTTCAATGACACATTCAATTAGTTTTAGCCACATTTTAATAGGTATTTCAATTTCAATTTGCTTTTTAATGGCATAGAATGCCCTGCGTGCTTTCTCTCTCAGTTCATTCACTGCCTCATTAAGGTGTCCAGTTTAGCTTATTTTTAAACCTAAGTAATTGTAGTGTGTACAGTACTCTACATATTTTGTACCAATTGAGAACTTTGGTCTAATTCCCTGAGATCTGGATCTTCTCTGGAAAATCATTATTTTAGTCTTTTTGGGGTTTACTGCCAGGGCCCAGGTCTGGCAGTACTGCTCTAGCAGGTCCAGGCTCTGCTGTAGGCCATGTGCTGTGGGTGACAGCAGGCATAGGTCATCTGTGAAGAGTAGGCATTTAACTTCTGAATTGTGGAGACTAACACCAGGGGCTGAGGATTTTTCTAGAATAGTGGCCAATTCGTTGATGTAAATATTGAAGAGTGCAGGGCTCAGATTGTCTGTCTCTCTCTCTCTCTCTCTCTCTCTCTCTCTCTCTCTCTCTCTCTCTCTCTCTCTCTCTCTCTCTCTCTCTCTCTCTCTCTCTCTCTCTCTCTCTCTCTCTCTCTCCCTCCCTCTCTCCCTCTCTCTCTCTCTCTCTCCCCCCTCAGTACCTGACATTGTGGCTCTATGCCGAATGAGTCACACCTCTGTTAAAACCATCAGAGAAAGAGAGGAAGGGTAAATAGCAGAGGTAGGAAGAGAAAAAGCAGGATAGTATGACAGAGAGAGAGAGAGAGAGAGAGAGAGGGGGAGGGAGAGGGAGAGAGAGAGAGAGAGGGGGAGGGAGCCTCCGGGGAGAGAGGAGAGCAGAGAGTGCATTTAACTTTTTGACTCCAGTAGTCAGTGTGTGCATGTCAGTAACATTTAGACTTCAGACAACAACACTCTCCACACACTCCGCGCATCATACACACACACACACACACACACACACACACACACACACACACACACACACACACACACACACACACACACACACACACACACACACACACACACACACACACACACACACACACACACACACACACAGACACACTGCAATCAGGCATGCACACTGAGTGGAGGGAAAGCAAGGCTGCAGCCCTACATCCCTGCATCAGCCTCTCCCACCCTCCCCAGTGGTTGCCACTGGATACCACACAAACACTGCCTCTTGGGTAACACATAGTCAGCAGAGGACGTACACAGGTCACACACACTCCCCGTTGCAGGGTGTGTGTGTGTGCGTAGGAGGTAGATTGTCTGTTTCTCTTTCTTATTTAAGTAACATATGAAAACAGTTCCACTGACTATGCACAAAACTCACAGACAAAGCAGAGCTATTTTCTGATGTTTTGTCAAAGGAGGATTTGTGTTTAGTCGTAAACCCCTGAGAGACAGGGAAATAGCAAGATGAGAGAGAGAGAGAGATGGATAAGTCCTCCAGATGCAAGAATCAAATCAAAGGAGAAGAGAGGGATAGATGGAGGGGAGGGAGAAATGGAGGGGAGGGGGGGTGGATGGAGGGGAGGGAGAAATGGAGGGGAGGGGGGGATGGATGGAGGGGAGGGAGAAATGGAGGGGGGGGGTGGATGGAGGGGAGGGAGGGAGAAATGGAGGGGAGGGGGGGATGGATGGAGGGGAGGGAGAAATGGAGGGGAGGGGGGGGTGGATGGAGGGGAGGGGAGGGAGGGAGAAATGGAGGGGAGGGGGGGGTGGATGGAGGGGAGGGGGTGCTCTCTGTGAGTTCTTTATCTAACGTGATACTGTATGACGACCTCATCCTTGACCTCTGACCTCGGCGTGTTTGTCACAGTGGTTTGTTTAACGAGCATGTGTTTTACGAGCCCCGGGACACAGTGAAATACTGCTGGAGATGCCTGCATGTTGCCTGTCATCAGGCTGTGGGTTTGTACAGTACATTTCTGTGGCGAGGTCAAATTGTCTCTGACATGCCTCTGACTGAAATGGGCTTCCTACTGCTGACAGATGACAACCAATCACTCATTCAGTCAGTCAGTCAGTCAGTCAGTCAGTCAGTCAGTCAGTCAATCAATCGAATAGATCTGGATTTGTTTAGTGCATTAGTCTTTAGAGAATCCATCCAGTGGGACAGTACAGGACCAACACGGTACACAACGTCTAGCCACAACACAAGCCTCTTTGCTGGGAGTCAGCCCTAAATCCAGCCCCAGGCCTGGCAACAGGACAGGCCTATGTCTGTCCATAAGTACCCCGCGTTCTCAAGCCTTACTGACAGCCACCCACAAACCTTTTGTCTTTTACTTAGAACTCCAGCAGAGAAAGACCAAGAGCCTTGGAACCAGTCCAAAGCACATTCCCAAAGCCCTGGGTTTTTTTTAACAAGTGTGGGATGGGGTCGAAAAACAATTACGGTAAAAAATGACTAATATTTCACAGACACAGTTTTTTTCTGTCTTTCTCTCTCTTTCTTTCTTCCTTCACCCCTCCTTTCTTTCTTCTTGAGAACTCCCTTTCATTTCAAACCCCTGTAATTACAAACACTCCTCTACAGCTGAAACAATGATAATGATGGAGAGTGGTGTGTGTGTGTGTGTGTTTTCATCAAAGCAGCGTTGACGTTGATGGGAGCAGGGAAATGTGTGGAGGACAGAGAGGATTTACACGATCTGGGCATGGAGCCCCGCAAGTGAGAGAATGGTGTGTGTGTGTGTGTGTGTGAGAGAGAGAGAGAGAGAGAGAGAGAGAGAGAGAGAGAGAGAGAGAAAGAGAGAAAGAGAGAGAGAGAGAGTGTGTGTGTGTAAGAGAGAGAGAGAGAGAGAGAGAGAGAGAGAGAGTGTGTGTGTGTATATGTGCATGTATACATATGTTGATTTCTGACTTGATAGATACAATCCATCACACAGCTGCTCTGGTGAGAGTAATGAACTAAATGAAGCAAACCTAAACTTTGAGTAAATAGAAGACAGACAGACAGACAGACAGACAGACAGACAGACAGACAGACAGACAGACAGACAGACAGACAGACAGACAGACAGACTGCTTGGTTGTGTAGGGGTACAGTACATGTGGAACATATGTGTGTGTGTAGGTCTGCGCTCTGTGTGTGTGTGCAAGCGCCCATGCGTGTGTGTGTGTGTGTGCGTGTGTGGGTGTGTGTGTATGGGTGGATGGGTGCGTGTGTATGGGTGTCCGAGGCATAGTGTAGTGTACTGGCTGGTTGTGTTTGGAGCAGGCCCAGGCTGGTTGTGTAAGGAGCAGGCCCAGGCTGGTTGTGTTTGGAGCAGGCCCAGGCTGGTTGTGTTTGGAGCAGGCCCAGGCTGGTTGTGTTTGGAGCAGGCCCAGGCTGGTTGTGTTTGGAGCAGGCCCACGCTGGTTATGTTTGGAGCAGGCCCAGGCTGTTTGTGTTTGGAGCAGGCCCAGGCTGGTTGTGTGAGGAGCAGGCCTAGCCTGGTTGTGTTTGGAGCAGGCCCAAGCTGTTTGTGTTTGGAGCAGGCCCAGGCTGGTTGTGTTTGGAGCAGGCCCAGCCTGGTTGTGTTTGGAGCAGGCCCAGGCTGGTTGTGTTTGGAGCAGGCCCAGGCTGGTTGTGTGAGGAGCAGGCCCAGGCTGGTTGTGTTTGGAGCAGGCCCAGGCTGGTTGTGTGAGGAGCAGGCCTAGCCTGGTTGTGTTTGGAGCTCAAAGCGCTGAACGTCGTCATCAGAGCTGTCATGGAGCCAAACACTAATCACACTCAGATCACCTACACACTCACGCCAAGTCAGAGCACCAGTCACCGTGCATCGTGTGTGCATGCTGTGTTTGAGGGAGCAAGTGAGACAGAGAAATAGAGAGGTAGAAAGAGAAAGAGAGAGAATGCATAATGAGTGTATATGCATGACCCTGAAACGTGTGTGTAGTAGAAACACATGTGTCTAGAGAAACATGTGTGTCGTTTCAAAGTGTGTGTGTACTCTTTCTTTCTCCCTCTCTCCATGTCATTCTCCTATCCCACCCCTCTATTTTCCATTTGGACATGCAGCTCCTGGTGTGGAGACAGTGAAATATTAAACTACAGAAATGGGCTTGTTTCTGCACTTTGGCTATATCAAAAACAACCCTTGCCCTCGCTCCTCCCCAGACCCAACACACACACTTTCTCACACTCAAAAGCAGACGAAACACACAATACACACAGGTCGGCACACTCACACACTGTGGAATATAAACACCTACATGCTCTCACGGGTCTGGCTTCAGGAGTTCTAGAATGTTACAACAATGACTCTCGGAACCCTGGGGGCCAAGATGCCTTTGTGACATCACCGACTGCCCTCAAGTATCTCCCCCTACTCCACTACTATAGCCCTTCACCTAACCACCTCCTCACCTCAACAGCCATTTGACAACCCAAATGACTTAGTGATAGGGTGTAGACAACCTGAAGTACCGCAGAGTTAACACACTGTCAAATGCCATGCAATGAGCACCTCAACAAGGGACCGATGGAAGTAACGTGTGTGTGTGTGTGTGTGTGTGTGTGTGTGTGTGTGTGTGTGTGTGTGAGGGCTACCCTGCTCAGGGTATTGACTGAATTGTTTCCATATGTGTCTTAACGCAGAGTTCTGGGCGGGTTGGTGGGGGGTGGGGGGCTGGTCAGGTTTCACTGCACCGTGCAACACATCTGGGCTAAGAGAGAGAGAGAGAGAGAGAGAGAGAGAGAGAGCTGAAGCAGAGTTCCCACGACCAACAACACACACACACCTCGACAATCAGCATACACACACAGAGCAACAATGACCTCAACCAACAACAACCAATAACCTAAGAACACACACGATAACCACCAGCACACATATATTCTAGATCTTATACAAACGTTGGATATGCATGCCTTAAGCTACACAAGCCACACTTATGCAAGTGTTGTACATTGTATCACGCTCTGTTACTTTACCACTCCCCGTGCTCTCGCTTTCTCTCATCATCATCACACACACACACACCCCTACTTCTCTGGCACAGCTGTCCTGAGTGTTGCGGGCACACGGGCGTTTTACTGGCACGACACATGGAAGGAAAATCTGAATCTGTTCTCACTAATCATTCCCCTATTCCACCCAGAGAGAGAGAAAGAAAGAGAGGGAAAGAGAGAGAAAGAGAGAGACAGGGAGACAGATAGAGACAGAGGAGTGGAGGAGTAAAAGATGAGAGGACAGAGGGATCAGGTGGTGGAAGCTGAGAGAAGGAGGGATAGTGACAAAATAGAGAAAGAGGAGGAAACAAGGTGAGTGGGGAATGGATAGAGAGAGAGAGCGAGAACGTGGGAGAACGATGAGATGGGATAAAACCCATAAACGTTTAATTGCCAGCAGATTTATCCATGTTGAAAGAGAGCGAGGGAGGGAGGGAGCCAGAGAGAGAAAAGGGGGAGAAAGAGAGAGAGAGACAGAGAGAGAAAGAGAGAGAGATAGAGAACAGACTGAATCTGTCCAGAGCCCCAAATATAATTTCCACAACAATCAGAGAGGATGAGAAGAGAGGATGAATTTAAAATGGATTCAATTGAGATTGTGTCGCTGGCCTGCACATAATATCCCATAATGTCAAAGAGGAATTGAGTATGTATAAATGTTTACAAATTTATAAAAAAATGAAAAGCTGAAATGTCTTGAGTCAATAAGTATTCAGCCCCTTTGTCATGGCAAGCCTAAATAAGTTCAGGAGTAAAAATGTGCTTAACAAGTCACATAATAAGTTGCTATACTCTATACCCCACACATACAATTATCTGTAAGGTCCATCAGTCGAGCAGTGAATTTCAAACACAGAATCAACCACAAAGACCAGGGAGGTTTCCCAATGCTTCACAAAGAAGGGCACCCATAAAATAAAAAAGCACACATTAAATACCCCTTTGAGCATGGGCTATTAATGACACTTTGGATGGTGTATCAATACACCCAGCCACTACAAAGATACAGGAGTCCTTCCTAACTCAGTAGCCGGAGAAGAAGGAAACCGCTCAAGGATTTCTCCATGAGGCCAATGGTGGCTTTAAAACAGTTATAGAGTTTAATGGCTGTGATAAGACAACTGCAGATGGCTCAACAACATTGTAGTTACTCCACAATAGTAACCTGAATAACAGAGTGAAAAGAAGGAAGCCCATACAGAATACAAAATATTCCAAAACTTGTTTGCAACAAGGCACTAATGTAAAACTGCAAAAAGTGTGGTAAAGAAAATTACTTTATGTCCTGAGTACAAAGTGTTATGTTTGGGGAAAATCCAATGTAACACATCCCTGAGTACCTCACTTCATATTTTCAAGCATGGTGGTGAGTGCATCATGTTATGGGTTTGCTTGTCAACGGCAAGGACTAGGGAGTTTTTTAGGATAAAAATAAATGGAATAGAGCTAAGCACAGGCAAAATCTAGAGGAAAACCTGGTTCAGTCTGCTTTCCAACAGACACTGGGAGACAAATTAACTTTTCAGCAGGACAATAACCTAAAACACAAGGCCAAATATACACTGGAGTTGCTTACCAAGATGAATGTTCCTGAGTGGCCTAGTTACAGTTTTGACTTAAATCGGCTTGAAAATCTATGGCAAGACTTGAAAATGGCTGTCTAGCAATGATCAACAACCAACTTGACAAAGCTTGAAGAATTTTAAAAAGGATAATGTGCAAATATTGTACAACCCAGGTGTGCAAAGCTCTTAGAGACTTACCCAGAAAGACTCACAGCTGTAATCACTGCCAGAGGTGTTTCTAACATGTATTGGCTTAGGGGTGTGAATACTTTTGTAAATGAGATGTTTCTGTATTTCATTTTCAATACATTTGCAAGCATTTCTAAAAATAGGTTTTCATTTTGTCGTTATCGGGTATTGTGTGTAGATGGGTGAGAAAAATTGTATCAATTCACAAAATGTTGAATTCAGGCTGTAACACAACAAAATGTGGAATAAGTCAAGGGGTATTACTTTCTGAAGGCACTGTAGGCCTATTTTTATGGTTGAATTGAAGAAGTGTAGGCCAAGCTGCCTATCAGTCATTGTTTATGTGACCCGTGGACAGCCAGCGAAAACTGCGCTCTTGCAACAGCTGTATAGTTCGTATCCCAGCCGATGGAATACAAGTTCCTCCCTTGTAAACTTCTCCATGATATTGTGCTCCAAACACACTGGAAAAAAATGACTTTAATTCAAGACCACAAGTAGGGCTTTTATTGCTCAACATAATTAGTGCTGATTCAAAATATGTTTCCAAAGGCCTAACAGACATGCTTAAACTTGTGCAACTTTGATAGACTTCAACAGCTGCAAATTATGGAGACATGAACGTGTCAACGATAGAGTCATTCAGTTTTCTAATTCTATGGTGTCACCAAGAAAAAGGTAAACAATAGGCCTATAGAAAATGCAGCATATGGCATTTATTTTTCATATCATGCAAATAGCACTTTTCAGTAGTGCTCAAAGCATGCCATTCCATGAGCATGCCTTTGTTATTCAACCACGTTTTGAAGCAATGAACCCAGGTAAAATAATTAGACTAATCTATATTTCCAAGTCCTATTCCTCAAGATTAAGGGGTATTTCTTTAAATTGTATGAGCCTCCTGAGTGGCTCAGCGGTCTAAGGAACTGCATTGCAGTGCTTGAGGTGTCACTACAGGCCCGGGTTCAATCCCAGGCTGTTTTATAACTGGGAGTCCCATAGAACTGCGCACAATTGGCCCAGCGTCGTCCGGGTTCCGGGGGGCTTTACTTGGATCATTGTGCTCTTGTGGTGGGTCGGGCGCCTATCCGGTCCTCAGTTGAATTGTGTTTCCTCCAACACGTTGGTGGGTTTGGCGGGTCATATCATGACTCAACCTTCTCCTCTCCCGAAGCCCATTGGGGAGTTGCAGTGCTGAGACAAGATCGTAATTGGGGGGAAAGGCATACAGTTGAAGTCGGAAGTTTACATACACTTAGGTTGGAGTCATTAAAACTCGTTTTTCAACCACTCCACACATTTCTTGTTAACAAACTATAGTTTTGGCAAGTCGGTTAGGACATCTACTTTGTGCATGACACATGTCATTTTCCAGCAATTGTTTACAGACAGATTATTTCACTTATAATTCACTGTATCACAATTCCAGTGGGTCAGAAGTTTACATACACTAAGTTGACTGTGCCTGTAAACAGCTTGGAAAATTCCAGAAAATAATGTCATGGCTTTAGAAGCTTCTGATAGGCTAATTGACATAATTTGAGTCAATTGAGGTGTGCCTGTGGATGTATTTCAAGGCCTACCTTCAAACTCAGAGCCTCTTTGCTTGACATCATGGGAAAATCAAAAGAAATCAGACAAGACCTCAGAAAAAAATTGTAGACCTCCACAAGTCTTGTTCATCCTTGGAAGCAATTTCCAAACGCCTGAAGGTACCACGTTCATCTGTACAATCAATAGTACGCAAGTATAAACACCATGGGACCACGCAGCCATCATACCACTCAGGAAGGAGATGCGTTCTGTCTCCTAGAGATAGATGAACGTACTTTGGTGCGAAAAGTGCAAATCCATCCCAGAACAACAGTAAAGGACCTTGTGAAGATGCTGGAGGAAACAGGTATAAAGTATCTATATCCACAGTAAAACGAGTCCTATATCGACACAACCTGAAAGGCCGCTCAGCAAGGAAGAAGCCATTGCTCCAAAATCGCAGTAATAAAAGCCAGACTCCCTTTTGCACATGGGGACAAAGATCGTACCTTTTGGAGAAATGTCCTCTGGTCTGATGAAACAAAAATAGAACTGTATGGCCATAATGACCATCGTTATCTTTGGAGGAAAAAGGGGGATGCTTGCAAGCCGAAGAACACCATCCCAACCGTGAAGCATGGGGGTGGCAGCATCATGTTGTGGGGGTGCTTTGCTGCAGGAGGGACTGGTGCACTTCATAAAATAGATGGCTTCATGAGGAAGGAAAGTTATGTGGATATACTGAAGCAACATCTCAAGAAATCATTCAGGAAGTTAAGGCTTGGTCGCAAATGTGTCTTCCAAATGGACAATGACCCCAAGCATACTTCCAAAGTTGTGACAAAATGACTTAAGGACAACAAAGTCAAGGTATTGGAGTGGTCATCACAAAGCCCTGACCTCAATCCTGTAGAATTCTTTTTAGGCAGAACTGAAAAAGCATGTGCGAGCAAGGAGGCCTACAAACCCGACTCAGTTACACCAGCTCTGTCAGGAGGAATGGGCCAAAATTCACCCAACTTATTGTGGGAAGCTTGTGGAAGGCTCCCCGAAAACTTTGGCCCAAGTTAAACAATTTAAAGGCAATGCTACCAAATACTAATTGTGTATGTAAACTTCTGACCCACTGGGAATGTGATGAAAGAAATAAAAACTGAAATAAAACATTCTCTCTACTATTATTCTGACATTTCACATTCTTAAAATAAAGTGGTGATCCTAACTGACCTAAGACAGGCAATTTTTACTAGGATTAAATGTCAGGAATTGTGAAAAACTGAGTTTAAATGTATTTGGCTAAGGTGTATGTAAACTTCTGACTTCCACTGCATATATACAATTAATATGTCTGGAAATCTGACAGACTTTGTATTTTATGCAAATATATAGCCTACTCGTTTTGTTATCTTTACTGAAGTACGAAGCCATGGGTTAAAAGCCTACTATGCATGGCCAGCTATGTAAACGTTGATCTATCGTTGATCTATCGTTGATCTATCTTTCAATTTGTAATATTAATTTGAGTCTTCTTCTAATTCCTCTTAAGGTGAAAGTAATCTAAAAGTAACTCAAAAAGGGGAAGGGGATGCCTAGTTAAAAGTAATGTGATTACGTTACTTTTAGGTAATCCAAAAGTTACATCACTGATTACAATTTTGGAAAGGTAACTAGTAACTGTAACGGATTACATTTATAAAGTAACCTAGGCAACCCTGGTACAGGGTACTTGGTAAATACCCTGTATATTTGGGAAATATTAAAGCCTCTGCCTTGCTCTCTCTCTCTCCCCCTCCTCCTCCTCCTCCTCTGAACGATGTCTCCAGGCAGATACCACATGTGTGTTTTGTTAAATATATTACCGTTGCGCAAGAATCTGAGGCAAAAGCAACAACACTTGCTATTTTGTTTATCAAAGTTAAGAATCCATTAAAATGTGGTGGGTTCTCTGAAATGTTATTTACCCCTAAGAAACAATTAAAGCCAAAGTCAAACATCATTCTCCCATGTGGGCCACAGACAGAGAGAGTTGACACTGTTTACCTGTTCTTAGAATTTTGAAAGTGATTTATAAGTGAAGTTACCATGATCATCATTCTGTATCTGGATCAGTGACAGGCTGTATTACAGAAAGCAGGCCATGTTGTGTTGTTGTGTGGGAGATCTGTTTAGAGTCTACCCACCGTGTATTTTTGTCTTTAGGTGATTTAGCTCCGCTCTGGTTTACAAATGTTTAGCGTTCGCTGCTGCACACTGTTTCATTTTTCATTTAGTCACAGCTCAAGGCATAGTCCTAGATCCCAGAGCCCTGATCTGAGACACTTTGGCTCATCTGGTCTGGTCTGGAGAGGACCTGTGGATGACCCCAGTGCCTGGGACACACACACACACAGACAGAACACACACACAGACAGAACGCACACACACAGACAGAACACACACACAGACAGAACACACACACAGACAGAACACACACACACAGACAGAACACACACACAGACAGAACACACACACAGACAGAACACACACACACACAGACAGAACACACACACACAGACAGAACACACACACACAGACAGAACACACACACAGACAGAACACACACACACAG